>NC_134360.1:147682994-148307994 GCF_048569485.1 Anomaloglossus baeobatrachus
CCCCAAATTCTCTACTAAGGTACCCCATCCTGGTAATGATCCTCCTGCCTTTTATATTATCCCCATCCTTGTATTTTTGGCAGGCACATTTTTGCACGTTTTGGGTGTAGTTTTGGTCTCAAAACTGCATGAATTTCCTTCCCCAGCAAAGTCTATGAGATTTCATTTTTGCTGTTTGCACATTAGGCTCATAGCATATTCACTCCTTCCCTGCTCACCGGTGGCTGTGATTGGTTGCAGGCAGACCTGCCCCCACACTGAATGACAGCTGTCTGACTACAGCCAATCACAGACACCGTTGGGCAGGTCTATATCGTACAGTAAATAAAATAAATAATTAAAAAAAAAAAAAACAATGTGCGGTGTACCCTCAGTTTTGTCAACCAGCCAAGATAAAGTCTCACAGCTGGGGGCTGGTATTCTCAGGCTGGGGAGATTCACATTATTGGAAGCCCCCCAAGCCTAAAAAGATCAGCCAGCAGCCGCCCAGAATTGCTGCATCCATTAGATGTGACAGTCCTGGGACTTTTCCCAGCTCACCCCGATTGCCCTGGTGCGCGGGCAATTGGGGTAATAATGAGTAAATGGCAGCAGCCCATAGCTGCCACTAAGTCTTAGCTTAGTGATGGCACGGGTTAATGAGATACCCTCTCATCACTAAGCTGTAAGTGAAAGTAAATAAACACCAACACCCAAAAACTTCTTTATTTGAAATAAAACACAAAAGAGCCCCCTCTTTCAGCCCTTTATTAATCCCTAAAACACCCCTCCAGGTCCGAGTAATCCACACGAGGTCCCACGATGCATTCAGCTCTGCCACATCTAACAATCACAGCGAGCGGCCATAGAGCACGACCGCTCTCTGTGAGGGTCAGGCCGCAAGTGAAGTGAGCCGTGCAGGATCAGCAGGGACTTCAGCTGTCACTTCACATCACCTGACTGAAGGCACCGCTGATCCCGTGATCACTTCAGCCGTGGGCTGATATGCAGTCACAAGTGGAGGATTCCTGCTGTAGTACCTTTCCTCACTCACACAACATCACTCGTCTAACTGTCTGTGCTAGCAGCAGCGCTGCTGACCTGTGTGGAGCCGTACGCACAGCGATGACGTCATCGCTGTACGCACTGCTCCCCACACACATCAGCGGGCAGGCAGATAGGAGGATATCGCGATGCTGCAGGGATTGGTGGCCAGTGAGTATACTTATTCACTGCCCCTCGCGCTGATGATGTTATGCAGGGGGCATTGAATATAGCCACTCATGATCATTCCAGGCTGTAGTTGCCAGGGATCATCACGTGGGTCGGCTGTTAATTATGCGCGTATCCCCCGCCCATCATCCAGCCCACCTGTCAGCGCCGGCTTCAACGCTGAGAGATGATGGGCGTCGGGATACAGTATATATGAAAAGAGATAATGAGCGGGCCCACATGGTCATGGTAGGCGCTGCTACAGCATGCTCATGCAGCCGATGACCCACTCCACCACCACTGCACAGCAGCCATCGAACTACAAGACGTACCCCCCAATTTCCGACAAAATTTTGAGGAAAAAAAGTGTTTCTTATAGTCCGAAAAATATGGTACTTTTATTAGTCCATTTGTGCAATGTTTCAGCGCAGCATACTTTAAAGTCTTTTTTTTTTCCTCTAGAACTCAAATTGGAGTGCTGCTTTCTTATAGATAAATGTCAGATATTGTAAATAGATAAATAGATAGATAGAGGTCTAGATAGATAAATATGAGATAGATAGATAGATATACAGACAGACAGATAGATACAGTGGTACGGAAAGTATTCAGAACCCTTTAAAATTGTCACTATTTATTTCATACCAGCCATTTGGTAAAAAACTTCATTTTTTTGTCATTAATGTACAATCTGCTCCCCATCTAGACAGGAAAAAAAACCAGAAATGTAGAATTTTTTGCAAATTTATTAAACACGCAAAACTGAAATTTCACATAGTCATAAGTATTCAGACCTTTTGCTCAGACACTCATATTTAAGTCATATACTGTCTATTTTCTTGTGATCCTCCTTGAGATGGTTCTACTCACTCCTTCATTGTAGTCAGGCTGTGTTTAATTAAACTGAAATGGTAGGACTTGATTTGAAAAGGCACACACCTGTCTATATAAGTTCTCCCAGCTCACAGTGCATGTCAAACAAAATGAGAATCATGAGGTCAAAGAACTGCTCAAGGAGCTCAGAGACAGAATTGTTGCAAGGGATAGATCTGGCCAAGGTTACAAAACAATTTCTGCAATACTCAAGGTTCCTAAGAGCATAGCAGCCACCTCCATAATCCTTAAATGGAAGAAGTTTGGGACCACCAGAACTCTTCCTAGACCTGGCCATCCAGCCAAACTGAACAATCATGGGAGAAGAGCATTATTGAGAGCGCTAAAGAAGAACCTCAAGATCACTGTGGCTGAGCTCCAGAGATGCAGTAGGGAGATGGGAGAAAGTTCCACAAAGTCAACTATCACTGCAGTCCTCCACCAGTCAGTCCTTTATGGCAGAGTGACCCAATGGAAGCTTCTCCTCAGTGCAAGACATATGAAAACCTGCATAGAGTTTGCAAAAAACGCATGAAGGACTCCCAGACTATGAGAAATAAGATTCTCTGGTCTGAGATGAAGATAGAACTTTTTGCTGATAATTCTAAGTGGTATGTGTATAGAAAACCAGGCACTGCTCATCACCTGCCCAATACAATCCCAACAGTGAAACATGGTGGTGACAGCATCATGCAATGGGGTGTTTTTCGGCGTCAGAGACAGGACGACTGGTTGAAATTGAAAGAAAGATGAATGTGACCAATTACAGAGAGATCTTGGAAGGAAACCTCTTCCAGAGTGCTCTGGACTTCAGATTTGGCAGAAGGTTCACCTTCCAACAAGAGAATGACCCTAAGCACACAGCTAAAATACCAAAGGAGTGGCTTCAGAACAGCTCTGTGACCATTCTTGACTGGCCCAGCCAGAGCCCTGACCTAAACTCAATTGAGCATCTCTGGAGAGACCTAAAAATAGCTGTCCAACAATGTTCACCATCCAACCTGACAGAACTGGAGAGGATCTGCAAGGAAGAATGGCAGAGGATCCACAAATCCAGGTGTGCAAATCTTGTTGCATCATTCTTAAGAAGACTCATGGCTGTACTAGCTCAAAAGGTGCTTCTACTCAATACTGAGCAAAGGGTCTGAATACTTATGACCACGTGATATTTCAGTTTTTCTTCATTAATAAATTTTCAAAAATGTCTACATTTCTGTTTATTTTTCTGTCAAGATGGGGAGCAGAGTGTTCATTAATGAGAAAAAATGAAGTTTTTTGATTTTACCAAATGGCTGCAATGGAATAAAGAGTGAAAAATTTAAAGGGGTCTGAATACTTTCCGTACCCACTGTAGATAGATAGATAGATAGATAGATAGATAGAGGGCTAGATAGATAGATAGATAGATAGAGGGCTAGATAGATAAATATGGAAGATAGATGTCTAGATAGACAGAGACACTATATACTGAAAGCATGTTATACATGTACACAGGGCTTCTCCTGTCTACAGTACATCCTTAACTTGAATCCTTCTTTAGTGTATCTACAATCTCTCTTCTTCTTAATGATCGGATGGCCCCTTACTTCTCTAGTGCTCATGCAACAAAATGCGGGATTCTTTTGTTATTGAGTTTACGTCTTAGTGACAAGCAATGATTACTACAAGACTCATAGAAGTGAGAATGAACCTGCCCGAGTGTAATGCTGGCTCTTACAGACTGTGAATGCGGACACTATGGTACAGATCACTGAGGGAAGTGTTGCATGAATAAAAAAAATATATTGGATGAGATCTCAGAGTTGAGTTGACTTACACGACATCATTCAGTTCCAGTCTGGTGTCTGGGGAAGGATTGATGAGGATGTAGGACAGGGTGTTCTGTTGATCATTCATTTCATCTAGAGAAGAAAACAAAAGGCAAGATTATACCTAGAAATACTGTGTGATTTCACTAAATACCATGGAAAAACAATAGTTTTAAGGAACAAAGATAAATGGTAAAAATATGATAAAAGCCCCATAACAATATGGAGGATTTCGGTAATTTATTTTTGGTATTCATATAGATTAATTACAACAAAATTTAATCTATCACACCAAATAAAAATGATTGAAATAAGTTTAGAATTAGGGATGATCGAATACTTTAATTATTCGGCTTCGCGAATATGCGACAAATAAGTCGCCGCTATGCGAATATTTGATGCACAATGTAAGTCTATGAAAAGCCCGAATAGCTCCGAATAGTTGTTATTCGGGTTTCCCATGCACTTACATTGCACATCAAATATTCGCGAATAGTGGAATAGCGGCGACCTATTCGGAAAATATTTGCAAAGCCGAATATTTGAGGTATTCGATCATCCCTATTTAGAATTAATATTTTAGATTACTATTGACAAAATTATTGACAAAATCTAATCTATGATAGGAATCAGAATGTTTTATTCTCGCAATTGCGTCTGAAAAATGCTCAAACCCCTAATTCCTCAATTTATTGGACCCTCCTTACAACCTACTTATATATAGCAGGAGTGCATGACATTCTTGTAAAAAGATGGGAAATAAACGGAATTATAAGTAAAAGACCTTAGATATTTTTATATATTTCCACAGATGGGGGCAATAAACTGATAAGTTGCCGCTCCATAGAGCCACTGTAATTCCTACACTTCAAAACAAGAAATAAAAATCATGTTCCTGAATACAGATGAATGTGTAAATTTTGGCTTGTAATTCAATGAAAAAAAAGGGTGAGGTTTAGTTTCATGGATGGAGTTTTCATTTAACAGCAGTAGATGCAGTGCTCAGAGAGAGATATAGCATGCACTGGAGCATGCTGCTACTTTCAAGGATTTTAAATCCATTTTTTTCATTTCCACAATACTGATATACATAGTTCTGTATTCACTCCATGTTAAAGGAAATTCATCAGAAGACTGGCTGTAGTACCCAGCGTTGTCTGGGATAGTATCTGTCACTCTGTCTCTCTTCCTCTCTCCCAGTCTCTACCTGTCTCTCTATCTATGTCTGTCTCTCTCTGTCTGTATCTGTCTGTCTCTTTCTATCTGACTGTCTCTTTCCCTTTCTGTCTCTGTATTTTTTGTCTATCTGTGTCTATCTCTCTCTCTCTCTTTGTTTCTCTGTCTGTCCCTTTCTTGGTCTGTCTCTGTCTGTCTGTCTCTGTGTGTCTGTCTGTCTCTGTGTGTGTGTCTGTCTCTGTGTGTGTGTGTCTTTCTCTTTGTCTGTATCTTTCCCTGTCTGTCTCTTTCTTTGTCTGTCTCTTTCCCTATCTTTCTGTCTGTATCTTTCCACATCTGTCTCTTTCCCTGTCTGTCTGCCTTTTTCCCTGTCTGTCTTTGCTTGTCTCTGTCTCTTTCCCTGTCTGCCTCTGTCTGTCTTTCTCTTTCCCTGCCTGCCTCTGTCTGTCTTTTTTCCTGTTTACCTATGTCTGTCTCTTTCCCTGTCTGTCTCTTTCCCTGTCTGTCTGTCTCTTTCCCTGTCTGTCTTTCTCTGTCTCTGTCTCTTTCCCTGTATGTCTCTTTTCCTGTCTGTCTCTGTCTCCTTCCATGTCTGTCTGTCTCTATGTCTGTCTGTCCCTGTTTGTGCCTATGTCTTTCTGTGCCTATGTCTGTCTGTCTCTATGCTTGTCTGTCTCTGTGACTGTCAGCCTGCCTCTTTCTGTCTGTGTCTGTCTGATTGCCTGTGTCTGTCTGACTGGCTGTGTCTCTCCATAGAAATCACATTACCTCACACAAACTTCTTATACTAAGAATGTCCTTAGTTCCTATAGCATCCAATCATAGCTCCTATTAATGACCTGTAGTTCCCAGCTCCATAGACTTTAATTGAGGCAGGTTTGTTAGAGAGTAACTGTAAAATTTTCCTATCGAAACATAGTCTATGACGTTCCCTGGGTCACATGGACTAGCCCATAGTTGTCACGGGATTGGATGACAGGATAGGGACACCTAGGCTGATCCTCATAGTGTGGACTCAGTGCTGTCCCTTAGCTCAGAGGTACGCTTGATGGTAGCAAGGTCTGAGTCACCAGCGTGACCCTTAAGGCCACTTTACACGCAGAGATAAATCTTTGGCAGATCTATGGTTGCAGTGAAATCATGGACATATTGTTCAATTTGTACACAGCCACAAACCTGGCACTGATTATCCATAATTTCACTGCAACCACAGATCTGCTGCAGATTTATCTCTGTGTGTAAAGTGGCCTTAACTCTTGTGTAATGACACTCCCTCTCCTCCACCCAAGGGGTGAGCTGAGACCATAGTCACAAAGCCTACAACTAAACAGAACAAGAGGAAAAACAAAACTCGAAGACACGGAAATCAAACACAAAGGAGTGACTATACATGCACAGGGGAAAATAACATAAAAGAGAGGAAGTAAACAGACCCCGGAAAACTTCCACACCACACAATAAGCACACCACAGATCAAAAAAATTGGATCACCATAATAAGACCGGGATTGTTGCACAAACTGGAGCTATCATTGGCACTGAGTAGCAGGATCCAGAATCTTATATAGGAAAGAGACTGCGGCAATTGGTAATTAGCAACCTGAGCTGCTAGCAGAGTTCCCCAGGCCAGCAGGAATGAACTCCTCCAGGACTAAGGAACAATGCACGTGAAACAGCCGATGCCCAGGTCTGGCTGAACAACTATATAGCAGGTTGCCTGTAAGGCTCTGCAGTGTGAACAGAGCCCGCCGTCACCATGGCACCTAATGAGTCAGGAACCCAACATTGCATGACAATAGTGGGAATGGCTAGTACAGGGATAGAGGACAGTTTTCCTGTCAGAAATATAGATAGGGCTCAGTGTGTGACAGAGATAGTAGAGAATGGGTAGAGATGCAGAAGAAACTAGATGCTAAGCTGCAAGAAACTCTACTCAGTGTAAGGCTGAGCTGGAAAGTGGAAATCCGAGGGGGAGTGGATTGATGGCACGTTTGTGCAGAGACTGGAGAGAGAAAGAGTGTAGAGAGATAGTTGAAGATATTCTATGGTAGAGCACATCAGCTAGAAGATGACCAGGATGCTGTGTGTGGTGTGTGTGGTGGAGGCTGATGGCCTTCATGTCAGAGAAGGTAAGGCCTGGGTGAAAAGATCAATCAGTTCTCTGAGAAAGACTCTGAATTGGAGGTTGAGGCTTACACCTTAGCTTTGTCTCTGGCCCATGGAAGGACTAAGTAACTGGAGGTCTTGTGGGCTAGGTACAGGTCCCAATCCAGCCAGAGGTCCAGACACTTGGGGGAGATACCAAACGCCAAGGAGAATCCCTCATCATCTGAGCAGAATGGATTGCGGATGTTGTTTGGAATACAAAGAGGAGAGAAGAGTGTGTATGGGTGCAGTTGACTACACCTGGAGTGGCGATGTACTTTGCCTGCAGGAAGGGCTATAGTTTCAAGGTAGAGTAGAACACCTGAGATAAAGTATATATCAACGCAGGCTCAGTCTATTGCAATCCCAGACTGCAGCCTGGAAATGTTGTCCAGTTTCTCAAAGAAGGCGGTCAATGAGGGTGGATTATGGTGGTGGTCTCCAGGTTGAGAACACAGAATTGCTTGTAAAAAAATGATTTCTGTGTTTTGTGTTTACTTACTGGGTTAGTAGTTGATGTATCTGATGCCTCTCCATTACCTACACCATGTCTTGATGCCAGATGACACTACACAGCTGACATAAACCCCAACTACCATTTCCCTGATTGCCACCACACAAGGGCAATCAGGAAGAGTCATTATTCTCATGAAGCTCCATCGTAGTCCATGTTCCCTGAATGCAGATCCAGTAACTGTAAATAGTTGTAAAGTACAGTTATCCACTGGCATCGGGTAGTGACTACTACTCCCATCAGAGCCGCCAGCTCAATGTAACGCTGGGTGAGGTCCGTCGGCTCTAATGAAAGTTGTTGTCACATGAAGCCTTTGAACAGCTGTACTTTACTGCTATTCACATTCACCTTACATCATTAACTCAATGACGTCACCATGAGAAATTCCAGTTCTTGTGCTGACCAAAAGTGACTTATGGAGCCTCAGTCTCTGAAAAAGGCTCCATAGGTTGGGGTACCAATTCGGGGTACCTCATGGGACCTGTATACCATGAATTAGGTTGGAGCTTTGTGGATTTTTTTTAAATTATAAATTGGTGAATGATGGATGTTGGGGGTAGTATTTAAATTCACAGCTGACATCAACTACCAAAAATATTACTGTAAGTGCCACCCCCTCCAGGCAATTGGGAAGAGCTGTGGCAAAGCCTCAGAATTGGTGCTACTAATTGATGTGCTAATTCTCTGGTGGCTGGAGGTTGCTACTTTTAAGCTGGGAATGGACAATTACTCATGGGCTTTCCTAGCCGGGTAATACCAGCATGCAGATATCTACTTTATCTTGGCTGGTTATCAAAAATGAAAGGGACCCCAAGTCATTAAATACAAGGCTAAATACAACCTTGTACAACAATGCATATATGCCTGCTGTAATCTAAGATCTCCCTCCTACTAGATTAAAGCCTGCTTTACACGGTACGACCGATTGTGCGATTTCACAATCGATCGTACCCGCCCCCGTCCTTTTTGCGTCACGGGCAAATCGCTGCCCGTGTCGCACAAAGTTAGTAACCCCCGTCACACATACTTACCTCTCGTGCGACCTCGCTGTTGGCGGCGAACGTCCACTTCCTGGAGTGGGAGGGACGTTCGGCGTCACAGCGACGTCACACGGGCGCCGGCCAATAGAAGTGGAGGGGCGGAGATGAGCGGGACGTAAACATCCCGCCCACCTCCTTCCTTCCACATAGAGACGGCGGTGGCCGCGGGAGGCAGGTGAGCTGATCATCGTTCCCGTGGTGTCACACGGAGCGACGTGTGCTACCACGGAAACGATGGTCAACTAAAGTAACCGATATTATGGAACCTAACGAGCAGTACCCGACTCACGATTTATGAGCGATACTGCGTCGCTAGGAGGTGTCACACAGGCCGGCATCGCCAGCGATGCCGGATGTGCGTCACAAAATCCGTGACCCCGACGATCTATCGCACGATAGATTGCCTGGTGTAAAGCAGGCTTTAGTCTCCCTGAACTGCTTCCAGAAGAGAGTGTGCTGTGCAATGTGACCCTGGGTCTCATATAGAACCTGATAATTCAATGCAGCTGGGCAATCACCATAATGCCAGTAGCCAGCATGGTTCTGGCATTATTGTGTATGGCAAGCAATCCCCGAATGTTATTGGCTATCTAACATTTGAAAAACATGAGGGCCGTGGACTTGAGCTTTTGCTCAAGCACCCATGATTCTTGATTGTGTAATGAGCGTGCCTGAGCTCCCTGATGCTCGATCGAGTATCGAGCAGTGGTGAACACGCTCGAACATCACCAATCATGATGCATCACAGTGCACAGGAATTAAATTCTGTTCTTAGTTCCTTAGTTTTCACAAAGAGAGAGGCAGCAGCACTATGGAAGACTTTATATAACTGTTCTGAGCGGTGTTGGTGTTAAAGGTTTACTCCGGGATGATAAAAAATTAGTTTACTGTACCTACCATCATAAACTACTGTATAAAGATGAGATGCAGGGTGCATTCCTATTTTCCTTACATTATCAGTAATTTAGTGTGACACTTCATCTGCCATTTTTGCTACCTCTTCCTCTGGGAAGTTATATCACACATCAGCGGGTCTGCTCCCTTATTAGTAATGGCCAGTTACATGTTAGTAGCTGCTTTTGACCAAGAACAGGGGGCATAGAAATCTTAGTAAAATCTTTCTGTGTCTCCCTCTGCTTGTTTCTCACACTTCTCTTCACTCCATCTCTTTGTACTAGGAGTATAATAGGAGGTGTAACCTGACATCTCACTGTGATAGCAGTCAGTATTTCCTGAGCTGTTTTTTCAGAGTAGTTGGTGAGTTTGAGAGGCAGGAGGAGGGAAACTAGTGGCTCAAAAATTGGAGAAAGAAACAAAATTCTCTGATAAGTTGTGACAAAGTTTTTTTATTTACTTGTACTATTGCTTCATGCAAAGTTTTCTCACAGTCCAGTTCCTATTTAAAACTTTAAGGATGATGATTCTGGTTAAGAGACATGTCCAGGCTGGGAACTGTATAAAAATAATAATAATTTAGATGTAAAAATACAGTCACAATACAATAACCTAAATAATTCACAAGTCCGTTTTACACATTTTCTTCAGTAAGTTTTTTTATGCATTTTTAGAAGAGATAAGACGAAGGAAATCAGGTGACATGCTGTGCTTATCACCATTCAACCCGAATAATTTAATCCATGTCCTTATTAAGATTGCTGGGTACAGATGAACAAGTTTTGGAGGTCACAGCCCCCTTCCTCAGGACATATAGCAGTGACAAGGATAATCAGTTATCAGGAGAGATAAGCCAGTATAAATACCCCTGGGCATAGACGTCATAGGACCTCCCTTCATTTCAAATGTTGGCGGGATCCTTATCAGTGCTCAAATGTTCTTATGGATAAAATATCGGACTAAAAAACGATGAAGTCTAATAAGATTTCAAAAAAAATCATAAAGTGTAATGAGATACGACCTCCGAAACACGTTGACCTGTACCCAGCAATCTTAATAAAGACATGGATTAAATTATTCGGTCTGAATGGTGATAAGCGCGGCGTGACACCTGGTTTCCTTTATCCTTCTCCTTCTGAACACTTTGGGGCTGCAGCTTTTTTTACATTGACATTACGTGATTATAGGAGTTGTGATTGACAAGCCCTATAGATGAGTTTACTTAACTTTATTATTACGCATCTGGTAAGACCCTATTTGCGCTACTTTTTTCACAGCTTCTACATTCCTGATTTGTATGCATTTTTGTAAGAACCACATAAAGTGGTTAATAAAAAAAGTTATAATGCAAAGATACACTCCTCTTTTGTGTTTTGGAGCTACTCCTAGATGTGGCTCATAAATACTGATCCAAAACTGACCTTATATCAGAAATATGAATAAATCCTTATCATAACATAATTTGCATATGATTTACATAAATCATTTTTCATTATTAATTTTCTAAATGCTCCTTGCTTTAGTTTACCCTTTACCAAAACAAACATCCATCAAATGGGTGCCTAATATATATAAATATTTGATCTATATCAAGGACTATACCTTTTTCTTATTTTTTCTACTTTTGATATACAGTTACTGTACACAGGAAAGAACTGCACTCAGATCCCTATAAAAATGTGTTATTGGCTAATGTTAGGTAAAGGACAGGGCAAGAAAAGTGGAATAAATGGTTAATAGCATAATTGAAGTCTGAGTTTTACAACCGTGAATGTTATTACCTGTGGTAGCACTAGCCAATTTTCTAAAATAACTCTCCCACATGTTGTTTACTCTGCGGTGAATAATTCCTAATCTATATTTATGCTAGGCAGGATGGATTTCATATTACAGAAGCCCTGAGGTTAGTTGGTAAAAAATAGACAAAATGAGATAGAATTGATAGGCTTTTTGTCATAGTGAGTGAGGAAAAAACTGGAGTTGAAGGCAAAATGCGCCAGTAAATGACTAAAGCTGAATATAAAATGAGAAATGTTCACGTATGAATGATTGTGTAGGGAAGCTTTTCTCGGGTTTATTTTGACTGTCCTTTGCATATTAAATTACAAATTATGACATATTTAGTGACAAACAAAAGCAACATAAACAAGTACAATGTAAAATATATACAATTATCAAACATAAAGGAATTAAATATATGTTCCCACATTGTGGATTTGCTCTGGACACTCTCCACTGTATCAACAGATAAGTGTTAATTCCACACAAAATATTTTGCATATGGACTAGCCAATTTTTTTCTAAAGAGAAAGAAAGAAAAAGAAATGAAGAAACTCTGCTGTTGATTCCTTTGGTCCTAGGAGGGCATTTATGCCAGTTTGCATGCATCCCATGCGTCCGTGTGACAAGCATAGTTTTCATTATGGCAGCAGCTGCTGCCCTAAGAAGGATGATGCCATGACTCTGGTATTGTAGACTTTGTCTGTGACCTGACTTCTATTCCCCTAAGCAAAAACCTCCCTACACCTTATTAACCCTACCCCATGACTGTGAATAAAAACACTGACAACTTTAGATAAATTGGCCACAGCAGCTTTTTTATTTGACAACATAAAACATTTGAAGTTAAACCAAAATAGTTGAAGTCTTCAAAGCTTAAAAAAATTGATTGGTGATTTATCCACAAGAATAAAAAATCCCCCCTTGCCCTGAACTAAACTTACTCCCAGCCATAACCCACAAGCTCAGGAGCACCATAAAACAGAAGGGGCGTTGTATTCCAAGAAAAACTAAGAGAAACCTAACATAAATTGCCATTGTCCCCTCAAAAGCACCAGACAACCTTTCAAGCTCCAAACAGTTAAGGTATATATATATATTAAAGACTCTTTGGTGCCCCTGAGGCTTCAGTCGCCATAGAGGTACTGCATCTCAGCCAGATGCGTAGTATCCCATATCTGGGTATGGAGGGGGTCACAAACTGGTATAGTCAAAACACAGACACTCTCACTCTGCAACACCTCATCAGACCATGGTAAGGGCCTGGTGAGTCCAAGGCCAGGCTGGGGGGTGGAGTCTAGTTAGTGGAGGCACACTGTAGGAAGTCAGCCAGTCAGGAGGAGCAGTGGAGGAGAGAAGACCTGTGGTCTGGAGCTTCTGCTGTTCGGCACAGATGCCCGACAGAAAGGGTCCTAGTCCTAGAGCCCAAGGGAGCGACCATACTCTCGTGGCCTCATTCCACATACAATGTACCAAAGCGGAGGGAGTTGGTCGCAGAAGGGGATCGGCCCCTCAACTAGTGGAGAACTTCAAGACTCAGCTAGCTAACCAGAGGCGGAGGTTACTTCAATTGCCGAAGCCAAATCCACACACAACCAGTGAAAAGGTGACCACATAGGGCAAAAGGGATAGAGCCTCACACCACCCAAGAGGGCCTGCAGACACCAGCTCGGGGCTCTGTGTGTGCAGGCGCGGGACAGGTGGGAGAGGTTAGTGCAGAAAGATGACCAGGAAAAGGACATAGCAGGGTGTACCGGGTTGTGCCTCCAAACTATGCGGGATCAGCTGGAGCCCATCACAGCAGGACCCGGCACTCCGAAGGCAGCATTTGTCTGGACGTGCTAACCTGCGCCCCACCATTACAGACTACTACTCCCAACAGCCCTGGGGCCCATCTCTACCTGTGGAGAGCTATTCCATCTGTGCTGCGTCACCAACGACCCCAGGGAGAACTGAACAGCAGCGGCGGCACCTATCTTGCCGCATACCACAGATGGCGTCACAACATCTTCCCTGTAAATAATCCCCACCATCAACGTCAGCCATTTATTTAAGTGAAATCACCGTGGTCACAGAATCGGGTCCTGTCACCGTGACATCCACTGAGCAGCACAGAGCCGGCCCGGTGACGAGTAATCCCAGACCCCGGTGCGGACGTGTCAAATCCACAATACCAAAATATAATCAACTTTGGGGATCCCAGAAGGGCGCCAGCCACCATGACCTGGAACTTTTAAATAAGGAGGGTGGATGGAATCTTGGATAACACTACTACAAGGGGAGGTGGAGGTGGTGTATTATGCAGATTTACTACAAAATTCCATCCAGGACTTGCCTCTCACATGCCCAGAAATCAGACCATATATAGAAAAATCCCATATCATGGGGTGTATATACTGAGATCACACTGGATTATAATAAACGTTATAACAGTCTCCACACAGGCAGATGACAGAGAAACCTGTAAATAGAAGAGGTAAAAAAAATAACACACATCCCTAAATAGCCCACACAATAAAAGGTATACTACCTAATTGTGGGGTGAGGCGCCCAAACAGACCCGACTTGCAAGTTTCGGTTTCCAACTTTCAATTTTAATTATGCCTTGATACAATTTTTTTTTTGTTTGCTGAGTTCTATACATTGCTAATTCTCAGGTCTTCAGTGCTGCTGCTTCTGTCATTGTGCTGCATGCAGTTACAGATTCGTATATGTGTTTCAGTGCAAGTAAGTCTTCTGCTGCTGCAACTATCCATGCCGGCCGGTTCCTATGATATCTGCTGTCACTGCTGCAGGCATTCACGTCGGCCTCCTACCACAATATCTAATGCTGCACGTATCCATATTGACCGTTGCTGCCCCATCTATCCACCATCCATGCATCCTAGCCAAATCCATGACAATGGCTGCTGCTGCCATTTCTACAACCAGATACTATATTGTATTTGTGGCACCGGCTGCTGAGAGAAACAAAAATCTATCTTGTTGCTTGTTTTATGGGTCAGTTTATGGAAAACTTGACAGGATGCAATGTCAGCTGGATCTGGTCATTTCTAACTATGCAAAGCTTATTGGAAATGTCACTTCTTAAAATGTCATGAAAAAGCTTGATAATGGTGAACACAATACAATTTCTTATTGCATAAACTGTTAAAAAAATGATTTAGAGAGTGAGGACGAAAGCACCTTTTTAAAAAGGCCATTCTCCACAGGGTTGAAGGCTGCACTCCGGGACATTCATAATGAGCTGTTACTGTCAGATAGTGATTGCGATACAAAAGATAACGGGAGCAATTTAAATCTATATACGTCAATCAGACTGCAAAAATTATCCTATACGAGTAAAGACGACAAAAAATAAACTTCATATGGCTTATACCTAATATTGATAAGGCTACTATTGACAAAAACGCAATTATAAAAAATCTGAGGGGTCAGATCTAGAATTTAAAATTCCTTATCTTAGTTTAGCTGAATAAAATCTGAAATAAATGGGAGATACAAAATGAACAGTAGATAGCAAAAAAAATCAAAAAATAAAAAGAGAATATGGTGTAATTCTTTAAACAGAGAAACAATTTCATTACAAGTAGTTATTCTAAATAATAGTAATGGAGAGTTAGCAATCACAAAAGTCAGAATTACTAAATGGATTCTAAGGGTACCTTCACACTTAGCGATGCAGCAGCGATCCGACCAGCGATCTGACCTGGTCAGGATCGCTGCTGCATCGCTACATGGTCGCTGGTGAGCTGTCAAACAGGCAGATCTCACCAGCGACCAGTGAACAGCCCCCAGCCAGCAGCGACGTGCAAGCGACGCTGCGCTTGCACGGAGCCGCCGTCTGGAAGCTGCGGAGACTGGTAACTAAGGTAAACATCGGGTATGGTTACCCGATGTTTACATTAGTTACCAGTGTGAGCAGGGAGCAGGGAGCCGCGCACACTGAGCGCTGGCTCCTTGCTCTCCTAGCTACAGTACACATCGGGTTAATTAACCCGATGTGTAATGCAGCTACATGTGCAGAGAGCAGGGAGCCGCGCACACTGCTTAGCGCTGGCTCCTTGCTCTCCTAGCTGCTGTACACATCGGGTTAATTAACCCGATGTGTACAGCAGCTACATGTGCAGAGAGCCGGAGCCGGCACTGGCAGCGTGAGAGCTGCAGAGGCTGGTAACTAAGGTAAATATCGGGTAACCACCTTGGTTACCCGATGTTTATCTTGGATACAGCTTACCTCAGCTGTCAGACGCCGGCTCCTGCTCCCTGCTCGCTTCATTTGTCGCTCTCTTGCTGTCACACACAGCGATCTGTGTGTCACAGCAGGAGAGCGGCTTTGAAGAAAACGAACCAGGGCTGTGTGTAACGAGCAGCGATCTCGCAGCAGGGGCCAGATCGCTGTTCATTGTCACACACAGCGAGATCGCTAATGAGGTCACTGCTGCGTCACAAAAAGCGTGACTCAGCAGCGATCTCGGCAGCGAGCTCGCTGTGTGTGAAGCACCCCTAAAGGTCTACTTATATCAGTCAGGAGAGAGTCAGTGATGAAGTCTGTGCTCTTAAAACCTCAACTAATATACTCAGTTGGCGTAAAGTAAATGTTCTCCATGCTAAGGTAAATATACTCAATGTGAATGGGGCGCCCCTGCCATATACTCATGCATAAAATGACTAAGGGCAGTATCTGAAATGATTGCCTTATATGGCAATGACTAAGGACTGTATCTGAAATAATTGCCTTAAAAGAAAATGACTAAGGACTGCATCTGAAATGCATATGCTTTTTCTATGGTAGTGGAAGGATTTTTTCTATGTGGATTTTAATAAGTCAGAAAATAAAGTATTTTAAAGAATCCTTTTGCTGGAATCTCACTTTCTTTTGGAATCTGCAGTACTATAAGTCTTGGTTTAGTTGGTTTCATTATCCTGCAGGTGAGCTGACCATCACTTTCTATTTAAGAATTATAAGTGTGTCCACCCAAATCCTGTCCATCGCCATTAACTTGAGAATGGCGGCAGCTATAGGCATAGAAGTGGTGTCTAGGTATAGTAAAGTAGCCATGCTATGCAATGAAACCACCTAAAGTGCCACCTGGTAAAAGACAATGGAGTTAGCATTTTTATCTCGAAAACACAACGAGATAGAGAAAAAAAGTGAATTACAAAATTCAAAATTCAGCCTAGTGTTTTCATGTTAAAAAAAACTTTTTGGGGGAGAAATGGCTATATCTGGGAGCGCGCGTAGATCACAAACTACATATCAGCATGCTAATGTTATGCCAATCAATTGCTGTTAGGGTCAGCAAAATGTTGCCATTAATAATGAGCCAGTTTCGAAAAATATTCGGATTCGCGATACTCGTAATGATTACTGTCTAAGACTCGTGAATGCACTCCAAATAGTGTGTGCAATGCAAGTTCATGGGGAATACTTACAATGTAACGAGTAACCCGAATGCTGTTCTATTTGTGCGAGTAGCGAATAGTGCAGAATTCGGGTTACTCGTTACATTGCGAGTATTCCCCATTGACTTGCATTGCACACACTATTCGGAACAAATACGCGAGTATTAGACAGTACTCGTTACAAATATCGTGAATCCGAGTATTTCAAAACTTGCTCATTATTAATTGTCATGTATTAAAAGAGGTATATATTTGAAGGACAAAAGGGACGTAACACTACATATTTCCAAACCAATAGGGTGGCCTTATCTGAGATATGCCATTAGAAATAAAAATACAGTTAAAAAAAAAAAATAAATAGTTTAAAAAATAAACATAAAAGTTCAAATCACCACCCTTCTCCCCTATTAATATTAAAAATTACAACATACACATATTTGGTATCACTGCATTCATAAATGTCCGATATATCAAAATATAAAATAAATTAATCTGATCAGTAAGTGGCTTAACGACAAAAGTGATCAAGATGCCAGAATTGCGCTTTTTCATTGTATTCAATGACAAATTTTCATTGTGTACTGTATATAATGATAATATACTGTATATTCAGATATTTTTATTTTTATTAAATATTTATGAAAAATATAAATTATTTACCCCTCGAAATAAACAATTTTATAAGAAATACAAAAGCTCACTCCAGTTGCTTCCAATAACCAGAACACCTTCTAATACTGATTTAAGGGATGTTTTTCTGTAAAAACTATTGTGCTATCTAGCTTCTGCTTTTTAGCGCATTAAAAATGAAGAAAAGGAAATTGTAATCTCTCCCCCCTTTCATTATTTACAGATTACTAAACATCTATTTTATTGCTGCAGTTATTCAATTTATTAATATTTGGAGTATTTGTCCAATGTATTAGAGCTTTCTTTTCCTGTCTCTATTGCTGATTTGTGAGCACAAAAAAGCTTAGTAAACATCCTATAATTGTAGCCATTCCTTTCTTTCATTGGGGTTTTAGTCACTTCAGGTAAACTAGGTAATACACTGTAGATATAATGATTCAAAGAACCTGTCTTAGAATAGAGAAATGAGCATGACAGTCAGATGGAACATAAGAGAACACATTTCTAGATTACATTTTTCAAATAAAAGTCTATTTTACACAGCTCCAGAGGACATTTCATTTAGCATTGTACATTAGTGCCTGTTTAGCTATTAAAAACCAATTCATGAACTAACAATAAACATTTCTTGCATTGATGTGCTTTCAGATGCATATTGGAAACTAGTACTGGACTCTGCAATGTGTGGAGATTTTTATGTGTTATGTGCTGGAGCACTTGCCAGTGTTAATCTATAGGCTTGTTGGTTCACCACATCATGGCTTCTGTTGTTCTTTACAATGCCCATTTCACAATAACAACTCTAGAGGGACAGAATTATAGAAGGACAATTTGTTGGACAGATGGCACCGAAGGAGAATGACATGATAAAAATCACTGAGATCTTTAGAAACATTTCATTTTTCATTTGCATAGCTATATGCTGAAAATAATACATGTCAAAGGAAGTTTTCCTGTCTGTTAGGCCAGGGTCACACTAGAGTACAGCATCCAATATGAGAACATCGGCTGCGACATGCTAAAGACACTCGGCTCAATCTCTTCTCTGAAAATGAGCCAAGTGTAATTCTACTGTGTTATTAATCTCTCTCGAGAATCAGATCACAGGGGAAGAGAAGAAACGAGAAATTAATCTCTCCATCTCTTCCATTGCCTGTCTCTGTGTACATTCGAGTGCAGTCCAATGTTTAACTCACACCCATAAACACATCTGAGGGCGTGTGATCCGAGACACACTGAATTTTTTCTCAGTCCTATTGGAGCTGAGGAAAAACTTGCAGATCTGACCTGCATCATTGACTAACATTGGTCAGAGTACAATGCAATGTTTTCTCACATTACATTCCTACATAAAATATGCCAGTGTGAGCGAACCCTATGTAATAAAACCTCCCTTTTATGCAAAGATAAATAGTTCTATATAGCAATACAATTACGATATGTTACTAACTAAGTTCTTTCTATTGAACTAAATTACTTCTGCTTTCTAAAAGCTACAGTGCCTTGCGAAAGTATTCAGCCCCCTTGAATTTTTCAACCTTTTCCTACATTTCACGCTTCAAACATAAAGATAAAAATTGTAATGTTATAGTAAAGAATCAACAACAAGTGGGACACAATTGTGAAGTTGAACGAAATTTATTGCTTACTTTAAACTTTTGTAAAAAAATAAATAATTGAAAGTTGGGGCGTGCAATATTATTCGTCCCCTTTAAGTTAATATTTTGTAGCGCCACCTTTTGCTGCGATTACAGCATAATTCGCTTGGGGTATATGTCTATCAGTTTTGGACATTGAGAGACTGAAATTCTTGCCCATCCTTCCTTTGCAAACAGCTCGAGCTGAGTGAGGTTGGATGAAGAGCGTTTGTGAACAGCAGTTTTCAGCTCTTTCCACAGATTCTTTATTGATTCAGGTCTGGACTTTGACTTGGCCATTCTAGCACATGGATACGTTTATTTGTGAACCATTCCATTGTAGATTTTGCTTTATGTTTGGGATCATTATCTTATTGGAATACAAATCTCCATCCTAGTCTCAGTTCTTTTGCAGACTTCAACAGGTTTTCTTCAGGAATGGTCCTGTGTTTGGCTGCAAACATTTTCCCATTAATTTTAACCATCTTCCCTGTCCCTGCTGAAGAAAAGCAGGCCCAAACCATGATGCTGCCATCACCATGTTTGACAGTGGGGATGGTGTGTTCAGGGTGATAAGGTGTGTTGCTTTTACGCCAAACATATCGTTCAGCATTGTGCCCAAATAGTTTGATTTTGGTTTCATCTGACCAGAGCACCTTCCTCCACATGTTTGGTGTTTCTCCCAGGTGGCTTGTGGCAAACTTTAAACAACACTTTTTATGGATATCTTTGAGAAATGGCTTTCTTCTTGCCACTCTTCCTTAAAGGCCAGATTTGTGCAGTGTATGACTGATTGTTGTCTTATGGACAGACTCTCCCACCTCAGCTGTAGATCTCTGCAGTTCATCCAGAGTGATCATGGGCCTTTTGTCTGCATCTCTGATCAGTCTTCTCCTTGTTTGAGATGAAAGTTTGGATGGACGGCCAGGTCTTGGTAGATTTGCAGTGGTATGATACTCCTTCCATTTCAATATGATCACTTGCACAGTGCTCCTTGGGATGTTAAAAGTTTTGGAAATCTTTTTTGTAACCAAATTCAGCTTGAAACATCTCCACAACAGTATCACGGACCAGCCTGTTGTGTCCCTTGGTCTTCATGATGCTATCTGCACTTGAAGGCCTAAGCCACACGGTGAGATAAACAGTGTGAGTGGAGTGCGATAAAACATCGCATTCCACTCGGACCAATTCTAGCCTGTGTGTCAGCACACATGAGCGATTATTTTCTCAGCCCTAATCGGACTGAGAAAACAATCGCAGCATGCTGCGATTGTAAGCTGAGACTCTTTCTCTTGCACCCATTCAAGTGAATGGGGCGAGAGAAAAATCGCACTGCACTCGCGGTACACCAGTGTACTGCCAGTGCAGTGCGAGAATGGCAATAGCCGGCTACGCAGGAGAGAGGGAGAGAAATCCCTCCCTTCCCTCCTGAGTACCGGCCCGCCCCCCACAGCTGAGGTCTGCTTGCACGAACGGACCTCAGTTGCAAGGACACACGCATGACACTCGGCTCTGCTGTACTGCCAGTGTGAGCCGAGTGTCATGCAAGGGGATTGCAGTAGTCCCCGTGTGGCCCCAGCCTAAACAGAACACTGAAACTATCACAGAGCAAGTGCAATTATATGGAGACTTTATTATACATAGGTGGCTTATATTTATCATCATCAGTCATTTAGGACAACATTGGATAATTCAGAGATCCTCAATGAACTTCTGGAGAGAGTTTGCTGCACTGAAAGTAAAGGGGATGAATAATATTGCACGCCCCAATTTTCAGTTATTTATTTTTTACAAAAGTTTAAAGTAAGCAATACATTTCGTTCAACTTCACAATTGTGTCCCACTTGTTGTTGATTCTTCACCATAACATTACATTTTTTATCTTTAAATTTGAAGCCTGAAATGTGGGAAAAGGTTGAAAAATTCAAGGGAGCCAAATACGTTCGCAAAGCACTGTTTATTCATTTTCATTTTTTTCATATTCATTTTTTAAAGGTGTTAATTGGTGTAAAGGTTAAGACTCAAGGCTGCTTTACACCAGAAGATCTATTGTGCGATAGATCGTCGGGGTCACGGTTTTTGTGACGCACATCCGGCATCGCTTGCGATGCCGACCTGTGTGAAACTTCCTAGCGACGCAGTATCGCTTACAAATCATGAGTCGTGTACTGCTCGTTAGGTTTCATAATATCGTTTAATTTAGTTGTTCATCGTTCCCAGGGTAGCACACGCCGCTCCGTGTGACACTCCGGGAACGATGAACATCGCTTACCTGCGTCCCGCGGCTCTTGCCGGCTATGTGGAAGGAAGGAGGTGGGAGGGATGTTTACGTCCCGCTCATCTCCGCCCCTCCGATTCTATTGGCCAGCGGCCGTGTGACATTGCTGTGACGCCGAACGTCCCTCCCACTCCAGGAAGTGGACGTTCGCCGCCCACAGTGAGGTCGGACGGGAGGTAAGTACGTGTGACGGGGGGTTACCGACTTTGTGCGCCACGGGCAGCGATTTGTCCGTGATGCAAAAAGGACGGGGGCGGGTACGATCGATCGTGAAATTGCACAATCGGTCGTACCGCCGTGTAAAGTAGCCTTCAGTGTGGTTCAAAAAAGATTTTCTAAGCCAATCTTAACCAACCATGCCACGAACTGTTCCCATAAAGTTAGAAGTATATAATTGACCAAAATGTCTTTGTATGCCAAAAAAATAAGATTTCTCTTCATTGGAGCTAAGAGGCCAGGGCTACCCCTTGAACAAACATTCCCATAGTATTATCTCTCCTTCACAATACATTAAAGTTGGTGTAATACAATATGAAATAAAAATTTCCCAGAATTTGCCAAACCCAGAATCATCCATTCGATGGATTTTTTTTATATTAACTACTAGCAAATGGCTTCATATTGAAAGCAGCTCAAAAGATTGAACCTGATGCTTCTATTAAGCATTTCACAGTTTACTAACAATAAAGCGATTAAAGGATATTTAATAAAAATTTAGCATGTACATGGTAAGATCATTTTTTACAAGGATTTTGCAGGTGGAGATCTTTGTAATAATGCAAGATACAGTAATATAACCATACCACCCTGAAAAAGCCAGTTCTAACCTTCAATGTGGGTATTTGCTCTTCTATCCCCTTTATGCTGATTTTTTTTTATTATCAAAGTTTTTTGAAAACATTGCCAACTGTCATGGTGGCGTTTGGCTCTGTTCATATTACAGATTATGAAACTTCGCTTGATGGTTTCTCTGATGTCTGGTATCAACAAAGGCAAACTCAGGCATTCACCTGCTGTGTGGTGACTCATATGCAGGCTAGCAAGAGTTAATCTCTTCTAGTTTGCTTGTTAGGTTCCTTTAATCACATGCGGTGGAGAAGCCAATCACATCTGCTCCCATCTATTTAAACTGGAGGAAATCTTCTACCCACGACAGCTAGAGGTTTATGTTTTCCAAATTATATCTACAGTATATCTGTGACTTTCATTACACTTCTGTCCCATCCCTCCCTGAGGGAAGGGGAGGAGGAAACAGATCAGGAGTCAGGACTGGTTAGGGCCAGGAAGGAGACTCAGGCATCCTCACCATTAGTGGTATCCCTGATAGGGATAACAGAGTTCCCCCAAGCTTGAGGAGCAGCTTAGGGGCCCTGGTTCCCAACTGCCCCAGAGTGTTTGTATCAGCAACGTCATTCAGGTAAAAAAGTAACATCTCCAGAGAAGAATCTCTGTGAACGCCCTCTTGATGACAGGGAAATTAGCATATTAGGTACCCTGAACATTAAAAGACTATATCTCCTCAATAAAATGGAGAAATAAAAACAATTAAAACTATATTTTAGTGAGGTCTTCAGCGACATTATCATGACATAGTCAGATTAACATGCAAAAAGTGGAGAAAGGACCTCTTTAAGTACTGTATGAATTGATAGGCTTTCAATGCAAGCGACTATTACAACTACAATATTACTAAAATGTTTCTATAGACATAAAACAACAAATGTCAAAAATAAGCAGACACATAAAGAATATATTTATCTTTCAAAATACTGCAGAAAGGTTTTATGTTCAAAATTAAAGAAATATAATTTACAGTCATATAGCTTTAATTGAGAGGAAAACTATACTAAAGTGAAAAGGAAAATATGTATCTTTGCATTTCATGCTCAGACATGCGCTGGGCATACTAATGCGGTAGAGAGATTTAAAGAATAGTAAAAACCCCAGGAAATGTTTTATATGCATCAAACAGTAAGAGGTACAGCCGAGCATACAATGCAGGGTTTTATGAGCGAAGCATTGCTACAAATAACTGCGGAAAGAATTGTATATGTGGGTAGAGCACGGCTAAGAGAAAGCCATATTTATCACCTAATCACTTGTTTTATTTGCCGCCTTGTAGCAAAACTGTTTGTCTTCCTTTTTAATAAAGTGCAGTGTAGTTTATTTATCACTATGGAACATAGAGATATTTCCTCATGCTAAAATGCTTTTATAATGTAAAAAACACTATTAACTTGCAAACAATGAAAAAATAATGAAAAACATGAAAAAAATAATGACTGACCAGCAACGGCTGCCCTTCATTACAGAGTCTGCAGTGAAGGTCGTATAGATAAAGTCTCCTGCTCTTCTTTTATACTCTCTGACCTCCTAAGACCTCTTTCACACGTCAGTCAGAAACACGTTTTTCACTGATGTGTTAAAGATGCATTTGGCCCTCTGTGTGCTGTAATTTTGGCACATATTTGTTCTCCGTGTGCTATCCGTGACAGTACACGGAGATTAGGCATTCCTATAGTCACCTGTCCCCGGCGCTGCTCTCTGTGGTGCTGATGTCTCTGATTCTCCTGTCTCTGGCCTCTGCTGTCTCCCCTCTTCTGTTACTTCCGGGTCGCGGTGCATTGAATATTCATGAGCATAATTAGCCGGCCTGGAAGCAGGAGACAGCAGTGGCTGGAGACAGCAGCGCTGGAGACAAGTGAGTATAAAAATTATTTTATTTGAAAGATACGTGTTTTTTTCTGGTACATGTCACACGAATCACACCACTGTGTGGTCCGTGTGACATCAGTGATGCCAGCGAAAAACAGACTTGTTTCCATGCAGAGCACATGGACATACATGTGTGCTACACAGAAACATGGTCAATCAGAAATCATTGATGTGTGCGCAGACCCATTGATTTTAATGGGTTTGCGTATGTCAGTGATTCTGATATTTGAAAAAGCAGCAACATATTTACCAGAATCACTGATGTATGAAGGAGGCCTTAGATGTCTGGTTTTTAGGACCATGTTCTACCTATTTTTTCATGGATAGGGCATGTACCCATTATACGCTATAGGGCCATTCACAAATCTTTTTGTGGTCAAAGGCTCTATTCATTATTTGCATATTTTAAGCCACTTTTCTTTTTTTAGCTTTTGGTATTCTCTGACAATTATTATACTATATTTACTAAGGCTATGTTCCCACGATAAGCTTTTGGTAGGTTTTTGATGTTGCAGAATTTCTGCACCATTTCTGCACCTATTATGTAAATTGGTTACTTTTTTTTTCATTATATTTTTGTGTGCATTTTTTTCCCTATGCATTTTGATTGCGTTTTTAGTGCTATTTGATTCTTTTTGGAATGGCATGCTTTATGCAAAGCTTCTTTGTTTATTTTTGATACTTCCTGATAATTGGCTTTGACTTGATATCGTGAAGCCCAGTAGCCGCCCCAAGGATGTCGCTCCAGCTTCAGGGACACCACAGGGTCTTCTTCTGTATATGGCAACAGGTATGTCGGTTTTGTATATATGTGTCGTGACGTCACTCATGGTTTGCGGTCAGGGATATGGGTGACTGCCACTGCAGGTTTAATAAGTGTCTGGGGCTGATGGAGTCTGCAGTCGGATGGTGTGGCCTCCCGTGAGTGAGGCAGGCCCAGGGGCTCGGGTGTGTAGAACAACAGGTCCCAGAATAACTCAGTCTCAGTCCAGAAAGTCTTTCAACTGCTCTTTACTCACTTTTGTTGTTGCTGTGGTGAGCTGACCCGGGCGATGCTGAGATAAACCAGGTTGAACCAGGGCGCCTTCAGGCCAGTCTGAGGGTAACCATTAACTCGCCTTCCTAGCACTCTTTTTTCGGATAACCCCTGACTTGAAGTACCGTGGGGTCTATCCAGGGAAGTCGCTACTGCCTTTTCTCCCCTTTTTGGACCATTTGCCGGCAGCGTGGACCAGGTGAGATGGCTTCTGGCTCTATCTCCTTATGGGTCCCTGCATTGCTGCTGAGACTTGGGCTCTGTATGGTTGGTGAGGCACTTGTAGTACCCTCACCGGCAGGTTTAGCAGATAGCTAAACTTGTGTGTACTCTAGGGATCTGTTCCCTGTACGTGCCTAGTCACCAGCAGTCCCCATACTCGTCTGACTCTCTTCTTCTGTCTTTCTGACTGACTAACTGGTAACCGTTCTTCCCCGCTAACGGCTACTCCACGTGCAGGGTCTGACTAGTGTGAGTGCGCGTCTGCGTCTCCTAGCAACTGCCGCTCACCACTACCAGACTGGCTTGCTCCACTCCTTCCTTTTCAGCCTTTGCAACTTTAGCTCCCAAGGCCCCTCCAGGGACCGCCCAAGGGTCCCATCTAATGGTGTGGAAGACCTGGTTGCTATGTGTTTGTGCGTACATACCTCTTTCCAGCCTTTAGAACTACCTGGAAGCGCTGTCCCAGCATGGGTGCAGTACTCAGTGGTGCCTGACCAGGTCAGGGGTGCCACAATATACTTATAAAGTGTAGTTGATTAGAGGACATTTGCAATAAATTTCGTAACTATTTTTGGAAACGCAAAGGAAAAAAGAGGCTGAAAATACCTGGAAACCCTAGATTATGCCTAAATTGGCTAACGAAAAACAAAACAAAACAGAACAAATATAAAATAAACTTAAAAAAGGTGACAATGAAAATATAAAGGTATGTCCCCCCAAAAAAATCAAAGGCATGTCCATTTTTGATCCGAGTAACAGATAAAACTGTGCAGTTCTATTGGTATATGAAACACTCTGACACCACACTGATGGCACCCTAGTTACATCCTCTCCATGCTCCACTAATTGTTTGGAAGCTTGAAAAATCTCCATTAGATTTTTTTTTTGCATACACGAAGAACTGATAAAACACTGATGGTGAAGCCTTACACACTGGCCAAACACAGATGTAAATATGATCTAGAGTACTGATGAAAACTAGTTTTTTCACTTATAAATCCATATACGCAGAATTTTTACTAATCGTAACATCTTTTTTTAAATATAGCATTACTAGGTATATTATTTTGTGTTAAAATTTCATTTACACCTCTCTAAGGGACGTGAAAAATGAGCAAAATGGCATGAAAGTGCTCTAGAGACAAAAACTGAAATTTATAATGCTTTTTATCAAAATTGTACATTAAAAAAGTGGACACCTTCAGGAGTATTTTTTATTTAATGCTTGTATATTAGGCTAGAATTCAATTTTAGCTCTGTTTTTTGTGGTCATAAATTAGCTGAACTGATAAGAAGAAGGACGATAATAGTTCTAAATCCCTTACTAGAACCATGTCAGTGATAAATTCTCTGGTGACTGAATCTGTAGCAAAAAATAGACATTTCAGCACAAAGGTAGGAGGAAAATAGGGCAAAAGGTTTAACTAAACCTAATTTAATAAATTATTTTTATCCAAAAATCCATGTAAATAAGTAAAAAAAAGTAAGGCCGAAGATAAGATCCATATTCTTTAAGTAACCTTTAAGACTATGTGCGCACGCTACGGATTTACCGCGGATTTTACTGCAGATTTGCCGCGGATTTGCCGCAGAAAATGTGTCTAACATTTCTGCAGCTATTTCCCAGCAAAACCTATGGGTATAAAAAAAAATGCTGTGCGCGCACTGCGTTTTTTTATACCCGCCGATTTACCCATGTATTTTCCACTGCGGAATTAATGTGCATGTCACTTCTTTTCCGCAGGTACCTGCGGTTTTTGCCATAGATGATGGTAAAAATCCGCAGGGACCAACCTGCCAAAAAAACGCGGCAAATCCTTGGCAAATCCACACCAAACCGTGGCAAAACCGTATGCGGATTTCATTGCGGTTTTGGTGCGGTTTTGTACCGCAGGTGCGGGATTCTTTAGGAGGGTCCAGATTTTCTTTGAGAAAAAGTAACTTTCCAGTGCGCACATGGCCTAAAAGTCAGGAATAGGGACAAGCAAATCCAAACTGCAGAGTTCAGCGTCTGTGCCAGAAAATAAAAAAAAAAAGTGGAATGCAGCTCCCTCGAGAGTAATTGAAGGGTGCAGTGCTTGGATATCGTGGTCTCAGGTGAAGAGTAGAGTTGAGCGCGGTTCGTGGTTCGTGGTTCTCCAGTTCTGGGCTCGAGTGATTTTGGGGCATGTTCTAGATCGAACTAGAACTCGAGCTTTTTGCAAAAGCTCGATAGTTCTAGAAACGTTCGAGAACGGTTCTAGCAGCCAAAAAACAGCTAAATCTTAGCTTGGTTTCTGCTGTAATAGTGTAAGTCACTCTGTGAATCAAACTATTATCACATTTCAGTGTATAGTGTGCGTGAACAGCGCCTTCAGATCACTGCTGTTTCTATAATGGCGATCGCCTTTTTTTTTTTTTTTTTCTTGTCTTCCTTCCCTAAGCGCGCGCGTCTTGTGGGGCGGGCCAGCATGTCAGTCAATCACAGACACACACACAGCTAAGTGGACTTTGAGCCAGAGAAGCAACGGCATGTGTGATAGGATCTGCATGTCACATGTCCCTGCATTATAAAACCGGACATTTTCTTCACGGACGCCATTATCTGCCTTCTGCGTCTTTGGTGTCAGACATCACTGTCGCAGCTCCGTCTTGAGTCCTATCGCTGATACAGCTGTATGCGCTGCATACACAGCGTTAGACAGCATAGGGATAGCACTTTATAGCAGTCCTTTTAAGGGCTCAAACCGGCAGGGTCAGAGTTAAGGTGACAGGTCCTGAAAACAGCGCCAGCGTCTGTGCAGCCAAGGTCAGGGATTTCCTCCCTGCATTTCACCATTAGGAGGGAATAGAAAGGCAGGCTTCCATTCCTCTACCCAGAGCACCACAATCCTGCCACTGTACCCTCTTGTCCTCTGCACACTCCAACTCATAACTAAGCCATTATACTAGCAAACACTCAGTGTACCTAGTGGCATCCTATCTGTGGCTATTGGACTTTGCTATAGTCCCACTAGTGCAAAGACATTTGCAGAGCACGTCTGCCTGCATTGCACACTACAACTAATTATAACTAAGCCATTATACTAGCAAACACTCAGTGTACCTAGTGGCATCCTATACGTGGCTATTGGACTTTGCTATAGTCCCACTAGTGCCAAGACATTTGCAGAGCGCATCTGCCTGCGTTGCACACTCCAACTAATTATAACTAAGCCATTATACTAGCAAACACTCAGTGTACCTAGTGGCATCCTATACGTGGCTATTGGACTTTGCTATAGTCCCACTAGTGCCAAGACATTTGCAGAGCGCATCTGCCTGCGTTGCACACTCCAACTAATTATAACTAAGCCATTATACTAGCAAACACTCAGTGTACCTAGTGGCATCCTATACGTGGCTATTGGACTTTGCTATAGTCCCACTAGTGCCAAGACATTTGCAGAGCGCATCTGCCTGCGTTGCACACTCCAACTAATTATAACTAAGCCATTATACTAGCAAACACTCAGTGTACCTAGTGGCATCCTATACGTGGCTATTGGACTTTGCTATAGTCCCACTAGTGCCAAGACATTTGCAGAGCGCATCTGCCTGCGTTGCACACTCCAACTAATTATAACTAAGCCATTATACTAGCACACACTCAGTGTACCTAGTGGCATCCTATACGTGGCTATTGGACTTTGCTATAGTCCCACTAGTGCCAAGACATTTGCAGAGCGCATCTGCCTGCGTTGCACACTCCAACTAATTATAACTAAGCCATTATACTAGCAAACACTTAGTGTACCTAGTGGCATCCTATACGTGGCTATTGGACTTTGCTATAGTCCCACTAGTGCCAAGACATTTGCAGAGCGCATCTGCCTGCGTTGCACACTCCAACTAATTATAACTAAGCCATTATACTAGCAAACACTTAGTGTACCTAGTGGCATCCTATACGTGGCTATTGGACTTTGCTATAGTCCCACTAGTGCCAAGACATTTGCAGAGCGCATCTGCCTGCGTTGCACACTCCAACTAATTATAACTAAGCCATTATACTAGCAAACACTCAGTGTACCTAGTGGCATCCTATACGTGGCTATTGGACTTTGCTATAGTCCCACTAGTGCCAAGACATTTGCAGAGCGCATCTGCCTGCGTTGCACACTCCAACTAATTATAACTAAGCCATTATACTAGCACACACTCAGTGTACCTAGTGGCATCCTATACGTGGCTATTGGACTTTGCTATAGTCCCACTAGTGCCAAGACATTTGCAGAGCGCATCTGCCTGCGTTGCACACTCCAACTAATTATAACTAAGCCATTATACTAGCACACACTCAGTGTACCTAGTGGCATCCTATACGTGGCTATTGGACTTTGCTATAGTCCCACTAGTGCCAAGACATTTGCAGAGCGCATCTGCCTGCGTTGCACACTCCAACTAATTATAACTAAGCCATTATACTAGCACACACTCAGTGTACCTAGTGGCATCCTATACGTGGCTATTGGACTTTGCTATAGTCCCACTAGTGCCAAGACATTTGCAGAGCGCATCTGCCTGCGTTGCACACTCCAACTAATTATAACTAAGCCATTATACTAGCAAACACTTAGTGTACCTAGTGGCATCCTATACGTGGCTATTGGACTTTGCTATAGTCCCACTAGTGCCAAGACATTTGCAGAGCGCATCTGCCTGCGTTGCACACTCCAACTAATTATAACTAAGCCATTATACTAGCACACACTCAGTGTACCTAGTGGCATCCTATACGTGGCTATTGGACTTTGCTATAGTCCCACTAGTGCCAAGACATTTGCAGAGCGCATCTGCCTGCGTTGCACACTCCAACTAATTATAACTAAGCCATTATACTAGCAAACACTTAGTGTACCTAGTGGCATCCTATACGTGGCTATTGGACTTTGCTATAGTCCCACTAGTGCCAAGACATTTGCAGAGCGCATCTGCCTGCGTTGCACACTCCAACTAATTATAACTAAGCCATTATACTAGCACACACTCAGTGTACCTAGTGGCATCCTATACGTGGCTATTGGACTTTGCTATAGTCCCACTAGTGCCAAGACATTTGCAGAGCGCATCTGCCTGCGTTGCACACTCCAACTAATTATAACTAAGCCATTATACTAGCACACACTCAGTGTACCTAGTGGCATCCTATACGTGGCTATTGGACTTTGCTATAGTCCCACTAGTGCCAAGACATTTGCAGAGCGCATCTGCCTGCGTTGCACACTCCAACTAATTATAACTAAGCCATTATACTAGCAAACACTCAGTGTACCTAGTGGCATCCTATACGTGGCTATTGGACTTTGCTTTAGTCCCACTAGTGCCAAGACATTTGCAGCACGTCTGCCTGCGTTGCACACTCCAACTAATTATAACTAAGTTACATTGTCAGGGATATTTATTCTTTATTATTCTGCTGTTAATAAAGCTAGACCACCACTGCAATCTTCACCACCTCTCAATTTTTACTACCACATTTTCAGTCCACAATCTTGTCGCAATCAACATGAGTGGCAAAATGACAGATGCTGGTTGAAAGGGGAAGAGGCGTGGTGGAAAAGGCAAAAAAGGTTTTGTCAGTGGGGAAGGTGGCAAAGCTCCATTATCATCTGCTGCAGATAGACCATCTACTAGCAAAAGTAAGATGTCTACTACTTATTGTGGACAATCCGATGTGCTCCCTTTTTTACGGACACGAACAAGAGGAACAAAGGTAGATGATGGGCAAAAAAGGAAAATGCTTGAATGGATCTCAAGTGGTCAAACAAGTGCCCTCTCAGCCACTTCAAGTACCGCATCCAAAAAACACCAGTCCTCTGAGTTGTCATCCCAATCACACTTGATTTCTCCCAGCTCTGAAGTCTCCATCAGCCCTGCACAGTATGGTGGAACTGAGATGGCTGAGTCTGCAGAGCTGTTCAGTCACACTATAGCCTGGGAATCAGAGGTCTGCTCCCAAGCTACAGTGAGTACAGAACAGGAAATGGTCTGCAGTGATGCCCAGAACCTTTGTGACTCTGATTCAGGCCGTGAGGACCAAGTTTCTGAGCATAATGTTGACCCTTTGTCACAAACTGTAACACCTGTGGTTATAGACAATGAGGAACATACTGATGAAGATGAGACGCAGATACCCGATTGGGATGACAACTTAAATATTCGGTCAGGGCAAGAAGAGGCTCGGTCTGAGGGGGAGGGGAGTGCAAACACAACAATTGATGATGACGTTCTAGATCCCACCTACTGTCAACCCCCAGTCAGGCACTCGAGGAGGTCAACAGAGGCGGTGGAGGAGGATGCAACCGACGACGAAGTTACCTTGCGCCTTCCTGGACAGAGTCGGAGCACTGGTAGCACGTCTACAACTGCATCCTCAGCCACCACTCTGCCTATGAGCATTATTCGGGGTGGATCAACAGGTCGCATGGCCTCTAAGCCTTGCCTAGCCTGGTCCTTTTTTCACATCGAAAAAGATCGCCTAACTCATGTGATATGTAACATTTGTCATGATTCTGTTAGTAGAGGTCAAAACCTCAGCAGTTTGACAACTTCTTCCATGAATCGTCACATGACTAAATATCATAAGTCCCGGTGGGAAGCTCACCGTGCTGCAATGCGGCCTAGCGGAGCGAACCATCCACCGCCCGCCCCTTCCAGTGCATCCGCGCGCTCTTCATCTTCTAGGACTGTGGGGACAGCTGTCACACCTGTTTTTCCACGCAAAACTTCCACCAATGTAACCGCAACAGGCAGTTTGCAGGTAAGGTCGTCAGTTGGTTTGGAAGGGGAAACAAGTGAGTGTGTACAGCTCTCTCAGACATCGATAGCACCAACGTTGGATGAAGGCAACATCATGTCTCCGCCTGCACTTTCCTCACAAACCTGCATTTTTCCAGGGACACCCTACTCAACACCGTCTACACACAGCAGCCAGATCTCTGTCCCTCAGATGTGGTCAAATAAAAGGCCACTTCCTCCGACCCATGACAAAGCTAAGAGGTTGACTCTATCCCTCTGTAAGCTGTTGGCTACCGAAATGCTGCCTTTCCGCCTAGTGGACACACAGGATTTTAGAGACCTTATGTCTGTCGCTGTGCCCCAGTACCAGATGCCTAGTCGCCACTACTTCTCTAAGAAAGGTGTGCCCGCGCTACACCAGCATGTCGCACACAACATCACCGCTTCCTTGAGAAACTCTGTGTGTGAACGGGTGCATTTCACCACCGATACTTGGACCAGTAAGCATGGACAGGGACGTTACATGTCGCTGACTGGGCACTGGGTAACTATGGTGATAGATGGTGAAGGGTCTGCTGCACAAGTCTTGCCGTCCCCACGACTTGTGTGTCAATCCTCTGTCTGTCCAAGTTCCGCCACTGCTTCTGCATCCTCCACCTCATCTGGGTCCTCCACCTCCGCCCCAAGCCTGCCTGGTCAGGCCACCAGCGTTCTCACTGCGCAGAAGGAATCACGCACCCCTCATTACTATGCTGGCAGCAGAGCGCAACGGCATCAGGCGGTCTTTAGCTTGACATGTCTTGGTAATAAGAGTCACACAGCTGAGGAGTTGTGGTCAGCTCTGCGGTCCGAGTTTAATAAATGGTTGTCTCCACTCAACCTGCAGCCTGGTAAGGCCGTGTGCGACAATGCTGCAAACCTGGGTGCGGCCCTTCGCCTGGGCAAGGTGACACACGTACCTTGTATGGCTCACGTGTTGAACCTTGTCGTGCAGCAATTTTTAACACACTATCCCGGCCTAGATGGCCTTCTGAACAGGGCACGAAAACTGTCTGCTCACTTCCGCCGTTCAAGCGCCGCAGCTGAGCGACTTGCATCGCTCCAGAAGTCTTTCGGCCTGCCGGTTCATCGCCTGAAATGCGATGTGGCGACACGCTGGAATTCAACTCTCCACATGTTACAGCGACTGTGGCAGCACCGCAGAGCCCTGGTGCAATACGTCATGACGTATAGCCTGGGCCAACGAGATGCAGAGGTGGGGCAGATCACCCTGATGGAGTGGTCTCAGATCAAGGACCTATGCACCCTTCTGCACAGTTTCGACATGGCGACGAATATGTTTAGCGCTGACAATGCCATTATCAGCATGACGATTCCAGTCATTTACATGCTGGAGCACACGCTAAACACTATTCGGAGTCAGGGGGTGGGACAACATGAAGGGGAGGAACTACAGGAGGATTCATATGCGCAAGGGACAACAACATCACCAAGGTCCAGACGTTCATCATCACCAACGCAGCAGGCATGGGACCAAGGGGGACAGGGATCGACAAGGGCGCATAGTAGCAGGCGAAATGTTGAGCAAGGTGCAGGAGAACATGAAGAAATGGAGGACGAACTGTCCATGGAAGACTCAGCGGATGAGGGAGACCTTGGTCAAATTTCAGTTGAAAGAGGTTGAGGTCAGATGTCAGAGGAAGAAAGAACGGGTAGCACCTCTATGCCACAAACACAGCGTGGACTTGGTCCGCATGGCTGCGCAAGACACATGAGTGCCTTTTTGTTGCACTACCTCCAACATGACAGTCGTATTGTCAAAATTAGAAGTGATGATGACTACTGGATTGCCACACTATTAGATCCCCGGTACAAGTCCAAATTTTGTGACATAATTCCAGCCATAGAAAGGGACGCGCGTATGCAGGAGTATCAGCAGAAGCTGTTACTAGATCTTAGCTCGGCTTTTCCACCAAACAACCGTGCAGGTGCAGGGAGTGAATCTCCCAGTTGTAACTTGACAAACATGGGACGGTCTCGTCATCTTCAACAGTCTACCCGTACCAGTAGGACCGTATCTGGTGCCGGTAACAGCAATTTTATGGAATCTTTTCATAATTTTTTTAGACCCTCTTTTGCAAGGCCACCAGAGACAACAAGTCTGACACATAGTCAACGGCTGGAGAGGATGATACAGGAGTATCTCCAAATGAACATCGATGCCATGACTGTGCAACTGGAGCCTTGCTCCTTTTGGGCTTCAAACCTAGAAAAATGGCCAGAGCTCGCAACTTACGCCTTGGAGATTTTGTCGTGTCCAGCTGCCAGCGTTGTCTCTGAACGTGTATTCAGTGCTGCTGGGTGTGTGCTGACAGATAAGCGCACGCGTCTGTCCAGTGACAATGTGGACAGACTGACGTTCATCAAAATGAACAAGTCATGGATCCAGAAGGAATTTACTACCCCTGTGTCATCCTGGGGGGAGTAAATGCTTGTTGATTTGGAATGTGCTTGATGCAAATCAAAACATCCTGTTTGCAACTAGGGCACAAGTGCTGCCACTGAATGGGTGGGTGTGTGGGGCCCAATTTTTGGAAAAAAAGGGAGACTCCGCTTGGAGTAACCCTTGCTTACATTGTTTTTAAAAGAAGCCAAGATGAACAGAGCTGGGATCAGGAAAGACTTTGCTACCTACCCTGGTGTCATCCTGGGGACGGTTAATTATGGCGTATTTTTGAATGTGCTTGATGCAAATCTAGCTGTGAAGTGTACAACTGGGGCACAACTGCTGCCACTGAATGGGTGGGTGTGTGGGGCCCAATTTTTGGAAAAAAAGGGAGACTCCGCTTGGAGTAACCCTTGCTTGCTGTGTTTTTAAAAGAAGCCAAGATGAACAGAGCTGGGATCAGGAAAGACTTTGCTACCTACCCCGGTGTCATCCTGGGGATGGATAAGAATGGCGTATTTTTGAATGTGCTTGATGCAAATGTAGCTGTGAAGTGTACAACTAGGGCACAACTGCTGCCACTGAAGGGGTGTGTGTGTGTGGGGCCCAATTTTTGGAAAAAAGGGAGACTCCGCTTGGAGTAACCCTTGCTTGATGTGTTTTTAAAAGAAGCCAAGATGAACAGAGCTGGGATCAGGAAAGACTTTGCTACCTACCCCGGTGTCATCCTGGGGACGGATAAGAATGACGTATTTTTGAATGTGCTTGATGCAAATCTAGCTGTGAAGTGTACAACTGGGGCACAACTGCTGCCACTGAATGGGTGGGTGTGTGGGGCCCAATTTTTGGAAAAAAAGGGAGACTCCGCTTGGAGTAACCCTTGCTTGCTCTGTTTTTAAAAGCAGCCAAGATGAACAGAGCTGGGATCAGGAAAGACTTTGCTACCTACCCCGGTGTCATCCTGGGGATGGATAAGAATGGCGTATTTTTGAATGTGCTTGATGCAAATGTAGCTGTGAAGTGTACAACTGGGGCACAACTGCTGCCACTGAAGGGGTGGGTGTGTGTGGGGCCCAATTTTTGGAAAAAAGGGAGACTCCGCTTGGAGTAACCCTTGCTTGATGTGTTTTTAAAAGAAGCCAAGATGAACAGAGCTGGGATCAGGAAAGACTTTGCTACCTACCCCGGTGTCATCCTGGGGACGGATAAGAATGACGTATTTTTGAATGTGCTTGATGCAAATCTAGCTGTGAAGTGTACAACTGGGGCACAACTGCTGCCACTGAATGGGTGGGTGTGTGGGGCCCAATTTTTGGAAAAAAAGGGAGACTCCGCTTGGAGTAACCCTTGCTTGCTGTGTTTTTAAAAGAAGCCAAGATGAACAGAGCTGGGATCAGGAAAGACTTTGCTACCTACCCCGGTGTCATCCTGGGGATGGATAAGAATGGCGTATTTTTGAATGTGCTTGAAGCAAATGTAGCTGTGAAGTGTACAACTAGGGCACAACTGCTGCCACTGAAGGGGTGGGTGTGTGTGGGGCCCAATTTTTGGAAAAAAGGGAGACTCCGCTTGTAGTAACCCTTGCTTGATGTGTTTTTAAAAGAAGCCAAGATGAACAGAGCTGGGATCAGGAAAGACTTTGCTACCTACCCCGGTGTCATCCTGGGGACGGATAAGAATGACGTATTTTTGAATGTGCTTGATGCAAATCTAGCTGTGAAGTGTACAACTGGGGCACAACTGCTGCCACTGAATGGGTGGGTGTGTGGGGCCCAATTTTTGGAAAAAAAGGGAGACTCCGCTTGGAGTAACCCTTGCTTGCTGTGTTTTTAAAAGAAGCCAAGATGAACAGAGCTGGGATCAGGAAAGACTTTGCTACCTACCCCGGTGTCATCCTGGGGACGGATAAGAATGACGTATTTTTGAATGTGCTTGATGCAAATCTAGCTGTGAAGTGTACAACTGGGGCACAACTGCTGCCACTGAATGGGTGGGTGTGTGGGGCCCAATTTTTGGAAAAAAAGGGAGACTCCGCTTGGAGTAACCCTTGCTTGCTGTGTTTTTAAAAGAAGCCAAGATGAACAGAGCTGGGATCAGGAAAGACTTTGCTACCTACCCCGGTGTCATCCTGGGGATGGATAAGAATGGCGTATTTTTGAATGTGCTTGATGCAAATGTAGCTGTGAAGTGTACAACTAGGGCACAACTGCTGCCACTGAAGGGGTGGGTGTGTGTGGGGCCCAATTTTTGGAAAAAAGGGAGACTCCGCTTGGAGTAACCCTTGCTTGATGTGTTTTTAAAAGAAGCCAAGATGAACAGAGCTGGGATCAGGAAAGACTTTGCTACCTACCCCGGTGTCATCCTGGGGACGGATAAGAATGACGTATTTTTGAATGTGCTTGATGCAAATCTAGCTGTGAAGTGTACAACTGGGGCACAACTGCTGCCACTGAATGGGTGGGTGTGTGGGGCCCAATTTTTGGAAAAAAAGGGAGACTCCGCTTGGAGTAACCCTTGCTTGCTGTGTTTTTAAAAGAAGCCAAGATGAACAGAGCTGGGATCAGGAAAGACTTTGCTACCTACCCCGGTGTCATCCTGGGGATGGATAAGAATGGCGTATTTTTGAATGTGCTTGATGCAAATGTAGCTGTGAAGTGTACAACTAGGGCACAACTGCTGCCACTGAAGGGGTGGGTGTGTGTGGGGCCCAATTTTTGGAAAAAAGGGAGACTCCGCTTGGAGTAACCCTTGCTTGATGTGTTTTTAAAAGAAGCCAAGATGAACAGAGCTGGGATCAGGAAAGACTTTGCTACCTACCCCGGTGTCATCCTGGGGACGGATAAGAATGACGTATTTTTGAATGTGCTTGATGCAAATCTAGCTGTGAAGTGTACAACTGGGGCACAACTGCTGCCACTGAATGGGTGGGTGTGTGGGGCCCAATTTTTGGGAAAAAAAGGGAGACTCCGCTTGGAGTAACCCTTGCTTGATGTGTTTTTAAAAGAAGCCAAGATGAACAGAGCTGGGATCAGGAAAGACTTTGCTACCTACCCCGGTGTCATCCTGGGGACGGATAAGAATGGCGTATTTTTGAATGTGCTTGATGCAAATGTAGCTGTGAAGTGTACAACTAGGGCACAACTGCTGCCACTGAAGGGGTGGGTGTGTGTGGGGCCCAATTTTTGGAAAAAAGGGAGACTCCGCTTGGAGGAACCCTTGCTTACATTGTTTTTAAAAGAAGCCAAGATGAACAAGTCATGGGTCAGCAAAGACTTTGCTACCTACCCCGGTGTCATCCTGGGGATGGATAAGAATGGCGTATTTTTGAATGTGCTTGATGCAAATGTAGCTGTGAAGTGTACAACTAGGGCACAACTGCTGCCACTGAAGGGGTGGGTGTGTGTGGGGCCCAATTTTTGGAAAAAAAGGGAGACTCCGCTTGGAGTAACCCTTGATTGCTGTGTTTTTTATAAATGATCCAAGCTGCACAGAGCTGGGATCAGGAAAGACTTAGCTACCTACCCTGGTGTCATCCTGGGGACGGTTAATTATGGCGTATTTTTGAATGTGCTTGATGCAAATGTAGCTGTGAAGTGTACAACTAGGGCACAACTGCTGCCACTGAAGGGGTGGGTGTGTGTGGGGCCCAATTTTTGGAAAAAAGGGAGACTCCGCTTGGAGTAACCCTTGCTTACATTGTTTTTAAAAGAAGCCAAGATGAACAAGTCATGGGTCAGCAAAGACTTTGCTACCTACCCCGGTGTCATCCTGGGGATGGATAAGAATGGCGTATTTTTGAATGTGCTTGATGCAAATGTAGCTGTGAAGTGTACAACTAGGGCACAACTGCTGCCACTGAAGGGGTGGGTGTGTGTGGGGCCCAATTTTTGGAAAAAAGGGAGACTCCGCTTGGAGTAACCCTTGCTTGATGTGTTTTTAAAAGAAGCCAAGATGAACAGAGCTGGGATCAGGAAAGACTTTGCTACCTACCCCGGTGTCATCCTGGGGACGGATAAGAATGACGTATTTTTGAATGTGCTTGATGCAAATCTAGCTGTGAAGTGTACAACTAGGGCACAACTGCTGCCACTGAAGGGGTGGGTGTGTGTGGGGCCCAATTTTTGGAAAAAAGGGAGACTCCGCTTGGAGTAACCCTTGCTTACATTGTTTTTAAAAGAAGCCAAGATGAACAGAGCTGGGATCAGGAAAGACTTTGCTACCTACCCCGGTGTCATCCTGGGGACGGATAAGAATGGCGTATTTTTGAATGTGCTTGATGCAAATGTAGCTGTGAAGTGTACAACTAGGGCACAACTGCTGCCACTGAAGGGGTGGGTGTGTGTGGGGCCCAATTTTTGGAAAAAAGGGAGACTCCGCTTGGAGTAACCCTTGATTGCTGTGTTTTTTATAAATGATCCAAGCTGCACAGAGCTGGGATCAGGAAAGACTTAGCTACCTACCCTGGTGTCATCCTGGGGACGGTTAATTATGGCGTATTTTTGAATGTGCTTGATGCAAATCTAGCTGTGAAGTGTGCAACTGGGGCACAAGTGCTACCACTGAAGGGGTGGGTGTGTGTGTGGCCCAATTTTTGGAAAAAAGGGAGACTCCGCTTGGAGTCACCTTGCGGTGTTTTACATGATTTTAGAAGGGCGTGCCATGCCTATATCTGTGTGTCCTCCTCTTTTTCCTTGTCCAGCTGTTTTGTTTTCGCATGAGTATATGTCCTTGTCACTTTCCAATGTGTTTGAGTTGTTTGTCACCTTTAGGACACCTTTGAGGGTGTTTTCTAGGTGTTTTTCTGTGTTTGTGATTGCCTGCCATTGTTTCCTATGCAGTTCGAGTTCGGTTCGTCGAACGTTCGACGAACCGAACTCGAACGGGAGGTCCGTTCGGCGAACCAACCTCGAGCCGAACCGCGACCGGTTCGCTCATCTCTAGTGAAGAGCAAGTAGAAGTAAAAAAAAATCCAGCACCAGCAATAATGAAATGAAAAAGTTTATTATAAAAATTAAAAGCCAATTACACTTACATGTTTAGGGCATAATAAGAACACAAACGTGTACATGTTCTTATTATTCCCTAAACATGTATGTGTAATGGGCTTTTAATTTTTATAATAAACTTTTTCATTATTCCTGGTACTGGATTTTTTCGTCTGCTCCGTACCTAACACCTTGTGTCTTGTGTTGTATCAGAAAACAGAAAATTCTTGTTTGGCTGTGTCACCCAAATAAAATATTTTGAAACAGCTTTTAGGCTGTGGGCCCCTCAGGAGCAATCACAGCCATGCCAAGTATTGGCATGGCTATGATTGGCTGCAGCACCTCATGACACAGTATGTATCAAGGCCAGATCATGGAACACAGTGCCATTTTGCCTTGACTACAATAAGAAGAGTATGTGTAGGAGTGATGGCCTGTGATAGGTGCATGTAATTCCAAATCAAATACAGGGCTGTATCACACAGCTTTGTGCAGTGACAGAAACAGCAGGGTACAGGCAGAGTAATCTATTAGCTCATCCAAGAAAAAAGATTGGCAGCACTCTTTACAGCATGGGGGTGCGGCCATTGGCACCCCCATAGCATGCACCCTAGCCAATTTGTTTTTGGCTAGATTTGAAGAAGAAGTGATCTATAGTCATACTAACATCTTTTTACGTCACATCAAATATTATTATCGGTATGTGGATGATATCCTTATAATATGGGATGGCACACAGGCTCAATTTGATATTTTTGTCACTTTCTTAAACACAGTGAACAACTATAACATGCTATTCACTAATGTATTTGGAGGAAATTCTTTGGAATTTCTAGATATCAGAATATCCATACACGAAAACACTCTAAAAACAGAAATGCACAAAAAACCTAGAGTTCTTAACACCTTGCTCAAATTTGACAGTGCACATCCAGAACATATTAAAAGATCAGTGCCATATTCTCAATTTTTTAGAATTGAAAGATTGAATAGTAGTAGAGAGTAGAGTTGAGCGATGTTCGAGTCGAACGGTTCGCCAATTTCAAGTTCAAGGGATTTTGGGCGGTGTTCGAGTTGTTCGACGAACTCGAACAATTTGCTTCAAGTTCGGCAGTTCGAGTTACGTTTCGAGAACGGTTCGATCACCAAAAGCGTGGATTTTCACAGTAAGGCTACATGCGCACATTGTGAATTTGCATGCGTCCTGTGTCCCCAGCAAAATCCCTCTCTCTTTCCTACTCACCGATCACGGGCGCCTCGCTGCACGGCTGTCACAAATCTCCGGCGGCTTTTCCTCTTTTGAAAATGTCTGCCGCTTCATTATTCAATCAGGTATTCCCTGCCTTCCCCGCCTACTGGCACCCATGATTGGTTGCAGTCAGACACACCCCCACGATGAGTGACAGCTGTCTCACTGCAACCAATCACAGCCGCTGGTGGGCGGGTCTATACCGTGCAGTAAAATAAATAAATAAATAATAATTAAAAAAAAAAATGCGGTTCCCCCCAATTTTGATACCAGCAAAGATAAAGCCACAGGGCTGGAGGCTGGTATTGTCAGGATGGGGAGCACCACATTATGGGGAGCCCACCACCCTAATAATATCAGCAGGCAGCCACCCGGAATTGCCGCATCCATTAGATGCGACAGTCCCGGAACTCTACCCAGCTCATCTCAAATTGCCCTGGTGCGGTGGCAATCGAGGTAATAACAGGGTTAATCATGGCAGGCGTCTCCCCGAGTTACCTTCCATGATTAACCTGTAAGATAAAGTAAAGAAACACACACAGCGAAAAATCTTTTATTTGGAATAAAAGACAAAAAACCACCTCATTCACCTTTTTATTAATCCCCAAACAACAATCCAGGTCCAAAGTAATCCACACGATGCTTTCAACTCTGCTACATGAAGATGACAGGGAGCCCCGTAGAACGCGAGCGCTCTGTGTCCTTTCCACACAGCACCTTAAGTGAGCCGCGCTGTCACCGGAGACTTCACTCTGCAATGCAGAGGTCAAGATGACCAAATCTTCCTATCCTTCTCATTAAAGGCAGTGGCTCAATGGTTACAGCTACTGTCTGGGTAGCATTAGTTCACAAGTTCAAGTCCCAGCCGCTCCGGTAAAGGATTTTTTTTATTTTTAAATTATAATTATTATTTATTTAGAATTATAATTTAATTTAATTATGCACTGAGGGGAGGAGCCGGACATCAGCTGTGAGCCGTGGGCCACACCTCTAAAATGAAAGCAGTTCACGGAATGAGGCTGCATTGCTCTCTCCTTTCTCTCTTTCTTTCTCTCCTCTCTCTGTCTTCTCTCTCTCATCTCTCTCTGTATCTCTCTCTTTTTCTCTCTCTCTTTTTCTCTCTTTCTCTCTCTTTCTCTCTCTTTTTTCTCTTTTTCTCCCTCTCTTTCCTATCTCTGTTCTCTCTCTCTTTTCTCCCTCTCTCTCTCTCTCTCTCTCTCTTCTCTCACCTCTCTCCCCTTCTCTCTCTCTTCTCTCTCTCTCTCTCCTCTCTCTCTTCTCTCTCCCTTCTCTCTCTTCTCTCTCTCTTCTATCTCTCTCTTCTCTCCTCTTCTCTCCTCTTCTCTCTCTCTTCTCTCTCCTCTCTCTCTCGTCTCTCTCTGTCTCTCTTCTCTCCTCTTCTCTCTCTGTCTCTCTCCATCTCTCTCTTCTCTCTCCCTTCTCTCTCCCTTCTCTCTCTTCTCTTTCTCTTCTCTCTGTCTTCTCTCCTCTTCTCTCCTCTTCTCTCTCTCTTCTCTCCTCTTCTCTCTCTCATGTCTTCTCTCTTTCTCTTCTCTCTCTCACCCTCTCTCCCTTCTCTTTTCTCTCTCTTTTCTCTCTCTCAGACCTGGTGATGATCAGCTGATGTGGTCACCTGACAGAATCAGCTGACACTATAAGTCGAGTGGTGAGGCCGGCTTTTTACCGCCCAGCTGGCTAAACTATCAGCTGCTGCTGTTGGACAGGAGTCTGCACAGAAGTGTGTAGTTTTTGGGGTTTTTTTGCAGTGTTGCATCAGCTGATTGTATAAAAGCCGTTTATACAATCAGCTGCTGTGTCATGTGATTCAGGCCCTTGAACCTGACACATCATCTGATCGCCTTGCCTTCCAGCAAACCGATCAGATGATATTGTATCCGGATTGGATGGCGTGGGACCCTTGACCCAGGATTACTGCGGAGGGGGTTCTTTATTTCAATAAAGATGGAGTCACTAATTGTGTTGTGTTTTATTTCTAAGGCTAGTTTCACACTACGTCTTTTTAACATCCGCTGAAAACGTTTTTTTAGCGGAAGTACGGATCCTGCTTTTACAGCAAATAACGTATGCAAACGCATATGTTATTTTGCAGGATCCTGCACTGGATGTTTAGGGGCGGGCATTGGAGTCATGTGATCGGGAGTGAGGGGAACTAGACTGGGAGGAGGCTTCTGACAGCTGCAGACGCTGGTAACCAAGGTAAACATCGGCCTTGGATACCCGATATTTATCTTGGTTACGAGTGTCTGCAGCTGCTAGGAGCCGGGCTGCCTGCACGCGTAACCAACGTAAACATCGGGTAACTAAGAGAAGTGGTTACGCGATATTTACCTTGGTTACGAGTGTCCGCAGCTCTCAGGTGGGAGAGAGAGGAAGGGGGAAAGACAGAGATAGAGAGAGAGAGGGTGAGGGAGGGAATAGAGAGATAGACAGATCACGCGAGACTGGTTCTGGGCATGCTCAGTACTTTCTGGGCATGCTCAGTACAAAAGCAGGATCCTGTCTATCAGCACGCCAGCGTTCACCTGCGTTTGCGTGCGTTATAGTCAGGATCCAGCAATTTGCAGTATTTGGACGGAGCTCAAAAACGCTACAAGTAGCGTTTTTGAAACATGTTAAAAAACTGCAAGTCACTGGATCCTCACTATAATGCGGGCAAACGCAGGTGAACGGACGTTAACGCGAGTCCATTGCAAATGCATTGAAATGAAAACGCATTTGCACTGGATCCGCTTGTCCGCTAAAATAACGTTAAGGACGGATGTTAAAAAGACGTAGTGTGAAACCAGCCTAATAAAAATATTTTTCTGTGTGTTGTGTTTTTTTTTATCTGTACTAGAAATTCATGGTGGCGATGTCTAATACATCAATTTCGGGCTTAGGGCCAGTTGATAATATACAGCTAGCCCTAACCCCACTTATTATCTGCGATACAGCTCAAGAAGATAGCGCTTCTATGAAAGCGCCATTTTCTGGGGCGGCTGCGGACTGAATTCGCAGCAGGGGTGCCCAGAAAGCTTGGGCACCCTGCGCTGCGGATTCTAATCCCTAGCTGCCTAGTTGTACCTGGCTGGACACAAAAATTGGGTGAAGCCCACGTCATTTTATTTTTAATTATTTCATTAAAATTCATGAAATAATTAAAAAAAAGGGGCTTCCCTATATTTTTGGTTCCCAGCCGGATACAAATACGCAGCTGTGGGTTGGTGGAAGCCCGTGACTGCCTGCTGTACCTGGCTAGCATACAAAAACATGGCGAAGCCCACGTAATTTTTGGGGGGGGGGGGCAAAAAACTCCTGCATACAGTCCTGGATGGAGTATGCTGAGCCTTGTAGTTCTGCAGCTGCTGTCTGCTGTCTGTCTGTATGGAGTAGAGCAGACAGCAGCTGTAGAACTACAAGGCTCAGCATGCTCCATTCACTAGTGTATGCAGGAGAGCAGACAACAGCTGCATAACTGCAAAGGCTCAGCATGCTCCATTCACTAGTGTATAAAGGAGAGCAGACAGTAGCTGCAGAACTACAAGGCTCAGCATACTCCATCCAGGACTGTATGCAGGCGTTTTTTGGCCCCCAAAAAAATGACATGGGCTTCGCCATATCTTTGTATGCTAGCCAGGTACAGCAGGCAGGTAGGGCTGCCCCCAATCCCCAGCTGCCTATTTGTACCCAGCTGGGAACTAAAAAAAATAGGGAAGCCCTTTTTTTAATTATTTCATGAATTTCATGAATTAATTAAAAAAAAAAATCGACTTGGGCTTCGCCCCATTTTTGTGTCCAGCCGGGTACAACTAGGCACCTGGGGATTGGAATCCGCAGCACAGGTTGGCTCGAGCTTTCTGGGCCCCTCTGCTGCAAATTGCAGTCTGCAGCCACCCCAGAAAATGGCGCTTTCATAGAAGCGCCATCATCTGGCGATGTATCCAACTCTTCTAGCAGCCCTGAAGCAGGGTGGCTTGCTGGGTAATCATGGGCTAATACTTGCTTTGTTTTACTAGCTACTATTAAGCCAGAGATTCTTAATGTCAGGCAAGTTTGACCCGGCCATTAAGAATCTCCAATAAAGGGTTAAAAAAAAGACACCACACAGAGAAAAAATACTTTAATAGAAAGAAATAAATACACAGACACACTTAGAGACTCCAGGTTTATTACTCCCTCTCATCCCTCCATGATCCTGGTCTTCTGTCTTCTTTCTCCTTCAACCCATGCAGCTCGGCTACATCACACAGCACTGCATGGGAGGAAGACACTGCTGCTCCCCGTGCAGTCTAATCACTCAGTGAGAGTGAGCAGAGGCTGTGGGCTGTAAGTAGTGACGTCACCGCTGCTAAAGTAATCTGACAGGCGAGTTACTATAACAACGGTGCTCCGATCACGTGATTCCCGGTGCCGCAATTCACCGGCTGTGGCAGCCAGCCCTTGCATGTGGGCTGACTCTGTAAAGAACGCCCACATGCAGGAACAGGGAAGCCGACCATGTGCCAAAGCATATCGCTATTTTGACGTCACGGAAGGTCCTATCATCAGTGCTGGTTAACGGGAGGGCGCAGCGATTATCGGAAGGAAAAGCGGCGGGAGACAGAGTGCAGGACATGTCGCGGGGACCTGTAAGTGTAATGGCAATGTTTATTAACTGTATGTGTACATGTATAATGTGTTTTTACACTGCCTACAAGTAGTATTCAACCCCCTGCAGATTTAGCAGGTTTACACATTCGGAATTAACTTGGCATTGTGACATTTGGACTGTAGATCAGCCTGGAAGTGTGAAATGCACTGCAGCAAAAAAGAATATTATTTCTTTTTTATTTTTTTTTTAAATTGTGAAAAGTTTATTCAGAGGGTCATTTATTATTCAACCCCTCAAACCACAAGAATTCTGTTTGGTTCCCCTAAAGTATTAAGAAGTATTTCAGGCACAAAGAACAATGAGCTTCACATGTTTGGATTAATTATCTCTTTTTCCAGCTTTTTCTGACTAATTAAGACCCTCCCCAAACTTGTGAACAGCACTCATACTTGGTCAACATGGGAAAGACAAAGGAGCAGTCCAAGGCCATCAGAGACAAGATCGTGGAGGGTCACAAGGCTGGCAAGGGGTACAAAACCCTTTCCAAGGAGTTGGGCCTACCTGTCTCTACTGTTGGGAGCATCATCCGGAAGTGGAAGGCTTATGGAACTACTGTTAGCCTTCCACGGCCTGGACAGCCTTATAAAGTTTCCACCCGTGCCGAGGCCAGGCTTGTCCGAAGAGTCAAGGCTAACCCAAGGACAACAAGGAAGGAGCTCCGGGAAGATCTCATGGCAGTGGGGACATTGGTTTCAGTCAATACCATAAGTAACGTACTCCACCGCAATGGTCTCCGTTCCAGACGAGCCCGTAAGGTACCTTTACTTTCAAAGCGTCATGTCAAGGCTCGTCTACTGTTTGCTCATGATCACTTGGAGGACTCTGAGACAGACTGGTTCAAGGTTCTCTGGTCTGATGAGACCAAGATCGAGATCTTTGGTGCCAACCACACACGTGACGTTTGGATAATGGATGGCACTGTATACGACCCCAAGAATACCATCCCTACAGTCAAGCATGGTGGTGGTAGCATCATGCTGTGGGGCTGTTTCTCAGCCAAGGGGCCTGGCCATCTGGTCCGCATCCATGGGAAGATGGATAGCACGGCCTACCTGGAGATTTTGGCCAAGAACCTCCGCTCCTCCATCAAGGAACTTAAGATGGGTCGTCATTTCATCTTCCAACAAGACAACAACCCAAAGCACACAGCCAAGAAAACCAAGGCCTGGTTCAAGAGGGAAAAAATCAATTTGTTGCAGTGGCATAGTCAGTCTCCTGACCTTAACTCAATTGAAAACTTGTGGAAGGAGCTCAAGAATAAAGTCCACATTAGACACCCAAAGAATCTAGATAACTTGGAGAAGATGTGCATGGAGAAGTGGGCCAAGATAACTCCAGAGACCTGTGCCGGCCTGATCAGGTCTTATAAAAGATGATTATTAGCTGTAATTGCAAACAAGGGATATTCCACAAAATATTAAACCTAGGGGTTGAATAATAATTGACCCACACTTTTATGTTGAAAATTTATTAAAATTTAACTGAGCAACATAACTTGTTGGTTTGTAAGATTTATTCATCTGTTAATAAATCCTACTCTTGTTTGAAGTTTGCAGGCTCTAACTTATTTGCATCTTATCAAACCTGCTAAATCTGCAGGGGGTTGACTACTACTTGTAGGCACTGTATGTGTTTGTCTTTGTCTGCCATTGTTTTCAATGGGGTTCTAAGGAGTTCGTCGAACGTTCGATGAACCGAAACGAACTCGAACACTAGGGGGGTGGCTCATCTCGAGTAGAGAGGGCTTTCTGGAACAAGCCAATAGTCTCAATAAAAGACTGCTGGAGAGGGGATACCCACAGGGCTTATTGGCCAAAGCCCTAGAGAGATCACAACATACACCAAATCAGGCAGTGAATAAAAAAAACAATCAAAAATTAGACAAAAAAGACAGATTTAGGTTCAACTTCAAATATGGACCTATGGACAGTATAATAAGATCTGTTATCAATAGACACTGGCACATCATAGAAAGTGATAAGGATTTACGAACAATTGCAACAAATAAACCGCAAATCACATACAGGAGGTCAAAAAATTTGGAAGACATGCTAATAAAAAAGGAGATTTGTTTCAGAGAAAACCTGGTTAGAAAAAGTGGCCCCCACGGGTAACCATAGATGCGGTAACTGTGCGTATTGTAACCAACACATAACGGGGAAAGCCCTAAAAATTGAAGAACGTTGGTATACAGTTGAAGAATTAATCACATGCCGTACTAAATGGGTTGTATATGTTATATTTTGCCCATGTGGGTTTTATTACATAGGGAAAACTATCAGACCCCTGTTCACTAGATTTAGAGAACATCTCCACTTCATTGGTTCAGGCATAGGTGCAACGTGCCTTATTACACATATGCAGGAGGTCCATAGTGGAAACCAAAGGTTATTGCGGTTTGCGGGTAAAGAAAAAATCACCCCATCCCCAGCGGGAGGCGATACACATAAACATCTACTTAGGAGAGAGGCACGCTAGATTAGTAGCAACATTACACTCCTTACTAGAGATGAGCGAACCGGTTGCGGTTCGGCTCCAGCTTGGTTCACCGAACGGAGGTCTGGTTCGAGTTCGGTTCGGCCAACCACTTGAACCTATAGGAAACAATGGGAGGAAATCACAAACACATAAAAACACATTATAAATGTACACATACAGTTAATAAACATTGCCATAACACTTACCTGTCCCCAGGATGCGTCCTGCACTCTGTCTCCCGCTGCTTTTCCATCGTTAATCGCTGCATCTTCCCGGTAACTAGCAGTGATGCAGGACCTATCGTGACGTCAAAATAGCCATGTGACCAGTCACGTGTCTATTATCTCATTGGCTACAGACTGGCCACATGACTATGACGCGTCATGCTAGGACCTGTCATTGCATCTCTCTGGTACACGGTGCACGTTTGTGTATCGCCGTGTACCGGCGACATGCTCTAGCACACAGTCGACTCCCCGTTCTGCTTCCCCGTTCCCTTATTGACCGGCTGACACAGCCGGTCAATAACGGAGATTACCGTTGCCATAGCAACACGCTTGGTAGCGGTGACGGTGTTGTCACCGCTACCACACGCAGTGGCACCGGAATCACGTGATCGATGCAGTGTTGCTATGGCAACCCGTCGCTTACAGCCGGGAGCCTGTGGTCACTCTCACAGAGTGATTTCTGCACGGAGCACAGCGTCCTTTCTCTCATGCTGTCTTATGTAGCAGAGCTGCATGTGTTGAGAAAGAAGGCAGAAAAGCAGGATCGTGGAGGGCTGAGAGGGGGTAATAAACATGGAGTTCCTAAGTGTGTCTGTGTATGTATTTCTATTAAAGTATTTTTTGTCTGTGTGGTGTTTTTTTTTAACCCTTTATTGGAGATTCTTAATGGCCGGGTCAAACTTGCCTGACATTAAGAAAATCTGGCTTAATACTACCTAGTAAAACAAAGCTAGTATTAACCCTTATTACCCAGCAAGCCACCCCGCTTCAGGGCTGCTGGCAGAGTTGGATACAGCGCCAGATGATGGTGCTTCTATGAAAGCGCCATTTTCTGGGGTGGCTGCGGACTGCAATTCGCAGGAGAGGCGCCCACAAACCTCGGGCTAACCTGTGCTGCGGATTCAAATCCCCAGCTGCCTAGTTGTACCCTGCTGGACACAAAAATGGGGCGAAGCCCAAGTCGTTTTTTTTTTTTTTTAATTTCATAAAATTCATGAATTAATTAAAAAAAGGGCTTCCTTATATTTGTAGTTCCCAGCCGGGTACAAATAGGCAGCTGGGGGTTGGGGGCAGCCCGTAGCTGCCTGCTGTAACTCGCTAGCATCCAAAAATATGGCGAAGCCCACGTCATTTTTTTGTAGTTTTTTGGCAAAAAAAAATAAAAATGCTTCCGTGGATTTTCCATTGCCAGTGAAGGTAACACCAAGCAGTGGGGGTTAGCAGCCAGTAGCTGCTTGGATTACCCTTAGCTAGCAATGCAAAAAATGCAGCTGGAGCCCATATATATATTTTTTTAATTATTTATTTAAATAACTAAAAACAAAAAGGGCTTCCCTGTATTTTGATTGCCTGACATCACAGTGCTGTAAAAATAAATCATTAAAAAAAATGACATAGCGCTCCGCGGTATTTTTGATTCTCAGCGCAGTTAAAGCAGACAGCTACGGGTTGCCACCCCCATCTGCCTGGCGTTACTTTGGCTGGCAATCAAAATACAGGGAAGGCCATTCATTTTTTTTATTTAAAAAAATAGTTAAAAAAAAATTACGTTGGGTCCCCCCATTTTTGATAGCCAGTTAGGGTAAAGCTGATGGCTGCAGCCTGCAGACCACAGCTGGCAGCTTCACCTTGGCTGGTAATCCAAAACTAAGGGCACCCCACGCTGTTATTTTAAATTAAATAAATAGTTTTAAAAAAAAAACAAGAGGGGGTCCGTCCAAAATTGGATCACCAGCTAAGGTAAAGCGGACAGCTGGGGTCTGATATTCCCAGACTAGGGAGGTCCATGGTTATTGGACTCTCCCCAGCCTAAAAATAGCAGGCCGTAGCCGCGCCAGAAGTGGCGCTTCCATTAGATGCGCTAATCCTTGTGCTTCGCCCCAGCTCATCCCGTGCCCTGGTGCGGTGGCAAACGGGGTAATATATGGGGTTAATACCAAATGTATAATGTCACCTGGCATCAAGCCCTGGGGTTCGTGAGGTCAGGCATCTATCAGATACCCGACATCACCAACCCAGTCAGTAATAAAAAAAAAAAATAGACGATAAACACATTTTTATTTGTAAAAACACTGTCCAAAACATTCCCTCTTTCATCAATTTATTAGAAAGAAAAACAAATCCAGGTCTGCTGTAATCCAAGCGGTTCCCATGACGATCCATACCATAGTCCCTGTCCCAGTCAATGAAGAATAGAATGTTCCCCATTGGCTGGGAGAGCAATGCAGTGACCTAAGCTAACATCAATAGGTCAGCCCAGGTCACTGCAGGGCATGACAAGTGCTTCTGTCAGGAGCATAGCGAGGTACATTACCTGCGCTGATCTCCGGTACTGCTGATAGCAGACCTGTCACTGACTTCAATGACCCTTACAGCCAAGTATCGCGGGAGCCTGTGATGTCACTGCTAGTAACAGTCTCTGGTCGGCAGCGAGAGGAGGAGATGTGACAAGCGGCGGCCATGGAGGACAGTGACAGCTGAGGTCGGGAGGGCGAGACTTCATCAATTCAGGTAAGCCGAGTGGGGCCATGTGTGCGGAGTGCGATGTGGGCGGAGCCAAGTGGGGTAATGCGTGCAGAGTGCCAGGTGGGCGGAGCCAAGTGGGGCCATGTGTGCTGAGTGCCAGGTGGGCGGAGCCAAGCGGGGTAATGTGTGCAAAGTCCCAGGTGGGTGGAGTCAAGCAGGGTAATGTCTGCAGAGTCCCAGGTGGGCGGAGCCAAGCGGGGTTATGTGTGCGGAGTGCCAGCTGGGTGGAGCCAAGCGGAGCCATGTGTGCGGAGTGACAGGTGGGCGGAGCAAAGTGGCTTAATGTGTGCAGAGTCCCAGGTGGGCGGAGCCAAGCGGGGCCATGTGTGTGGCGTGCCAGGTGGGCGTGGCCATGTTTGCGGAGTGCCAGGTGGGCGGAGCCAAGTGGGGCCATGTGTGCGGAGTGCCAGGTGGACGGAGCCATACGGGGTAATGTGTGCAGAGTCGCAGGTGGGTGAAGCCAAGCGGGGTAATGTGTGCAGAGTGCCAGGTGGGCGGAGCCAAGCGGGGCCATGTGTGCGGAGCGCCAGGTGGGTCGAGCCAAGTGGGGTAATTTGTGCAGAGTCCCAGGTGGGTGGAGCCAAGCGGGGTAATGTGTGCAGAGTGCCAGGTGGGCGGAGCAAAGCAGGGCTTTGTGTGCGGAGTGCCATGTGGGCAGTGCCATGTGTGCAGGGTCTCAGATGGGTGGAGCCAAGCAGTGAAATGTGTGCAGAGTGCCAGGTGGGCGGAGCCAAGCGGGGCCATGTGTGCGGAGCGCCAGGTGGGTGGAGCCAAGCGGGGTAATGTGTGCAGAGTTTAAGGTGAGTTGAGCCAAGCGGGGTAATGTGTGCAGAGTGCCAGGTGGGCGGTGCCAAGCAGGGCCATGTGTGCGGAGTGCCAGCTGGGCAAAGCCAAGAGGAGCCATGTGTGTGGAGTGCCAGGTAGGCGGAGCCAAGCAGGGTAATGTGTGCAGAGTGCCAGGTGGGCAGAGCCAAGCAGGGTAATGTGTGCAGAGTCCAAGGTGGGTGGAGCCAAGCAGGGTAATGTGTGCGGAGTGCAAGTGGGTGGAGCCTAGCGGGGCCACATGTGTGGGCAGTGGAGTGCAAAGTGGCTGGAGCCTAGCGAGGCCATGTTCGCTGAGGACGCCAGTGACGGGGACTGCATGGCTGGGGACAGGTGAGTGTGAGTGTGTGTGTGTGTGTGTGCATGCCGAGTGCAGGAGGGGGCGGAGCCCAGCGGGGAAGTGTCGGCTCCCTGCACACGTAACTAGGATAAATATCGGGTTACTAAACAAAGCGCTTTGCTTGGATACCCGATGTTTATCTTGGTTACCAGCTTACTGCAGGCAGCCAGCGATGGTTCCCTGCACACTGTAGCTTTAAAAAGCCCTGCTTTTGCTGATAGAACCATTCTCGAACGTAACTCGAACTGCCGAACTTTTACCAAAAAGCTCGAGTTCGAGTTCTAACTAGAACAACCCCCAAAATCACTCGAACCGCGAACTGGAGAACCACAAACCACGAACCGCGCTCAACTCTACTCCTTACACTGCAGAGAGCTGCCGATCTTTTTTCTTGGATGGACGTTACTACAGCTTGGCAATAGCACCTCGGTGGCTGTCAGCCTTCCTCTAGCCATGCTACTTCAGGTGTGGGCTCAGTAACATCCTGCAACAGGACAGCATAAGCGCAATCGTCTCCTACAATAAGGACAGATCGGACCAAGAAAACACCGCCGGCAGGTTTTGATAGACGGTAAGCAGTGCCCAGATTTTTTCCTTCTACTTGTTATTATAATCTATTAGCTCAATCTACAAAAAATAGATTTATTTTACAGTGTGCCTTTCTGTGTGAATATCTCTCAAACCTTATACTGCATTTCATCATGCAGATTTGTGTAGTGGTACAAAACAGCAGTATACAGGCGGTGTAATTTATTAGCTCAATCTACCAAAAACCAGTGTGTGAATAGAGTGCCCTGCTGAGTGAATTTCTCTGAAAACTCATTCTGCATTGCATCAAACAGCTTTGCGTAGTGGTCAAAAACAGCATCATACAGGCAGGGTAATCTCTTATTGGCCACAGTACCACCAAAACCAAAAATGGAAACAGAGTCTTATTCCTTCATTCAAAGCTCTCGTATTCAAACATTGCTGCCTGCTTTCAACAATATATTAATATCGTTTTCAATATAATTGCTCCTGATTCCCTGGATAGACACTGAGCAACATGGGACTGGCAGTAGCAAGTCTAGCTGGCGTACCTCTGGCTCGATTCCAAATACAAGCTTTTTAAATGCAGCAAATAGAATCTCCACCGCTGGAGCAGAAAATAGATTCCTGTGTGGGAACTGTTAAACCTGGCAGTCTAAGGATCGGTGCCCTGCTGAAAGCGCAGAATTGGCACCCGAGGAGTTTGGCTAACTTTCGTCAACAAACTCCCTTGAAAGTGAGTAAAGCAGTGGGAACCTCAACAAGTCAGGCATCTGTCCCTAACGGTTTTTGAGCACTCTATTGGATTGGATCCGTGGCCCATCTTTGATTTAATTGAGTGCTGTATGGTGGATATCAGGCAATGTGAGCTGTGAGGGTCAATCAGGTACACAAAACCAGAGCCACAGCAAAATGTCCACAGGGTATATAAGCAGTACAACCTCAAAGAAAAAAACCATGTTACAAATTAACTTTTAATAGTTAAGTTAAAAAAAACCAAAGGACACAGAAATTTTATTAAAATTGAAGCATAGTACCATAATAGGTCAGGGGGCAGTAGCAGTTACTATAGATGTTGTTAATAAAAAATCACACATATAATAACGTGCTGGGTAGGAAAGCTGCAAAACAAGACAAAAAGAGGGCAATTAATCACATATACAGTTAGGTCCAGAAATATTTGGACAGTGACACAAGTTTTGTTATTTTAGCTGTTTACAAAAACATGTTCAGAAATACAATTATATATATAATATGGGCTGAAAGTGCACACTCCCAGCTGCAATATGAGAGTTTTCACATCCAAATCGGAGAAAGGGTTTAGGAATCATAGCTCTGTAATGCATAGCCTCCTCTTTTTCAAGGGACCAAAAGTAATTGGACAAGGGACTCTAAGGGCTGCAATTAACTCTGAAGGCGTCTCCCTCGTTAACCTGTAATCAATGAAGTAGTTAAAAGGTCTGGGGTTGATTACAGGTGTGTGGTTTTGCATTTGGAAGCTGTTGCTGTGACCAGACAACATGCGGTCTAAGGAACTCTCAATTGAGGTGAAGCAGAACATCCTGAGGCTGAAAAAAAAGAAAAAATCCATCAGAGAGATAGAAGACATGCTTGGAGTAGCAAAATCAACAGACGGGTACATTCTGAGAAAAAAGGAATTGACTGGTGAGCTTGGGAACTCAAAAAGGCCTGGGCGTCCACGGATGACAACAGTGGTGGATGATCGCCGCATACTTTCTTTGGTGAAGAAGAACCCGTTCACAACATCAACTGAAGTCCAGAACACTCTCAGTGAAGTAGGTGTATCTGTCTCTGTCAACAGTAAAGAGAAGACTCCATGAAAGTAAATACATATTGTTCACATCTAGATGCAAACCATTCATCAATTCCAAAAATAGACAGGCCAGAGTTAATTTGCTGAAAAACACCTCATGAAGCCAGCTCAGTTCTGGAAAAGTATTCTATGGACAGATGAGACCAAGATCAACCTGTACCAGAAGGATGGGAAGAAAAAAGTTTGGAGAAGAAAGGGAACGGCACGTGATCCAAGGCACACCACATCCTCTGTAAAACATGGTGGAGGCAACATGATGGCATGGGCATGCATGGCTTTCAATGGCACTGGGTCACTTGTGTTTATTGATGACATAACAGCAGACAAGAGTAGCCGGATGAATTCTGAAGTGTACCGGGATATACTTTCAGCCCAGATTCAGCCAAATGCCGCAAAGTTGATCGGACGGCGCTTCATAGTACAGATGGACAATGACCCAAAGCATACAGCCAAAGCTACCCAGGAGTTCATGAGTGCAAAAAAGTGGAACATTCTGAAATGGCCAAGTCAATCACCAGATCTTAACCCAATTGAGCATGCATTTCACTTGCTCAAATCCAGACTTAAGACGGAAAGACCCACAAATAAGCAAGACCTGAAGGCTGCGGCTGTAAAGGCCTGGCAAAGCATTAAGAAGGAGGAAACCCAGCGTTTGGTGATGTCCATGGGTTCCAGACTTAAGGCAGTGATTGCCTCCAAAGGATTCGCAACAAAATATTGAAAATAAAAATATTTTGTTTGGGTTTGGTTTATTTGTCCAATTACTTTTGACCTCCTAAAATGTGGAGTGTTTGTAAAGAAATGTGTACAATTCCTACAATTTCTATCAGATATTTTTGTTCAAACCTTCAAATTAAACGTTACAATCTGCACTTGAATTCTGTTGTAGAGGTTTCATTTCAAATCCAATGTGGTGGCATGCAGAGCCCAACTCGCGAAAATTGTGTCACTGTCCAAATATTTCTGGACCTAACTGTATATCAATCACAGCTCTCAAAATGGGGGGAACAAAATGACTCCTTTCAATTGCTAGGTACTTATAGGGAACTGATCATGATAAGCCCTAAGAGTCCCTACCTAGCAATGGAGGGTATGACAGCGTAACTGTTTTGGGCACCCCCATTCACCGTCGGGAAGCCCTAGACAAACGCTACAGTGACCCTGCCCAAACTGAAGCACCTATCACCAAAGGTAATACAGATCAAAAGTACTTATCTGAGAAGTCATTTTTCATTCCCTTTTTTACTATTTAGTGATCTGTGAAGGAACTTTATCTATCTTTGCTGTGTGTGTGAAAACTGGGAATCCAGGTTATATAGGGGACAATATTTGTTAAATTTGTTGTTCTCTGGGTAAATTATGCCAATTATTTATGTCTGCCTGCTTTCAACAATCATTTTTTCAAAATAACTGCTTTGGATTCCTGGGATAGACAGAGCAGCGTGGGTGAGCTGCTTCAAGTCTAGGCTGGTACTGGCAGAAGCTAATCTAGCTGGTAGATGGCCAGCTCAATCACAAATCCAACTATGAGCTTTTGACACTAGAACTACTGGACTCGTGAAACCTATATAGAAATACATAGTGCAAAGTAGTCAAAATGACTATCTCAGTAGTTCTAGTGTTAAACTGCAACAACTATACTGTATGCAACAGGAGCTGAAAATTAGGCTTTGTAGGGGGCACGTGGAAAACAGGCTCTCTCAGGACTTTCTTATAAAAAATGCTGTTCCGTGAGGGTACCATTTCAATCTTGGCTCTGAGGGTGAAATTTGAAAACAGGGTTGGCACGGTGTAATGTAATGTGGGCTGCGACTTAGGCGGAAACCGTTTTAGCATATGTCCCAACACTATCGAGGATTGATGCACATTCCTCTGTCCATGATTCCTACTACTACTACTCCGCTTGCTCCACCTCCTCTTCATCCGGTCAGCATAACTCTTGCATGACCAACCGCAGCTCAGCACAGCCAGGGGGAGACAACCACAAGTTGCTTTGTGACACAGCTGTTTTCAGGTTGAAATTCCCCACAGAGTTGCAGCTGTGGATGGACTACGTATAGGCCTTTTTAAAATTTTTGCTCTGTGGGTCAACTTTGCCTATGTTGATTGTATGGGTGAAGTGGTAATATAGACTGCATAGAGGAAATGTGTTAAACTTGGTGCTATGTGGGGGAAGTCTGGCAATCTTGACTGTATTGGTGAACTGGGAATACAGGCTCTGTAAGGGCTCTTTTAAAATTCTCGATCTATAGAGAATCTCTGAAATCCAACTCTGTGGGGTCACTGTTATAACTTTTAGTTTCTTCATTTATTTGCTATGTAACCATAATTGCTATGGTGACAAAAGCCATTTAATTCATTTACCTATCCATATTTGTTTACACAGCAACTGGCATGCTCTTACACCATTTAGATTCCTTTTGCAGCCTCCCAGCCCTTACTATGACCAATTTACAGCCCCAATCTGGGGCACGCCTTGACTTGTATGGGGGTTCATTGTTCAGGGTCACGTTTGGGGTCAAGTTCGACCATCAGTCGGTGCTGGCTATGTTGGTAGGTGGTGCTAGCTTTGCTGAGATGTGGTGCTGGCTATCCTGGGAGGAAGAGCTGGCTTTGCTGGTATGGCACTGCTGGGTCTGCTTGAGGCCTCCGACACAAATCCGTGCCGCCGGTATGTGTTTGCCACTTTTTGCACGTACTGGCAGCACGGAGACACGTTCAGCAATGCTACGCTATTGTAGCAGGCACACACACGTAAAACCACACGTAACGTGTGTCCGTGTGCGTTTGTACATGTGTGCGTTTTTCTACACGCTGACATGTCCACATTTTCTCCGGCAGCACGGGTGTCACATGGCCCGCACCCGTACCACATGGGTGTAGTGTGGATGCGGTCCCGTGTGACATGCGCCGGAGAAAACACACTTGTCAGTGAAAAAAAAAAAACATTTACTCACCTTCTCCAGCCCTCCTGTCTCTGCCGCTGCTGCCACTTGCTGCCGACCGCCGCTCATTATGCTCATTTAATATTCACTTCATTGCGGCCGGCAGCAGCAGCGGGGAGACGGCAGGGCTGGAGACCGAAGATCAGCACCACGGACAGCAGCGCAGACCACGTGAGTATGCAAATTACCGGTTCTAAGTGTGCTATCGTGGATAGCACACGTAGAACACACGTGGACCGCACGTACCCGAGACACGTACTTACCACACGCAACTAGCAGGGTAAATACGTGTCTCGCGGCACGTGCGTGTTTTTAACGGAAGTGTGTTTCAGGCCTGAAGCAGTGCTGGCAATACTGGGAAGTGGTGCTGGCTATGCTTGAAGACAATGCTGCCTATGCTGGGAGGCAGTGCTGACTATGTTGGTAGGCGGTGTTGGCTATGCTGGGAGGCAATGCTGGCTTTGCTGGGAGGAAGTGCTGGCAATGCTGGGAAGAAGTTCTAGCTATGCTGGGAAGTGATGCTGGGTATGCTGAGAGATTGTGCTTGCTATGCTTTGAGGCAGTGCTGGTTATGTTGGTAGGCAGTGCCAGCTATCCTAGGAGATGGTGCTGAAGATGATGGGAGGCAGTGCTGGCTATGCTGGGAGACGGTGTTGGCTCTGCTGGAAGGCAATGCTGGCAATGCTAGGAGGCGGTGATAGCTATGTTGGGAAACAATGCTAGCTATGCTGGGAGGCAGTGCAGGCTATGCTATTAGACAGCGCTAACTATGCTAGGAGACGATGCTTGCTATGCTGACAGATAGTGCTGCCTATGTTGGGAAGCAGTGCTGGTTTTGCTGGTAGGCAGTGCTGACAATGCTGGGAGGCAGTATTGGTTATACTGGGAGAAGTGCTGGCTATGCTTGGAGGCTGTGCTGGCCATGCTCGAAAGAATCTCTGGGCTTTTATGGTAGTATGCACCTGACCTGCATAGCTGCATACATAAGCAAGTGCACACAGTACATCACAAGATATTCACGTCCTCCTGCTGAGGCACACTTCAGTGTCTGCAAGCCAGTGAAATCTGCAGTTTGCACCTGGCTCTGGCTTTGCTTTTGCAGCACACAAAAGATTTACCTCTGCACTGTCTGAGCAACACGTAGTGAAGTCCTTGTTGCTTTGTCTGAGGTCCAGAGTAAGTATACATTTAAACATAATAAATAGTGATGAGCGAGCATGCTTGTTACTACTCGGTACTCGCACGAGTATCACTGTACTCGGTCTACTCAGCGGGGACCAAGTAATCTCGCGATACTCGTGCTGTACTCGTGGTCTTCATCCCTGCATGTTGGCGCTCTTTTGAGAGCCAGCCCTCATGCAGGGATTGGCTGGCAGACCACTGCAATGCCACAGCCCTGTTAGTTGTGGAATTGCAGTGATTGGCCGGCCTGCACAGCGTGGCCGAGCCTTTATACCGGCGGGCGCGCTGTGCTCTGCTCACAGCTATCCAGACAGTCAGTGCAGGGAGAGTGTCGCTGCTTCAGGGAAAGTTTTGCGGCCCTTTATAGCTATTTCCGTATCAGGGCTGCAAACAGTGTGACCAAAAGTCCTTCTCAGGACTATTCTAGTTGTATACAGGCAGGCAGGGTATAGCCAGGTCGGAGTACAGTAGCAGAGTCCTTCTCAGGACTACTGTTGCTGTATACAGGCAGGGTATAGCCAGGTTGGAATACAGGCTAGTGACCAAAAGAGTCCTTGTCAGGACTATTGTAGCAGTATACAGGCAGGCAGGCAGGCAGGGTATATAGCCATTCCTAGTGGTGACCGTATACCAGCCTTCATCATATCTGGGGCTGGTGTACACAGTCTAAAACGGTCCTGATAGTGTCAGACTTCTCAGCAATTGTCGCTCCTAAAACCTGTTAGGTTCTTAGTGCGTCCGTGCTTGCATTTAAAAACCGCACGTGTGTGCCTGTCGGTGGCAGCGTACAGGTGCACTTGTGTGCGTTTTTACAAAAATATTATATAACGCACAAGTGTAGTGTATAATACACGTCAGTCAGCAGTGGCTGATAGTGTCAGAGTTCTTAATTTTTGCTCCTAAAACCTGTGTTAGGTTCTTAGTGCGTCCGTGCTTGCATTTAAAAACCGCACGTGTGTGCCTGTCGGTGGCAGCGTACAGGTGCACTTGTGTGCGTTTTTACAAAAATATTATATAACGCACAAGTGTAGTGTATAATACACGTCAGTCAGCAGTGGCTGATAGTGTCAGAGTTCTTAATTTTTGCTCCTAAAACCGGTGTTAGGTTCTTAGTGCGTCTGTGCTTGCATTTAAAAACCGCACGTGTGTGCCTGTCGGTGGCAGCGTACAGGTGCACGATTTGCACAAACTTTGATATAACGCCCAAGTCTAGTGAATACACGTCAGCACAGCATTGCAAAATGCGCAAGGGCGTTGGCAAGGAATAAGGAAGTGGACGTGATGGTGGTGCAGGCAGAGGCCGAGGTCGTGGGCAAGCTCTAATTTTGCCACAACAAAGGGCCACATCTAGTCGCTCGCACGTCCTGTCCCAAATTCTTGGGGACCGCAGCAGTACACCGCTCTTGAACCAAGACCAGTGTCAACAGGTTGTTACTTGGATAGCGGATAATGCTTCCAGTCAGATTGGCACCACCACAAACACTCTGTCTTCCACACGGTCAAGTGTGAGTAGCCGTGATACTGCACCGCACATTTCAGAACCTGATCTTCCTTCCTACCACAAGGCTGAGTACACGTCCTCGGACATTAATGATCCCACACTTGGACACTCGGAACAGCTGTTCACATTTCCATTCGCACATTCTGGCCTCTCGCCAGCTCATGTTGAAGTGGGTCATGAGGAGATCGTATGTACAGATGGCCAAATATTTGAGCAGCCACGTTCTCACGAAGTTGGCAACGTGTCTCAACAAGGGGTGGACGATGATGAGACACATTTGTCAGGAAGTCAGGAGGAGGAGCAGGGTGCGGAAGAGGAAGACGACGTGGTGGATGATCCAGTAACTGACCCAACCTGGCAGGAGGATATGCAGAGCGAGGACAGCAGTGCACAGGGGGAGGGAGGCGTAGCATCCCAACAGGCAGTAAGAAGCAGGGTGGTGGCTCCAGGCAGAAGTCAGGCAACCGTTCCCCGGAACAACAACACGACACAAGGTGCCTGTACAAATGTTAGGTCTTCCCGAGTCTGGCAGTTTTTTAAGTTGGATCCAGATGATTCTAAAAAGGCCATTTGCAACACCTGCCGTGCCAGCATCAGCAGGGGTACCAAAACTAGCAGCCTGACCACCACCAGCATGATCAGGCACATGTCAGCCAAGCACCCGACTTTGTGGGAAGCACAACAGAGTCGAGGAGCAGTGCTTGCTAATGTCACTGCTACGTCTTCGCTTGTTGTGCATGCGAGCCAATCCCCTGTCCATGCTGCCTGCGAACAAGCCTCCTCCGGTCCTGCACCTGCAGTTGCCTACGCAGAAATAACACCATCATCAAGCACGTCCTTGTCCCAGCACAGCGTTCAGTTATCCATTCAGCAAACCTTTGAACGCAGGCGCAAATACACTGCCAACACCCCACATGCCACAGTTCTAAATGCTAACATTTCGCGACTGCTTGCGCTGGAAATGTTGCCTTTTAGGCTGGTGGAGACAGAAGCATTCCGCGACCTGATGGCGGCAGCTGTCCCACGTTACTCGGTCCCCAGCCGCCACTATTTCTCCCGGTGTGCCGTCCCCGCGTTGCATAACCACGTGTCACAAAACATCACACGTGCCCTGAACAACGCTGTTTCACCCAAAGTCCACCTAACCACAGACACGTGGACAAGTGCTTGTGGGCAAGGCCGCTACATCTCGTTGATGGCACACTGGGTTAATATTGTGGAAGCTGGGACCCAGTCTGAGCGAGGGACGGAACACGTCCTTCCCACACCAAGGTTTGCAGGCCCTACCTCAGTCAGTGTTTCACCCACACTCTACAGCTCCGGAATGTCATGCTCTTCAGCCTCCTCCTCCTGCGCATCCTCATCCACTGTACCCTCCACACCAGTCCCAAGCTGGAAGCACTGCCTCGGCGAAGCGGCAACAGGCTGTGCTGAAGCTAATCTGCATAGGTGACAAACCCCACAATGCAGAAGAGCTGTGGACAGCTCTGAAACAGCAGGCAGATCACTGGCTCACACCTCTGAACCTAAAGCCAGGAAAGGTCGTGTGTGACAATGGCCGGAACCTGGTGGCGGCTTTGAGGCGAGGCCAGCTGACACATGTTCCATGCGTGGCCCATGTGCTCAACCTCGTGGTTCAGCGGTTTCTAAAGTCATACCCAGAGCTGTCTGATCTGCTGGTAAAAGTTCGCCGCCTGTCTGCACATTTTCGAAAGTCACCTACTGCTTCAGCCGGCCTTGCCGGCTTTCAGCGCAGTTTGCATCTTCCGGCTCACAGACTGGTGTGTGATGTCCCCACGCGTTGGAATTCAACTCTGCACATGTTGGTCAGGATATGTGAGCAGAAGAGGGCAGTTGTTGAGTACCTGCATCACCTAAGCCGTCGGGAAATGGGTCAAACTCCACACATAACACCTGAGGAGTGGAGATGGATGTCCGACCTATGTACCATCCTCCAAAACTTTGAGGACTCCACCAAGATGGTGAGTGGTGATGACGCCATTATTAGCGTCACCATACCGCTACTCTGCCTTCTAAAACGGTCTCTGCTCAAAACCAAACATGATGCATTGCAGGCGGAGCGCAATGAGTTGCAGCAACAAACAGTAGTGGGTGTGGGTGATAACACACAGCCCAGCCTCGTCTCATCACAACGTGCAGTGGAGGACTATGACGAGGAGGAGGATGAAGACATGGAGCAAATCTCCGGCCAAATTGAGGATATGACATGCACACCAGTCATATCCTCGGTTCAGCGTGGCTGGCCAGAGGACAGGGTAGATGAGGAGGAGGAGGAGGACAGCATGTTCAGTCAACGTGTTGGTCAGGCTACTGAAGTCCTGGCTGTTAAGAGTCTGGCGCACATGGCTGACTTTATGGTAAGCTGCCTGTCTCGTGACCCTCGCGTTAAGAACATCTTGGCCGACAATCATTACTGGTTGGTAACACTGTTAGACCCACGCTACAAGGAGAACTTTATGTCTCTTATTCCCGAGGCGGAGAGGTCAACCAAAATGCAGCAGTTCCGGAAGGCCATAGTCACGGAAGTAGGCAAAGCATTCCCCTCACAAAACACTAGCGGCATAGGTCAGGAATCAGTGGACAACCAAGGCGTACAGCCGAGAGAGGCACAAGTCCAATCCGCCAGAGGTAGGGGAACAGTCTTTAAGATGTGGGACAGTTTTCTCAGCCCCTCACGTACCACAGCCCCTGAGGTGCGGGGTAGTGCCACAAGAAATCCTAAGTTTGCCCAGATGCTCAAGGAGTACCTTGCAGATCGAACAACTGTACTCCGACATTCCTCTGTGCCTTACAATTATTGGGTATCCAAGCTGGACACGTGGCATGAATTGGCTCTCTACGCCTTGGAAGTCCTGGCCTGCCCTGCCGCTAGCGTTTTGTCAGAGCGTGTTTTTAGTGCCGCAGGTGGAATCATTACAGATAAACGCACCCGCCTGTCAACTGAAAATGCTGACAGGCTGACTCTGATCAAGATGAACAAGGGTTGGATTGGGCCAGACTTCACCACACCACCAGCAAATGAGAGCGGAATTTAAAGTTTGTAACGGGAATTTGCCATGTACCTCCAGTCACCCATGGGTACACACTTCTGGACTTTGGATAACCGCTGGACTGCTCCTCCTTCTCCTCATGCGCCACCATGATGACCGTTACAAGAGTTAGGCCTTTGTTTCAGGTATACCCCCAGTGGTAAATTTTTTCGCCCATTCTTTGCAGAATGGACATTACAACGACAGGAGACCCGCTCCTTTGCAATGGGAACAATGTTTTGAGGCCCTCATGCACGTCTCTATGCAGGGACAACGTGGAGCCTCCCAATTTTTGGCTGCCCTGCCTAAGGGCTATACTACAAAAGACCCACTTCCTTCCAATGGGCACTTCAGGTTTACAGGCCCTCATGCACGTCTCTATGCAGGGACAACGTGGAGCCTCCCAATTTTTGGCTGCCCTGCCTAAGGGCTATACTACAAAAGACCCACTTCCTTCCAATGGGCACTTCAGGTTTACAGGCCCTCATGCACGTCTCTATCCAGGGACAACGTGGAGCCTCCCAATTTTTGGCTGCCCTGCCTAAGGGCTATACTACAAAAGACCCACTTCCTTCCAATGGGCACTTCAGGTTTACAGGCCCTCATGCACGTCTCTATCCAGGGACAACGTGGAGCCTCCCAATTTTTGGCTGCCCTGCCTAAGGGCTATACTACAAAAGACCCACTTCCTTCCAATGGGCACTTCAGGTTTACAGGCCCTCATGCACGTCTCTATCCAGGGACAACGTGGAGCCTCCCAATTTTTGGCTGCCCTGCCTAAGGGCTATACTACAAAAGACCCACTTCCTTCCAATGGGCACTTCAGGTTTACAGGCCCTCATGCACGTCTCTATCCAGGGACAACGTGGAGCCTCCCAATTTTTGGCTGCCCTGCCTAAGGGCTATACTACAAAAGACCCACTTCCTTCCAATGGGCACTTCAGGTTTACAGGCCCTCATGCACGTCTCTATCCAGGGACAACATGGAGCCTCCCAATTTTTGGCTGCCCTGCCTAAGGGCTATACTACAAAAGACCCACTTCCTTCCAATGGGCACTTCAGGTTTACAGGCCCTCATGCACGTCTCTATCCAGGGACAACATGGAGCCTCCCAATTTTTGGCTGCCCTGCCTAAGGGCTATACTACAAAAGACCCACTTCCTTCCAATGGGCACTTCAGGTTTACAGGCCCTCATGCACGTCTCTATCCAGGGACAACGTGGAGCCTCCCAATTTTTGGCTGCCCTGCCTAAGGGCTATACTACAAAATACCCACTTCCTTCCAATGGGCACTTCAGGTTTACAGGCCCTCATGCACGTCTGTATGCAGGGGCATTGGTGAACCTCAAAATTTTGGACTGCCCTGGCAAAGGAAAATACTACAAAGACTCAGTTCCTCAAAATGGGCACATTAGACTCAGAGGCCTTTATGTACGTCTCTTCTCAGGGACATCGGAGTGCCACACAATGTTTTATGTAAAATCTTTCATGTATTGATCTCAAAAAGTAACATACATTAGCTCTATCTCACTATTGGGTATGTGCCCTTAACATTTCCGCCATGAAAATTCATTTTGGAAGGTTTTCTGGTGAGTCCGTAAAAATGGCGTAAAACGCGGACAAAATTGTTCACAGCTGTGACTTTTGAGTGATAAATGCTTCAAGGGGTCTTCCCCATGCTGTTGCCATGTCATTTGAGCACTCTTCGGAGACTTTTGTGCCATTTTTAGGGTTTCTACATGCTGCCGGTGGTCATTTCACAAAACTACTCGGGTCTCCCATAGGATAACATTGGGCTCGTTGCTCGGGCCAAGTACACGAGTATCTTGGGAGGCTCGGCCCGATTCAATTTAAGCTTGAAACCAAAGGTTTACATACAATATCCAAAGAGACATATATACATGTTTTTCTCAGCATCTATTAGGTGTAATTTCCAGATACCTGAAGGTGCCTCTTTCATCTGTACAAACACGTACAGTCATATGAAAAAGTTTGGGCACCCCTATTATTGTTAACCTTTTTTCTTTATAACAATTTGGGTTTTTGCAACAGCTATTTCAGCTTCATATATCTAATAACTGATGGACTGAGTAATATTTCTGGATTGAAAAGAGGTTTATTGTAGTAACAGAAAATGTACAATCCGCATTTAAACAAAATTTGACAGGTGCAAAAGTATGGGCACCGCAACATAAAAGTGACATTAATATTTTGTAGATTCTCCTTTTGCAAAAATAACAGCCTCTAGTATCTTCCTGTAGCTTTTAATGAGTTCCTGGATCCTGGATGTAGGTATATTTGACCATTCCTTTTTACAAAACAATTCCAGTTCAGTTAAGTTTGATGGTCGCCGAGCATGGACAGCCCGCTTCAAATCATCACACAGATGTTCAATGATATTCAGGTCTGGGGACTGGGATGGCCATTCCAGAACATTGTAATTGTTCCTTTGCATGAATGCTTGAGTGCATTTGGAGCGCTGTTTTGGATCATTGTCTTGCTGAAATATCCATCCCCTGCATAACTTCAACTTCATCACTGATTCTTGCACATTATTGTCAAGAATCTGCTGATACTGAGTAGAATCCATGTGACCCTCAACTTTAACAAGGTTCCCGGTGCCGGCATTGGCCACACAGCCCCAAAGCATGATGGAACCTCCACCAAATTTTACTGTGGGTAGCAAGTGCTTTCTTGGAATGCCGTATTTTTTGCCTCCATGCATAACGCCTTTTTTGTATGACCAAACAACTCAATCTTTGTTTCATCAGTCCACAGGACCTTCTTCCAAAATGTAACTGGCTTGTCCAAATGTGCTTTTGCATACCTCAGGCGACTCTGTGGCGTGCTTGCAGAAACGGCTTCTTTCGCATCACTCTCCCATACAGCTTCTCCTTGTGCAACGTGGGCTGCATTGTTGACCGATGCACATTGACACCAACTGCAGCAAGATGATGCTGCAGGTCTTTGGAGGTGGTCTGTGGATTGTCCTTGACTGTTCTCACCATTCTTCTTCTCTGCCTTTCTGATATTATTCTTGGCCTGCCACTTCTGGGCTTAACAAGAACTGTACCTGTGTTCTTCCATTTCCTTATTATGTTCCTCACAGTGGAAACTGACAGTTTAAATCTCTGAGACAACTTTTTGTATCCTTCCCCTGAACAACTATGTTGAATAATCTTTGTTTTCAGATCATTTGAGAGTTGTTTTGAGGAGCCCATGATGCCACTCTCCATGGGAGATTCAAATAGAAGAACAACTTGCAAGTGGCCACCTTAAATACCTTTTCTCATGATTGGATACACCTGCCTATGAAGTTCAAAGCTCAATGAGGTTACAAAACCAATTTAGTACTTCAGTAAGTCAGTAAAAAGTAGTTAGGAGTGTTCAAATCAAGAAATTGATAAGGGTGCCTGTTACGAGGGGGACCCGGGGAAGCGTGCCAAGATGGGGAATGGACAGCTTCCGCCGGTCAAGGTCCACTGTGCGGTGTAAGGGACCGCTGCTATGGTGGGTGAAGAGTGAGCGGGTTGCTGCTAGCGATCGTCTGGAATGTCACAGACGATCTACGTACACCGGTCTGCCCTAACCCGTGAGGGTTGTATGGCAGGGATCACACGGCTCGGTGTACCTGTTGCACGGGGAAGCACAGAGGTGCCCACGCACGTGTGCCAGTGGAAATCACGAGAATATGGCACGAGGGTAGCACAGAGGTGCCCAAGCACGTGTGCTTTCAATAACCAGGTGAGTCCGGTGGAGACTCGAGGAGCTCACCTGGAACAGGAACACGGCCTGTCGAAGGAGCTACTGCCGGAGCAGGAAGGCAGGGACATGGCCTGCAAACCAGGTGTTGCCTAAGCAGCAAGGGCCAAGCCCACGGAAGACGATAATGCCTGAGCAGTGGCGTGGCAGCACGCTGCCAGACATCCAAACATAGAAGGACGGTCGCGCGCCGCCATGATGGCAGGAGGAGCTTTTAAGGAGGTGTTGCTCCAGCCAAGGGCGGGCGCGAGGCGGAGATGACGGACTTGACCCAATCAGGATCCACGACGTCCCAGCCTGGCCAGTCAGGATTCACCACGTCACCAGCCTCGTCATCAAGCCGTGTGACGTGAGTGGGCGAATCAGGACTCACCAAGCATTGCACATGCTCACCCTCCTGCCTCTGGGAAATAGAGGCGGGATCCTCGGTCTCACAATGTGTAGAGATAACGGGAGTCTCACTGCTTCCCTGAGCAGAAAACCTCTGCACATTGCGCAACCTCACAGACCTTCGGGGCTGCTGAGCAGGAGGAGCCGCGGCAGGCAAGGAATGGGAAACCGCCTCATTTCTTGCAACAGGAGTACCACTAGGTGTCACCCTTGTGCTGCCTCTCTGAGGAGGTTTCTCCTGCACTCTGCGCAGTCTGGCAGACCTTCGGCGCTGCTGAGCAGGAGCGCTCGTGGCAGGCAAGGAGACTGCCTCATTCCTTGCCATAGGAGAGCCACGAGGTGTAACAATACCCCCCGCCTAGGCCCCCCCCCTGCCCGTGCTCGAAGGCCGCTATCAAACCCGGGGCGTGGATATGATCCTCCAATTCCCAGGATCTATGCTCTGGCCCACGGCCGACCCACTCCACGAGGTAATACCTCCTGCCCCGTATGACTTTTGTCTCCACAAGCTTCGCCACCTCAGGGTCGTCGGACGGAGAGTCGGTTTGAGGCGTCAGGGACCCCGAGAACTTATTAAGTCGTACGGGTTTCAGGAGGGACACGTGAAAGGTGTTGGCTATAGCCCAGCGTGGAGGGAGCTGGAGTCGGTATGCCACCGGGTTTACCTGCTCTAGTACTTTAAACGGACCCAGGTACCTAGGGGCGAACTTGGCTGCCTGTACCCGTAGGTTAACATTCTTAGAGGACAGCCACACTAGGTCACCAGGGGCGAAGGATGGTGCCGGGCGGCGGCGCACATCAGCTGTTGTCATCATCCGGTCTTTAGCCCTCTAAAGGGCCTCTTGAGTGTTATCCCAGATCTCCCGGGCCTCGGTCGCCCAATCCTCCACTCTAGGATCGGGTGACGTAATGGGCATCGGAACCGGGATTCTGGGATGTTGTCCGTTATTGAGCAGGAACGGAGTCTGGCCAGAGGATTCATGGACCGAATTATTAATGGCAAATTCGGCCCAAGGAAGGAGGTTAGCCCAGTTGTCGTGGTGCGCGGAGATAAAATGGCGGAGGTAAGTTACCAAGGTCTGATTGGTCCTCTCCACCAGTCCATTGGTTTCGGGATGGTATGCGGAGGAGATGTTCAGCTCTATCTGCAGGAGCTTACAGAGCTCTCTCCAGAAGCGAGACGCGAACTGGGGACCCCGGTCGCTCACCACCTTGTCAGGCATGCCATGCAGCCTAAATACATGCCTAATGAATAAAGTGGCGATAGCACGTGACGTCGGGAGTCGTGGGAGAGGCACCAAGTGGACCATTTTAGAGAAGTGATCCGTGATGACCCATACGACCTTGTGGCCTGCTGACTTGGGCAGATCTCCCAGGAAGTCCATTCCCACCACTTCCCAGGGACGATCCGGCACTGGCAGTGGGTGAAGAAGACCTACCGGTCTCTGCCGGGACGGCTTATTCCGTGCACACGACATACAGGCCCCCACATACTCCTGTATGTCCTGGGGTAGTCTCGGCCACCAATAGTGCCTGGTCACAAGGTCTCTAGTCCTTTTGACCCCAAAGTGACCCCCGACCTTGGAGGCATGGGCCCACGATAGCACCTCATTCCGTAATTCAGGGGGAACGAGGGTCTTGCCAGGTGGCACCTGGTCCAAGGAAGTGGGAGTGACCATCCTCAAGCTGTCCGGGGGTAGTATAAGACGAGGCTCCTCCTCGTCCTCCTCCAACACAACCATACAACGTGACAAGACATCGGCCCGTACGTTTTTCTCACCGGCCAGGTGGCGGATAATAAAGCGGAACCGGGAGAAGAACAAGGACCAACGAGCCTGCCTTGGGTTCAGGCGTTGTGCTGTCTGGAGGTATGTGAGATTTTTATGGTCGGAAAATACTTCAAATGGATGCTTCGCACCCTCCAGGAGATGCCGCCATTCCTGGAATGCCAGTTTCATTGCCAGTAACTCCCTATCCCCTATGGAGTAGTTCCTCTCGGCCGGAGAAAAGGTTTTGGAGAAAAAGAAACATGGATGCTTCCTTCCTTGTTCGTCTTTCTGGTAGAGGACTGCACCAGCACCGACCGAAGAGGCGTCTACCTCTAGTAGGAAGGGTTTGGAGATGTCTGGACGATGAAGGATGGGAGCTCTGGAGAAGTAAGTTTTGAGGGTGTGAAATGCCTCTACCGTTTCCCGTGTCCATGCTTTGGGATTAGCGCCCTTGCGGGTAAGGGCAATGATGGGTGCTGCCACCGTCGAGAAGTTGGGAATGAACTGGCGATAATAATTGATAAACCCCAAGAATCGCTGGATTGCTTTCAGCGAGCGGGGCTCAGGCCATTTCATCACTGTCTCCAACTTCCCCGGATCCATTGCTAACCCCTGACTGGACACGATATACCCCAGGAACGGCAAGGATTCACGTTCAAAAATGCACTTTTCTAGCTTAGCATATAACGAATGAGTGCGGAGCCTCTTAAGTACTCGGATGACATCCCTCCGATGGGTGGCAAGATCGGGGGAGAAGATAAGGATATCATCCAGGTATGCAACCACGGAAAGATACAAATCCCGGAAAACATCATTCACAAAGTCTTGAAATACGGCGGGGGCATTGCAGAGTCCGAAGGGCATTACGAGATACTCGTAGTGACCGTCCCTGGTGTTGAAGGCGGTCTTCCACTCATCGCCCTCTCGGACTCGCACTAGATTATACGCCCCGCGTAGATCCAGCTTCGTGAAGATCTTTGCCCCACGGAATCGATCAAATAACTCCGTAATGAGGGGCAAAGGGTATTTGTTTTTGATCGTGATTGCATTTAATCCCCTGTAATCGATACAGGGGCGTAGATCCCCTTCCTTCTTTTGCACGAAGAAGAACCCCGCACCGGCCGGTGAAATAGACTTGCGAATGAACCCTTTTGCCAGGCTGTCCTGAATATATTTGGACATAGCCTCCGTCTCTGGAGCAGAGAGGGGATACACTCTGCCCCTAGGGGGCTCGGAGCCTGGCTTCAGGTCTATTCGGCAATCGTATGGCCGGTGGGGAGGAAGGGTATCTGCGGCCCTCTTGGAGAAGACGTCCCTGTAGGCCTCATAAGGTGTCGGTAAACCTGGCTCCCCTGTATTCCCTGAGGACCCAACCGACCTAATGGTAGCGGGTGGTTCGGTAGTCACGAGGTGCTCCCTACAGGATCCTGCCCATGATGAGATCTCCCCTGTTGCCCAGTTGAGTATAGGAGCATGCTGTCTCAACCAGGGGAGGCCCAGTAGGATCTCATCCGTCCCCCCTGGAAGCACCAGGAAGGACACCTGCTCATGGTGTCCTGGTGGTACTTCCATCCTGAGAGGGATGGTGATCTGGGTGATGGAATCGACTAGTAGGGACCCGTTGACTACCCGAACCCTGATTGGCTTGGGCAAGAGAACCACGGGAACTGAGTATCGGGTTGCCAGGGAGGTCGAAATGAAATTGCCATCAGCGCCTGAGTCCAGGCAGGCCAGAGCAGAGAAGAGAGTAGTGCCAAACTGCAACTGGGCACTGATAGTCAACCTAGAGGGAAAAGCAGCGTCTAGGAACCCCCCTCTGATGGAAACTAGACGCTGTCTTTTCCCGACGGTTTGGGACATCGGGTAGCTATGTGTCCCCTCTGCCCACAGGAAAAGCAGATGACACCAGACCGAGAACCTGGGGTAGAGGAGACCGCTTTGGACACCTCCATTGACTCCACGGAGTCGCCTACAGAGCTGGCTGGGAGACCTGTCTGGTGGAAGACGGGAGCCAGACGCTTTTTAGGCCGTGAGGACGTGGATGCTGAAGAGACCTCGAGCCTCCGCTCCGCCTGGCGGATGTCTATGCGAGAGGCAACCACAATCAAGGACTCTAAAGTAGCAGGCAACGAACCCTGCCAGGCCATCCCAGAGCACAGGGATAAGGACATTATCCGTCCAGTCCAGCTCTGCGGCAAGTGTCCTAAAGTGTACGGCAAAGTCCCCGACTGAAGCGGACCCTTGCCGAAGTCGTAGGAGGCGCAGCGCGGAGTCGTGGGTGACTTGAGGCCCGAGGAACACCATTCTCATGGCCCCAAGATAGGCTGCTAAGTTATTCACCACCCGATCTCCGCGCTCCCACAACGGCGTGGACCACTTCAGCGCTCTCCCTGTGAGAGGCTACCTTCGCCTTCTCGGTAGCGTAAAGAGTCGCGGACAGCTCTAAGTAGGTGGTGACCTGGTTTATAAAGCCACGGCACTCGGAGCTGTCTCCGCTAAAGCGCTCTGGAAGCGCAAGGCGAGGAGACCTTCCGCCCAATAGCACAGCCTGGGTAGCCGCCTGGGTGGCGACTGTCGTCAGAGTAGTCTTGTCGGAGGAAGACTGCTCCACTGCTGCCAATCGTGATTCCAACTGCTGCACATAACGCAGCAACTGCTGCTGCTCTTCAGCCATAGCCAGACCTTTGGCGCGACCGTAATGTTACGAGGGAGACCCGGGGAAGCATGCCAAGATGGGGAATGGACAGCTTCCGCCGGTCAAGGTCCACTGTGCGGTGTAAGGGACCGCTGCTATGGTGGGTGAAGAGTGAGCGGGTTGCTGCTAGCGATCGTCTGGAATGTCACAGACGATCTACGTACACCGGTCTGCCCTAACCCGTGAGGGTTGTATGGCAGGGATCACACGGCTCGGTGTACCTGTTGCACGGGGAAGCACAGAGGTGCCCACGCACGTGTGCCAGTGGAAATCACGAGAATATGGCACGAGGGTAGCACAGAGGTGCCCACGCACGTGTGCTTTCAATAACCAGGTGAGTCTGGTGGAGACTCGAGGAGCTCACCTGGAACAGGAACACGGCCTGTCGAAGGAGCTACTGCCGGAGCAGCAAGGCAGGGACACGGCCTGCAAACCAGGTGCTGCCTAAGCAGCAAGGGCCAAGCCCACGGAAGACGATAATGCCTGAGCAGTGGCGTGGCAGCACGCTGCCAGACATCCAAACATAGAAGGACGGTCGCGCGCCGCCATGATGGCAGGAGGAGCTTTTAAGGAGGTGTCGCTCCAGCCAAGGGCGGGCGCGAGGCGGAGATGACGGACTTGACCCAATCAGGATCCACGACGTCCCAGCCTGGCCAGTCAGGATTCACCACGTCACCAGCCTCGTCATCAAGCCGTGTGATGTGAGTGGGCGAATCAGGACCCACCAAGCATTGCACATGCTCACCCTCTTGCCTCTGGAAAATAGAGGCGGGATCCTCGGTCTCACAATGTGTAGAGATAACGGGAGTCTCACTGCTTCCCTGAGCAGAAAACCTCTGCACATTGTGCAACCTCACAGACCTTCGGGGCTGCTGAGCAGGAGGAGCCGCGGCAGGCAAGGAATGGGAGACCGCCTCATTTCTTGCAACAGGAGTACCACTAGGTGTCACCCTTGTGCTGCCTCTCTGAGGAGGTTTCTCCTGCACTCTGCGCAGTCTGGCAGACCTTCGGCGCTGCTGAGCAGGAGCGCTCGTGGCAGGCAAGGAGACTGCCTCATTCCTTGCCACAGGAGAGCCACGAGGTGTAACAGGTGCCCATTCTTTTGCACCTGTCAAATCTTGTTTAAATGCAGAATGTACATTTTCTGTTAGTACAATAAACCTCATTTCAATCCAGAACCATTACTGAGTCCATCAGTTATTAGATATATGAAACTGAAATAGCTGTTGCAAAAACCCAAATTGTTATAAAGAAAAAAGGTTAGCATTAATAGGGGTGCCCAAACTTTTTCATATGACTGTATATGCAAGTACAAACCAGGTGGGAATGTCCAGCCATCATACCACTCAGGAAGGTGATGGGTTCTGTGAACCAGAGATGAACATGCTTTGGTCTAACATGTGCATATCAACTCAAGAACAATAGCAAAATACCTTGTGAACATGCTGGCGGAAACTGGTTACATTGTGTCATCATCCACAGTGAAACGAGTACTGTACCAACATGGGCTTAAAGGCCACTGTGCCATGAAGAAGCCATTACTCCAAAAGAAACATAAAAAAGCCAAATTAATGTTTGCAAATGCACACAGGAACACAGACATAAATTTTGGGAGACATGTCCTGTGATCTGACAAAACTAAAATTGAACTGTTTGGCCATAATAACCATCGCTACATTTGGAGAAAAAGAAGAGAAGCTTTGAAGCCTAAGTACACCATCCTAATGTGAAACACGTTGGTGGCAGCATCACATTGTAGGGTAGTTTTGCTGCAGGAGAGACTGGTGCACTTTACAAAATAGATGCATCATGAGGAAAATGATTATTTGGCAATACTGAAGCAACATCTCAAGACATCAGCCAGGAACTTAAAAGCTTGGGCAAAAATGGGTCTTCCAAATGGACAATGACCTGACGCATACTGCCAAACTGGTTACAAAGTGGCTTAAGGATAACAAAGTCAATGTTTTGGAGTGGCAATTACAGTGGCCTTGATCTCAATACTATTGAAAATGTATGGGTAAAGCTGGAAAGGCAAGTGCGAACAAGGTGACTTACAAACATGGCTCAGTTCCACCAGTTCTGTTAGACGAAATGGGCCCACATTCCTACCAACTATTTTAAGAAGCTTGTGGATATCTAAAAATAAGAGCGCTGATAGTGTAACACCAAAGGACAGTGTGGCAAATGCAATAGAATACACACTCACCTAGTATAGTTGTGAAAGTCACAACTACTGATAACACATGAGATAATGGCGTCTGCTGCAGCCCCACGTAGAAGAGCGTTCAAGAGATATGTAGAAGGGGTTAGATCCGCGCATCAGCCAAATATGAAACTGTAGAATCGTTGATGAAGGATAATATTCTTTTTATTTCATCGGTCTACCCATTTCGAGGTCAAATACCTCTTCCTCTGGACCAGTACATCAACAAAAAGCATGGTATACATCCAAAACGTAGGTATATATACAAGAGGTAAGATAAGAAGACCGCCTCCTGATAAAAAAAACAGTGGGCTGGTCCTCTAACTGAATGATATAGCAAAAAACACATAGTGCAATAAATTCACATAGATACCACTGATATATATAAAATACACAATCATAACATATATAAACCCAAAAAATATATATTTTTTGATATAAACGTACATAGAATATATAAAAGTTCTTTCATATATAAATTATTTGCAAAAAAAAAGTATATACCTGTCTAGAGGCACAAACCTCCAATTTTGCTGAACACATTCATTATAATGAACCTCATTTAGCGGTGATCATGAAGAAAAAAAAAGCAAAAAAGAGAAAGAGAAAAAAAAATATAAATATATATATATATATATATATATATATACGTGAAAAAAATCCAAAATAGTAACTGCTGTGATAGAGAGAAAGTAAAAAAAATAATAGCTATTGTCGTCTTGGCAATGACAACCGCATGAGTTGATGTGGAAAAAACTCGAACATGAATGATTTAGGGAGCTATTGCCATCTGAGCAATAAACGCCATGTGCATATTATGTGAAAAAATGTGAAAAATTATATGAGAAAAATTATCAGAAGTGAAATCTATGTGCCAGCAATAATGAATGATAATAAATAAAGATACAATGTGAAATGAGAAATCATGGGTGATTCTTATGTGTCAAAAAAATTATGTGTCAGAAAATTAAAAATAAAGGAAGAAATGAAAAAAATGAAAAAACAGGGCAGATTTTTCTTTAAAAGGATGTCACCAACCTCATTAAAAATTAATGTAATTGTGTCATAGAAACCGGGAAAAAAATAAAAAAACTTTTTATTATTATGATAAAAATGTATAAAAAATTGTTTAATGAAAAATAAAGTATGATTAAAACTCCGTAATGTTAAAAAATGTGTATAAATCAGTACATGTGTAGTGAGCCCGGAGCACACGTGTACTGATTTATACACATGTTTTAACATTACGGAGTTTTAATCATATCTTTATTTTTCATTAAACAATTTTTTATACATTTTTATCATAATAATAAAGAGTTTTTTTGTTTTTTTCCCGGTTTCTATGACACAATTACATTAATTTTTAATGAGGTTGGTGACATCCTTTTAAAGAAAAATCTGCCCTGTTTTTTCATTTTTTTCATTTCTTCCTTTATTTTTAATTTTCTGACATTATAATTTTTTGACACATAAGAATCACCCATGATTTCTCATTTCACATTGTATCTTTATTTATTATCATTCATTATTGCTGGCACATAGATTTCACTTCTGATTATTTTTCTCATATAATTTTTCACATTTTTTCACATAATATGCACATGGCGTTTATTGCTAAGATAGCAATAGCTCCCTAAATCATTCATGTTTGAGTTTTTTCCACATCAACTTATATGGTTCTCATTGCCAAGACGACAATATCTTTTATTTTTCTTACTTTCTGTCTATCACAGCAGTTACTATTTTGGATTTTTTCACGTACATATATATATATATATATATATATATATATATATAGATCCTTTTATATATATATTTTTTCTCTTTCTCTTTTTTGCTTTTTTTGCTTTTCTCTTCTTCATGATCTGAGAAATGGCTCACACCGCTAAAGGAAGTTCATTATAATGAATGTGTTCAGCACAATTGGAGGTTCGTGCCTCTAGACAGGTATATACTTTTTTTTTTTTGCAAATAATTTATTTATGAAAGAACTTTTATATATTCTATGTACGTTTGTATCAAAAAATATATATTTTTTGGGTTCATATATGTTATGATTGTGTATTTTATATACATCAGTGGTATCTATGTGAATTTATTGCACTATGTGTTTTTTGCTATGTCATTCAGTTAGAGGACCAGCCCACTGTTTTTTTTTATCAGGAGGCAGTCTTCTTATCTTACCTCTTGTATATATACCTACGTTTTGGATGTATACCATGCTTTTTGTTGATGTACTGGCCCTGAGGAAGAGGTCTTTGACCTTGAAACGCGTAGACCGATGAAATAAAAAGAATATTATCCTTCATCAACGATTCTACAGTTTCATATTTGGCTGATGAGCGGAACTAACCCCTTCTGCATATCTCAAGAAGCTTGTGGAAGGAGATCCAAAAGGTTTGACCCAAGTCATACAGTTTAAGGACGATAGTACCAAATGCTAATGAAATGTATGTAAACTGTTGACTTTGCAGAAAGTAATAAAAATGTCTTAAAACATTCTATCTCTCTAATTATTCTGGCATTTGGCAAATATAAATAATTTTGGTCCCTAATTAACCTAAAACAGGAAAGGTTTATTTTAATTTCATGTCATATAGTGAGAAAACATGCGCATGTGTATTTTTAATGTATGTAAACTTCTGGTTTCAACTATATATATAGTTCACATGTTTGGTATCTCCGAACAACGCAATCTATGAAACTTTAAAACTACTTAATACGCTCAGTGAATATCATAAAAAATAAGAATAAAAACGTAGCAAAAACTATGTCTATTCATCCTACAGGTGCCAAAAAAGTGGAATATAACAGGATAAAAAAGCACATGGAAATAAAAATGGTATCACTGAAAAGTCATAAAAAACAATCTGCTATACAGCTTCATCAAAGAAAAATAAAAATGCAAAAGGTCTCAGAAAATAACAATACAAAAACTTTTTTTCCATAAAATTGATTTTATGGTGTTTAAATGGCATCATAAAAAAGAACGATTATAAATGTGATATAGCTGTAATCATACTGATGTGATGAATAAGGCTGTTTTTAACTTTTACAACTCAGTAAACAGCGTAAAAAAATCAAAACAAAACAGTTTTTAATTGCTGTTTCTTTTTGATTCTGTCCCACAAAAAGCCGAATAGAATGCTATCAAAAAATCTCATGTTGCCCAAAATGGTATGAATAAAAACTCCAACTTATCTCGCAAAAAAACAAGCTATCTGTTGGTAGAAAAAAAACTATAGCCTCCAAAATTTGGTGATGCAAAAAAACTTTTTTTCACAAAAAAAAAACATTTTTTAGTGTCATAGTAGCCAAATTTAAAGAAAACCATACAAATCTGGTATTGCTGTATGTGCACTAACCTGAGTAATAATGCTGCCTAATAACTTATACCGCAAGGAGAATAACATAATAAACAGAAATAAAGCCAAATCTTTAATTGATGATTATTTATTTATTTTTCCTCTCAAAGATCTCAGTAAGGCTCAGCTCACATTTATCCTGCACTCTACCTAGTGTAAATCTCTAAAAAATAGTGGTCTGGCGGTGTCCATTATTTATTTAAGTGGTAAAAATGTAATTATTTTTTCTTCATTGCACAATAATATTACATTTTTGACACACTTGTAGTGTTAATGCACTCACTGTATCCCTAAATTAATTTATTGAGGGGTGCAGTTTGTAAAATGAGGTCATTTATTGGGGGTTTCTGCTATTCTGGCATCTCAGGTGCTTTGTCATTAGGACATGGCACCCAGAAGCCATCCCAACAAAGTCTAAACTCTAATATTGCGCTAATTACCTTCTTCACTTTGTACTATGAGTCAAAATTTGTTTTTCACCACATATGAGGTATTGTTGAACTCAAGAAAAATTGCACAACAAATTGTATGATGCATCTACTCCTGTTACCCTTGTGAAAATGAAAGATTTGCAGGGGGGCACAGTAATTCATTGACTAGCATTGCAGTCTTGCAGCCTTGGGGTCCTGAGTTCAAATCCCACCAAGGACAAGGAAAACATCAACAAGGAGTTTTATGTTCTCCCTGTGTTTGTGTGGGGGTACTCTGGTGGTTTCCTACAACACTCTAAAGACATAGTGATAGAGCGTTTAGGTTGTGAGCTTCAATGATGACAATTTTGTTCATGTATGTACAGAGCTATGGAATTGATGGCATATATAAATCAATAAAAATGATTGTATCATTATTATTATTATTATTATATTTAGCATTAAAGTAACATTTTTGTTGTAAAAATTAAATTTTCCTTTTGTGGCTCAATGTTATAACATTTTGTAAGGTATATGGGGGTTTAAAGTGCTCACTAATTATCTAGATAAATTCCTTGAGAGGTGAAGTTTCCAAAATGGGGTCACTTGTGGGGAGCTCCAATGCTTAGGAACATCAGGGGCTCTTCAATTGTGACAGGGTGTCCTCTAATCCAGAAAATGTTGCGCTTTAAAGTTCAAATGGCGCTCCTTCCTTCTGAGGCTTGCCGTGCGCCAAACAGTAGATCTCTACCACACATGGGGTATCATTGTACTTAGGAGAAACTGTACAACAAATTGTATGTGCATTTACTCGTCTTACCCTGGGGAAAATGCAAAGTTTGGGATTAAAGAAACAGTTTTGTGGGGGCAAAGTAAAATTTAAATTCTTTCCTTCCACATTGCTTTTGGTCTTGTGATGTGGTTTTGAGCAGTTTGAGGGGTTCCGGTTTTAGAATGGTTTCTCTTTTTGGTATTTTCTGTTATATACGACACTCATAGTCACTTCAAATATGATGTGGTCCTTAATAAAGATGGTTTTGTAAATTTTGTTGGAAAATTGAGAAATTGCTAATAAACTTTTAACCTTTCTAATTTCCTAACACAAAAAATATGTTTAAATATTGTGCTAACGTAACCTAGAGATGTGGTTAAAACTATTTATTAACTATTTTGTGTGACATATCTCTCTGGTTTAAGAGCATAAAACATACACATTTGAAAATTGTGAAATGTTCGCCAATTTTCCAATATTTTCACAAAGAAACACAAAAAATATCCTACATTTACCACCAACATGAAGTACAATATTATACAGAAAAACTGTGTCCGAATCACTGGGATCTATTGAAGCGTTCCAGATTTATAACCTCATAAACTGACACTGGTCAGAATCGAAAAAAAAATTGGCTTGGTCAGGAAGGGGAAAGTTGGGGTGTGAAGGGGTTAAAAAGAAAATTGTTTAGGATACAACTTTTTAATGACAATACAAGGTTTACATAAATTTGCAGGTGAAAAAATCCCTTAACTTTAGCAAAAAAAATAGTTTTCAACTCTTTTACCAAGATTTGTTTGCTACTGATTGCTGAACTAAAAAAGATATCTTATCCATTTATCTCATACAGCAATTTATCTGGATTTCAGTGAAGTTGAGATTAGTCCAGGTCACTCAAGCAATATTAGCTCTTCATGTGTGAATGTCAAAAGCAATCTCATTCTGTCAATATCATGCGATACACAGCAAAATGATTTTCTCTTATTATCGGGCATTTCTTTTATTATTAGTTAGTGCAGTTTTTACATAAAACAATAGCACGGGGAAAAAAAAATGTAAATGTAAAATAAGATGTGTTTAAAAAAAAAAGATTTCTTAAGAATTGCATTAAAGGTTATATCGGGTTTTCATATAGGGCAAAGAGACCTTTTGGGTTCAACCGCACCAACTTATATTACTCCCATGATTTGTCTTCTGCATAAAACTTATTTTGAAGGTTAGCTGCATTATTTAGAAGTTATATATTACCAAACATTTATACACATAAAGCTCAAAGTAAAATGAACCATAAAGGTAAGGCACCTATGGAAACTTCTGCTGGAGAGGAAGGAAAAAGCTTAGGATTTCTATCCTTAAGGGAAGGTGTAAAAAAAAAAAAAAACAGTAACTAAAAAATGTAAAGTATTAATGTTTTGTTTAAATAATATTTGTTTTTAATTGAGAAAAATATAAAAAAATATTTAAAAGTTTGATATTTTTCCACTGTTAAACACTAGGGGAAGCAGCTGCTGAAATCCTACTGTAGAACTAGCTCACATTACAACTGCAGTAAAAGTGGGTAGAATCTTTACTCCTGTGTTTGATATCACACCTTCCCCTCCCATTCTGGGTGTTTCCAAAAGGATAAGAGAGAATGAAGTTTAGGGACACAGTGCAGAGCCATTTTGTTGGTGACCGCAAAGTGATCCTAATCTCTATGCTGGCATAGTGCCGCACTGTATCCCACGCCACACTTTTCCCGCACCGCACTGTATCCCGTGCTGCACTGTATCCTTCACTGTATCACGCACCACACTGTATTGCACGCCACACTGTATCCGGCTCCGCACTGTATCCCGCACCACACTGTACCCTGCACTACACTTTATTTTGCGCCACACTTTATCCTGCACTGTATCCCGCGCCACACTGTAACCCGCTCCGCACTGAATCCTGCACCACACTTTTATCTTGTGCCACACTGTATCCTGCAATGTATCTTGTACTGCACTGTATCCTGCACTGTGACCCATGTCACACTGTATGCCGCAGTATATACTGTATATGCTATGCTGCCAGCCGGGATATGAGGTCTGAGGTGACATGCAGCAAGGAAGGGTGATCTGCAGCCTGAGTAGCACTGCACTACAGATGTTCCATCACCACTTCCAGCACTCACCTTATACCTGCGCCCACGGCAACTTGTCCTGTCAGCCTGGTGTCTGTTCCTCCTGTCAGCAATCACAGCACAGAGGAGCGGAGGCTGAAGTGAACACATGCAAGGAGGGGTGAGCGCTGGAGTTGGGGGTGAGCGGAGGGGAGGGGTGAGCGGCAGGGGAGGGGGTGGTGAGCGACGAGTGGGGTGTGAGCAGAGGGGGGATGGTGGGCAGCTGGGGAGGGGGTGGTGAGCGGCGGAGTGGGGGTGAGCGGCAAGGTGGGGAGCAGTACTTGCATGCCAGGATCAGTTACGGTGCAATCACCACTGCTCAGCACCGATACTCACCCCATTCCAGCAGGTGACATGGGGAAAGTGCAGCACAAAGCATATGCTGTGAGCTCCGTAAAGATGGAAGTGATCTCCTCCCTCTGTTGTAATCTGGACAGCTCAGGGGGCATATCAAGCTCACAGCAGGGAGCTCTCCATGTTAGAAAATAGAATCAACAGTCAGAACAGAATCAATGCACAGAGGGCTGCCGTGAAGGAGGTGAGTAACTGTCATTACTCACAGCAGATCCAAGATGGCAGCCCCCAGTTCTTCAATAAATCTAGAATTAAATAAAAACAAAATAAACAATGAGTTTAAATTTGTATTAAAATGCTTTATTTCATAATCACTATTAATTAATTAATTAATTATTAATCCCTATTTTTTTTACAAACAAAAAAAAGCAAGACACCTTCCCTTTAATGAGCTGTTAAAAAATCAATTACTGATTTTTTTTCTGTTAACCTTGAAAGCCAATGTCAGGATGTGACTGTTCCTATTCTTTACAAATCAGGTTTGAATATCAAACATCTATTATTTTTTTGTTAATTGATAGATTTTCAATTATATTTTTTATATTAACCCTTTTATGCTAAGAGCCTTCCTTTCTACTCTACAGTCATGGCCAAAAGTTTTGAGAATGACACCAAAATTATATTTTCACATGATTTGTTGCCCTCTGGTTTTTAATTGTGTTTGTCTGATGTTTACATCACATACAGAAATATAATTGCAATCCTATTATGAGTACCAAAAGGTTATATTGACAGAATGAGTTAATGCAGCAAGTCAATATTTGCAGTGTTGACCCTTCTTCTTCAGGACCTCTGCAATTCTCCCTGGCATGCTCTCAATCACCTTCTAGATCAAATCCTGACTGATAGCTGTCCATTCTTGCATAAGCAATGCTTGCATTTTGCCAGAATTTGTTGGTTTTTGTTTGTCCACCCGTCTCTTGATGATTGCCCACAAGTTCTCAATGGGATTAAGATTTGGGGAGTTTCCAGGCCATGAACCCAAAATCTCTATGTTTTGTTCAATGAGCCATTTAGTGATCACCTTTGCTTTATGGCAAGGTGCTCCATCATGCTGGAAAAGGCATTGTTGGGCACCAAACTGCTCTTGGACAGTTGGGAGAAGTTACTCTTGGAGGACATTCTGGTACCATTCTTTATTCATAGCTGTGTTTTTAGGCAAGACTGTGAGTGAGCCGATTCCCTTGACTGAGAAGCAACCCCACACATGAATCGTTTCAGGATGCTTAACAGTTGGCATGAGACAAGACTGGTGGTAGCGCTCACCTCTTCTTCTCCTAATAAGCTGTTTTCCAGATGTCCCAATCAATCGAAAAGGGGATTCATCTGAGAAAATGACTTTACCCCAGTCCTCAGCAGTCCACTCCCTGTACCTTTTGCAGAATATCAGTCGGTCCCTGATGTTTTTTCTGGAGAGAAGTGGCTTCTTTGCTGCCCTTCTTGAAACCAGGCCTTTCTCAAGCAGTCTCCGCCTCACAGTGTGTGCAGAAGCACTCACATCACCCTGCTGCCATTGCTGAGCTAGCTCGGCACTGCTGGTAGTCCGATCCCGCAGCTGAAACAGTTTTAAGATACGGTCCTGGTGTTTGCTGGTCCTTCTTGGGCACCCTGGAGCCTTTTTGGCAACAATGGAAGCTCTCTCCTTGAAGTTTTTGATGATGCAATAGATTGTTGACTGAGGTGCAATCTTTGTAGCTGCGATACTCTTCCCTGTTAGGCCATTTTTGTGCAGAGCAATGATGGCTGCATGTGTTTCTTTAGAGATAACCATGGTTAACTCAAGAGAAACAATGATACCAAGCACCAGCCTCCTTTTAAAGTGTCCAGTGGTGTCATTCTTACTTAATCATGACTGATTGATTACCAGCCCTGTCCTCATCAACACCCACACCTGTGTTAATGGAACAATCACTTAAACAATGTTAGCTGCTCCTTTTAATGCAGGAATGCAATGATGTTGAAATGTGTTTTGGGGGTTAAAGTTCATTTTCTTAGCCAATATTGACTTTGCAAGTAATTGTTGTTAAGCTGATCAATCTTTATGACATTCTGGAGTATATGCAAATTGCCATTAGAAAAACTTAAGCAGTAAACTTTGTAAAAATTAATATTTGTAGCATTCTCAAAACTTTTGGCCATGACTGTACACCATCTGTTTTTGAGATGTGAAATAAAGCTTAATGTTTGAGAATGGAGCAGAAATATTTTATTATGTAGATTGCTCTTTTTCTTATGTTTTATTATAAGGTGTTTGGCTCAGTAATCAGTAAGGTGTACATTGCGTGACATATGATTTTGTTAGTGCCAAAAATAATGCCCTTGTTTTCGGTTTTGTACACAGCCTCATAGGTGATATATTCAAGGATCATATTTTTTTAGCAAATAAAACACAAAGCCAGGATAGAAGACATGCTTACTGACTTTTTATTTTCTGCACACAATCACATATGCAGCCATCTAGCTTGAGCTGTAATTTGGTCTGGTAGCAACTTTAGAAGATGAGACTAGTGTCTGGACACAGTTTATTATTGGACAGAGTTCTGAGATTACTTTTTGATCTGTTCATATATCACGCTTCAAAGAGAGAAGGTGAGTTAAGCTGTGACAATCACCGGTTGTTACATAAGAATACTGTACATTCTGTCTCTAGCTGCATAGAGGTGTTGCCTTATATTGTTATACTTTCGGTAATGATAATAGAGCTGTCTGAAAGTATATCTACAAAATAGTGGTCGAGCTGCAAAATGTCATGATTTCTTTTACTGTAGAAAGGGATAATAAAGAAAAAAACAAAAGGTAATTTTCAGACAATATTTTTGCTTTTATGTATTAACAATTGATACTCATGTAAAATGATTGGGGGCTAATCTGGTGAGGTTGATTCTCTAAGCCCTAAGACTGAGTAAGGTTATCAGAGGTGATAGGAGTGGCCTGATGGGTCATAGATCATTGAGGAATACAACAGTAGGGAATGAATGTCGTTGCATAGAGAACAGTAAGCACCAGATGAAGCATAGCCTCATGTGCGGTTAGACACTGGAACAGTTGATATATAGGTATATTTGGTTCAAAATATTAACCATGACATACAAAGCCATCCACAACCTGTCTCCTCCTTACATCTGTGACCTAGTCTCCCGGTACCTACCTGCATGCAACCTCAGATCCTCACAAGATCTCCTTCTCTACTCATCTCTTATCTCCTCTTCCCACAATCGCGAACAAGATTTCTCCCGTGCCTCCCCCATACTCTGGAATGCTCTACCTCAGCATATCAGACTCTCCCCTACCGTAGAAAGCTTCAAGAGGAACCTCAAGACTCACCTCTTCCAACAAGCCTACAACCTACAATAACCCTCTAACCAGTACACCAACCAGCTCTGTTCTCCCCTATTGTACCATCACCTATTCCCTGTGGACTGTGAGACCTCGCGGGAAGGGTCCTCTCTGCTCCTATACCAGTCTGTTTTGTACTGTTAATGATTGTATACCCTCTTTCACTTGTAAAGCGCCATGGAATAAATGGCGCTATAATAATAATAATAATAATAATAATAATAATAATAATAATAATAATTTGGTAAATTGCATGTAGAGATGGAGTTATACTCAAAAATTTAATGTGTATAGGCTGAAATTTGGTCACTCACAAGAAGAACTGACAGTATGATCAGCTAACAAATAGCAGAAACAAATAGCAAAGGTAAAGGTCTGAAATGAATCAGTATTAGAAGAGATGAGTTTGCTGCAATAACAGAGTTGAGAATACAAAATCACCAGTAGTCAAAGGACTGAGCTGGTAAACAGTCAGCGATTTGTTGGGGAGAAGATTAGACACCTGCTGACGTGAATGATGTCTCAAACTACAGGACTACATGTGACAACTGGGAACTATGCTTATTGAATACTAAGGCAGCTGGCATCTGCCTAAGCTTGCCATAAAAAGCCTGAAGTAATGATGTCAGAGGTAACTCAACATGGACAAGTACAGAGAGAGCCAGCAATAGGAACGTGGCATAAGAGCCGACATTGCAACTTGTACAGGTAAGTAAGTAACAAAAATACATGGACAATTTCTAATGCTGATAAAGAGTGACATTGTGATTTTATGGAAACACTTTTTATCTTGCTCCATCCTCCCCTTTCTGTTGTATCCTTTTATTATTATTTATCTATTTATTATTATTTTATTATTGTTTTATCTTTTTATTCCATTCTTCTTTTCTTCCCTCCCTTCCTTCTCTGCTTTCTTGGTCCTTTTATCCTTCCCTCCTTCCTGCAATGTTACTTCTTCCCCTCTCCCTTTACCAAGTTTTTCACTAATCAGATGTAAGACATTCTATTGATATAGAATAAATATGTATAGATGGAGTATCACATTGAAATGTTAAAATACAGTGCTTTGAAGAAGTATTTATATTTAATAAACTTTTCCATACTTTTCCACGTTAACCCATAAACGTAAATGTATTTATTGGAATTTTAGGTGATATACCAACACAAAGTAACAAGTATTTGTGAAGTGTAAAAGAAATGATACATGTTTTTTTAAATATTTTAAACATCTAAATCGGAGAATTGTAACATGCCTTTCTGGGCAGCACGGTGCTCAGTGGTTAGCACTGCAGCCTTGCAGCGCTGGGGTCCTGGGTTCTAGACCCACTCAGGGCAACATCTGCAAGGAGTTCGTTTGCTCTCCCCATGTTTGCATGGGTTTCCTCCGGGTACTCCGGTTTCTTCCCACACCCCAAAAAACATACTGATAGGGAACTTAAATTGTGAGCCCCAATGGGGACAGTGCTGACAATGTATGTAAAGCGCTGTGGAATTAATAGCGCTATATAAGTGAATAAATATTATTATTATATTATTATTTCTATTCAACTCCCTGTAGTCGGATACCTCTAAATAAAATCCCGAGTTACCAATTGCCTTCAGAAGTTACCTAATTAGTAAACTGAGTAGACCAATCTGTAATTAATATGGTATGCTGTAATTCCCATTTATGGAAGCATCTGTATGAAGGACATTGCGCCACCCCCCCTTCCGAGGAACCTCAATCATCATTTTTTTTGAGGGAAACACGTTGAGAAATGGAGTTAATGTAGAATATTAAGGGATAGCCGTCAAGGAATGGAGGCACCGTTTAAATCAGGGTGTTATACTCCATTGATAGGTAGGGACAGACTTCTTTGAGAGATGAGTAATATGTGTACTGATATCACCCCCATTTAGTGTCATATTGGTATATATTGATACCTTGAGATCTTTTTTGTAGTGCCATAGAATATGGATTATCTGTGTCCACGCATTGTATTTCTCTTCTTGTGTTATCCCTTTATATTTATCAGTATTGACACAGAATTATCATTCTATTTAATATTGGATAAGTCGGGAGAGGTTAAGGTTAGCCGTCGATGAATGTGGGCACCATATAAATAAGGATCTTTTACTCCTTAACAGGCAGGGACAGAACATCTTCAGAGATGACTATTTTTAGTCCCATTATTATCCTCCCTTTAAGGTCATACGAGTATATATATTGATACTCTTTGTGCCCACAGTTTGTACTTGTATTGCTTATTTATGTTTTTGTGCTGTGTCTGTCTGGGGTAGTTTTTAAGTATAATCTAATAAAATGTATGTTTTATATTTGAAAAATAAGGTATATGCTGCTAAATATTATTGTGTAATGTATTCCCAGTAGAACTACAGATGTTCTCTGAAAGCCTCTGAGATTTGTTTAAGAACATTAGGAATCAAAAAGCATTAAGAAAACAAAGAAACACACCAGACAGGTCAGGGATAAAGTTGCTGAGAAGAGTAAAACAGGGTTAAGTTATAAGAAAATAGCCACTTAAAAAAAGCAAACGAGGAATAGGGCCTTGAATTTATTTTCCCCAGTCCACAGCAGCCAAGAAGTCCATGGTCACTCAAGAGCAGCTGCAGAGATCCACAGCTCGAGTGGGAGAATATGTACACAGGACAACTATTAAGGGTACTTTACACGCTGCGATCTCGCTAGCGAGATCTCAAGCGATCGTACCCGCCCCCGTCGGTTGTGCGACACGGGCAAATTGTTGCCCATTGTGCACAACCTCGCTTACACCCATCACACGGACTTACCATTCCTGTGACGTCGCTCTGGCCGGCAATCCGCCTCCTTTCTAAGGGAGCAGTTCGTGCGGCGTCACAGCGACGTCAAACGGTAGGCGTCCAATAAAAGCGGAGGGGCGGAGATGAGCGGGACGTAACATCCCGCCCACCTCCTTCCTTTCGCATTGCCGGTGGAGGCAGGTAAGGAGATATTCGTCGCTCCTGCGGTGTCACACACAGCGATGTGTGATGTCGCAGGAATGAGGAACAACATCGCTAATAAGTAGAGAACGATTTTTTGTTTCAGGACGACCTCTCCGTGGCAAACGATTTTGCCCGCTTTTGCGATCGTTTAAGGTTGCTCGTACTTGTCACACTCTGAGATATCATTAATGATGCCGGATGTGTGTCACAAACACGGTAACCCCGATGATAATTCACTAACGATATCGCATCGTGTAAATCCCCCTTTCGTTTTGTAGTCCACAAATCTGGCCTTTATAGAAGGGTGGCAAGGAGAAAACCATTTTTGAAGACAAGCCATGAGAACAAAAAAGTCCTATTTTATTTTTTGAATCCATGTTAGGGACACAGTTAATATGTGGAAGAAGGTGCATTGGTCAGATGAGCCCACATTATAACTTTTTGGTCTAAATGTAAAAGGCTACGTGGTGTAAAAATAACACTGTACATCACCCTGAAAACACCGTCCCCACCGTCAAACATGGTGGTGACAGCATTATGCTGGGGACATGTTTTTCTTTTGCAAGGACTGGTAAGCTGATCAGAGTTGATGGGAATATGGATGAAGCTAAATACAAGGCAATCATAGAGAAAAACCTCTTAGAGGCTGCAAAAGAATTGAAATTGAGAACCTCCTTCCAGCAGGACAGCATCCCTAAATATATAGACAGGGCTGTAATTGGTTTACATCAAAGCATATTCATCTATTTGAATAGCCTAGTCAATGTCCAGACCTAAATTCCATTGAGAATCTGTGACAAGACTTGAAAATTGCTGCACAGATGATTTGCATCGCAATCAGCTAATTAATTTTTGGAGAGAAGAATGGGCAAAATGTTAGATGCACAAAGCTAGTAGAGACATACCCCAAAAGACTTTCAGAAATAATTGTATCCAAAGGATGGTCCTATAAAGTACTGACTTGGGGAGGTTAAAACAAATGATTGTCATATTTTCAAATTTAGATTTTTAAAATATTTAGAAAACCGTGTATCATTTCCTTACACTTCTCAAATACTTGCTACTTTGTCTTGGTATAGCCCATACAATCCCAATAAAATCATTTTATTTTTGTGGGTGCAACGTGAAAAAATGTGGATAATTTCATGGGGTATTAATATTTTTTGAAGGCACTGTATATCTTAGGCTCATAGTAGATAATTTGCCTTTGTGTACACTGTGTAGTTTCTATGAATGTAACCATACATTGTGCCAGGCATTGATAGAAAGTCTTGCTGTGTAAAACTTTGGATTTTAGCAGATTATCTGAAGATTTAGAACTACATCATAGTGTCCAACTGTATGTTGGTTCTAAGGGTTATAAATAAACAGCATAGCAAGCTGCAGTTTAGAATTATTCATTATTTTCTCCAAGTGAAACAAATCCGTTAGGATTAGAAGAATTTATTCTATGAGACTTTGTAGTTTGTGTAAGGAATATTGATTTAAAATGGCCAAAACAACCTGTGTAAGTGCAGATATAACAGCTAAAAGTTCACGTTAAAATGGGCTTAAAGGACAGAGATTGTCACGTGTGTTTGAACAGCAGACTATCCATTACTGCACAATGGGAATGGGATGAGAAAAGAAAGGGAAAGTTCTCTTCATTAATAATACAGTATACATATAACTATGACCCTGCTGAATTTTTGAATTTTGTCAGCACCCTGCTGCCCAAACAGTTGATCTTTGGGGCAATTTTAGCAATTAGTGGGATAGTGATCGGCGATGGGTGAATGGGTTAAAGTAGGATCAACACTGCGTCAAATTTCCTTAACCCCTTAACCCCTTCACCCCCGGCCACTAAAACACCCTAATGACCGGGCCATTTTTTGCAATTCTGACCAGTGTCACTTTGACAGGTTATAACTCTGGAACGCTTCAACGGATCCTGGCGATTCTGAGATTGTTTTTTCGTGACATATTGTACTTCATGTCAGTGGTAAATTTAGGCCGATATTTTTTGCATTTATTTGTGAAAATTTAGGAAATTTTGCGAAAATTATGAAAATTTTGCAATTTTCAAACTTTGAAAATTTATGCCCATAAATCTGAGAGATATGTCACACAAAATAGTTAATAAATAAACTTTTCCACTTGTCTACTTTCCATCAGCGCAATTTTCGAAACAAAATTTTTTTTCGTTAGGAAGTTAGAAAGGTTCAAAGGTCATCAGCAATTTCTCATTTTTCCAACAAAATTTACAAAAGAGTTTTTTTTAGGGACCACATCACATTTGAAGTGACTTTGAGAGACCTAGGTGGCAGAAAATACCCAAACGTGACCCCATTCTAAAAACTGCACCCCTCACTCTGCTCAAAACCACGTCCAAGAAGTTTATTAACCCTTTAGGTGCTTCACAGGAACCAAAGCAATGTGGAAGGAAAAAACGAAAATTTCACTTTTTAACACAAAAATGTTACTTTAGCCATAAAATTTTCATTTTTACAATGGAGAAAAGAGAAAGTGCACCCTACAATTTACTGTGCATTTTCTCCTGAGTCCGATGATACCTCATATGTGGTAAAAATCAATTGTTTGTGCGCATGGCAGAGGTAGAAAGGAAAAAAAAACTTAGCAGCAAGGTTTAAATTACAAAAATCTCCTAGGAGACACGAATATAAAACTTAACATTTAATAAAGACTGTATTAAAAACGAACAGGGTCACTGATAATCGTGATTTTCTAAAAAAGAGTGATACACACATCTAATGTATGATCACAGCCTCACATAAGTCATCGCCAATGTGTATGATCTATGCAATAACACATAGTCTCTGGCTCCGGCTATTCAGGGATCAACACCCATGTGTGTGACACATAAATATTACCCATGTGATAACATGGACACAGAGACCTAAAACCTATTTTTTTACAGCTCAAGAAACCACCCTCATCACCAAGGGGTCTTGCTGAAAAAAGGAAAGGTCTCACCAACTTAGGCGGGCTTCATTCATGCAGTAAACCTGGAATATTAATCCTCATATCTCGAATATGCTTGCTTCCTCGGTTTACTTAAATATTGCAGATAAATAACTTCTGACGCGTTTCATTACATTCTTCAGGGAAGTCAGTAATATTAATGGTACTCCACATTCATAAGGGCAAAATTTCCCAGTGGAAAGCCAATGCTGGACTAAAAATGAAACAAAATTCACCATAAGTCCACCACTGAAAAACATCATTACACCAGAGTATCAAACCCCAAAGGGAACACTCACCAAACAAGTCCTCTAGATCCTGGTGCTAGACCACATTAAATGCCCATTTCCGGACGCACACTGGAACAAACAAGTCTCTATAAATCTACCGCTCTTTGAATTATCACAGAAGGAATACAGTCCCATACCTGGAACACTCACCAAACACGTCCTCCATATGTATATTCAATTCAAATGTGCCGCGCTCCAAAGCCTTGGGCCGCGCCATTTTATATCACGCGCACATGCACAGTACACCCCATTCAGGTGTGTGACGCACAAATCGGAATCACATGATACCGGAAGTTAGTACATCATCAAAAATAGCCGACCACGTCATTAGATAGTGTCTGTATACACATCCTGTGACGCTCCATCCGGAATGTGGAACGCAAGCCGGAACAAATATCAAGTAGTCGCATCATTGTCCTACTAATGCTTGCGTTCCATACGCTAAAACATAACAATAGTAAATAGGTACAAGACCCATTCACGCAATGATTAAAGTCCATCAAAAACAGTATATAGATCTCCTCATATTACAAACACACCGATCGTTGCAGTGATATTATGGCGAACAACACTTCTCCTACAGAAACCGTCTCATTTCATATACTCCATATGCTAGGATGGGAGGGGAGGGAGCAAATAGATCGCTATTGTAATTAGCTCATAAACAGATGAGGACAGACCACCATTATCCACATACAGGGTAAAGCAACAAACCAAGATTTCAAAGATTCCTCAAAATTTCGAGCAAAACCCTGTTTCAAAGCAAAAGGAGAGAAAAGGGAGGAAGAAAAGGAGGCTAAGTGCACACTAAGTCTAACTCTCACTCATTTAGGACTCTCCCTGCCTTACTGCAGAGGTCGGCACCATACATACCTACGCCAATGGCGCCCCCACTCACCGTCGGCTGACCCTCCTGACTATACCTACAAACTAAGGTGTGTCTAAAAAGGGGGTAAAAGACAGCTGCTCATTAAGGCCATTCGGGGCCATGGTGCCCAGTGTGTAAATCCAAAAACATTCCTTACGGAGTATCATCTTGTCCCAATTGCCTCCTCTTGGTGGTGGTCTGATGTGGTCTATCACACGTCTTTTCTGACAGAAATTTGGTCCTAAAGAAATATACTCCAACCATGAATGGGGCCTTTAAGGATTTAACCAGGGTCTATAAGGAGAGGATCATCTCTTGGTGGGAGGTGCAGTCTCTAGAAAATTGTTTGAAGGACAAAATTGTGCCTAGGAATCTTAGGATTACTTTACAACCTGGCCATAGATACAAAAATACTGACTTCACTACAAAATGGGAGAGAGAGGCAACCGATAGCTCACTTAGAATGATGGCGTTGATGTTGGAAGAGGAAAAAAGTAGCCTTAATACATTGGAGGATTCTTTAAAGGAGCATATTGAGACGGCAAGGAAATTCACGGGTGAAACTGATTTTCCCAATAAAGAACTGGTACTGCAAGGGGTAATAGAAAAGTTTCAGTATAAATTGAAGGAGAAAAAACATCGCTTATACATAAGAGATTTAAAAGATTTTAAGGACAATAAGGCCTATGTGTATGTTGGAGGTAGGAATTATTATAAACAGAGTGAGACTGAGTTGTCCTCCACAGATGCTGAGATGTCCAATAATGAGGGTAGAGGAGATGCCTTCAGACCCCCACATCAGTACAAGAAATCAAGAGGGAGGGGAAGATCAGGTTATAGAGGTGCCATACAGAATCAAGGTAGAGGTGGTTTTTTAGAAAACCAATATTACCTCCGCAGCAAGAACCCGGTGAATCTGTAGCCAGTGTTAGGGCTCCTCAAGTTATTAACCTCTCCTCTAGGACCTTGAGTACTATCGACCTTGCGGTATTGAATAAGGGACTATCATTTGTACCTACTACGGATTTTAATGAGTTTATGGCCATAAGAGATTTACACCTTTTTGTTAGACAATTGAAGTGGAAGAAGTTTTTTGGTAAACAGTCGGACAGAACCTGTGGAGAATTAGGCATATCTGAGGATTTGTTGCAGGATGTGCGTTTATTGTTCCATCTTAGCGATGAGAACCCAAATGAGAGAGGTGAGGGTCCGTTTACATCCTTGAAGAACAACAGCAGTAGGATGCCCCCAGATGGGACAGAGGTGGACGTAGTAGATGTCTTTGTCAACATGGTAGCAGAGGATATTGGTGGTGGTATTCAATCACACTCAGGTAATTATAATCTAACTAAAATTGAGATGCAGAGTTTACGTAATCTTGAAGGATTACGATAAAGCCCACTGATAAAGGGGGCAACATTGTGATTATGGATTCTATAAGGTATAAAAACATTTGTTTGGACATTTTGAATGACGAACAAAACTATGAAAAATTGATGTTCAATCCAATTTCGGGTTTCAGGGCTGAACTTAAGTTACTTCTTGAAATGGCACTCAATAATAAGATCATAGATAAAAATGAGTTTGACTTTCTGTTTCCTCTGTTCCCTACACAATCTACCTTTTATGTATTACCTAAGGTACATAAGGGCATTGACCCTCTCAGGGGACGCCCCATTGTTTCGGGCATTGGGGGTCTCACTGAAAAATTGAGTATTTATGTTGACAAGATACTGCGTCCATTTGTTTTGTCCCTTAATTCTTTTCTGGGGGACACCACTGAATTTTTGAGGAAGATAGATGATGTCTTCCTCGAAGATGGTATGGTCCTTTGCAGCATAGATGTTGAGACGCTCTACTCCTTGATCCCACATGATATGGGGATCGAGGCGGTAAAGTATTATTTGAACTCGAGAGGGAACCATCTTGCTGCACACAATGATTTTGTGATTCAGGCTCTTCGTTTCTGTCTGACAAAGAATGACTTCACTTTTGGGGGAAATACTTCCACAAGCTCAGGAGTACTGCGATGGGGAGTTGTTGTGTCCCATCGTATGCCAACTTATTCCTGGGCTGGTGGGAGGAAACCACGGTTTTTGAAGGTAAACTTGACACGGAGGATGTAGTAATGTGGGTCAGGTTTATCGATGACATATTTGTGATTTGGAAGGGCAATGAGGATGGATTTAAGGATTTTGTGGGTTCACTAAATGTTAATAATCTGGGCCTTAGGTTTACCTTTGAAATGCATCCTAGCAGACTGGCCTTTTTGGATGTCCTTGTTGAGAGGGGACCTGAGGGGAAACTCCTGACAAGCACGTACAGGAAAGTGACATCATCTAACTCCTTGTTAAGATGGGAAAGTGCGCTCCCCAGGTCTCACAAAAAGGGCATCCCCAAGGGCCAGTTCTTAAGAATGAGACAAAACTGCTCTAGTGATGAGGCATTTAGAGAACAAGCAGTGGATCTAACAAAACGACTGGATGAAAGAGGGTACCCTGTTAAGGAGGTTGAGAAAGCTTTTAAATAAGTATATAAGATGGACCGTACAGATATCCTCAATCCTAGACCTAAGGAGAAAAGTCTGAGTGAGCCTCTAAGATATGTTACTACCTTTGATAATGGGACAATGGGTCTACGTAATATCCTCTGTAAACATTGGCCAATTCTAAAAATGGATCCGATTGTTGGTAAATACATACCAGACCATCCCTCTATAACATATCGTAAAGCTAGGTCCCTAAAGGACAGATTAGTTCATAGTTTTTTCAAAGAGGACAGGCCACCGTGGTTGACCTGCGGGGTGAAAGGTTGCTTCAAATGTCACAATTGTATAAACTGTTTCCTTATTGAGGAGGGTAAGGCCTTCCACAGTCGGGTTAATGATAGGACCTTTGAGATCAGGTCACTGATTACATGCAGAACCAGAGGGGTCATATATAGAGTGACGTGTCCTTGTAATAAACAATATGTTGGAAAGACTATCAGGGAACTAAGGAAAAGGGTTGGTGAACATAAAAATGATATTAGAAATAGGAATGATACCCCATTGGCTAGACATATCAATGCATATCATGATGGGGATGAGAACTGTATTAAAATAATGGGCATAGATCACATCAGACCACCACCAAGAGGAGGCAATTGGGACAAGATGATACTCCGTAAGGAATGTTTTTGGATTTACACACTGGGCACCATGGCCCCGAATGGCCTTAATGAGCAGCTGTCTTTTACCCCCTTTTTAGACACACCTTAGTTTGTAGGTATAGTCAGGAGGGTCAGCCGACGGTGAGTGGGGGCGCCATTGGCGTAGGTATGTACGGTGCCGACCTCTGCAGTAAGGCAGGGAGAGTCCTAAATGAGTGAGAGTTAGACTTAGTGTGCACTTAGCCTCCTTTTCTTCCTCCCTTTTCTCTCCTTTTGCTTTGAAACAGGGTTTTGCTCGAAATTTTGAGGAATCTTTGAAATCTTGGTTTGGTCTTTTACCCTGTATGTGGATAATGGTGGTCTGTCCTCATCTGTTTATGAGCTAATTACAATAGCGATCTATTTGCTCCCTCCCCTCCCATCCTAGCATATGGAGTATATGAAATAAGACGGTTTCTGTAGGAGAAGTGTTGTTCGCCATAATATCACTGCAACGATCGGTGTGTTTGTAATATGAGGAGATCTATATACTGTTTTTGATGGACTTTAATCATTGCGTGAATGGGTCTTGTACCTATTTACTATTGTTATGTTTTAGCGTATGGAACGCAAGCTTTAGTAGGACAATGATGCGACTACTTGATATTTGTTCCGGCTTGCGTTCCATATTCCGGATGGAGCGTCACAGGATGTGTATACCGACACTATCTAATGACGTGGTTGGCTATTTTTGATGACGTACTAACTTCCGGTATCATGTGATTCCGGTTTGTGCGTCACACACCTGAATGGGGTGTACTGCGCATGCGCGCGTGATATAAAATGGCGCGGCCCAAGGCTTTGGAGCGCAGCACATTTGAATTGAATATACATATGGAGGACGTGTTTGGTGAGTGTTCCAGGTATGGGACTGTATTCCTTCTGTGATAATTCAAAGAGCGGTAGATTTATAGAGACTTGTTTGTTCCAGTGTGCGTCCGGAAATGGGCATTTAATGTGGTCTAGCACCAGGATCTAGAGGACTTGTTTGGTGAGTATTCCCTTTGGGGTTTGATACTCTGGTGTAATGTTTTTCGGTGGTGGACTTATGGTGACTTTTGTTTCATTTTTAGTCCAGCATTGGGTTTCCACTGGGATTGTTTGCCCTTATGAATGTGGAGTACCATTAATATTACTGACTTCCCTGAAGAATGTAATGAAACGCGTCGGATGTTATTTATCTGCAATATTTAAGTAAACCGAGGAAGGAAGCATATTCGAGATATGAGGATTAATATTCCAGGTTTACTGCATGAATGAAGCCCGCCTAAGTTGGTGAGACCTTTCCTTTTATCAGCAAGACCCCTTGGTGATGAGGGTGGTTTCTTGAGCTGTAAAAAAAATAGGTTTTAGGTCTCTGTGTCCATGTTATCACATGGGTAATATTTATGTGTCACACACATGGGTGTTGATCCCTGAATAGCCGGAGCCAGAGACTATGTGTTATTGCATAGATCATACACATTGGCGATGACTTATGTGAGGCTGTGATCATACATTAGATGTGCGTATCTCTCTTTTTTAGAAAATCACGATTATCAGTGACCCTGTTCGTTTTTAATACAGTCTTTATTAAATGTTAAGTTTTATATTCGTGTCTCCTAGGAGATTTTTGTAATTTAAACCTTGCTGCTAAGTTTTGTTCTCCATTGTTTCGGGGGTTTATAAAGAATTAATATTCTGCTATTATAACAGAGGTCGAAAGGGAAGGAGCGCCATTTGAATTTTTGAACGCAAAATTAGCTGCACTCATTAGTGGATGCCATGTCGGGTTTGAAGACCCCCTGAGGTGCCTAAACAATTGAGCTCCCCCACAAGTGACCCCATTTTGGAAACTAGAGCCCTCATATAATTTTTATAGATGTTTGGTGAGCACTTTGAACACCTGGGGGCTTCACAGAACTTTATATCGTTGAGCCGTGAAAAAAACAAACATTTTTTTTACCACAAAACGGTTGCTTCAACTAGGTAGCTTTTTTTCACAAGGGTATCAGGAAAAAATGCACCATAAAATGTATTGTACATTTTCTCCTGAGTACGCAGATACCTCATATGTGGTGGAAATCAAATGTTTGGACATATGGCATGGCTCGGAAGGCAAGGAGCGCGATTTGAATTTTTGAGTGCAAAATTAGCTGCACTCATTAGCGGACGCCATGTCGGGTTTGAAGACTCCCTGAGGTGCCTAAACAAGGAAGCTCCCCCATAAGTGACCCTATTTTGGAAACTAGAGCCCTTAAATAATTTTTCTAGATGTTTGATGTGCACTTTGAACCCCTGGGGGCTTCACAGAAGTTTATAACAATGAACCGTGAAAAGAAAAAAAGTTTTTTTTACCACAAAATGGTCGCTTCAACTAGGTAGCTTTTTTTTTCACAAGGGTATCAGGAAAAAATTCACCATGAAATTTATAGTGCATTTTTTCCTGAGTACAGCGATACCTCATATGTGGTGGAAAGTAATTGTTTGGGTGCATGGCGGGGCTCAGAAGAGAAGAAACGTCATTTGACAGCAAAATTGGTTGGAATCATTAGCGGATGCCACGTTTGGAGACCCCCTATGGTGCCTAAACAGTGCAGCTCCCCCACAAATGACCCCATTTTGGAAACTAGACCCCTCAAGGAGTTTATCTAGATGTTTATCGAGCCCCAAGGGGCTCCACTGAAGTTGATAATGTTGAGCCAGGAATACAATTTTTTTTATTCACCACAAAACTGTCACTCGAACCAGGTAGCTTTTTGTTCCACAAGGATATCAGGAAAAAATGCACCATAAAACGTATTGTGCAATTTCTCCTGAGTACGCAGATACCTCATATGTGGTGAAAAGTAATTGTTTGGGCGCATGGCATGGCTCAGAAGAGAAGGAACGCCATTTGACAGCAAAATTGGTTGGAATCATTAGTGGACGTCATGTCACGTTTGGAGACCCCCTATGGTGCCTAAACAGTGTAGCTCCCCCACAAATTACCCCAATTTTGGAACTAGACCCCCTCAAGGAATTTATCTAGATATTTGGTGGGCCCTTTGTACACCCAGGGGCTCCACAGAAGTTGATAACGTTGAACCGTGAAAATTATTATTTTTTTTTAACCACAAATTTTTTGCATCAATCAGGTAGTTTTTTATTTGCAATGGTATCAGGAAAAACTGTGCCATAAAATGTATTGTGCAATTTTTCCTGAGTACATAGATACCTCATATGTGGTGGAAAGTAATTGTTTGGGCACATTTCAGGGCTCAGAAGAGAAGGAACGCCATTTGACTTTTCAAACTCACAGACGCGGTGCACTAATCGGCCGCTGCAGGACGCACGGTCGGATGTGATACAAAAAGCGTCGGGAATACGGAAAAAAAGTCACGCCAAAAATTGACCATGGATGCAGATACGTTATGTGCATCCCTGATCAGCGCTTGGCAGACTATCAATATCAACGTCATAGGTGGTTACATATGAAAACAACGCGTTTCGCCAGTGATGCCTTCTTCTGGTCTCTTTTTATTTTAAAAATAAAACTCATGAAATAGACCTGGACAGAAATTATGGTACCCTAAACTTAATATTTTCTTGTACAACCTTTTGAGGCAATCACTGCAATCAAACAATTCCTGTAACTGTCAATGAGACTTTTGCACCTCTTGACAGGTATTTTGGCCACTCCTCAAGAGAAAACTGCTCCAGTTGTCTCATATTTTAAGGTTGCCTTTTCCAGACGGCATGTTTGAGCTATTTCCAATGATGCTCAATAGGATTTAGGTCAGAGCTCATAGAAGGCCACTTCAGAATAGTCCAATAATTTCCTTTTAGCCATTCTTGGGTGTTTTTAGCTGTGTGTTATGGGTCATTATCTGTGACTAAAGGCCCAGTCACACTAAACAACTTACCAGCAATTCCAACAACGATACAACCTGATATGGATTGCTGGTAAGTTGCTAGGAGGTCGCTGGTGAGATGTCACACTAAGCGACGCTCCAGCGATCCCACCAGCAACCAGACCTGGCAGGGATCGCTGGAGCATCGCTACACAGGTTGCTGGTGACCTTGTCACACAGGCAGATCTCACCAGCAACCCGTGACCAGCCCCCAGCGCCGCGTGGAAGCAATGCTGCACTTGGTAACTAAGGTAAATATCGGGTAACCAACCCGATATTTACCTTGGTTACCAGCGCACACCGCTTAGCTCTGGCTCCCTGCACACCTAGTTAATTACCCGATGTGTAGTCTGGCTATGTGTGCAGAGAGCAAGGAGCCGACACTGACAGCGGCGGACGCTAGTAATGAAGGTAAATATCGGGTAACCAAGGTAAGGGCTTCTTGGTTACCTGATGTTTATCGTGGTTACCAGCGTCCGCAGAAGCCGGCTCCTGCTCCCTGCACATTCAGTTGTTGCTCTCTCGCTGTCACACACAGCGATGTGCGCTTCACAGCGGGAGAGCAACAACTAAAAAATGACCCAGGACATTCAGCAACAACCAGCGACCTCACAGCAGGGGCCAGGTTGTTGCTGGATGTCACACACAACAACATCGCTAGCAACATCACAAACGTTGTTCCTTAGCAGCGATGTTGCTACCGATGTTGCTTAGTGTGACGTGGCCTTAAGCTTTCTGACTCTGGGTAGCATATTTTTCTCTAGAGTTCCTTGATAGTCTTGAGATTTCATTGTACACTGCAAAGATTCAAGACACCCTGGGCCAGATACAGCAAAGCAGCCCCAGAACATAACAGACATGACAGAGCTTTCTCCATGTTTCACAGTAGAGACAGTGTTCTTTTCTTGATATTCTTCATTTTTGCATCTGTGAACATACAGCTGATGTGCCTTACGAAAAAGTTAATTTTTTGTCCAATCTGTCCATAGGACATTCTCCCAGAAGCTTTGTGGTTTGTCAACATGTAGTTTGGCAAATACCAGTCTGGCTTTTATATGTTTTTTTTTTTTTCACCAATGGTGTCCTCCTTGGGTGTTTCCCATGAAGTTCACTCTGGCTCAAACAATGACTGATGGTGCGATTTGACAGTGATGTTCCTTCAGCTGGAAGATCACCTTTAATATCTTTAGAAGTTTTTCTGGGCTCTTTTGTTACCATTCGTATAATCCATTTCTTTGATTTGTCATCAATTTTCCTCCTGCGGACACGTCCAGGGAGGTTAGCTACAGTCTCATGGATCTTAAATTTCTGAATGATATGTGCAACTGTAGTCACAGGAACATTAAACTGATTGGAGATGGTCTTATAACTAGAGATGAGCGAACCGGTCCCGGTTCGGCTCGAGGTCGGTTCGCCGAACGGGGGTCCCGTTCGAGTTCGGTTCGTCGAACGTTCGACGAACCAAACTCGAACGTATAGGCTATAATGGGAGGCAATCACAAACACATAAAAATGCATTATAAATGTACACAAACAGTTAATAAACATTGCCATAACACTTACCAGTCCTCGCCATCCCTTCTGCACTCTGTCTCCTGCCGCTATTCCATCCGATGATCGCTAAATCCTCCCGGTGACCTGCACTGCCAGCAGAGATGCAGGACCTATCGTGACGTCAAAATAGCCATGTGACCAGTCACGTGGCTATTATCTCATTGGCTACAGACTATGACACGTCATGTAGGACCTGCGAGTGCATCTCTCCGGTACACGGTGCACATATGTGTATCGCCGTGTACCGGCAACATGCTCTAGCACACGGTCGACTCCCCGTTCCGTTAGGGACCGGCTGACACAGCCGGTCATTAACAGAGATCACCGTTGCCATAGCAACGCAGTTAGCGGTGACGTCACCGCTAACCGCGGCTCCGAGAGAACCGTTGCTATGGTAACGCGTCTGTCAGCGTTACCGCTGTTACCGCTGACAGCCAGCACTGATCACTCACGGAGTGAAGGCTGCATGCTACTTCACGATTGTAGTCAGGATTGTACTGAGGATGAGGTTCCCCAGCCCATGATGGGCTGGTGCACCTCATCCTCACTACAATCGTCACTACTACTACACTAGTGAGGATTGTAGTGAGGATGAGGTTCCCCAGCCCATGATGGGCTGGTGCACCTCATCCTCACTACAATCGTCACTACTACTACACTAGAAAGAAAGAAGACAGAAGAGCAGGATCGTGGAGAGCTGACAGGGGGTAATAAAGATGGAGTCTCTAATGTGTCTGTGTATTTATTTCTATTAAAGTATTTTTTCTCTGTGTGGTGGTTTTTTTAACCCTTTATTGGAGATTCTTAATGGCCGGGTCAAACGTGCCTGACATTAAGAATCTCTGGCTTAATACTGGCTAGTAAAACAAAGCCAGTATTAACTCATGATTACCCAACAAGCCACCCGGCTCCAGGGCTGTTGGAAGAGTTGAATACAGCGCCAGATGATGGCGCTTCTATGAGAGCGCCATTTTCTGGGACGGCTGCGGACTGAAATCCGCAGCAGAGGCGCCCAGAAACCTCGGGCTAACCTGTGCTGCGGATTCCAATCCCCAGCTGCCTAGTTGTACCCGGCTGGACACAAAAATGGGGCCAAGCCCACGTCATTTGTTTTTAAATTATTTCATGAAATAAGTGAAATAATTAAAAAAAACAGGCTTCCCTATATTTTTGGTTCCCAGCCGGGTACAAATAGGCAACTGGGGGTTGGAGGCAGCCCGTGGCTGCCTGCTGTACCTGGCTAGCATACAAAAATATGGCGAAGCCCACGTCATTTTTTTGGTGGGCAAAAAACTTCTGCATACAGTCCTGGATGGAGTATGCTGAGCCTTGTAGTTCTGCAGCTGCTGTCTGCTCTTCTCCATACAGATAGACAGCAGCTGCAGAACTACAAGGCTCAGCATACTCCATCCAGGACTGTATGCAGAAGTTTTTTGCCCCCTGAAAAAATTATGTGGGCTTCGCCATATTTTTGTATGCTAGCCAGGTACAGCAGGCAGGTACGGCTGCCCCCAACCCCCAGTTGCCTATTTGTACCCGGCTGGGAACCAAAAATAAAGGGAAGCCCTTTTTTTATTATTTCATGAATTTCATGAAATAATTAGAAAACAAATGACGTAGGCTTCGCCCCATTTTTGTGTCCAGCCAGGTACAACTAGGCAGCTGGAGATTGGAATCCGCAGCACAGGTTGGCCTGAGCTTTCTGGGCCCCACTGCTGAGAATTGCAGTCTGCAGCCGCCTCAGAAAATGGCATTTTCATAGAAGCGCCATCTTCTGGCGCTGTATCCAACTCTTCCAGCACCTGCCTGCTATACCTGGCTAGCATACAAAAATATGGCGAAGCTCACGTCCTTTTTTTGTAGTTTTTTGAGAAAAAAAATAAAAAATGCTTCCCTGGATTTTCCATTGCCAGTGAAGGTAACACCAAGCAGTGGGGGTTAGCAGCCAGTAGCTGCTTGGATTACCCTTAGCTAGCAATACAAAAAATGCAGCGGGAGCCCATATATATTTTTTTTAATTATTTATTTAAATAACTAAAAATAAAATGGGCTTCCCTGTATTTTGATTGCTGGACATCACAGTGCTGTAAAAATAAATCTTTAAAAAAATGACGTAGCGCTCCGCGGTATTTTTGATTCTCAGCGCAGATAAAGCAGACAGCTATGGGTTGCCACCCCCATCTGCCTGCCGTTACCTTGGTTGGCAATCAAAATACAGGGAAGCCCCTTAATTTTTTCTATTTAAAAAATAGTTAAAAAAAAAAATGACGTTGGGTCCCCCCATTTCTGATAGCCAGCTAGGGTAAAGCAGACGGCTGTAGCCTGAAAACCACAGCTGGCAGCTTTACCGTGGTTGGGGATCCAATGTGGAGGTCCCCTCAGGCTCTTTTTTATAATTATTTTATAAATATTAATAATTACACAATAAAAGTAGGGTCCCCCCCAAATTGGATCACCAGCCAAGGTAAAGCGGACAGCTGTGGTCTGGTATTCTCAGGGTGGGAAGGTCCATAGTTATTGGGCCTTCACAGCCTAAAAATAGCAGGCCGCAGGCACCCCAGACGTTGCGCATACACTAGATGCGCCAATCCTGGCGCTTCACCCCAGCTCATCCCGTGCCCTGGTGCGGTGGCAAACGGGGTAATAAATCGGGTTGATACTAGCTGTAAAGTCACCTGAGATCAAGCCCAGCAGTTTGTGATGTCATGGCGTCTATTAGATACCCAACATCATAAACTGTCAGTACTAACAAAAAAAAAAAAAATCGACAAAAGAAATTTATTTGAAAAAACAGTCCCCAAAACATTTCCTCTTTCACCAATTTATTGTAAGAAAAAAAATAAAGGGGTCCCATGACGACTCTGGACCGTCTAGAATATGGGGGGGAGACACTCAGGGAACGTATCCCCCATTTTCTAGGAGTGCGGACCCTTCATGTCAGGAGTGTGGGTGCAATGAATCTGCACTCACTCTTCTCGGGTCCACAGCAGCAGAGTCCATGTCGTAATGGTTGCTACCAAAGCTGCAATGCCCTGCTCATGAGGTAAGGGCATGCCTAATCAGGAGAACTACTGTAGAGGAAGCTCTGCTCACTGGTATATAGGTGCTCAGAGGTAATAATAGATAAAATTAGTGAGTAACTTCGGCACTCTAAATCTCCCAGACTAAGTCAGTAAGTCACAACGGATAGTAATGCAAAATCACTCTTTATTGGTCCGTATTAAAAAAAAAAAATGTTTCATAAGCATATATGTTTTTGTCCAAAACAAGTTACAAATGACGTTTCGGCCTGAGCCTTCGTCAGATTGGACTTATCTGCATGTAATCATGAAAAATGACAATAATCAGTATCACATAAGAGTGAGAGAACAATAACATAAACTCGAACAATGTAGAGGTACAATTGGGATGCAGCAAAAAAATTGCAACACAGCAAGAAATGAAACACATGATACAAATGTCATAATACAGTACAAGGACAATATAGTAATGACAAATATGGGGTCAGAGTAGGCTTAGATAGCTCTGGTACGAAAGAGATGTCAATCATAAAGTAACATGTGCAGTAGGTGTAGAGCTACAGTATGCATGGCAGAGCTAATGGGTAGACCGACCATAGAAAAAGAATGGAGAAAAAGTGGAGAAAAAGTGGAGAAAAAATGGAGAAAAAGTGGAGAAAAAAATGGAGAAAAAAGTGGAGAAAAAGTGGAGAAAAAGTGGAGAAAAAGTGGAGAAAAAGTGGAGAAAAAATGGAGAAAAAATGGAGAAAAAATGGAGAAAAAGTGGAGAAAAAGTGGAGAAAAAGGGGAGAAAAAGTGGAGAAAAAATGGAGAAAAAGTGGAGAAAAAGTGGAGAAAAAATGGAGAAAAAAAATGGAGAAAAAGTGGAAAAAAAGTGGAGAAAAAGTGGAGAAAAAGTGGAGAAAAAGTGGAGAAAAAATAGAGAAAAAGTGGAGAAAAAGTGGAGAAAAAGTGGAGAGAAAAAGTGGAGAGAAAAAGTGGAGAGAAAAAGGGCAGAGAAAAAGTGGAGAAAAAGTGGAGAAAAAGTGGAGAAAAAGTGGAGAAAAAATGGAGAAAAAATGGAGAAAAAGTGGAGAAAAAAATGGAGAAAAAGTGGAGAAAAAGTGGAGAAAAAGTGGAGAAAAAATGGAGGAAAAAAATGGAGAAAAAGTGGAGAGAAAAAGTGGAGAAAAAGTGGAGAAAAAGTGGAGAGAAAGTGGCAAAAAAGTGGAGAAAAAGTGGAGAAAAAAATGGAGAAAAAGTGGAGAAAAAGTGGAGAAAAAATGGAGAAAAAATGGAGAAAAAAATGGAGAAAAAGTGGAGAAAAAGTGGAGAAAAAGTGGAGAAAAATATGGATAAAAAGTGAAGAAAAAGTGGAGAAAAAAATGGAGAAAAAGTGTAGAAAAAGTGGAGAAAAAGTGGAGCACCCTTTGGTGCCTTTCATGTGGCACTAAGGGGTGCTTAGCTTTGTATTTAGCCAAAAAAATGAAAAAAAAAAAAAATGACGTAGGGTTCCCCCTAGTTTTGTAGCCAGCTAGGGTAAAGCAGACGGCTGCAGCCTGCAGACCACAGCTGGCAACCTCACCTTGGCTGGTAATCCAAAACTGAGGGCACCCCACGCTGTTATTTTAAATTAAATAAATAATTTTAAAAAAAAACACGTAGGGGTCCCCCAAAATTGGATCACCAGCCAAGGTAAAGCAGACAGCTGGGGCCTGATATTCTCAGACTAGGGAGTCCATGGTTATTGGACTCTCCCCAGCCTAAAAATAGCAGGCCGCAGCCGCCCCAGAAGTGGCGCATCCATTAGATGCGCCAATCCTGGTGCTTCGCCCCAGCTCATCCCGCGCCCTGGTGCGGTGGCAAACGGGGTAATATATGGGGTTAATACCAGATGTGTAATGTCACCTGGCATCAAGCCCTGGGGTTGGTGAGGTCAGGCGTCTATCAGATACCCGACATCACCAACCCAGTCAGTAATAAAAAAAAATAGACGACAAACACATTTTTATTTGAAAAAACACTCCCCAAAACATTCCCTCTTTAACCAATTTATTAGAATGAAAAACAAATCCAGGTCTGGTGTAATCCAAGGGGTTGCCATGACGATCCACACTGTCCCAGTCAATGAAGAGCAGGATGTTCCCCATTGGCTGGGAGAGCAATGCAGTGACCTGAGCTAACATCAATGGGTCAGCCCAGGTCACTGCAGGGGATGACAAGTGCTGCTGTCAGCGAGGTACATTACCTGCGCTGATCTCCAGCACACTGACAGCCCCTGTCACTGAGTTCAATGACCGGCGCCTTCACACCAAGTATCGCGAGAGGTCCGTGACGTCACCGCTAGTCAGTCTCGGGTCGGAAGCGAGAGGTGATGTGACAAGCGGCGGCCATGGAGGACAGTGACAGCGCTGAGGTCGGGATGGCGGGACTTCATCACCGCAGGTAAGCCGAGCGGGACCATGTGTGTGTGTGTGTGTGTGTGTGTGTGTGTGTGTATGTGTACATGCCGCGGGCAGGAGGGGGCGGAGTGAGCTGAGCGGGGAAGTGTGGGATTCCTGCACGTAACTAAGATAAACATCGGGTTACTAACCAAAGCGCTTTGCTTGGATACCCGATGTTTATCTTGGTTACCAGCTTCTGGCAGGCTGCCAGCGATGGCTCCTGCACACTGTAGCTGTAAAAAGCCCTGCTTTTTGCTGCTAGAACCGTTCTCGAACGTATCTAGAACTATCGAGCTTTTGCAAAAAGCTCGAGTTCTAGTTCGATCTCGAACAGCCCCCAAAATCACTCGAGCCTAGAACTGGAGAACCACGAACCGCGAACCGCGCTCAACTCTACTTATAACCTTTACCTTTAACATGTTTGTCTATAATTTTCTTTCTAATCTCCTGAGACAACTTTTTCCTTCGCTTTCTCTGGTGTATGTTGATTTTGGTACATACCATGTCACCAAACAGCACAGTGAGTATCTGTAGCCCTATATACAGGCCCACTGACTGATTACAAGATTGTAGGCACCTGTGATGCTAATTAGTGGACACATCATGATTTAAAATGTTTATCTTGTCAAATTATTTTCAGAAGACATTTCTGTCCAGGCATCATGAGTTTTCATTTTTTTTTTAATTCTGTGCAAACATAGTTGAAAAGCAATGTCTGACTTTCATCTGTTCATTTTTATAGATGTTTTTATTTATTATTATTTTTGTCAGATTCAAGTTATTTCTGTGACCATTGTGAGTTTTTTTTCATTAAAGGAGGGGTACCAACAATTTTGACCACGTATGTATCTGCTGAATCCTAGTCCAGATCTCTAGCTGTATACATAGGCAGCATTGTAGTTAATATATTCACTCCTAACTAAAGTAGCCTAAAGGAGAGTGCTTCTTCTAGAAGTGAATACGTTCAGCCTACCTCTAACTTGTCCAACACTTAGCATTCATTAAAGGTAATAAACAAGGATATATCAATTTTGTGTACTGCTGAAGACAAGAGATCCTCTTATTATACTGTCTCCACTGGCCAGAGTGCAATTTCCCATTTAATAATTTACTGCCAGTGTATTTGTGTATAGACCGGAATGGGGGTGATGACTCATGAAGTGGTCATTCTTAAAGTGCACTGTTGTGTAAATATATAGACTAGCAAATATAATACTATTAAATCTAATGACATTTAATGATTTCCTGTACAGCTTTTGACAGTTTTTAATAAAAGAAAAAGTATAAAAAAAATGTAAAATCTGTGTTCCTAAAACTAATGCAGCGTTATTCTAACTAGATATGCCTTATATTAACTGGAACAATGAAAAAAATTAAGTGACTCAGAGATGAATGTAAAACCCAACTTCTTCTAAAGTTAGGGGTACTTTACACGCTGCGATATCGCATCCAAAATATCGTCGGGGTCACGTCGTTAGTGACGCACATCCGGCACCGGTAATGACATCACAACGTGTAAATCCTTTGTGCGATGATAAACGATCGCAAATGCGTCGAAAATGGTGATCTGTGTAGCGTCGGTCATTTTCATAATGTCGGGTTGACCGCAGGTATGAAGTTGTTTGTCGTTCCTGCAGATCCACACATCGCTGTGTGTAAACCCGCAGGAGCGACAAATATCTTCTTACCTGTGTCCGAACGGCAATGCGGAAGGGAGAAGATGGGCGGGATTTTATGTCCCGCTCATCTCCGCCCCTCCGCTTCTATTGGCCAGCCAATTAGTGACATCACGGTGACGTCGCTGGGACACCGAACGCACCTCCCCCTTGAAGGAGGGATATTTCGGCAGTCACAGCAACGTCACCGAGCAGGTATGTGCGTGTGAAGCTGCCGTAGCGATAATGTTCGCTACGGCAGCAATCACCAAATATCGCATGTGCGACGGGGGCGGGTACTATCGTGCTCGGCATCGCTAGCCGATGCTAGTGATGTCGCAACGTGTAAAGTACCCCTTACAACCCTGTTTATCTAATAAACGATTGGCCAGAAATAGTCAGGACACATATAGATACATTAATGCAACATAACACCTACAATATGTAATATGTGTCCATGTCATGCAAGAGGCAAGGATTATACTTATTTTATTTACATTTATGCGTTACAGTTCTTGAGATTAGTAAACATTTGATAAAAAAAGAAGCTCTTACTAAAAGGAAAAATGGCTGAAAAGAAGAAATCGAGGTTGAAGCCTTGGAATAAAGGTTTTGTTTTTACAAAACAAGAGGGTTATGCATCTCTGTCCATCAGAGTGATAAATTCTTACAAGAAATACTTTCAATCTTCTTCTAAAACTCACGGGAGGAATGTTACATCCCGGAGCGATAAAAGAAAGCTACAAAAAGAATGGTTTGTGGAATATATTACACATTCCTCCATTGCTATTTCATGAATAGAAATGGATTACATTGCAGATGTGCATCACCATCATTATACACTGCTCCAAACAGCACAAGAATTGATCTCCCGGCTAACGTCCGGGTACGTGCTACACTGATAGATTGTTCTGACAGTCAGATAAACTCTGGGTTACGATCAGGCTCTATACATCACATAGACACTTTTCAATGTTTTTTCTCAAAATGCTGCCCTCTTTTCAATCTCTTATTGAATCAATTTTGCTTGCAGTTTATAGCGCTTGTGTACATATTGGCAGGAAAATGGTAAGAAATAGCTATGTAAGTATGTACACAAGTATATCAGTCTGCAAATATCATTCTTTATGTACATCACAACACCTTATCATTAGTGTTCTTTTACCAACCGGTTCCCTACTCCAATGTGTTTTATATAAGACTTTTTATTTTTTACATTTTTTTAACCACTTGAATTCCAGCAGATCCTCTTCTTTATTTTCCATTTGAGTCAATTTTACCATAGTGTTTACAGCGCTTTACATTCTTTAATTGAAACAGTTACAGAGGATTAAATATGTTTGCAATCTATAGTATATTGCTGCTATGAAAACATTCTATTATTATTAGTCTTTTATTTTGGATAAACATGGCGTGAAAAATTACTAGATTATTTTTTCAATGAAAAGTACATTGTAGTATGTTCATAGAAGCTAGAGTGAAACTGTAGTGTTTGCTTAAAGGGTTATTCCTATCTCCAAGATCCTATCCCAATATGTAATAGGAATAATAATAATAATAATAACAATAAAAAAAAAATAATATTAGCAAATACCTTCAATTTACAAATGTAGTATAGTTCTTCAGTATATTGCTTACCTCATGTGCAGGGCATTGCAGGACCTTAGGTATTCATGGCTACGACCACACATATAGTCACAGTTAATTAATTATTTGCTAAAAGTCATAGCTATTGAATACCTATTGAATTGCCCTACAAATAAGGTAAGTGACATAGTGAATCAGAAGAACCATATTACATTTCTAATTGGAGGTATTTGCTATTATTATTACTATTATTATTATTATTATTACACTCTCTACATATTGGGATAGGTTCCTGGAGATGGGAACAACCCTTTAAGGCTCTAGGAAATACTTTTGTAGAATTGCTACCCTTTTACTAAAAAATGATCACCAATACCGTAGGCAAATTTATATTCTTGAATGCAATCTTAATATTTGACGAAAAAGTATGCAAGAGACTTAGTATTATGATATTGTGATCTGAAACAACGGACACTCATTATTTCACTTGTGACTGCTCGTTTCTTCACTGGCCCTAAGCACTAGGTATTATTTTGCATAAATAGAACAGAAAAGGGCAGAAAACATGACCATTAGTAATTGTTATAAGGGACTAAACCCAGGGTACAACCAAAAAGTTTTTATATTCACGCAAGATTTTAGTTCAGACTCTTTACTTGTACTTGGACTATGATTCCCATTTCTTCTCTTGTTTGTTATAGGTATTATTTTGCTAGCAAACCTGGAAATTATTGCTCAATGTTCACCATGACCTGTTCAATATATAATAAAATAACACAATGTATCACTGTCCTAAAAACCCAGGGTCTGATTTATCAAAATATTTACACCAGAAATCTAATGTGAAACACTTTGGATTGTTGCAACATTTTTGTGCAGTGCATTTAGAACAGAAATTATGCAAGTTTTGCTGTATTTTACACTAATTTCAGTCATTTCTGTCAAAATAAGCAGAGATGGGGTGGGACAGAGGCAGGACAAGCCATGGTGATGCATGCTCATCTGATTCATGATGAGCAGTGGCACGTCTTATGCCCTAAATCTTATTCCAGTCACTTAAGGGAGTTAGATTTGTGCCACTATTAAGATACTCTTGATTAATTAAATGGGTAATCCGACATACAAAAAAATTTTCATTCTAAATCCTAATTTATTTAATGCAAAAATCAAAACTAATTTCTTATATACATTAATTAAAAAAATTCCTTCTCTTTCCATAACTACACTATAGAAATGGTTTTCTTTTTTTTCTCATTTTTTGATGACACTTCATTTGTGAATCATGGAGCCCCTCCATGAAACAAATCTACATCAGTGATGGTCATTTCAGGGGCTGGGCTGGTCCTTGCATGCTCTGCACTGTGCTATCTGGACAATGACAGCACACTCTTTGTTGTTGATTCAGCTCAGTAGTAATGAGTCAGTACTGTTTCTGTATGTTCTAAGACTACTCAGTGTACAAATATCTGTGACAAAATTTCGGATGGTGGTGACGCTGATCTCGGCATGCTAAGTAGTCTTAGTGGGTTTTAACATTGTGCTCCTCTGTGATACTTGCATGTTACTAGTGATCTGAGCCAGTACAGAGCATGTGCTATCATTGTGCACATCAAAAACACAAAGTGCACAGGGACTAGCCCAGCCACTTAAATGGGAGTCACTGATGATGCTTCATTTCAGGGAGGTGTCATGGGCTGCGACACTGGCAGCAATATCCTCCCCTGTTGAAGCTTTGTTTGAGTATCCCAGCATGCACTGAGATTCTCAAATGAAGAATCATTAAAAAATTAGATAGTGAATAAAAACAGGAAAAAACATTTAGATAGTGTTCTTAGGGAAGTAGAAGGAATTTTTAATTAATATATTTTAGAAATTATTATAATTGTATCAAATACATTTCTAATGAAAATTACTTTGTATGTCAGACCACTCCTTTCAAAGGTGTGCACTTCTTAATAAAACAGGCGCCTCTAACTCCAACACAGTCATCAAGACCAGCAAAAAGCAACCCAGTCTTGAATCATTTAGGACTCGACTCCTTGTTTATTTCTGGACTAGACTTGTATCATACAAGCAACCTAAAGGCAAAGAAACTCTACTATAGAATGAATGTATTGTGATACAGTATCATGTACGATAATGTTAGAGGTTAAGTACTGCAAATGGCATTATCTTACAATATGATCGTTTTAAATAAGTCTATTTGAGTTTTGTCAAATGAAAAAAAAATATATTTTATGAGGTTGTCTCTAAAGGATCTCCACTGCTTAATTTGAAGGGTAGGAATTAGTGAAATAAAAAAAGCTGTTATTCTCACCTGCCATATGGCCTTATCCGGGACTAAGATGAGGTTTGAGGTAACCATATTGGCCTCAGTTCTTACCACCTCATAGTTTTTTATGCTTGATGTGCGTAGTACTTCAGAGAACAAAAAAAATATTTTCCTGGCAGTAGAGGAAGTTTTGATGAAAATTAATCTAACTAAAACAAATTTCTTGAAATTTGTTAATCTGTAACCTATAGCTAAAAAATTGTCTTAGGCTAAATTGAATTATACAGAGCAATACAGGGTACAAGAGGGCATAATATACTGTATATATATATATATATATATATATATATATATATATATATATAATATATATATATATTTATATATATATATTTATATACGGTATATATTTATTTATTTTACATACCATAACCTGCTATTGAAAGGCCCAGATGTTTCATTCTGTTCTTTACTAGTGCTGCAAGTTCTTGCCTTTCTGATCTTCGACACAACGTCATCCTTTGTTGACTTATCCTTTCAGATGATTTGTTGGAATGTCTTGGAACTTTTCTACTCAGTCTTCTGGCCCATTGCATGCTTTTCCTTCTCAGTAAGGGGTGGTCCGATTGGTCGCTGGATGTAGAATTTCGATGGTTGTTACGATTTAATGAAATTTCTTTGGTTTCTTTTGTATCTTCCCATTCTTCAACACTGATTGATATCTGAGACTGAAATGAGAAAATAATTTGATTACCAATCTATACGGATGTTAAATTGATTATGTCATATAAATATGCTATAGACCTTTTAGTTAAAAAAAAGCACAGAAATGCTTAATTTTGCTAAAAGAATCAGTTAAACAAATACAAAGCTTAGCTTATACTTTGAATGTTAAACACGTATGGCACCTGGATGGCACTCAGATGTCATCCATGTGCTATACGTGATTTTTACGGACCCATAAACTCGTATTGACCCTTGTCATCTGTGATGACAGAGAAAAATGGACATGTCTCCATGTGGTTCACTCGGACAAAAAATGTGATTATACAATTATAGGATATAATGGGTATGTGTGGCACCGGATAGACAGACATGTGAACGAAGCCTTAGTAAGAAAACAAAGCAGATTTTTGACTCTAGTATTTATTTTATTTTTTCTTCATCTTTTATTTCTAAGAGCCATAACTTTTCTAATTTTCTATGTTTCTATTTATAAATCCGGTGTTTTCTGTGGGATGAGCATTTTTGTACATTTTTTTCCATACAATCTTTTTTTTTCATGTTTTTGGCCTGGCAGAGAATGCAATTAAAAAACAGAAATTCATTTTTTTTTTTTTTTTAGGTTTTGTATTTACAGTGTTTACTGTGAGGTATATAAGATATATTGACTTAAATCTTAGGTTCAGAATGATTAGGGCAATCCCAACAGTTTTATTATCACACTTTTGCATAATGGAGCTTGGTTTGTTTTACCACATTCAGAGATTCACATATTTTATTTTTGCATTAATAGAGCTGTTAGTGCTTGCTATTTATGGGATACCGCCATCATGTGTCAGTCTTTGCATTGGCTATCCATCTGCTGCAGAATCCAATATTAACTTATCACTCTTACATATAAAGCTCTGAACAGTTCTGCACTGCCCTACATTTGCTCCCTATTTACTACCTACATTCTCTCCATTACACTAATGACCTAAGACTAACATAATTTCCCCTATAATTTGAACCTACCACTCCCATCTCAAGGACTTTTCTCATGCAACACCAATTTTCTGGAATGCTTTACCCCAGAAAAGTAAATTAATTCTCAGTATCCACATTTTGCACATGCCCTAAAAACACATTTCTTTAGACTGGCCTTTCACCTCACTTCACTAATCTAACTAGCCTTTGTTCTTTCGCCTACACACTCTGATGCTCTTTATACTTATACTTCTCCAAAAACTGGCTGGTGACTGGTTCACGCAGTGTTATTTGCATTCCCCTATTTGCTGTACTGATGACCTTACATGACAAGCATTTTATTTTTACCTTTTACATCTTGCATTATCTCTATTACCTCATAGATTGTAATATTGCGATCAGGGCCCTCATTCCTCTTGATATGCATTGAATTATGTGTTACTCTGTAAAGTTTTATCTTGGTTGTATAAGTACTCTCTGAATTGTAAAGTGCGGCCAAATAAGTTGACCCTAGAAACTAAAACTAATATTATTTTGTAATAGGGACCATGTTGGTGTACATACTTGCTTTCTATTCCATAAAATAGATTATTCACTATAGAGGATGAATAATATGATGATATTAGAATTTGGGTTATTAAAGACATAGCAGTACCAATTATTTATACAAATGCATAAGGATTATTGATGACTGCATCATCCTTAGCAACTCGAATGATTATGTTATTTATCCGATACAGTGAATATATATGCTACCTAGAGCCTGCAAACCCTATCACACACTGCATTGAGCCAAAACCTGGGAAGGCGGCACGCAGAGGAATTGCTCTCCCACCCCTATATGCAAACCCTAAACGAGCATTGCACAGATGGAAGCACCCTCTATGTTATTATAACCAAATCAATACCCCATATGGTGATAGCCACCTACTGCAACCTCAAGGTACTACAAGTCACAAGATATCCTATAGTCTTTACTGTCTACCTAAAGAGACGTGGTTACACCAAAGAAAAATTCTACAATATAAATCATACAAAAAAGAGCTTGCACCCTGTGGTTCTCAAATCAGATAATCCCCAGGTTGAATTCCTCTCTTTCTCTATCTCTGCAATTGCAGAACTCGTATGAAAAAATTCTCTTGAGAACAGATTTTCCTCGTTAGTGGAGTGACGTGGTGTGAAAAAGGCCTCTCATTGGGTCGAAACGTCCCTGTCCTTCCCTGTCACATTTAAACATTAAGAATAAAACTATACAATTTTTGCAAAAGAAAAAAACTTCGTCCAATCTACTTTTTTCTAACTTATCTAAGAATGAGTGTGCAGTGTCTGTTTAGTGACATATATACTACCTGACATGAAATCAGAATAAACCTTTCCCGTTTTACATCAATTAGGAACCAAAATTATTTATATTTGCCAAATGCCAGAATAATGACAGAGAGAATGTTTTAAGGCATTTTTATTACTTTCTGCAAAGTCATGTTTACATACACTAAAGGCCGCTTTACACGCTGCGATATCGGTACCGATATCGCTAGTGTGCGTTCCCGCCCCCATCGGTTGTGCGACACGGGCAAATCGCTGCCCGTTTTGCACAGCATCAGCCGGACCCGTCACACATACTTACTTTCCCTGCGACGTCGCTGTGACCGGCAAACCGCCTCCTTTCTAAGGGGGCGGTCCGTGCGGTGTCACAGCAACGTCACTGAGCGGCCGTCCAATAGAAGCGGAGGGGCGGAGATGAGCGGGACGTAACATCCCACCCACCTCCTTCCTTCCGCATTGGGGCCGGCGGCAGGTAAGGAGAGGTTCCTCGTTCCTGTGGCGTCACACGGAGTGATGTGTGCTGCCGCAGGAGCGATGAACTACTTCATACCTGCAGCTCCAACGATATTCGAGAATGGACCCCATGTCACCGATGAGCGATTTTGCACGTTTTTGCGACGATGCAAAATCGCTTATAGGTGTCACACGTAACGGCATCGCTAATGCGGCCGGATGTGCATCACAAATTCCGTGACCCCAACGACTTCGCATTAATAATAATAATAATAATCTTTATTTCTATAGCGCCAACATATTCCGCAGCGCTTTACAATTCAGGAGACTCATATACATATACATATCATATACATAAACATATACAAACAAGTAACAATTATAGAAGATACAATATTTAAAGGGAAAAATGGCAACCCTGCTTGTGAGAGCTTACAATCTACAATGAGATGGGGGGATGGGCAAGGTACAAGTGCTTATTTACAATGACAATCCAGCCATCTCATGGGGGATAGATAATGGCTTCCTGGACCAGTTGGCCAGAGCCTTGAGATGTATTTGGGTGCCATGGAGTTTGACGTGGGGTTATGTTCTGAGAAGTTGTAGAGGGATTAGGTGAAATTAGTTTGGCTGGGGAGTGTGATAGGCCGCCCTAAAAAGATGCGTTTTTAGGGAGCGTCTGAAGCTGAGTAAGTTGTGATTTGTCCTAACTTCTTGGGGTAGAGCGTTCCAGAGGTTTGGTGCAGCTCGGAAGAAGTCTTGGATTTGGGAGTGGGAAGTTCGAATTAGTGTGGATGTTAGTCGAAAGTCATTTGCAGAGCGTAGAGAACGGGTGGGATGATAGACAGAGAGGAGGGTGGCGATGTAGGAGGGTGCCGCACTGTGGACAGCTATGTGGGTGAGAACAAGCAGTTTGAATTGGATCCTGTGATATATGGGCAGCCAGTGCAATGACTGGCAAAGAGCAGAGGCATCCGAGTAGCGGTTAGCCAGATAGGTGACCCTGGCTGCTGCATTAAGGATGGACTGTAGAGGGGAGAGTCTAGTTAGGGGGAGACCAATTAATAGAGAGTTACAGTAGTCAAGGCGAGAGTGGATCAGGGCCACGGTGAGGGTTTTTGTTGTTTCGATTGTGAGAAAGGGGCGGATTCTAGAGATGTTCTTGATGTGCAAGCGGCAGGAGCGGGCAAGAGATTGTATGTGGGAGGTGAAGGAGAGATTGGTGTCAAGTATAACACCCAAACAGCGGGCCTGCGGCCTAGGACTTATCGTTGTGCCACACACAGAGAGGGGGATGTCAGGTTTAGGAAGGTTGGGAGATGGAGGGAAAAGCAGAAGTTCAGTTTTGGAAAGGTTAAGTTTCAGATAGAGAGCATATAATGATAAAGAACCCCGGCACACAGTAGGGAAAGAGGATAAGCAGTCAATAATTTTTGTAGTATGCTCGTGTTTTATTCAAAAAAGGAAGAAGGGAGCTCCCACAAATTGAATCACAGGCTACTTTAGGCTTTTCCTTGGTTATTTAACCGTTTCATTGCCATTTATAGCCCCCTTCTTCTGATAACCTATAGGACAGCCAGCTCCACTGCCTGGTCACGGAATTTAGACCAATGCTTTACTCCTGAAGTAACCCTTCTACATAGTGTGCACCACATAGTGCCCCCAGCATACCTTGCATCTCTACTATATATGAGCCTCCGCCCACTTATATAGTACGTCGATTCTCATTGCCCTTACCTACATCCAGCTATTAAACTCCTCTCACTTGGAGCCACGAGGACTCTCAATCTATTGAATTCCCCAGTCTCTCATCTCCTAGTGTTGTGCACAGGACCCACTCTGTACATCATCAGTACGGTACCTTCATGTCCCTGGTGAAGGCTCGCTTATGAGCCGAAACGTCGGACTGTATTGCAACTCCTTGTTGTTGTGAAAGGACTGTATTGCAACTCTCAATTGTTGTGAAAACTTCTTCCTTTTTTGAATAAAACACGAGCATACTACAAAAACCATTGACTGCTTATCCTCTTTCCATACTGTGTGCCGGGGTTCTTTATCATTATATGGACTATTTTTCTCCCGAGCACCAGGTCTCGAAGCAGTTGAGCCCAGCTTACCCCTACTTATTGTCAGATAGAGAGCAGACATGATGTTGCAAACTGCAGTCAGGCAGTCACTTGTGTTCTGTAGTACATCGGGGGTGAGCTCAGGGGATGAGGTGTATAGCTGTGTGTCATCAGCATAAAGATGGTACTGAAAGCCTAATCTGCTGATGGTCATTCCAATTGGGGCAGTGTACAGGGAGAAAAGAAGAGGGCCAAGGACTGAACCTTGAGCTTTAGCGCATCGCATTAGCGATGTCGTAGCGTGTAAAGCCCGCTTTAGGGTATTATGCCTTTAAACAGTATGGGACAGCCAATATGATGATGTCATGTCTTTAGAAGCTTCTGATAGGTTTATTAGCAACATCTGGAAATCCAATGGAAAATTCACTGTAGTGAACAGGTGGAGTCACTGTGAACTCCCATTTGGCCTGTGGTCCGTTGATGTTCATCTTTTTATGTGTCTTTTTAATAATGAACAAAATTGCATTTAATAAGTTTTAAGCTCCTTTGAAACAAAGGACACCACTAAACAGGCCAAATGGAGTCAGAATTAACTCTGCTGCCTAAGTGAACGATTCTGTCAGGGGTTTCACCTGAATCACGTATTTCGTAGATGTAGATGGAAACCCTGATGTTAGTGCTCAGCATAGAAGACAGGATAAATGTGGACTGATCCAAAATGTTCTGAATCTCAAATTGCAACCAATAACATTTAATGCCACCCATAAAAAAACAGGTCTAACATCTGTTACTAGAAATATTGGGGCTTCCACATCTATTAAAGCATTTACAGAGTTATAACCAAAGTGACAGTGGTCAAAATTAGAAAAAATGGCCTGGCAAGGATGGCTTAGTAATAAAGGGGTTTAACACTAGAACTACTGAGGTAGTCATTTTGACTACTTCGCACTATGTAGTTCTAGTAGGTGTCACGAGTCTAGTAGTTCTAGTGTTAAAACAATGTTCCTGTGTTGAGATAATATTATAAATGTGTCCCTGCTATGTACTGTGTAATGGCCGTGTCTGACCATACAGGGACATGGTCTGATCATATCACAATTCCTGGGCTGAGGAGGAAGTAAAAGAGTATACAACATTACAGCATGGGAATGCAAATAATTCTTTCTTAGCAGTAAAACATTTTTAAAAAATAGGGAAATGCTTTACCTCACAAAAAGAGTCAGCTATGATCCTGTGTTGTAATGTTTGTATAGTTTTTAACTTCCTCTCTGGCCCAAGAGCTGTATTATGGTAAAACCATATACCCGTGCAATCAGACACAGTCATTACAGAGTACATAGGAGGGACATATACATAAGATTATCTCAGCACAGCAACATTTATTTTAAACACATCCAATTTTGGTATACAGTCTATTATTACTCCAAGATCTGTTGATTAAAATTAACTTTGTTCATGGGAAAACCCCTTTAATCTTTTTTTTCTTGAGCAAGTGACAGGTTCTCTTTAAGAGGTCGGCCTCGGAGAGTTGTGAGACATAGCTCTGCATGGTGGGATCCCACAAACAGGGTTCAAATTTGCTATAAAGTTTGGCCTTTTCAGGAGATATTACATTTGAAAAGTCTCATTACTGGATTATATTTGGAAAAAAAAATACCTATCTGGGGCTGCCTTCTGTTTTATTAGGCTAGGTTCACACTTCCGTTGTTTTGCATCAGTCAATATCTGTCGCCTTGAGGAATTACGGTATCCTGCAAAATATTTAGCAGCAATCCAGTTTTTCCCCATAGACTTCTATTAGTGACGGATTGCGACTGATGACCTTGCGTTGCATCTGCTGCGTCGCGGTCAGTCGTTTTTTGACTGACCGCCGCGAGGGAGTAAAGCAGAATGTAATGTTTTTCTGGCCGTCAAAATTGACGCACCGCGCAGGAATCCGCCGCAGTCCGTCACGCTTGTAATGTATGTCTATGGTGCTGGATTCCGTCGTAATCCATCTTGCTACGGAATCCAGCGATGGATTCCATCATGCTCTACTGAGCATGCCCAGCATGTTTGGCACACCCCCTGGGATGTCCCAAAAACAAACGGATCATGACTGATCCGTCAAAAAACGGACACACAGCGGATGCAATGGACGCAACGGATCAGTTTTTTCACAGGATTCCTGTGAAAAACAAATCCATTGCATCAGTTGACAACTAAAAAATGACTGATCCGTTGCTGATGGACCTGACGGATTTAAAAAAACAGAAGTGTGAACCTAGTCTTAAATACAAAGGCACTCCTGTTTGGTTATAGGCATTCTTTAAAGGCGACACCATAACGTTGGTCAGCTATTAGTTTTTTGTGTTAGAAATATAAGGCAAATTTTTTAAACATTTTTGGCGCACTGTGTCACTTTTAGGCTATGCCCTCTTATCATACAAGGTGCGTAAAGTGCCTGAAGAACATAATGAATGTGACGCAAGTCATGAAGAAATAGTGCAAATTGCATTCAAATTCTGACTGCATTCTTTAAGGAGGTCTGTCCTGGCAGAAGAAGACTATGTACTGTATAAGAAAGACTGCAGGGGAGAGTTTTTGATTTTGTTACCGATAAATCTGCCTCTGCTTGTGTGGGATCAATGTGTCTCGTTACCCAGTCAGCACTATAATGACATGTCATACTATTTTTTCTAGGCAATCTCCAGCATTTTCTTACCATTACATTTCTCGAGTGCCATAACTAAATAATTAATATTCCTTAGAGTTTCTTCATATGGTCCTATAACCAGTTTATGTGCTGTCTGTATGCAAAATGAGTAGCATACGGACAACAGACTGACTAATGCAAGTCAATGTGGTAGTTTGCGTAAACATTTTTACACATGGGCCAATGGTCTACATGTAGAAAATTGCACCTTGCACCCCTTTAACACTAGAAGTCCCAGAAATTTCGAGCTCCCCCTGAAGTCCCGAAAAAGGGTCAAATGACCCTTAGTCAATTATATTATCAAATACAATAAACTGAATAGAACTAACTAGAAACTAAATACCTAAACTCAATGGAAAACAACAACCTCCTGTGGTGTGACAATAATGGCCTTAATTACAGAACAGACGGTGATTATAGGATGTTAGCTAAAATCCTTCAGGTCATTCGACCTGTCTCTGGGTTCCAAAGGTAGAAATGTTAAATGACCCCTCTCTGGGACTTCTAGTGTTAAACTGTATTTCAGATGAAATGTGTATGTCATGAGATTTTTCACAGATCCTTTACAAGTATTAACACAGGAAACTGCAATTGGCATTTTGCTAGTTAAAAAACTGTTCAAGTAAAAACCTGATGCCATACACATGAAAAAATAAACATAGGAATAGCATATGGATGCCAAAATGGATGAAAAATAGTTTTTTTTTCTAGATGAAAAATGACTAATTTTGTATATGCTCATCTGAAACTGGCAATATTGTGGTTTTGACAGGTATATGGAATGTTTTTACACATTAAAGCGGGCTTTACATGCAGCGATATTGCTAACAATGTCGCTGCCAATCGCACCCGCTCCCGTTGGTTGTGCGTCACGGGCGACATCGCTGCCCGTGGCGAACAACATCGCTAACACCCGTCACACATACTTAATTGCCTAGCGACATCGCTGTTGCCGGCAAACTGCCTCCTTTCTAAGGGTGTGGTTTGTTCGGTATCGCAGCAACGTCACTAAGCGGCCACCCAATAGAAGCGAAGGGGAGGAGATGAGCGGCCGTAACATCCTGCCTACCTGCTTCCTTCCTCATTGCCAGCGGCCGCAGGTACGAGGTTGTTCCTTGTTCCTGCGGTGGCATACAAAGCGATGTGTGCTGCCGCAGGAACGATGAACGACATCGTACCTGCAGCAGCAACGATATTTGAGATCTGAACGACGTGTCAATGATCAACGATATGTTGAATATTTTTGATCGTTAATGGTCGTTCCTGCGTTTCACACGCAACAACATCGTTTTGTGTAAAGTGCCCTTAAGGCTTCTTTCACACATCCGTGAAAACCACACACGTTTTGTACGGACAAGTAAAAAGTGTGTATGGCCCTCCGTGTGCCATGATTTTGACACATGAGTGTTCTCCATCTGCTATCCGTGAAAACACATGGAGAACAGGAACTTTCTGCTCACCTATACCAGTCGCTGCTGTCCATGGTACTGATGTCTTCTGCTCTTCAGTCTCCAGCCCAACTGACTCCCAGCTGCTGCTGCTTCTGGTCCTCGGTGCAGTGCATAAACCTTGAGCATAATGAGCGAGGGTCAGCTGCAAGTGACAGCAGCGGCAGAGACAGCAGCACTGGAGACGGTGAGTGTAGAGATTAATTTTATTTCACAGACACATGGTTTTCTTCGGTACGGTCCGACACCCATACTGTCAGAGAAAAATGGACATGTCTACGTGTGAAGCACACAGACACACGTATGCTCCACATGGATACACAGTGCATGGGAAAATATGCATGTGTGCACAAAACTATTGATTTTAATAGGTTTACGTGTGCCCGTGTCTCCAATATGTGGGAAAATGGATGTCACTCGTACCGGAGACATGGATGTGTGCAGGGGGACTAAGTGATAGCCTTACATTGCGGTCCCTTCACCTACATTCTCTACCTGGATTGAACAGACCTCTACAATGTTTTAATCCCCAAAATGTTTGTTTTTTTCCTTCTCCATCCTCCCTGCAGCAGGATAAGCAGTGCCATTTTAAGACCCGTCTGAGGTATCGCAAACAACTGGTGAATATCAGGCACCATGTCAACACATTTCTCAAATGTAACACAATTTTTTGATTCAGACAATAAGAAAACACACCAGGAGAGTAAAGACAAAACAAACTTACTTGAGAGGCCATTTCTCGAGACTGACATAGGAAAGAGGAAAAACAGATACAGAGATCTATTTTAACATTAGGCAAGACATGACCAAAGGACACAATATTACTTCACACAGAGCACATACTGTACACGTAAGAAAAGACAAACAGGGAAAGATTTGTGACATGAGCATGATTTTATGGAGAACAAAATCCCAAACTAAAAATAAGATTTATAGAAAAAGTCATGTTGTCATATAATTTCCCATTCAGCTAATTTATATTTATCAGACACCGGTAATGATTGTTAAGAGGGACAACTTTTAAGGTCCCAGAGGCATCATTTCCGCCTAGCACGTTTAAATGGTATATTAACCTTTAGGCAACATAATGAAGCTTATACATGGAAATCATCTGCATAAAATGTTGAGTGTCTTCATATATATTGTATATGACTTATTCTTCTTAACACTTCACTGACATCCTTGCCAGTTATTATTTTTACCCGTTAACAAGATAGATGATCAGGAAAGCTTTATATATATGCAGTTGACATTGACAACTCCAGATTGCTCCTTATTTTCATTTGGTTTTATCTGCAAATTGTACCTAAGATGGAATCTGTCAAGAGGTTTTTCTATGTGGTCTGAAAGCAGCATGATGTAGAGACAGAGACCCGAATCCAGCGATGTAACACTTACTGGTCTGGACACTATCATTTTTATAAAATCACTAGTTCTCTCCTGCAGACATGGCATTCATTAAAGTGAACCTGTCAGGTGCAGTATGCCCCCGAACCATGAGCAGTTCTGGGTAGAGATGAGGGAGCCTCTGAAGGCTCGAGTTCGGTTCGTCGAACGGAGGCTCCGTTCGAGTTTGGTTCGACAAACCGTTTGACGAACCTCTCGAGCCCCATTGAAAACAATGGCAGGCAAACACAAACACATAAAAACACATTATAAATGTACACATACAGTTAAGAAACATTGCCATTACACTTACAAGTCCCCGCGACACTTCCTGCACTCTGTCTCCCGCCGCTTTTCCTTCCGATAATCGCTGCGTCCTTCCGGTAACCAGCACTGATGATAGGACCTTCCGTGACGTCAATAAAAGCATGTGACTAGTCACGTGTCTATTATCTCATTGGCTACAGACTGGTCACATGGCTAGACGTCATTGCTAGGTCCTGTCATTGCATCTCTCCGGTACGTGGTGATAGTTCCAGCATCTCCATGTACCGGCGAAATGTTCTGGCACATGGTCGGCTTCCCCATTCTGCTTCCCCGTTCCGTTATTCACCGGCTGCAACAGCCGGTCAATAACAGATATCACCGTTGCTATAGAAACCTGCCTGTCAGCGGTGACGTCACCGCTTACAGCCTGCAGACTCTGCTCACTCACTGAGTGAATAGACAGCTATTAAAACAAAGCTAGTATTAACTCATTATTACCCAGCAAGCCACCCGTCACCAGGGCAGCTGGAAGAGTTGGATACTGCACCAGATGATGGCACTACTATGAAAGCGCCATTTTCTGGGGTGGCTGCAGAGTTCAATTCACAGCAGAGGGGCCCAGAAAGCTCAGGCTAACCTGTGCTGCGGATTCCAATCCCCAGGTGCCTAGTTGTACTTGGCTGGACACAAAAATGGGGTGAAGCCCACAACGTTTTTTTTTTTAAAAGTCATGAAATAATTAAAAAAAGGGCTTCCCTATATTTTTAGTTCCCAGCCGGGTACAATTAGGCAGCTGGGGGTTGTAATGCTGGGTCAAGGGTCCCGCGCCGTCCAATCCGGATCCAATATCATCTGATCGGTTTGCTGGAAGGCAAAGCGATCAGATGATGTGTCAGGTTCAAGGGCCTGAATCACATGACACAGCAGCTGATTGTATAAATGGCTTTTATACAATCAGCTGATGCATGAGTGCAAAAAAAAAAAGAGAGAGAGAGAGAGAGAGAGAGAGAGTGGGGGAGTGGTAGGGGGAGAGAGAGTCCGGCTACTCCCCTCTGTGCATAATTAAAATAATGATATTTTATAATGAATTATGAATAATAATTAATTAATTTAAAATTGAAAATAAAAAAAATGTTCACCGACGCAGCCGGAATTTGAACTCATGCTTCTTAGCCGAGCACTCTATCCACTCAGCCACTGGCTCCAGTGAGGAACGTAGGCAGATTTTGTTATCTTGAGGTCTGTAAAGCAGACTGAAGTCTGAGGTGACAGCGCAATTCTCTTCATGTGCTACGTGGAGAGGACACAGAGAACTCGTCTTCTGTAGGAAAGGTGACAGTGTCGTGTGGATTACTTCGGACCTGGAGGGGTATTTGCGGATTTTAATAAAATGGTGAAAGAGGATTTTTTTTGTCTTTTATTCCAAATAAAGGATTTTTCGCTGTGTGTGTTTCTTTACTTTCACTTTCAGGTTGATCATGTAAGGTTTCTCGGGGAGATGCTTGTGATGATTAACCTTTTATTACCCCAATTGCCACTGCACCAGGGCAATTCGGGATGAGCTGGGTGTAGTCCCAGGACTGTCGCATCTAATGGATGCGGCAATTCCGGGTGACTGCTGGGTGATATGGGTGGTGGGCTCCCCATAACGTGGTGCTCTCCATCCTGAAAATACCAGCCTCCAGCCGTGTGTCGTTAACCTGGCTGGTATCAAATATTGGGGGAGCCGCATTTTTATTTTTTTTTATTATTTATTTATTTATTTTACTGCACGATATAGACCCGCCCGCCGGTGGCTGTGATTAGTTGCAGTGAGACAGCTGTCATTCATTGTGGGGGCGAGTCTGACTGCAACCAATCATGGTCACCAGTGGGCGGGGAAAGCATGGAATAACTAATTGAATAATGAAGCGGCAGCCATTTTCCAAAGAGGAAAAGACGCCGCAGATTTGTGACATCCGTGCAGCAAGGCGCCCGTGATCGGTGAGTAGGAAAGAGAGAGGGATTGTGCTGGGGACGCAGGATGCATGCAGAGAGCAGCGTGTGCACATAGCCTTACTGTGAAAAGCCACGTTTTTGGTGCTCGAACGTAACTCGAACTGCTGAACTTTTAGCAAAAAGCTCGAGTTCCTCGAACGTCTTGAATCGAGTTGAGCGCGGTTCGTGGTTCTCCAGTTCGTGGTTCGAGTGATTTTGGGGGCTGTTCTAGATCGAACTAAAACTCGAGCTTTTTGCAAAAGCTCGATAGTTCTAGTTACATTCGAGAACGGTTCTAGCAGCAAAAAGCCAAGCTAATTACTAGCTGGCTTTCCGCTGCATTAGTTTAAGTCACTCTGTGACTCACACTATTATGAAATGTCAGCGTATAGTGTGCGGGAAAACCGCATTCAGATCACTGCTGCTGGGATAATGGCGATCGCCATTTATTTTTTTTCCTTGTCTTCCTTCCCTAAGCGCGCGCGTGTAGTGGGGCGGGCCAGCATGTCAGCCAATCCCAGACACACACACAGCTAAGTGGACTTTTAGCCAGAGAAGCAATGGCATGTGTTATAGGATGTCCATGTCAAATGTCTCTGCATTATAAAAACAGGTATCTGAACGTCAGGGCGCCATTATCTGCCTTCTGCGTCTGGGTGTCAGTCACCGCTGGCGTAGCTCCTCTCTCCGATACTGCTGTGTACGCTCTACACACAGCGCTATACAGAATAGGGATAGAAGTTTCTTTTAGTCCTTGTAAGGGCTAATAACAGCAGGCTCAGAGCCATAGGTTACGGTCAGGTCCGTGGAAACAGATTTTAACAGCTACAGATAAAAGCGTCTGTGTAGCTAAGGTCAGGGACTTCCTCGCTGCATTTCCCCATTAGGAGGGATATAAAGTGAGGCTTCCTTTCCTCTACACAGACCCACAACCCTGCCACTGTACCCTCCTGCCCTTTGCACACTCCAACTCATTGTTATTAAGCCATTATACTAGCAAACACTGAGTAAACTGAGTGGCATCCTAAAAGTGGCTGTTGGACTTCCATTAGTGTCCCACAAGTGCAAATCTATTTGCAGCACCTCTACATTGCACACTCAAGTTCATTGTTACTAAGCCATTATACTAGCAAACACTGAGGAAACTTAGTGGCATCCTAAAAGTGGCTGTTGGACTTCATTATTGTCCCACTGGTGCAAAGCTATTTGCGGCACCACTGCATTGCACACTCAAACTCATTTTTACTAAGCCATTATACTAGCAAACACTGAGTAAACTTAGTGGCATCCTAAAAGTGGCTGTTGGACTTCCATTAGTGTCCCACTACTGCAAATCTATTTGCAGCACCTCTGCATTGCCCACTCAAGCTCATTGTTACTAAGCCATTATACTATCAAACACTGAGTAAACTTAGTGGCATCCTAAAAGTGGCTGTTGGACTTCCATTAGTGTCCCACTAGTGCAAATCTATTTGCAGCACCTCTGCATTGCACACTCAAGCTCATTGTTACTAAGCCATTATACTAGCAAACACTGAGTAAACTTAGTGGCATTCTAAAAGTGGCTGTTGGACTTCATTATTGTCCCACTGGTGCAAAGATATTTGCTGCACCTCTGCATTGCACACTGAAACTCATTGTTACTAAGCCATTCTAATAGCAAACTATACTGACAGTATAAGGGCCATAGTTGCATTGTCAGGGATAGTTTTTGTTGTTTATTCTGCTGTTAATAAATCTAGACCACCGCTGCAATCTACACCACCTCTCAATTTTTACTACCACATTTTAAGTGCACAATCTTGTCGCAATGAAAATGAGTGGCAAAATGACAGATGCTGGTGGAAAGGGGAAGAGGTGTGTTGGAAAAGGAAAAAAAGGGTTTGTCCATGGGGAAGGTGGCAAAACTCCATTAACATTTGCTGAACATAGACCATCTTCCAGCAAACGTAACATGTCTACTACTTACCGTGGACAATCCAATGTGCTCCCTTTTTTACGGACACGAACAACTGGAACAAAGGGAGATGATGGCCAAAAAAAGAAAATGCTTGAATGGATCTCAAGTGGTCCAACAAGTGCCCTCTCCTCCACCTCAACTACTGCATCCAAAAAACACCAGTCCTCTGAGTTGTCATCCCAATCACACTTGCTTTCTCCCAGCTCTGAAGTATTTATCCGCCCTGCACAGTATGGTGGAACTGAGATGGCTGAGTATGCAGAGCTGTTCAGTCACACTATAGCCTGGGAATCAGAAGTCGACTCCAAGCTACAGTGAGTACAGACCAGGAAATGGTCTGCAGTGATGCCCAGAACCTTTGTGACTCTGATTCAGGCCGTGATGACCAAGTTTCTGAGCATAATGTTGACCCTTATTCACAAATTGTAACACCTGTTGTTATAGACAATGAGGAACATACTGATGACGATGAGACACAGATACCAGATTGGGATGACAACTTAAATATTGGTTCACGTCAGGAAGAGGCTCGGTCTGAGGGTGAGGGGAGTGCAAACACAACGCTTGATGAGGAAGTTCTAGATCCCACCTACTGTCAACCCACAGTCAGGCACTCAAGGAGGTCAACAGAGGCGGTGGAGGAGGATGCTACTGATAACGAAGTTACCTTGCGCCTTTCTGGACTGAGGAGTAGTACTGGTAGCATGTCTACAACTGCATCCTCAGCCACCACTCTGCCTCTGAGCACTAGTCGGGGGGGCTCAACAGGTCGCATGCCCTCTAAGCCTTGCCTAGCCTGGACTTTTTTTGACATAGCAAAAGATCGCCCAAATCATGTTATATGTAAAATTTGTCATGATTCTGTTAGTAGAGGGCAAAACCTCAGCAGTTTGACAACTTCTTCCATGAATCGACACATGAATAAATATCATATGTCCCAGTGGGAAGCTCACCATGCTGCAATGCGGCCTAGCGGAGCGGACCATCCACCGCCTGCCCCTTCCAGTGCATCTGCGTGTTTTTCATCTTCTAGGACTGTGGGGACAGCTGTCACACCTGGTTTTCCACGCACAACTTCCACTACTGTAACCGCAACAGGCAGTTTGCTTGGTAAGTCGTCAGTTGGTTTGGAAGGGGAAACAAGTGCGTGTGTACAGCTCTCTCAGACATCGATAGCACCATTGTTGGATGAAGGCAACATCATGTCTACGCCTGCACTTTCCTCACAAACCTGCATTTTTCCAGGGACACCTTACTCAACACCATCTACACACAGCAGCCAGATCTCTGTCCCTCAGATGTGGACAAATAAAAGGCCATTTCCTGCGACCCATGACAAAGCTAAGAGGTTGAATTTATCCCTCTGTAAGCTCTTGGCTACCGAAATGCTGCCTTTCTGCCTGGTGGACACACAGGATTTTAGAGACATTATGTCTGACACTGTGCCCCAGTACCAGATGCCCAGTCGCAACTACTTCTCTAAGAAAGATGTGCCTGCGCTAGACCAGCATGTCGCACACAACATCCCTTCTTCCTTGAGAAACTCTGTGTGTGAACGGGTGCATTTTACCACCGATACTTGGACCAGTAAGCATGGACAAGGACGTTACATGTCGCTGACTGGGCACTGGGTAACTATAGTGATAGATGGTGAAGGGTCTGCTGCACAAGTCCTGCTGTCCCCCGACTTGTGTCAATCCTCTGTCTGTCCAAGTTCCGCCACTGCTTCTGCATCCTCCACCTCATCTGGGTCCTCCACCTCCGCCCCAAGCCTGCCTAGTAAGGCCACCAGCGTTCTAACTGCGCAGAAGGAATCACGCACCCCTCATTACTATGCTGGCAGCAGAGTGCAACGGCATCAGGCGGTCTTTATCTTGAAATGTCTTGGAAATAAGAGTCACACAGCGGCTGAGTTGTGGGCAGCTCTGGAGACTGAGTTTAATAAATGGTTGTCTCCACTCAACCTGCAGCCTGGTAAGGCTGTGTGCTACAATGCTGCAAACCTGGGTGCGGCCCTTCGTCTGGGCAAGGTGACACACGTGCCTTGTATGGCTCACGTGTTGAACCTTGTTGTCCAGCAATTTTTAACACACTATCCCGGCCTAGATGGCCTTCTGAACAGGGCACGAAAACTGTCTGCTCACTGCCGCCTTTCAGCCACCGCTGCTGAGCGACTTGCATCGCTCCAGAAGTCTTTCGGCCTGCCGGTTCATCGCTTGAAATGAGATGTGCCGACACGCTGGAATTCGACTCTCCACATATTACAGCGACTGTGGCAGCACCATCGAGTCCTGGTGCAATACGTCATGACGTATAGCCTGGGCCAACGAGATGCAGAGGTGGGGCAGATCACCCTGATGGAGTGGTCTCAGATCAAGGACCCATGCACCCTTCTGCACAGTTTCGACATGGCGACGAATATATTTAGTGCAGACAATGCCATTATCAGCATGACAATTCCAGTCATTTACATGCTGGAGCACACGCTAAACACTATTCAGAGTCAGGGGGTGGGACAACAGGAAGGGGAGGAACTACAGGAGGATTCATATGCGCAAGACACAACAACATCACCAAGGTCCAGACGTTCATCATCACCAACGCGGCAGGCATGGGACCATGGGAGACAGGGATCAACAAGGGTGCATGGTAGCAAGCGAAATGTTGAGGAAGGTGCAAGAGAACATGAAGAAATGGAGGACGAACTGTCCAGGGACATGGAAGACTCAGCGGTTGAGGGAGACCTTGGTCAAATTTCAGTTGAAAGAGGTTGGGGGGAGATGTCAGAGGATGAAAGAACGGTTAGCACCTCTATGCCACAATCACAGCGTGGGCTTGGTCCGCATGGCTGCGCAAGACACATGAGCGCCTTCTTGCTGCACTACCTCCAACATGACCCTTGTATTGTCAAAATTAGAAGTGATGATGACTACTGGCTTGCCATGCTATTAGATCCTCGGTACAAGTCCAAATTTTGTGACATAATTCCAGCCATAGAAAGGGACGCACGTATGCAGGAGTATCAGCAAAAGCTGTTACTCGATCTTAGCTCGGCTTTTCCACCAAACAACCGTGGTGCAGGGAGTGAATCTCACAGTTGTAACTTGACAAACATGGGGCGGTCTCGTCATCTTCAACAGTCTACCCGTACCAGCAGCACCGTATCTGGTGCTGGTAACAGCATTTTTAATGAATCTTTTCATATTTTTTTTAGACCATCCTTTGCAAGGCCACCAGAGACAACAAGTCTGACACATAGTCAACGGCTGGAGAGGATGATACAGGAGTATCTCCAAATGAACATCGATGCCATGACTTTGCAAGTGGAGCCTTGCTCATTTTGGGCTTTACATCTTGAAAAATAGCCAGAGCTCTCCACTTACGCCTTGGAGATTTTGTCGTGTCCAGCTGCCAGCGTTGTCTCTGAACGTGTATTCAGTGCTGCTGGGTGTGCTGACAGATAAGCGCACGCGTCTGTCCAGTGACAATGTGGACAGACTAACGTTCATCAAAATGAACAAGTCATGGATACACAAGGAATTTACTACTCCTGTGTCATCCTGGGGAGAGTAAATGCTTGTGGATTTTAAATGTGCTTGATGCAAATCTACCTGTGAAGTGTACAACTGGGGAACAAGTGCTGCCACTGAAGGGGTGGGTGTGTGTGTGTGTGGCCCAATTTTTGGAAAAAAGGGAGACTCTGCTTGGAGTAACCCTTGCTTGCTGTGTTTTTTAAAAGGAGCTAAGATGAACAAGTCATGGTTCAGCAAAGACTTTGCTACCTACCCCGGTATCATCCTGGGGACGGTTAAGTATGGCGTATCTTTGAATGTGCTTGATGCAAATCTACCTGTGAATTGTACAACTGGGGCACAAGTGCTGCCACTGAAGGGGTGGGTGTGTGTGTGGCCTAATTTTTGGAAAAAAGGGAGACTCCGCTTGGAGTAACCCTTGCTTATATTGTTTTTAAAAATGATCCAAGATGAACAGAGCTGAAATCAGGAAAGACTTAGCTACCTACCCCGGTGTCATCCTGGGGACGGTTAAGTATGGCGTATTTTTGAATGTGCTTGATGCAAATCTACCTGTGAAGTGTACAACTGGGGCACAAGTGCTGCCACTGAAGGGATGGGTGTGTATGTGTGGCCCAATTTTTGGAAAAAAGGGAGACTCCGCTTGGAGTAACCCTTGCTTGCTGTGTTTTTTAAAAGGAGCCAAGATGAACAAGTCATGGTTCAGCAAAGACTTTGCTACCTACCCCGGTGTCATCCTGGAGACAGTTAAGGATGGTGTATTTTTGAATGTGTTAGATGCAAATCTACCTGTTAAGTGTACAACTGGGGCTCAAGTGCTGCCACTGAAGGGGTGGGTGTGTGTGTGGCCCAATTTTTGGATAAAAAGGGAGACTCCGCTTGGAGTAACCCTTGCTTACACTGTTTCTAAAAATGATCCAAGATGAACAGATCTGGGATCAACAAAGACTTTGCTACCTACCCCGGTGTCATACTGGGGACAGTTAAGGATGGCGTATTTTTGAATGTGCTTGATGGGAGACTCCGCTTGGAGTAACCCTTGTGGTGTTTTGCATGATTTTAGAAGGGCATGCCATGCCTATATCTGTGTCTCGTCCTCTTTTTCCTCTTCAAGCTGTTTTGTTTTCGCAAGAGAATTTGTTCTTGTCACTTTCCCATGTGTTTGTGTTGTGTTGTGAGTTGTTTGTCACCTTTTGGACACCTTTTGAGGGTGTTTTCTAGGTGTTTTTATGTGTTTGTGATTGCCTCCCATTGTTTCCTATGCTTTTCGAGTGGTTCGCCGAACCAAACTCGAACGAGACCTCCGTTCGGCGAACCGAACTCGAGCCGAACCACGGCCGGTTCGCTCATCTCTAGTCTCGAACACCCCCAAAATCACTCGAACATGAAATTGGCGAACCTCGAAAATCGCTCATCTCTAGTTCTGGGTGCATATTGCTAATCTCTGCCTAACTGTCCCTCTATACACCAACATAGATAAAGGGATCTTTATAAAAAGATCTTTTACCTTATTCTAATGAGCGTGGGGACTAGTACCAAGGACATTGTATTCCCGAACTAATCCGGGGTGTGCTAACATGTTATTCATTACAGCATCACCAGCGCTTCAGCGCATACCTGTGTTCGCTGTGTCTGCTCTCCTGAATGCTGGGCACGTCCGGTCATGCACAGTCGACTTCTCTGATGCCAGGATGCATACACCCGGCTTCATACTGCACATGACCGGAAGTGCCCGGTATTTAAGCGCAGTCACAGCAAAACACAGGTGCGCTCTGCACCGTTGGGGATGTTGAATTGAATAGCATGTTAGTAGACCCCTGTGGGCATCCTAACATGCTAAGAGGACGGACTAGTAGATATAACGGCCTTGAGACTAGTCCCCGCGCTCATTAGCATAAGATAAAAGATCTTTAGAAATACTTGTTGTAAAGATATCTTTATCTATGCTAGTGTATACATGGCCAGTTAGGCAGGGATTAGCAATATACACCCAGAACTGCTTGTGGCTCTGGGTGCACATTGGACCTGACAGGTTCCCTTCTCTGCACAACCCACAGTCAAAGGTGATTGGCAACTTTCTGAGTAATTATTGAATTTGGGTCTAAAGACCAGGCTAAACATCTTTTAGTGCCACATGCAAGGCACTAAAGGGTGGAGGCTTACAATATGCAGGGGGTTGGACATTATACATGTGTTCCACATCTATCTATATCTAGCTTTTGACAGTATGCAAACCTCAATGTTAAAAATGGATTCCCATGTGTTGTCCGTGTGCCACATGTTTTTCTTGCATCCATTGACTTGTACTGGCAAGGCATGCAGCTACTCTCAGCATCGTGCGATTTGCTCCGTACACCAAATTTTGAAGAGGGAAAACTAGCAAATATGCTCTGCTCTATTGTTTAACAAAGGTGTGAGTGCAATGTGTTTTTTTTTTTCTGCCATTGCACTCGCAGATTTTATACACAGATGTGACTGAACCTTAACCTCTTCATGACACATGAGCTTTAATAATCAGCTGAGAATTGCACAGATTGCTGCAAGCTACCGGCAGCAGACCACAGGCAGTAACACTATGACCGCTAGGACGTAATATTACTGCCCGCGGTCCTCCAGAGTAGGGAGGAAGCTGAAATGGCAGAACCATCACAAATCACTCCACAGCGAGGGATAATCGTGACAGTTGCCTTACAAAGTTTCTTACTTTGCCAGTACTTGGGATTTATGCAGATTTTTTTAAAGTACTTTTAGATTTTGAATGGTACGTAACGCACTTCTCCCTCTTTAATTGTATTCATGGCATTTTGTAATCCACATTGCAGTCATGTTATCAAGTCCAAACACTCTACCTCATATCCTGAGTACAAGATCAAGTAAAGGGCATGTAGGGCAGAATTCAAGGGGGTCCTCACAATTTTAATGCACATGATCAAGCATGAGCACTATTGCTGAAATTTGAATTCCGCAGATTTGCTTGTATTAGTGCAGCAACATTGACTAGCAACACATTAATTTGATGCAAATTGAATATGCATTATTATGTTAAGTGGCCTCTTGAGCCCAAAAGCATAAGAAACTTAGGTAAAACAGAATAATAAAAAATGAATATATTAGCAAGGAAAGAGAAAATTCACCTGCATTATCCACAGGCAGCAGTCACATTCAGAGAAATACACAATTAAAGCTACAGTTAGGGATCCTTACTTGTAGCTGGGTTAGGAACTCTCGATGGTGCTCAGTGATATAAAACAGATCCGTAGAATAATCCAATTTCAGAACAGGTGATGACATGAGGATTAGGATTTTTTTTAGATTTTCTACTTATTTTTAACCCATTTATGACCCTCTCTAACCCAGCACAAAGGCAGCCATTTTTCTTTATTCACCCAAAGCAAATTACAAAATATTCAAGGAAATCTGATCTTTTTATCTTTTTTTTTTTTGTAATGTTTCAATTTTAACCAATGTGCTCATTTCTAAACATGACCCAGATGTTTAAGAAAAAAATCCTGACTTAATATATAAAGGTCCAGACTGCCAAAGGGGTAATTTACTACATAATAATAACAACTCTACAGCAGAAATCTGCAGATCATTTGCATTGTCTTCGTAAAAGGATCTTTTAATACCAACCTCGGATGTGGTAAGCTTGTGGCTCTCGGTCCTGTAGATCCCAATTGGAATGTCCCCAGATGATGAGCATAGTTTCTGGTAAAGTCTTCCATAAGTCCTGATCCATAAGTCGTCCTCTGTAATTTTCATCTGAAAAAGTAGCATATTACACATTTTCCCCAGATTAATATATATGGGAAATACAGTTATGCTATCATATGCATCCATGAAAAATTATTTGGGCGCATATTGTGTCTCTCTCTATACACATCGATACGTTTTTAAGAAATTTCAAAACATACTTGTTCTGCTATTTTTGGAGGGTTAATTCTTATAGCTGTATTTCTTCCTAACAATAAGCAGATATAACACAAAGTTTGAGTTCTCATGATGAGTTTTTGATGCTGAGGTACTTTTGCTGTTGAAAAAAATACAGAATCTTACAAAGTTAATAAGATTAATTGAAATCTTATGGCCACTGTGCTTCATTACATAGCATAAACTGACCTGTAGTCAGTATTTGTAAATTGCAAAATGAAAATTTCTCTTGGGGTTAGGCTGAGTTTTATATGCAGATTTTCCCAATAGAATTGCATTAGATGTGTATAATATGCAGGTTTAAAAAGCAGATACATTTTTAGTGTATTTCTGCTGTGGAAGCACAATGAAGCCACACAATTTGCACATGACTGTATCAATAAGGTTTTGTCAAAGCCAAATACCATTAAGTATCAAAAACAAAGCAGCTATATATAAAAACTGACATACCAACAAAAGACAAAAACTGCAGTGTTAAAAACACAATAGAAACGCAAATAAAAAGAGGCATTCAAAAATGCAATGAAGAAATGCAAGTAAAAGAATTTATCTAATAGGTGTAGAAATGTTGGAGAATATCTGTGACATTAAAAACTCAACAAACAATCATCATGAGAACATATCCTACAAGAAAAAAAAAATTCTTTCCTTACTCTAATTGCCCATCATACTGCTCAGCATTGCATACAGTTACATAATCATTAGTGATTAGATATGAGTGATCCTGATCGGCAAAGATCGTACGATTTTAATATTTTCCGATCTTTGTCCGGATCGGGATCAGACATCCGAACATTTACCGCAAAAGTTGGCGATCTTGTCAAGGATCGGTAAATGTTTGGATTGCAAAATCCTTCCTCTCACTGCCCATCACAGTCATGGCAAGTATTGGCATGGCTGTGATTGGTCAGTGTAGAAAAAAAGAAGCAAAGGGGTTAAAGCAGCACATTTAGGCTATGTGCCCACAGGAGCTCGTACTTGCGGATGTATCCGCAGGTACGAGCGCATGTTTCCCGCAGCTGCCCGCCGGCATCCGTAGCTATTTTTAGCTGCGAGATTACAGCGGAATAGCTGCGGGAAACATGCGGACATTCATGTGAATTATCTGCGGACGTCCCGGCCTCTATCTCCATAGGTAATTCCACATGAATAATTGACATGCAATTATACCTGCGGATGCGGACATCCGCAGCATGTTCGGCAGCCGCACTTTCCACAGCGTGGACACAGCACTCCCCATGTCCCATAGGATAACATGGGGAGTGACTGTACATGCTAAAACCTGTGGATTTATCTGGAAAATCCAGAAAAATCCACAGGTTTTCCACGGCAAAATCCGCACAAACAAGCTCCCGTGGACACATAGCCTTACAGAGTCTCCCCGCAGCTGTAGCACTACTTCTGGGCCAATAATTAATATTCATAAGTATTTACTGATTTCCTCACCCACAGGCATCTCTGATTGGCTGCAGTCAGATTTGCCCCACCCTCTCTGACAGCATTATATTGCTGGAGTAAAATAAATAAATATAAAAAAGCTGTGCAGTCCTCCTATATATTGATACCAGCACACATAAAGCATATGATCCCAGGCTGCAGCCCCCAGCCATGCGCTTATCTTGGCTGTGTATCAACACAAGAGGAACTGCATGTGGCTTTTTAGTTCAATTATTTAAATAAATAATTAGAAGAAACGGCATGTGGTCCACCCAGCCGATTTTGTTACCCAGCCATGATAAAACCCGACAGCTGAGGGCTGGTATTCTCAAGCTAAGGAGGACCAAGGTTATTGCCCCCAGCTTAAAAATAGCAGCCTGTAGCCGCCAAGGGTTGTTGCAACCATTAGATGTGACAATCTCGGAACTTTACCCTGCTCTTCCTATTAGTAATTAGGTCTATGAGACTCCCCATTACTAATTTGTAAGTAAAAATAAATAAACACAAACACCCCAAAGATCCTTTATTTAAAATAAAATAGAAAAACACCCTCTTTCACCACTTTTTTACATTAGGCCCGAAAAGACCCAGGTCCAACGTAATCCACACGAGGTCCCATGATGATTCCAGATTTGCAACCTCTGAAGGCACAGCGTGCGGCCATAGAACATGACTGCCTACTGTGAGCTTCAGGGAGAGACTGAGCTACATGATAAGTGGTGACGTGTCTCAGGTTAGTTGTGGTCACAGCTGGAGATTGCTACGGCCCTCCACCTGTGACTGCAGGTAATGTGACTTCAGGGGACCTTCTGATGTGAGGTCACTGAGTTCATTGAGGTCAGGTTACCTGATAGCATTATATTGGTGTAAAATAAATAAATTGTATAAATGCTGCACGGTTACCCTATAGATTGATACCAGCAAGTATGTCCTGCTTTATTCCTTCCTTATTTTCTTTATTTTGCAGGCCCCGTCACCATTTTCCACCCTCACACCATTTTATTATGCATAAGTTTTGCCTCCCATTGCATTCATCAGGTTTGGCTAGGATCGTCAATTGAATCGGTGATCTGATCGATGAACCCATGCATGTTCAGCGATCCTAATTCGATCCTCAGCAGAATCGCTCATGTCTACTCACCACATGGCTACATAAATTCCATCAAGAGTATAATTTCCTAAATGGGGTCACTTGTGTTTACAGGGGCTCTTCCAATGCAACATGGTGTCTGCTACCTCTCCCAGCTAATTTTTCACTCCAAAAGGCAAATGGTGCTTCTTCCATTTTGATCTCTGCCATCTGCCCAAACAGTAGTTTTCAACCACATTTCACAAATCTCTGTACTCACAGTACTTACTGTACTGTAAGAAATTGCACAACAAATTTTACAGTCCATAGTTTACTGCTATTCTTGTGAAAATCTAAACCTTGGAGCTACAGGAACATTTTTGTGCCAAAAATATCTTTTCTTATTTCCATGGCTCAGCGTTATAAAATTTTGTGAAGCACTTATGGGTTCTAGGTGCTCATCACACCTCTTGATAAATTCCTTGAGGGGTGTAGTGTCCAAAATAAAGTCACTTGTGGGAAGTTTCTACTGTTTAGGCATAACAGGGGCTCTGCAAATGGAACATGGCATCCGCTATATATTCCACCATAGTTTTCCATTTGAATTTCCCAATCTCATGAGTTAGATGTCACCACTCAGGTGTCCATTCTCTATAAAGAAGCATCATAGTTACTTTGTCTAGCCTCTGTTCAGTAGTGTCCTTTTCAGAAGGGCACAAAACTGGTTGGCCGCACTTTTATGCACCACTGAAAAGACAGACAATGCCAACACCGGATAATAGGCAGGGTCCAAAATGACTCCCTCTGATTAATTATAGGGAATCTTCTGTCAGGCTTTCATCAGAATGACATATTTCAGAGATATACATGTAAACCTTGGAGTAAGATCTCAGCAACAATTGGAAAACTGCTCAATAAAGGTCGTAGATAGGCCGAAACGTTGCGGTGATAGGTTTTCTGATGAATTTTCTTTCTATGAAAAACACAGAGTAATTATACTTATTTGATTGGGAGGAATTTCCCTTGGATTTTGTTAAATAAAACCTTTGGAAATTGCATATGGACTACTATCTGTGCCAGCTGATGATCTGTGCCTGGGGATCGGGGCCACCTGGTGACCTGTTTCTGAAAACCTGTGCCTGATGTCCCTTGTCTGCTGGTATATGTCTGCTCATTTTCCTTCAGGACTGTGCCCCTTGTGCTGCTCTGAGTTGCTTTTCCCCCAGTCCTGCTGTTGCCCTGTCCTCCTCAGCTGCCACAGTGCCGGTCGCTGCCCCGGGAGTGACACCTGGCATTCTGCTTCATGGCGGCTGCTTAGTTAAGCCCCTCCGTCCAAAGGGTTAACCCAGGTTCCTCCTTTGGTCCAGTGGGTCCACTTTTTTAGACCAGCCCACCACAGTACTACCATAACCCTGCCGGCGAGCGTGTGACAGAATGCTCTGGCCATGGACTCCGCTGATTGTGGACAACTTCCCAATTGACAGCTGGACTTTTCCCTGATGTCTGCCCACGGACTCTGCTGATTGTGGGTAGCTTTCCCATGGCTAGTTGGATTTGTTCCCTCGTCTGTCAGTTTGAAAATGAATTCCTTATTTTTGGAGGTTTTTTTGGGGGGGGCCTTGAAAAAAGGGGGTGTAAAAGGGGGATACTGTGGCGTTAGCTTCTCTAGTATACCGACGCACATCTGCGCTTTGCGCAGTGTACCTGCTTACTTCTTCTCTGCTGTCCACGTATAAGTGCAGTGCCCAGCTTGGACCTCCCGTGGAAGCCCACGTGATTGTCGGCTCTGCTCCCTCCTGAGCTGCAGGCTCTGCACATGTTGTATGAGGATTCCTGCTCTCCAGCCTGGAGGGTGCGCGCGCACACTTCCTATTCTTTTATGTGGAAGTGTGTGCACCTTGCTAAGATGTCCCCAGCCTATCACTTGGAGGCACCAGCTATTTAAGGTTCCTTCACCCAATAGGAGGTGCCAGAGCATCACATTGTATTGCATATCATTTCTTATGGTTGATCTGTGTGTTTGTGCTGCTGAAGGTCTAAAGCCTGCTGCTGCCATAGCCTGGTGTACTACCTGAGTCTGGTTACCTGTCTGAGCCTGCTAACCGGTCTGTAGCCCAGTTAACCATGGATCCGTCATATTCAGGTCCTGTGGTGATTCCTGTTATCCTAGTAAATTATGTACCCTTGTCCTGCTGTATCCTGTGATTAAATTGTGTTTGCATGTTCAACCTCAAGTCTTGAATTACCTGCTGTTCCGGCGTCATCTTCCTGTGATTCAAGCCTGAGGTCCTGGGCTCCAGGACCTGTTCCTTATGTCCTATGCCAGCTGATAACCCATGTCTGACAACAGGGGCTGTCTGATGTCCTGTACCACTTGATGACCCGTGCCTGATGACTAGGGCTGCCTGAAGACCTGTGTCTGATGTCCCTTGTCTGCTGATATCTGTCTGCTGGTATCTGTCTGCTCATTCCCCTTCAAGACTGTGCCCCTTGTGCTGCTCTGAGTTGCTTTTTCTCCAGTCCTGCTGTTGGCTTGTCCCACTCAGCTGCCACAGTCCCGGTCGCTGTCCTGGGAGTGGCACCTAGCATTCTGCCTCACAGCGGGCACTTAGTCAAGTCTCTCCCTCCAAAGGGTAAGCCCAGATTCCCCCTGTGGTTCAGTGGGTCAACTCTACCCCCCTGCTTGCTGCCTCATCCCCGGCAGTGAGCATGACAGTACCCCAAGCCACCCTCGCGGTTCAAGCCCAGCTTCCGAAAAGCACTCACCCTATGCTAACTGTGCATTGGTGGAGATATTTTGCTGAGGCCAAGCCCCTCACTTGGGCCTGCATGTGAGACCCCCTGTGGTGATAGCTAGAGATGAGAAAACTTGAGGTTTGAGGTTCGGCTTTAGAAACAGACTTCCAAAAAAACAAAGTTCGGGTTCGAAGTTTGAGTGAGTTATGAGTGCAAACCACTCAAGCGAGCAGTGCTGTGCTTGGGTATGATTGATGCTCAGCCCTGTGCACACTGCGTGCAGTGTTTGAACGGCTCACATTTGGAGTAAAATCAGCATGATCTGATGTAATGTGCACTCACAAATGAAAAAAAATAAAAACATGAAAAACCCCTTCCCACTCTCCCCTGGAAGTGTTTTGCATATGGCTGGCTGCATTTGGGCGGAGACACAAACTGCCCAATAACTGACTCCCATTGAGTTGTGGTTCAAGTCAGCATCACAAACCAAACCTTATCTACAGTTCAACTGTGCTCTGCGAACTGAACCTCCAAAGGTTCGCTCATCTCGAGTGATAGCACCACTTGGTCTACTATCACCATCCATATATTTGGACTAGTAACTGGGAGAAAAAGGGCTTAATTGAGGCTCCTAAGATTTTGTGCCTGGATTTTTGTGTACATAGGTTCCAGCCAAAAGGTCTCTGTCTCATGGCTCTAGTATCTGGATAAGCATGGTATGTATACGTGTGAACTGTGTCTACCATGATGACCCTCCTGATCCATTAACATTTTCTGTGTATCTTAGGCCCCCTTTACGCGTCCGTTAAAAACACGCACGTGTTTCACGGACGTGTCAAAGGTGTGTTTTCCCCTCCGTTTGCCGTGTTTATGGCACTATGTGTGTTCTCCGTGTGTTATACGTAATAACACACGAAGAACGTAAAAACCCGCCTTACCTGCTTCTTCCGTAGCTGTCTGTGGTGCTGACTGACAGTGCCCGGCACAGGCCACGCCCCGCTGACGCTGCTTCCGGACCCCAGTGAAGAAGATGCATTGTTTAAATTCACTGGGAGTTGGATGCAGGTGAAAGCTGCGGCAGAGACTGCAGGGCTGGTGGAGGTGAATTTGTGTTTTTATTATTTTTAACATGACACATGTGTTTCTCGTCACGTGGGCTCGCATCCACACTACTTCCGTGTGGTACGTGTGCGGGCCACGTGACACCCGTGCTGCCGGAGAAACACGGACATGCATCCATGTGGAGCATACGGGCTCACGTCTGCTCCACACGGAGGCACGGGCCAATGGCTAAACACATGGGTGCACATAAACCCATTGATTTTAATGGGTTTACGTGTGCCCGTGTCTCCGGTACATGCGGGTAGGGACCTAGCACGTACCAGAGACACGGGCATGTGAAGGGGGCCTTAAATTGACAAGCAAGAAAATATCTAATAAAAAACAACAATGGAATTGACATAACCAGTGCTCCATGCTGGAAAAAGTCAGTATGCCTTAGAGCCATAGACTCCACTAAATGTCGATTGGTCCAACATTCTTTTGTCTGTAGCCAGTTCTGTACAGATGTAATGAGAAAAAAGTTAAAATGCCAGAATTAGGTTTGTTTTGGCTGCCTCAACACTGCAATATAATGCAATAAGTAGTGATCAAAACATTGTATCAACCACAAAATGGTGTCAGTAAAACATCAGCTAAGGACGCAGAAATATAAGCCATCATACAGCACCATTTCCCGAAAATTAAAAATGGTTTGGCTTTAGAATATGGTGACAGAAACATAATTTTAGTTTACAAATTTCCCCAAAAAATTCATCACTTAAATTAAAAAAATAAACTATCCATGTTTGGTATCTGCATAACCGTACTGACCTGGAAAATCAAACTGCCAGGTCAGATTTGCCGTATACTGAACATGGTAATTAAAATAAAACAATTGTGGAATTGCATGTTTTTGCAATTTTAATGTTCATAGAATTTTTTTCCCTCTTTCCAGTGCATCACATTATAAAATGAATGGTGTCAATCAAAAGTACATTTCCCACAACAAAACAAGCCCTCATAAGGCTATGCGGACTGAAAAATAAAAATGTTATGGCTTTTAGAAGAAGGGGAGGGAAACATAAAAAAACGCCAGAAATTAGAGTCAGTGGGAAGAGGTTAAGACTCAGTTCCCATAGTACATTAGAAAGCCGATTTTTTTTGCTGAGCATTTGCCTGCATTTTATAGTGAGAGCAAAGTGCCTGACATTTTAAGATATATTGTGCACATACTGCAAATTATATCTGCAGCATAAACTGAAAGGAGTTGCAAGGTCTAAATGCGCAGCATGTCAACTTATGATACTGATGTAAAGGATGATTTGTGTGGATTCCCTGCACTTTTTTTCCGCATTAATATACGGTATGTGTGAGGCCTCCCATGCAGGATGTTTGCAGTAAATGTTTTCCATGGGAATGTAGCCCCATAGTAAAAGTCTGTAGGATTAAGGTACCGTCACACTAAGCAACATCGCTAGCAACATCGCTGCTGAGGCACAACTTGCTAGCGATGTTGCTGTGTGTGACATCCAGCAACAACCTGGCCCCTGCTGTGAGGTCGTTGGTTGTTGCTGAATGTCCTGGACCATTTTTTAGTTGTTGCTATCCCGCTGTGAAGCACACATTGCTGTGTGTGACAGCGAGACAGCAACAACTAAATGTGCAGGCAGCAGGAGCCGGCTTCTGCGGACGCTGGTAACCACGGTAAACATCGGGTAACCAAGAAACCCTTCCCTTGGTTACCCGATATTTACCATCGTTACCAGCGTCCGCCGCTCTCACACTGTCAGTGCCGGCTCCCTGCTCTCTGCAAACGTAGCTGTAGTACATATCGGGTAATTAACCCGATGTGTACTGTGGCTAGGAATGCAGGGAACAGGGAGCCGGCACTGGCAGTGTGAGAGCGGCGGACGCTGGTAACGAAGGTAAATATCGGGTAACCAAGGGAAGGGCTTCTTGGTTACCCGATGTTTACCGTGGTTAACAGCGTCCACAAAAGTCGGCTCCCTGCTGCCTGCACACGTAGCAGAGTACACATCGGGTAATTAACCCAATGTGTACTGTGGCTAGGTGTGCAGGGAGCCAGGGCTAAGCGGTGTGCGCTGGTAACCAAGGTAAATATCGGGTAACCAACCTGATATTTACCTTAGTTACCAAGCACAGCATGCTTCCACGTGTAGCGATGCTCCAGCGATCCCTGCCAGGTCAGGTTGCTGGTGGGATCGCTGGAGCGTCACTTAGTGTGACATCTCACCAGCGACCTCCTAGCAACTTACCAGTGATCCCTATCAGGTTGTATCGTTGTTGGGATCGCTGGTAAGTTGTTTAGTGTGACTGGGCCTTTAGACCATTCTTAATGGTAGGGTACGGTTCCACTAGCGTATAGCTTCTGATGTGAGAGCATTGGAAGCGAAATGCTAATGACCCTCTGATGCGAGCGTCAGTCGAGGGTCATGCGACTGTGATGTGATCTTGCGATAAGAAGAGGGAGAGAGCACTTTCTCCCCATCTACTCCGCTGAATGTCTCTGCGTATATAGAACTGTGGTTGGATTAAATGTGAGTGCAGTGCGATGTTTCACATGCCCCCATAGACTTGTATGGGGGTTCGTGAGCAAAGACTTGCTGCCAATTGTAGCATGCTGCGAGTCATTGCTCAGGCCGATATGGCATGACATATCAATCGCAGATGGACACTGCCCTATAGTTTTGCACTAGAGTGAGAGCAATCCGATGTCTTATCGGATTGCACTCGTCCGTGCAAAACGCAAGTGGAAATGTACCCGTAGGAGCAGATCCCACACCATGGTGAGAAAAGCTTCATTACTAAATTCAGTCACTTTTCAAAGTAAAAACTCAATTGAAGTAAAAACTGAAACACAAACATCTGACTCAGGGAAATATTACTATGTACTGTATATCCACAAAATAAATGATGCCGCAGTATGGGTTTATATATATTTATGAGCCTGCAGTTGTGCAAATGAGCATTAATAGAAATGAGAAAGAAAATCATTATAATTAAAAATAAGGACAGATGGCAATTATTCTGGCTTTCTTTGGGAAAGTTAATTAAGGGATGACAGTTATTTGCTTTTCGAGGCACTGGAACTATATATCATCTCTTAGACTTTTTTTCTTACTTCTTTCATGAAACTCAACTTATTGGGAAAAAAGGTCTTTAAAACAAGTTCTGAATGCAAGAAAGAGTTGTCCGCGCAGATTTGCCTCTCGTGAAGGAAACCTGTTGTTATTTCTTCCTTGTGTGCTAAAGATAATCCTGTAATAGACTTTCAGCTATATCATTTGAAACTCACAGAACAAAGAAATCCAGACCCCGGCGTGGTGTCCAGCCCCAGCAGCAGTCTGGTGATTGAGATCATATAATCTTTCACAAATGACTGTAAAAGGAAAACAAATGTTAGTGCGTGGGCCGCAAATGTGCGACGGTGAACTTTAATCATGGTAATGCAATGGTTTACCTGAGGCTGCGATAAGCCAACCTCTACACAGCAATTTATAGGAAAACAAGTTAATGTACTGAAATCATATGGTAAGAAAGAGAGTAAATATTGAAACATACGACACATTCTATGTATCCGCGAGCGTCGCTCCTATCAATCACTCACAAAGACAATAATCAGAAGCGTTGTGGTTTATATATTATACTAGCTGTAGTATCCGGCGTTGCCCAGGATAGTAACTGTCTCTCTGTCTCTCTCCTAGTCTCTGTCTGTTTGTGTCTGTCTGTCTCTATCTCTGTGTCTGTCAGTCTGTTTCCCCGTCTGTCTCTTTCCCCATCTGTCTCTTTCCAAGTCTGTCTCGTTCCAGGACTGTCTCTTTCTCCATCTGTCTCTTTCCCTGTGTCTTTCCCTTTCTTTGTCTCTTTCCCTGTCTGTCTCCATCTGTCTCTTTCTGTGTCTCTTTCCCTTTCCCTGTCTTTTTCGCTGTCTGTATCTGTCAGCCTTTGTCTCTATGACTGTCTGTCTCTCTCTGTCTCTTTCCCTGTCAGCCTCTTTCTATTTCCCTGTCTGTGCCTGTCTTTCTGTCTCTGTCTGTCTCTTTGATTGTCTGTTTCTCTCTCTCTTTCCCTGTCTGTCTCTCCCTCTTTCTCTGTCTCTTTCCCTGTTTGCCTCTTACTCTGTCTGTGCCTATGTCTGTTTGTCTCTTTCTGTCGCTCTCTATCTGTCTCTCCACCGACATGTTATTAGCTCACACAGAAGCTTCTTATACTATGAATGTCCTTTATTCCTATAGCAACTAATCACAGCTGCTATTAATAACCTTTAGCTCGCAGCTCCATTGACTTTAATGGAGGCAGGTTTTTTGGAGAGTAACTGTAAAGCGCAGGGTTAAATTTTCCTATCAAAACATAGTCTATGACGTTCCCTGAGTCACATGGAGTGCCTGTGCAAAATGTCATGATTGTAAATGCGACGGTTCGTTTAGCGGACACACACACACACTACATACACTCAGCTCTATATATTAGATGAGATCCTTTGTGTTTTCTCCATTTTTGCCTTTTATTTCACACAGTATATTATACTAGGCTTTTAATAAACCTTTTTATAATAAAAAAATGGAACTTCATTTTGCTTTAGGAAATGGTCAGTGTTGGGGTAACAAGGGTCACCAATAATAACAATTTGGGGGCCCACTGTTTATGTACTGTAAATTAAAATATTAAAGAGTAACCATCATTTTAAATTTAATTTGATAAATCAATAGAACACTTAAAAATAAGAAACTCCTTATCAGAGAAATCTGTTTCTTCCACCTCTTGGATTGACATTTCACTCTCACTTCTAGGGTAAAATCTGCATTAAGTGAATATTCAGTGAATATTACTCAGAAATAACCAATTATTGCTGCTTTAAATATTCTATGGCGAGGGGAAGAGCTTGAGGCAAAAAACATACATTCTACTGCACATTGTCCTTAAAGCACAGTTACAGTTCTCCAAAGAACATTATGAGCACCAACTGTCATCTCCTTTCTCAGTAAGGGTAAAGTCCATTATCAATGAAGTCAAATATTACTTATGAATTAAGATTTTTGAAAATTATATATCAGTCCTGGGAGAGAAAGAAGTGGATTTCTCTAATAAGATATATGACAACATTTCCTATTTTCACATGTACCATTGAATAAAAAAAAAATAACAGTTACTTTTTAACTGATCTTCATTCAAAAATTCCCAGCCACCAAATTCTTTATATGAAATTAGTCTTCAGGTTTTTGGTATGTAATCTGAGGGCAGCATGATACAGAGACATGGATTACAGCAATTTGTCTCTTACTGGACTGCATGCCGTTATTTTGATAAAATCACTTTTATTTGTTGCAGATCTACTCATTTATCTGAATGCTGAGCTCCATATAATCTCACCCAAATACCTGATTGACAGATTTCTCTGTACATCGTGAATGGCCCTCATCCTGATATATATGATCCCCATCATGGTACATATGATCCACCATCCTGGTACATGGCCCCCCATCCTGTTACAAGGCCCCCCATTCTGGTTCATGGCTCCCCATCTTGGTACATTTGATCCCCCATCCTTGTACATGGCCCCCCATCCTGGTACATATGAACCCCCATACTTGTACATACAGTGCCTACAAGTAGTATTCAACCCCTTGCAGATTTAGCAGGTTTGATAAGATGCAAATAAGTTAGAGCCTGCAAACTTCAAACAAGAGCAGGATTTATTAACAGATGCATAAATCTTACAAACCAACAAGCTATGTTGCTCAGTTAAATTTTAATAAATTTTCAACATAAAAGTGTGGGTCAATTATTATTCAACCCCTAGGTTTAATATTTTGTGGAATAACCCTTGTTTGCAATTACAGCTAATAATCGTCTTTTATAAGACCTGATCAGGCCGGCACAGGTCTCTAGAGTTATCTTGGCCCACTCCTCCATGCAGATCTTCTCCAAGTTATCTAGGTTCTTTGGGTGTCTCATGTGGACTTTAATCTTGAGCTCCTTCCACAAGTTTTCAATTGGGTTAAGGTCAGGAACCTGACTAGGCCACTGCAACACCTTGATTTTTTCCCTCTTGAACCAGGCCTTGGTTTTCTTGGTTGTGTGCTTTGGGTCGTTGTCTTGTTGGAAGATGAAATGATGACCCATCTTAAGATCCTTGATGGAGGAGCGGAGGTTCTTGGCCAAAATCTCCAGGTAGGCCGTGCTATCCATCTTCCCATGGATGCGGACCAGATGGCCAGGCCCCTTGGCTGAGAAACAGCCCCACAGCATGATGCTGCCACCACCATGCTTGACTGTAGGGATGGTATTCTTGGGGTCGTATGCAGTGCCATCCAGTCTCCAAACGTCACGTGTGTGGTTGGTACCAAAGATCTCGATCTTGGTCTCATCAGACCAGAGAACCTTGAACCAGTCTGTCTCAGAGTCCTCCAAGGGATCATGAGCAAACTGTAGACGAGCCTTGACATGACGCTTTGAAAGTAAAGGTACCTTATGGGCTCGTCTGGAACGGAGACCATTGCGGTGGAGTACGTTACTTATGGTATTGACTGAAACCAATGTCCCCACTGCCATGAGATCTTCCCGGAGCTCCTTCCTTGTTGTCCTTGGGTTAGCCTTGACTCTTCGGACAAGCCTGGCCTCGGCACAGGTGGAAACTTTCAAAGGCTGTCCAGGCCGTGGAAGGCTAACAGTAGTTCCATAAGCCTTCCACTTCCGGATGATGCTCCCAACAGGGGAGACAGGTAGGCCCAATTCCCTGGAAAGGGTTTTGTACCCCTTGCCAGCCTTGTGACCCTCCACGATCTTGTCTCTGATGGCCTTGGAATGCTCCTTTGTCTTTCCCATGTTGACCAAGTATGAGTGCTGTTCACAAGTTTGGGGAGGGTCTTAATTAGTCAGAAAAGGCTGGAAAAAGAGATAATTAATCCAAACATGTGAAGCTCATTGTTCTTTGTGCCTGAAATATTTCTTAATACTTTAGGGGAACCAAACAGAATTCTGGTGGTTTGAGGGGTTGAATAATAAATGACCCTCTGAATAAACTTTTCACAATTTAAAAAAAAAAAAAGAAATAACATTCTTTTTTGCTGCAGTGCATTTCACACTTCTTGGCTAATCTACAGTCCAAATGTCACAATGCCAAGTTAATTCCGAATGTGTAAACCTGCTAAATCTGCAGGGGGTTGAATACTACTTGTAGGCACTGTATGATCTCCTATCCTGGTACATATGATCTCCCATCCTGGTACATATGATCCCTTATCTTGGGAGATAGCCTCCCATCCTGGTACATGGCCCCATCACATAGTATGAATAGTCAAATATAATAATTAATGTTTGTTTTAATACATTTCACCCATATCATTATGAAATACCTGATATAACAAAGTATCTAACATGCTGATACTGAATACCCTTCCAGCAGCAAATGGAAGGCGAAACATGAATGCCAGATTAGATCCACGTTCTCTCTCCTTCTGAAAAAAAAAAGAAGGAAGAAAGTTAAAACAAAACTTAATATGTGTTTTAGAAATGGGATTAATGATATTAAAGAGTCTCTCCAAGAAATGTAATAAAATAAGTAAAATAAATAATACACAATTAAATATTAAGCATGCTTCTAAAAACCTTTATCAAAAAAAAGGTTTATCCATTGCACTCAGGGATTTAAAGATGGCAACTGAAATAAATCTGTGAACCTGTTCTAGAGTCTAGAGGACATATAGTAGGACAGGCTCTGTGAAGCACGAGACAGAGGTCCCATCAGAACAGCACCCATTCAGGCATAGGGAACTCTCACATTTCTCTGGTCAGTCAACCTGACAGGTCACTAAGTGGGGCCCTACTAAAGGAGAATATCAACACCTTCTGTTAGTTCATTGAGAATGAACAGGTAAAATATAAATCTTTGTACCATGTTAGCCAGTAGATATGAAAAAAATTGTTTAAAGAACTGAGAATCCTCTGTGGTTTATACCTTTTCTGTTAGCAATTAAAAGGTATTAACCACTGAGGACCTCAGTTCTTTTAAACAATTATTTTTTTAGAATATTCAAATTGTCTCTTCAGGGAGGAAGGAGACAAACTCTAGCGCCACCTATTGGAAGTCGCAATCTTAAAAGTCAAAAGTGACTCTCCAACGAGCCTTTTCATATGACCTAGGATTTTTAAGCCAGATTAGAACCTCAATTTGCAGACACGGTGTTTCGGGATGATTGTCCCCGATCAATGCAAAGTATGAAGTCTGATCTGGCTGAATGAGAAGCTCTACTGGGGTCTCAGGGGAAAACGTTTCTCCTTGCAGAGACTGACAAACCAATCTGGCTGTCAGTGGTGAAGAGTCTTATAGCTGCAATGCTCCTCTGGGAAATATTCAAATTGTCTCTTCAGGGAGGAAGGAGACAAACTCTGGCACCACCTATTGGAAGTAGCAATCCTAAAAGTCAAAAATGACTCTCCAACAAGCCTTTTCATATGAACTAGGATTTTTATGCCAGATAAGAACCTCAATTACGCTAGAGTTCATCTCCTTCCTCCCTGAAAAGACAATTTGAGTATTTCCCAGAAGAGCATTGCAGCTATAAGACTCTTCACCACTGACAACCATATTGGTTTGTCAGTCTCTGCAAAGCGAAAAGTTTTCCCCTGAGACCCTTTTTTAGAATAAACATTCATCTCAGTCAGCCTGGCAGTTTTAGTGCATTTGTCTCATGCTTGACATAGCCCATCCTACTGTGTAATTTCTGAAATTTCAGTAGAGATGAGCAAACCGGTCGCGGTTCGGCTCGAGGTCGGTTCGCCGAACGGAGCTCCCGTTCGAGTTCGGTTCGTCGAACGTTCGACGAACTGAACTCGAACCAATAGGCTATAATAGGAGGCAATCACAAACACATAAAAATGCATTATAAATGTACACATACAGTTAATAAACATTGCCATAACACTTACCGGTCCCCGCGATCCCTCCTGCACTCTGTCTCCTGCCGCTATTCCATCCGATGATCGCTGAATCCTCCCGGTGACCGGCACTGCCAGCAGAGATGCAGGACCTATCGTGACGTCAAAATAGCCATGTGACCAGTCACGTGGCTATTATCTCATTGGCTACAGACTGGTCACATGACTATGACGCGTCATGTAGGACCTGCGAGTGCATCTCTCCGGTACACGGTGCACATGTGTGTATCACCGTGTACCGGCGACATGCTCTAGCACACGGTCGACTCCCCGTTCCGTTAGGGACCGGCTGACACAGCCGGTCATTAACGGAGATCACCGTTGCCATAGCAACGCAGTTAGCGGTGACGTCACCGCTAACCGCGGCTCCGGGAACACCGTTGCTATGGTAACGCGTCTGTCAGCATTACCGCTGTTACCGCTAGCAGCACTGATCACTCACGGAGTGAAGGCTGCACGCTGCTTCTCGTGCAGCTTTCACGGAGTGAATGCTCCACGGGAAGCAGTGTCTTCCCCCATGCAGCAGTGATGGAGCAGAGCTGCATTTGTTGAATGAGAAAGACAGAAGAGCAGGATCGTGGAGGGCTGACAGGGGGTAATAAAGATGGAGTCTCTAATGTGTCTGTGTATTTATTTCTATTAAAGTATTTTTTCTCTGTGTGGTGTCTTTTTTTAACCCTTTATTGGAGATTCTTAATGGCCGGGTCAAACGTGCCTGTCATTAAGAATCTCTGGCTTAATACTGGCTAGTAAAACAAAGCCAGTATTAACTCATGATTACCCAACAAGCCACCCGGCTCCAGGGCTGTTGGAAGAGTTGGATACAGCGCCAGATGATGGCGCTTCTATGAGAGCGCCATTTTCTGGGATGACTGCGGACTGAAATTCGCAGCAGAGGCACCCAGAAACCTCGGGCTAACCTGTGCTGCGGATTCCAATCCCCAGCTGCCTAGTTGTACCCGGCTGGACACAAAAATGGGGCGAAGCCCACGTCATTTGTTTTTTAATTATTTCATGAATTAAGTGAAATAATTAAAAAAAACGGGCTTCCCTATATTTTTGGTTCCCAGCCGGGTACAAATAGGCAACTGGGGGTTGGATACAAAAATATGGCGAAGCCCACGTCATTTTTTTGGTGGGCAAAAAACTTCTGCATACAGTCCTGGATGTAGTATGCTGAGCCTTGTAGTTCTGCAGCTGCTGTCTGCTCTTCTCCATACAGACAAACAGCAGCTGCAGAACTACAAGAGTCAGCATACTCCATCCAGGACTGTATGCAGAAGTTTTTTGCCCCCTGAAAAAATTATGTGGGCTTCGCCATATTTTTGTATGCTAGCCAGGTACAGCAGGCTAGGTACGGCTGCCCCCAACCCCCAGTTGCCTATTTGTACCCGGCTGGGAACCAAAAATAAAGGGAAGCCCTTTTTTTATTATTTCATGAATTTCATGAAATAATTAGAAAACAAATGACGTAGGCTTCGCCCCATATTTTTGTCCAGCCAGGTACAAGTGGGCAGCTGGGGATTGGAATCCGCAGCACAGGTTGGCCTGAGCTTTCTGGGCCCCACTGCTGCGAATTGCAGTCTGCAGCCGCCTCAGAAAATGGCATTTTCATAGAAGCGCCATCTTCTGGCGCTGTATCCAACTCTTCCAGCACCTGCCTGCTATTCCTGGCTAGCATACAAAAATATGGCGAAGCTCACGTCCTTTTTTTGTAGTTTTTTGGCAAAAAAAATAAAAAATGCTTCCCTGGATTTTCCATTGCCAGTGAAGGTAACACCAAGCAGTGGGGGTTAGCAGCCAGTAGCTGCTTGGATTACCCTTAGCTAGCAATACAAAAAATGCAGCGGGAGCCCATATATATTTTTTTAATTATTTATTTAAATAACTAAAAACATCACTGCTGGACATCACAGTGCTGTAAAAATAAATCTTTAAAAAAATGACGTAGCGCTCCGCGGTATTTTTGATTCTCAGCGCAGATGAAGCAGACAGCTATGGGTTGCCACCCCCATCTGCCTGCCGTTACCTTGGTTGGCAATCAAAATACAGGGAAGCCCATTAATTTTTTCCATTTAAAAAATAGTTAAAAAAAAAAATGACGTTGGGTCCCCCCATTTTTGATAGCCAGCTAGGGTAAAGCAGACGGCTGTAGCCTGAAAACCACAGCTGGCAGCTTTACCGTGGTTGGGGATCCAATGTGGAGGTCCCCTCAGGCTCTTTTTTATAATTATTTTATAAATATTAATAATTACACAATAAAAGTAGGGTCCCCCCCAAATTGGATCACCAGCCAAGGTAAAGCGGACAGCTGTTGTCTGGTATTCTCAGGGTGGGAAGGTCCATAGTTATTGGGCCTTCACAGCCTAAAAATAGCAGGCCGCAGGCACCCCAGACGTGGCGCATCCACTAGATGCGCCAATCCTGGCGCTTCACCCCAGCTCATCCCGTGCCCTGGTGCAGTGGCAAACGGGGTAATAAATCGGGTTGATACTAGCTGAGATCAAGCCCAGCAGTTTGTGATGTCATGGCGTCTATTAGATACCCAACATCATAAACTGTCAGTACTAACAAAAAAAAAAAATCGACAAAAGAAATTTATTTGAAAAAACAGTCCCCAAAACATTTCCTCTTTCACCAATTTATTGTAAGAAAAAAAATAAAGGGGTCAAACAACAACTCTGGACCGTCTAGAATATGGGGGGAGACACTCAGGGAACGTATCCCCCATTTTCTAGGAGTGCGGACCCTTCATCTGAGGAGTGTGGGTGCAATGAATCTGCACTCACTCTCCCTGGGTCCACAGCAGCAGAGTCCATGTCGTAATGGTTGCTACCAAAGCTGCAATGCCCTGTTCATGAGGTAAGGGCATGCCTAATCAGGAGAACTACTGTAGAGGAAGCTCTGCTCACTGGTATATAGGTGCTCAGAGGTAATAGATAAAATTAGTGAGTAACCTCGGCACTCTAAATCTCCCAGACTAAGTCAGTAAGTCACAACGGATAGTAATGCAAAATCACTCTTTATTGGTCCGTATTAAGAAAAAAATTTTTTCATAAGCATATATGTTTTTGTCCAAAACAAGTTACAAATGACGTTTCGGCCTGAGCCTTCGTCAGATTTGACTTATCTGCATGTAATCATGAAAAATGACAATAATCAGTATCACATAAGAGTGAGAGAACAATAACATAAACTCGAACAATGTAGAGGTACAATTGGGATGCAGCAAAAAATTGCAACACAGCAAGAAATGAAACACATGATACAAATGTCATAATACAGTACAAGGACAATATAGTAATGACAAATATGGGGTCAGAGTAGGCTTAGACAGCTCTGGTACGAAAGAGATGTCAATCATAAAGTAACATGTGCAGTAGGTGTAGAGCTACACTATGCATGGCAGAGCTAATGGGTAGACCGACCATAGAAAAAGAACGGAGAAAAAGTGGAGAAAAAGTGGAGAAAAAGTGGAGAAAAAGTGGAGAAAAAGTGGAGAAAAAATAGAGAAAAAAATGGAGAAAAAGTGGAGAAAAAGTGGAGAAAAAAATGTAGAAAAAGTGGAGAAAAATGGAGAAAAAGTGGAGAAAAAGTGGAGAAGAAGTGGAGAAAAAATGGAGAACAAGTGGAGAAAAAGTGGAGAAAAAGTGGAGAAAAAGTGGAGAAAAAAAATGTAGAAAAAGTGGAGAAAAAATGGAGAAAAAGTGTAGAAAAGGTAGAGAAAAAGTGGAGAAGAAGTGGAGAAGTGGAGAAAAAATGGAGAAAACGTGGAGAAAAAGTGTAGAAAAAGTGTAGAAAAAGTGTAGAAAAAATGGAGAAAAATTGGAGAAAAAGTGGAGAAAAAGTGAAGAAAAAGTGGAGAAAAAGTGGAGAAAAAGTGGAGAAAAAAATGTAGAAAACGTGGAGAAAAAGTGTAGAAAAAGTGTTGAAAAAATGGAGAAAAAGTGGAGAAAAAGTGGAGAAAAAGTGGAGAAAAAGTAGAGAAAAAAATGTAGAAAACGTGGAGAAAAAGTGTAGAAAAAGTGTAGAAAAAGTGTAGAAAAAATGGAGAAAAAGTGGAGAAAAAGTGGAGAAAAAGTGGAGAAAAAGTGGAGAAAAAGTGAAGAAAAAGTGGAGAAAAAATGGAGAAAAAGTGGAGAAAAAGTGGAGAAAAAGTGGAGAAAAAATGTAGAAAAAGTGGAGAAAAAGTGGAGAAAAAGTGGAGAAAAAAATGTAGAAAAAGTGGAGAAAAAATGGAGAAAAAAATGGAGAAAAAGTGGAGAAAAAGTGGAGAAAAAAATGGAGAAAAAGTGGAGAAAAAATGGAGAAAAAGTGGAGAAAAAGTGGAGAAAAAGTGGAGAAAAAATGCAGAAAAAGTGGAGAAGAAGTGGAGAAGTGGAGAAGAAGTGGAGAAGAAGTGTTTGTTCATGCCAGATGGGAGATAAATAATTTTTTACCGGCGCTGTCATTTACTGTAACGTGATCATCGTTGTACGGTGTATACCTGTGATCACGTGAGCGGGGACTGGAAAAACCGTCCTGAATCATGATCTCCAAGGTCTCAGCTAGCCCTGAAACCCCGGAGATTTTTTGACGCCGGGGGGCTTTATTCACTTATTTCTGCCTGCTGTTTATAAACGGCAGATCAGAATAAGGCTACATTAACACGACCGATCCATTTTTGCGATCTGCAAAAAACAGTCCATTTTTTTTCACGGGTGTATCCGTGTGGCATCCGTTTCCGTTCCGTAGACGGTCCGTATGTCATCTGTTTGTCATCCATGTGCCTTCCATTTTTTTTGTGTACTGCAAAAAAACTGAAGGAGGGTAAATGCATAAATTTACCCAGGATCCATAGCTTCATCCTACATGAGGCGGTCACATGTTCACTCCAGTGCCATTTTCTACGGCTTTTCACAGCGTAGAGCGGTCTGGTGATTTTCTTTTGCTTGTGCACTTCATATCAGTCTTTTCTGTCATTATAATGGCAGAAAGACACATAATGTCCCACTCTCCTGCATTTTGTAATTTTTCACCCTTTGGTGCCTTTCATGTGGCAATAAGGGGTGCTTAGCTTTGTATTTAGCCAAAAAAAATGAAAAAAAAAATGACGTAGGGTTCCCCCTAGTTTTGTAGCCAGCTAGGGTAAAGCAGACGGCTGCAGCCTGCAGACCACAGCTGGCAACCTCACCTTGGCTGGTAATCCAAAACTGAGGGCACCCCACGCTGTTATTTTAAATAAATAAATAATTAAAAAATAAAAACACGTAGGGGTCCCCCCAAAATTGGATCACCAGCCAAGGTAAAGCAGACAGCTGGGGTCTGATATTCTCAGACTAGGGAGGTCCATGGCTATTGGACTCTCCCCAGCCTAAAAATAGCAGGCCGCAGCCGCCCCAGAAGTGGCGCATCCATTAGATGCGCCAATCCTGGTGCTTCGCCCCAGCTCATCCCGCGCCCTGGTGCGGTGGCAAACGGGGTAATATATGGGGTTAATACCAGATGGGTAATGTCACCTGGCATCAAGCCCTGGGGTTGGTGAGGTCAGGCGTCTATCAGATACCCGACATCACCAACCCAGTCAGTAATAAAAAAAAATAGACGACAAACACATTTTTATTTGAAAAAACACTCCCCAAAACATTCCCTCTTTAACCAATTTATTAGAAAGAAAAACAAATCCAGGTCTGGTGTAATCCAAGGGGTTGCCATGACGATCCACATAGTCCAAGTCAATGAAGAGCAGAATGTTCCCCATTGGCTGGGAGAGTAGTGCAGTGACCTGAGCTAACATCAATGGGTCAGCCCTGGTCACTTCAGGGGATGACAAGTGCTGCTGTCAGCGAGGTACATTACCTGCGCTGATCTCCTGCACACTGACAGCACCTGTCACTGAGTTCAATGACCGCCGCCTTCACAGCCAAGTATCGCGAGAGGCCCGTGACGTCACCGCTAGTCAGTCTCGGGTTGGAAGCGAGAGAAGGTGATGTGACAAGCGGCGGCCATGGAGGACAGTGACAGCGCTGAGGTCGGGATGGCGGGACTTCATTACCGCAGGTAAGCCGAGCGGGACCATGTGGGCAGAGTGTGTGTGCAGAGTGTGTGTGTGTGTATGTGTACGTGTGTACATGCCGCGGGCAGGAGGGGGTGGAGCGAGCTGAGCGGGGAAGTGTGGGCTTCCTGCACGTAACTAGGATAAACATCGGGTTACTAACCAAAGCGCTTTGCTTGGATACCCGATGTTTATCTTGGTTACCAGCTTGTGGCAGGCTGCCAGCGATGGCTCCTGCACACTGTAGCTGTAAAAAGCCCTGCTTTTTGCTGCTAGAACCGTTCTCGAACGTATCTAGAACTATCGAGCTTTTGCAAAAAAGCTCAAGTTCTAGTTCGATCTAGAACAGCCCCCAAAATCACTCGAGCCTAGAACTGGAGAACCGCGCTCAACTCTAAATTTCAGATGGCTGCACAGATTTATGGCAGTTGCCATCTTTAGATCCTGACAGAGTGCATCATTTTTTTGTTAAATAAAGTGTTTAGATTTAACCGTGTATTATTGATTTTATTTATTTATTTATTATATTTCTTTAAGAACCTCATTAATGAATGCTGCTTTGTATATTATATTTTGTAGAGTAAATAAATGATTTTCTAACTGTGACGTTGTCCTCATAAAGGAGGCATTGTTCTTCCTTTCTGTGGCTGGATCAATATTTAGTTTAGCCACATAACTGATTTATTTTCTATTTTTGTCATGTCATATTTGCTTTAGAGGTAAAATAGGAAATTGAGATATATGTTTAATTATAGAATGGATGTTCACTAGACATGGCAAGGTCTTGACTTAATTTTGGTCTAGCTATTAGAGCTTGAGCATTATCATGGTCTCTCAGATTAAAGGAGTTGTTCACTACTGGGACAACCTCTTCTCAATCACCATATTTCCGCCCTACTAAAATAACAACACTAATACTCTCCAAGGGATGATGTGACATTGTTCCATCACATTAGCCTTGTGCGCAATCAGTGCTGGCTTCACTCTCCCTCCCTTTGGATCCATCAATCAATGGAATGTAAGCGGCAGTGGCAGCACTGACTAAGGCGGGCTTTGCACACTACGACATCGCAGGTGCGATGTCGGTGGGGTCAAATTGAAAGTGACGCACATCCGGCATCGCAGGCGACATCGTAGTGTGTAAAGCCTAGATGATACGATTAACGAGCGCAAAAGCGTCGTAATCGTATCATCGGTATAGCGTTGGCGTAATCCATAATTACGCTAATGCGACGGTCCGATGTTGCTCCTCGTTCCTGCGGCAGCACACATCGCTGTGTGTAAAGTCGCAGGAGCGATGAACATCTCCTACCGGCGTCACTGCGGCTTCCGTAGGATATGCGGAAGGAAGGAGGTGGGCGGGATGTTTATATCCCGCTCATCTCCGCACCTCTGCTCCTATTGGCTGCCTGCCTTGTGACGTCGCAGTGACGCCGCACGACCCGCCCCCTTAATAAGGAGGCGGGTCGCCGGCCAGAGCGACGTCCCAGGACAGGTGAGTCCATGTGAAGCTGCCGTAGCGATAATGTTCACTACGGCAGCTATCACAAGGATATCACAGCTGCGACGGGGGCGGGGACTATCGCGCTCGGCATCGCAGCATCGCCTTGCGATGTCGCAGCGTGCAAAGTACCCCTTACTCTTGATGTTCAATTCATTCATAGGTGGGGAGAGTGAAGTAAGTGCTGCATGGGTGCTGGGATCATGTGATGGAACAATGTTATGTTACTCCCAGGAAAGTGAGTGCCAACATCGCTGCGCTGGAATGGTATAAGTTCATAGACCTGCATCCCCTGGCAGAAAACCATGCAGATTTGGTTTCAAAATGTATACAAAAAAATGCATCAAAACCACATCAAAACGCATGCAGTTTTCACGTAATTTTTACAAGGAGATGTAGATTTGGTGCAGGAATATGGTGTGTAAATTTCAGCATAAAATCTGCATCTCTTGGTCAAAAAACTGCACAAAAACAGTTTTGACATAATTTACTTTATAGTTTGATAGAATAAACTTTGACAATGGCAGCAATACCAATTATGATTTTTTTGTTTTATTTCTAATTGGGCAAAAGGGGGGATGAATTGAGAGTAAATGCCCTGTCACACACAGAGATAAATCTGTGGCAGATCTGTGGTTGCAGTTAAATTGTGGACAATCAGTGCCAGGTTTGTGGCTGTGTATAAATGGAACAATATGTCCATGATTTCACTGCAACCACAGATCTGCCAAAGATTTATCTCTGTGTGTGACGGGGCCTTTAGTGTTTTTTTTTGTCCTCATATTTTTTTTAAAACTTTTTTATTTTAATTTTATAGTTCGCTTATGGTACGTCAGGCTGTAATCTTCTAATCGCTTGTGTTGCACATATGAGTGGATAAGCACTGCTATGTAGAGCTAAAATCACAATCTCCTATGAGTGCTAGCTCTAGAATGGCTTTCACGAGAATGATAATGACAAGCATGGGAGTTATCAGGAGACCCCTGTATGTCATGGCAATCCATAAGGAGCAGTTAAGGTCACTGAGTTCACAGACCTGTATCTTCTGGCAAAAAAACGCATTAAAACAGCATGCGTTATGATGTGGTTTTCATTTAATTGTTTCCTAGAAGGAGGCATCACAGGTGCAGGAGGATCAAATCACAAACACATTTCCAAAACATGGAGGGGGTGATTGCTGGATGATAAAACTGCACACTGATGGCTTGCATAGAGCGCTGTTCACACTTGCAGATGCAAGTCACAAACCCGCAGCCTATTAGGCAACACCCATACTATTAGATCAGGTGGGCTGCCAAGCCGTACTCCATCTGTGCATGATACAGGGACAAGAACTCTAATATGCAAGGCCTAACAAAAAGGGGCCTGGCTGTATCCTGTACAAACTACTATTTGCATATTAGAGTTCCTGTCCCTGTATGATGCACAGATGGGGTACGGCTTGGCAGCCTGCCTGATCTAATAGTTTGGACTTCGCCTAATAGGATGCGGGTTTGTGACTGTGTATCTGCATGTGTGAACAGTTTTCCATGCAAGCCATCAATGTGCAGTTTTACCATCCAGCAATCACCCCCTCCATATTTTGTAAGCGTGTGTGTGATTTGCTCCTCCTGCACCTGCGATGCCTCCACCTAGTGGGGGCCTAGCTATATCCTAATTGTTTGCTAGAAGATGCAAATTTGGTGTAGAAATCTGTGCAGTCATTACAGCACCAAATTTGCATTTACTGGCAGAAAATCGCATCAAAACGATTTCAAAACCATTTTTGTGTGGGGGGTTTTTGCCAAGAGATGCAGATTTGATGCTGAAATTTATACAGCATATTGCTGCACCCAATCTACACCTCCTGGCAAAAAATCAAATCAAAACCACATCATAACGCATGCAGTTTTGATGCGATTTTTTGAAATTGAAATTTAGTGGTTTTTTTGTCATATTTTTCTGACCTGCTGACAGTCAGAAATTGCATTCACAAGATAGCACCAGAGGAATAGAAAAAGCTGAAAATGCTAGAGAGTGAGCATAAGAGAGTGGCAGAGGCCTTTCTTTAAAAGCACCACTCTAGTGATGAAAAAAAAATGCTGGAGTAGTGCATTAATATTGTAGAAAGAGCATAAGACAGTGGCAGAGGCCTTTCTTTAAAAGCACCACTCTAGTGATGAAAAAAAATGCTGGAGTAGTGCATTAATGTTTTAGAAAGAGCAGGCGCCCAAATTTTGGTGAAAACTCAATGATAAATGTCCCCTGATGTTTTTTAACCACTAAACAAATTGACCTGTGCTGCAGATTTCAAATGAACAATGTGTCAATTCATTTACCACTGATTTCATCCTTTGCAAGGCAAAAGAAGAGGTCATTGGTAAAGGTGAAAGAATCATTTGCTTATTAGTAAACACAGCAATACCTGCACAACATTGGCATGGATTTTACCATTGTTAATTTGCTGTGGTATTTCCATTGTACAAATTCTGCAGCAAATACATTATGTGAATATTTATACTATATGAGCAAAAGTTGTGGGGGCCCTAAATCAGTTATTAGTGACATTGGAGTGATAACGAAAGGGATTTTTCCCTCACATCCACCATACCCTTTACGGAAATCTGTCCATCACCTATAACACCAGAACCTTTTATTAAAAGCCTTATTTTGTTGGTCGTGGGGGAAAAAAACAAATTCAGTCTGAGGTGATGCAGTGGAAGGGGGCGCAGTCAGCCAGGGGTGATACAGGGGGATGGGACGCAGTTAGTCAGGGGTTATACAGCAAGAGGGGATGCAGTCAGTCAGTTGGTGATACGGGGAGGGGATACAGTCAATCAGGGGTGATACAGGAGGAAGGGAAGAAGTCAGTTAGTGGTGATTCAACAAGTAGGGGGCGCAGTCAGTCATGGGTGATACAAGGGGGGGCTACGCCTCCCAAAAATTTGATAAGAAAGAAGTAGTGAACACCACAGGGTAATAAATCTAAATAAATGGAGGGCTGCTAACAAAAACTATGGAAAAAAATGAATTGCACCATGAGAGGAAAAAAAGCTGCATCATAAAGCCTGTGCAAACCCAGGTATCTATATTTAAACATGGATTTTATTGCTGCAAAACATAAAATCCAAGGTAATATTTAAATATACATGTCCCCCTCCTGGTATTTATGTCCCCATCCTGGGCCCCTCCTGGTATATCTGGCACCTTCTTGGTACATATGTCTTCAATCAGGCTTCTTCTTGTAAATATATCCCCCACCTGGGATACATGTCCCCATCCTGGGCCCCTCCTGGTATATATGTCCCACTCCTTGCATATATGTCCCCATCCTGGACCCCTCCTCGTACATATGTTCCCTTTTGGTAGATATGTCCCCATCCTGAGCTTCTCCTGTTATAGATGTCCTCCTCCTGGTATTTTTCTACCCATACTTGTTTATTTGTTCTCTCTCTGGTATATATGTGCTCCTGGCATATATATATGTATATATATATATATATATATATATATCTATAGATATATATATATATATATATATATATATATATCTATAGATATATATATATATATATATATATATATATATATAGATATATATATATATATATATATATATATATAGATATTTATTATATATATACTAGCTGTACTACACGGCTTCGCCCAGGTTAATAACTGCTGTTAACAAAATAAAATGTATTATTAACAAAAATGTATTCTGCACACAAAAAACACAAAACAAATAGATAGAAATGTAATTATAATATCTGTCTCCCCCTCTGTATATATCTCTGTCTCTCTCACTATCTCATTGTCTGTCTGTCTCTTTCCCTGTCTGTCTATGACTGTCTGTCTCTTTCTCCATCTGTCTCAATCTCTTTCCCTGTCTGTCTATCTATCTCTGTCACTTTCCCTGTCTGTCTCTTTCCCTCTCTTTCCCTCTCTTTCCCTGTGTCTCTTTCCCTTTCTTTCCCTGTCTGTCTCTTTCCCTTTCTTTCCCTGTGTCTCTTTCCCTCTCTTTCCCTGTGTCTCTTTCCCTCTTTCCCTGTCTGTCTCTTTCCCTCTCTTTCCCTGTCTGTCTCTGACTCTTTGTCTGTGTCTGTCTCTTTACCTCTCTGTGTCTGTCTCTTAACCTGTCTCTCTCTTTCCTTCTCTTTCATTGTCTGTCTCTTTCCCTGTCAGTCTATCTCTTTGTCTGTGTCTGTCTCTTTGTGTCTGTCTCTTACCCTGTCTATGTCTGTTTCTTACCCTGTCTGTGTCTGCCTCTTTCCCTGTCTGTCTCTTTCCCTGGCTGCATTGTGACACACCAACATTCCATATAAGGGCAGGACTGCGCATTCTTCTGAAGTTCTGGCTGCACTGTGGCTCCTAGCTCCATTCGCTTTAATGGAGGCAGGTTTTTTGGTGAATAACTGTAAAGAGCGGGGTTAAAATTTCCCCTCAAAACATAGCCTATGACGCTCTCGGGGTCCAGAAGTGTGAGTGTGCAAAATTTTGTGCTGTAGCTGTGGTGCAGTGCAACGGTGCAGATGCCAATCCCGGACATACACACATACATACATACATACACACACACATACACACATTCAGCTTTATATATTAGAATATATATTTATATATATTGTGAGGTAGCGTGGTCGGCTGTGCAGCAGAAGACACGGGATCCAGGCACCAAGGTTCACAGCACACGGTTTAATATTCAAACAAAAGTCCACAACAGTACACATGTGCCTCTCTGGCAGAAAACTCAGGGAGTTGTGTTCACTCCCTCACACCCGGCACCCCCGCCCTTGTTCCTGTTTCCTTTTAACCCTTCTATCAGCCTGTAGGGAAAACAGCATTAACCCTGGAGTGGAGTTGCTTTCTATCATGGAGTGAGCACAACCGGGGCGAGACATACCGGCCGTCATAGATAACCCCGGTCACAGTCTCACATACCCCCCCCCCCCTCAGTTCAAGCGTGCGGGGTTGAACTCCCGCCATCAAACACGGGCCGCGGGACAAGGCATCCGCGCTGCCCAGCAACCTACCGGCCCGGTGTTCAACCGTAAACCGGAAGTTCTGCAGAGAAAGGAACCACCGGGTAACCCGGGCATTCCGTTCCTTGGCGGACCTCATCCAGACCAGTGGAGAGTGATCCGTCACCAAGCGAAACTGCCGTCCCAGCAGGTAATAGCGTAGGGACTCCAAGGCCCACTTGTTCGCCAGGCACTCCTTCTCCACTACGCTATAATTCCGCTCGGGAGGGGTGAGCTTCCTACTTAAGAAGGTGACGGTGTGTTCCTCCCCCTGAACCACCTGAGACAGCACTGCCCCTAGGCCGACCTCAGAGGCATCAGTCTGTACTATGAACTCCTTCCGGAAATCAGGGTTTACAAGAACGGGCTGTCCGCACAGAACCCCCTTCAGGGCCCGGAAGGAGTCCTCGGCCTGCGGAGTCCAGCGCACCATGACGGACTTCTTGCCTTTGAGAAGGTCCGTCAAGGGGGCTGATAGTCCCGCAAAATCTTTTACAAACCTCCTGTAGTACCCCACGATACCCAGGAAGGCCCTAACCTGCTTCGTGGTCAGGGGTCTAGGCCACTTCTGGATCGCCTCAACCTTGTTAATTTGGGGCTTAATCACTCCTTGGCCTATCACGTAGCCCAAGTAGCGGGCTTCCGTGAGTCCCAACACACATTTCTTGGGATTGGCTGTCAATCCGGCTGTTCGAAGCGCGTCCACCACCGCTTGTACCTGTTCCAAGTGGGTCTGCCACTCGGAGCTGTAAATAATGATGTCATCAAGGTACGCTGATGCATACGCCTGGTGGGGTTCCAGCACCAAGTCCATCAACCTCTGGAACGTGGCCGGAGCGCCATGTAACCCAAAAGGCAAGACAACATAGTGGAAGAGACCCTCCGGCGTAACAAAAGCGGTTTTCTCCTTGGCGGACTCCGTCAGTGGCACCTGCCAGTACCCCTTGGTCAGGTCGAGCGTGGTGAAATATCGCGCCTGTCCCAGCCTATCAATCAGCTCATCCACCCGGGGCATGGCGTAGAGATCGAACTTGGATATTTCGTTCAATCTCCTAAAGTCATTGCAGAACCTTACGGAGCCATCGGGTTTTAGTATTAGGACAATGGGACTAGCCCATTCACTCCGGGATTTTTCGATGACCCCCAGGCGTAGCATTGTCTTCACTTCCTCTGATATGGCTTGTCTTCGAGCCTCCGGCACCCGGTATGACTTCAGGCGTACCTTCAGGTGAGGCTCGGTGACAATGTCATGTCGTATCAGACTGGTCCTACCCGGCAACTCGGAGAAGACATCGGGGTTCTGCTGAACCAGCCGTCTGGCCTCTCGCCTCTGTTGCTTGGTGAGGGCTTCTCCAATCCTTACTTCCGGTTCGTCCTCTCCGGAAGTTGCTGGAGCCGGGTTTGGACGACCCGAAGAGGAGGGAGATGGGGGAAAATCAACCATCAGGCTTTCCCGTTCCTGCCACGGTTTTAATAGGTTGACATGATATATTTGTTCAGGTTTCCGCCTACCGGGCTGCAATACCTTATAATTGACCACCCCGACTCTTTCCTTTATCTCGTAGGGGCCTTGCCACTGAGCCAGGAATTTACTCTCCGCCGTGGGGATCAATACCAACACCCGATCCCCGGGTTTAAAGGTCCGCACGGTGGCTTGTCTATTGTAGCGGCCGCTTTGCGCGGCCTGAGCCTCCTGTAAATGCTCCTTCACAATTGGCATGACCGCGCTTATGCGGTTCTGCATTCCTAAAATGTGTTCAATCACACTTTTATGGGGGGTGGGCTCTTGCTCCCATGTTTCCTTTGCCAGGTCCAACAATCCTCGGGGATGTCGCCCGTATAACAACTCAAAAGGCGAAAACCCCGTGGATGCCTGTGGCACCTCTCGTATGGCAAACATCAAATAGGGAAGCATCATATCCCAGTCTTTCCCGTCTTTGGAGATCACCCTTTTGAGCATGGTTTTCAGGGTTTTATTGAATCGTTCTACTAACCCATCCGTCTGAGGATGATACACAGACGTACGCAACTGCTTGATCTGGAGTAGCCGGCATAGCTCTTTGGTCACTTTAGACATGAATGGGGTCCCCTGATCCGTAAGGATCTCCTTGGGCAACCCCACCCGGCAGAACACAGCAAACTACTCCCGAGCTATAAGCTTCGCCGCAGTATGTCTGAGAGGTATCGCCTCTGGATACCGGGTGGCATAGTCAACAATCACTAGGATGTGTTGGTGTCCTCGAGCAGACTTTACGAGGGGCCCCACCAGATCCATCCCTATCCGTTCAAAAGGGACTTCTATAATGGGTAAGGGCACCAACGGACTGCGAAAGTGGGTCAAGGGTGCGGTAAGCTGACACTCCGGGCAGGTTTCGCAGAACCGTTTTACCTCCCCAAAGACCCCGGGCCAATAGAACCTTTGCAATATTCGCTCCTGCGTTTTCTTGACCCTAGGTGGCCACTCATCAGGTGTTTATGAGCCAAGTCGAGGACCCGCTGGCGATACGGCTGGGGTACCACCAACTGCTCTACCCCCACGCCCCGTATTTCATCTACCCGGTAGAGTAAATCCTGCTTAAGAGCGAAATGGGGGTACCTGACCTGGGCACCGGGCAGCTGTGCCACCCCGTCAACTACTCAGAAACATATATAAAGCTCCGGCACTCCTTAGAAGAAAAAGCAAAAAAGTCTCGGGTGGTGCTGAATACGTTTTTTATTAAATCAAGAATGAAGTCTGTCCCATAACGTTTCGGTCTACATCAGACCTTTATCAAGGGATCTATCAGACTAGAGTACTGTAGAAATGAATATGCACCAACGGATAATAAGCGTAATCATCAGTCGCGTCTGACAGTAGGATAGGATACTGTGATTGTGTAACCCAGGTAGTTTTATCACGTTAATTCATGAGCAATAGGAAGAGACTCGTGTCTTACACCTTGGGGGCAAGATACTGTTTGTACTCTGCGCATGTGCTGGCGGGCAAAGAAAGGAGGAGGGGGAAACCCAAGTCTATATGTAGGGTATTAAGCCCAAAGAAGTAGCCTGAATAATCAGGGTTGAAGTCACAATCACAGTCGTTCTTGGTCAGGGGTAAATCCCATATGTTCCCAATCGAGTAATAAGGGATATTTTATGGCTGTCATATCGAATGTATGAACTTATTATACTGTGGAAAGGCACAGTGGCAAGTCTTCAATAATATCAGATGAAGAATCATATGTTCTAGGTACTAGAGTATCCGGCTTACCCACATCCACCAGGACACAGGCACGGTCCAATGCCGGCTACATGTCCACTATCCCTCTCCGGACGAATCTCCACGGTTTTTTAACCTGTTTAAGCCTGCAGCTGGCACGGTTGCCTAGTACCTAGAACATATGATTCTTCATCTGATATTATTGAAGACTTGCCACTGTGCCTTTCCACAGTATAATAAGTTCATACATTCGATATGACAGCCATATAATATCCCTTATTACTCGATTGGGAACATATGGGATTTACCCCTGACCAAGAACGACTGTGATTGTGACTTCAACCCTGATTATTCAGGCTACTTCTTTGGGCTTAATACCCTACATATAGAATTGGGTTTCCCCCTCCTCCTTTCTTTGCCCGCCAGCACATGCGCAGAGTACAAACAGTATCTTGCCCCCAAGGTGTAAGACACGAGTCTCTTCCTATTGCTCATGAATTAACGTGATAAAACTACCTGGGTTACACAATCACAGTATCCTATCCTACTGTCAGACGCGACTGATGATTACGCTTATTATCCGTTGGTGCATATTCATTTCTACAGTACTCTAGTCTGATAGATCCCTTGATAAAGGTCTGATGTAGACCGAAACGTTATGGGACAGACTTCATTCTTGATTTAATAAAAAACGTATTCAGCACCACCCGAGACTTTTTTGCTTTTTCTTCTAAGGAGTGCCGGAGCTTTATATATGTTTCTGAGATTTATTTTTCTCCAGAGCACCCGACTAGATAGTGAGCCAGGCTTATTTTTTCTATTGGACCCCGTCAATTACTGTCACCCGACTCCGGGCATGTATTAATGTAGGGTCCTGGAGTTGGGCTGTCCCAAACGTATCCGGGGACGCCTCCAACTCCGGGATGGGCTCGACCGTCTCAGCCTCTCCTGCCAATACCTCTAGGGGCGACCTATCAGGTTCACATTCTGTCCCTATCATGGGAACCCCTACGGCAGGCGTCCCGGATTCAGGATTGTAGGGCTCAGGTCCCAGACTGACCAATATCTGAGGGGACTTAGGAGGTCTTTTCCATAAAGTCCAAAAATAGGGCAGATCCCTTCCTAGGATCACGTCATAGGGAAGAGTGTTAATAAGTCCCACCTCATGTTGCACTTGACCGCAAGGTGCTGTGATGGTGACAATCCCCGTGGGATAGTCTCGGTGGTCCCCATGTATGCAAACCACCCCCACGGTACGTCCTGTGGCCTTTACTTTAGCCCTTAGGGTTGATCGCACAAGGGTCACTAAGCTTCCGGAATCCAACAAGCCTGTAACCGGACATCCATTCACCTGTATTTGGCATAAGTGGGGCTCAGTCTCTGGGGAGACCAGGTCAGCGGTACACACCACCTGAGAATACATTGAACCCCGCCGGGTAGCCCCACAATCCATGGGCTCCGTGGTGAGTGGACACTGGGCTTCCATATGTCCCACCCGCTGGCACCGCCAACATCTAATAGGGAAGCAAACCCCCTTGACGAGTTGTCGTTTAGGGTACAGAACCTTCTGGACCTCAGGGACGGCGGGCGCGGCCTCAGACGGGACGGTAGCGGACTCCTGCACCGGTGTCGGTGGTGGGTCCTTGGCCCTAGGCTTGGAGGGGCCGGACCGACGGGCGGTACGCAAAGTATCAGTGTCCCGTATCAAGTCCTGCGTAGCCACATGCCGCTCTACCAGGGATACTAATTGGTCCAAGGTACTCGGGTCGCCCTGTCCTACCCACCATTGAATGGTGACGGGTAAAGTGCGCACAAAACGATCAACTACTACCCTTTCCACCATTTGCGCCGGGCTCAGAGTGTCAGGCTGCAACCACTTTTTTACGAGATGCAACAAGTCATAGGCCTGGGAGCGTACGGGTTTGGCTTCCTCATAGAACCACTGATTTACCCGCTGAGCCCGTACATAGGTATTCACCCCCAACCGAGCCAGTATTTCGGCTTTCAAAGACGCATATTCTATGGCGTCCTCGGTACAGAGGTCCAGGTACGCTTTTTGGGGCTCCCCCGTCAGATAGGGCGACAATACCTCAGCCCACTGGGGGGTCGGCAGCTTTTCCCGCTTGGCCACCCGCTCAAACACCGCCAGGAACGCTTCCACATCATCCCCCGGGGTCATCTTTTGTAACGCCTGTCTCACCGCTTTCCGGACGCTGCCGTCGTCACCCGGTCCCGGGGTTGTTGCTGCCGGTCCGGCACAGATCGACTTGGCCAGGAGGACCATCTGTTCTTGGTGCCTCTGTTCCTGCAATTTCAAGGCTTGCTGCTGATGATTCAACGTCCGGAGCAGGTGTGTATTCATCTGTTGTTGCTGTGCAGTAGCCTGAGCCAGCTGCTTTAGTATGTCCTCCATGGCGTCGCCGGGTTTGGGCTGTAGTATAGCCGCTCGAATCCAGGACATGCGCTGCTGGGTCACCAGGGATGGATGCTACACCTCACCGGGCTGGCATGCCCGCCGATTCTCCACCATATGTGAGGTAGCGTGGTCGGCTGCGCAGCAGAAGACACGGGATCCAGGCACCAAGGTTCACAGCACACGGTTTAATATTCAAACAAAAGTCCACAACAGTACACATGTGCCTCTCTGGCAGAAAACTCAGGGAGTTGTGTTCACTCGCTCACACCCGGCACCCCCCGCCCTTGTTCCTGTTTCCTTTTAACCCTTCTATCAGCCTGTAGGGAAAACAGCATTAACCCTGGAGTGGAGTTGCTTTCTATCATGGAGTGAGCACAACCGGGGCGAGACATACCGCCCGTCATAGATAACCCCGGTCACAGTCTCACAATATATATATATATATATATATATATATATATATATATATACAGTTAGGTCCAGAAATATTTGGACAGTGACACAAGTATTGTTATTTTAGCTGTTTACAAGAACATGTTCAGAAATACAATTATATATATAATATGGGCTGAAAGTGCACACTCCCAGCTGCAATATGAGAGTTTTCACATCCAAATCGGAGAAAGGGTTTAGGAATCATAGCTCTGTAATGCATAGCCTCCTCTTTTTCAAGGGACCAAAAGAAATTGGACAAGGGACTCTAAGGGCTGCAATTAACTCTGAAGGCGTCTCCCTCGTTAACCTGTAATCAATGAAGTAGTTAAAAGGTCTGGGGTTGATTACAGGTGTGTGGTTTTGCATTTGGAAGCTGTTGCTGTGACCAGACAACATGCGGTCTAAGGAACTCTCAATTGAGGTGAAGCAGAACATCCTGAGGCTGAAAAAAATGAAAAATCCATCAGAGAGATAGCAGACATGCTTGGAGTAGCAAAATCAACAGTCGGATACATTCTGAGAAAAAAGGAATTGACTGGTGAGCTTGGGAACTCAAAAAGGCCTGGGCGTCCACGGATGACAACAGTGGTGGATGATCGCTGCATACTTTTTTTGGTGAAGAAGAACCCGTTCACAACATCAACTGAAGTCCAGAACACTCTCAGTGAAGTAGGTGTATCTGTCTCTAAGTCAACAGTAAAGAGAAGACTCCATGAAAGTAAATACAAAGGGTTCACATCTAGATGCAAACCATTCATCAATTCCAAAAATAGACAGGCCAGAGTTAAATTTGCTGAAAAACACCTCATGAAGCCAGCTCAGTTCTGGAAAAGTATTCTATGGACAGATGAGACAAAGATCAACCTGTACCAGAATGATGGGAAGAAAAAAGTTTGGAGAAGAAAGGGAACGGCACATGATCCAAGGCACACCACATCCTCTGTAAAACATGGTGGAGGCAACGTGATGGCATGGGCATGCATGGCTTTCAATGGCACTGGGTCACTTGTGTTTATTGATGACATAACAGCAGACAAGAGTAGCCGGATGAATTCTGAAGTGTACCGGGATATACTTTCAGCCCAGATTCAGCCAAATGCCGCAAAGTTGATCGGATGGCGCTTCATAGTACAGATGGACAATGACCCCAAGCATACAGCCAAAGCTACCCAGGAGTTCATGAGTGCAAAAAAGTGGAACATTCTGCAATGGCCAAGTCAATCACCAGATCTTAACCCAATTGAGCATGCATTTCACTTGCTCAAATCCAGACTTAAGACGGAAAGACCCACAAACAAGCAAGACCTGAAGGCTGCGGCTGTAAAGGCCTGGCAAAGCATTAAGAAGGAGGAAACCCAGCGTTTGGTGATGTCCATGGGTTCCAGACTTAAGGCAGTGATTGCCTCCAAAGGATTCGCAACAAAATATTGAAAATAAAAATATATTGTTTGGGTTTGGTTTATTTGTTTAATTACTTTTTACCTCCTAAAATGTGGAGTGTTTGTAAAGAAATGTGTACAATTCCTACAATTTCTATCATATATTTTTGTTCAAACCTTCAAATTAAACGTTACAATCTGCACTTGAATTCTGTTGTAGAGGTTTCATTTCAAATCCATTGTGGTGGCATGCAGAGCCCAACTCGCGAAAAATTGTGTCACTGTCCAAATATTTCTGGACCTAACTGTATATTCCCCTTCCTTGTCCTCTCCTGGTACAAATATCCCCATAATGGTTTAGTTATCCTCATCCTGGTGTATATGTCTCCCTCCTGGCATATATGTCCCCGTCCTGGTTTATAAGAGATGAATCCAGCGAGCCAAAGTTGTAGTAGATAAAAAGTTTCTTTAGTCTTTATTTCAATCATATTAAAAAAAGTCTTTGTCCATAGCAGCATAAATGATGACAGATAGAGGTAGGAAAAGTTACTGCTGGCGCACGGCAAGACGCGTTTCGGCTAAACCTTAATCATTGCTATGGACAAAGACTTTTTTTAATATGATTGAAATAAAGACTAAAAAAACTTTTTATCTACTACAACTTTGGCTCGCTGGATTCATCTCTTCTATTTGTGCTGGTAAGAGCTTCTACCATATACCCGTGCTAAGAGCCTCTATAATCATAGCAGCTTGATCCAACAATATATTGGGTAAGCTGGAAAAACTTTTTCTTTTTTATATCGTCCTGGTTTATGTGTCCCCTTCCTGGTATATATGTCCTTCTCCTGGTATACATGTCCTCTTCCTGGGTCCATGCTGGCATACAGGTCCCCATCCTGGTTTATTTTCCCCCTCATAGTATATATGTCCTCCTCCTAGTATATATGTCCCCCTTCTGGAACCTTCCAGGTATATATGTCCCCTTCCTAGCCCCCTGCTGGCATATCTGTCCCCTCCTGATATATGTAAACATTTTGAGCCCCTTCAGGCACATATATCCTTCTCCTGGTATATATGTCCCCTTCTGGGCTCTTCCTGGTATATATATCCACCGCAAAAAGAAAAAAAAACAACATTTTACTCCCCCTCCCCGGCTCCCATGTTGCATGCGGTTCTCTCTGTGCCCTGATGCTATCAGATGTATGTGCATCCTCGGATGCATATCCAGCAGAAGCAAAGTATGGACTGGGGTCAACAGGTTCCCCCCCACCTCCAATGATTGTCCTGCTCCTGTCTTCAGCTCAATGAGAGCTTACCTTTATGCACAGGCTGCCGTGTCATTGCCATCTCTGCAGCTTTGCGTTGACTGCAATACTGTAGTAAAGTTGCAGCTTGATGACCTCATCATGCTGCTGCATGCTGGGCAGTGGGATGATGAGTCAGTGCCTTGCTCTCTCCACTGACCCTTGTTCCACCACATGGCTAATTTGCTTGCAAGGCATCTGAAACGCATCACATGCAAATTAGTCATGAGGTAGTGTAGCTGTGACTGGGGCCCTGTGAAGAGGGAGACCCAGCCCGGGCTTAATATTGAAAAGTAAGTACCCTGGCCAGGCCCCCCCCTCTTCACTGGGCCCCATCATTAAAGGCACTAATACCCTGTTTGTGGCCCTGAGCGGAGACACTCCAAATCCTCCTCAAGGCACACAGAGTCTTTTTGCAGAGTTTTCTGAGATGAAACTAAGCACAAGCGCAAAGTTTTATTGAGGAGTTTTGTTTTTTTTTCAGTAGGATTTGGAAAGTTTCTGCTCATTTTTTCTCTTCCAAATCTCCACCCCCAAAAAAGGCAGCGCGCATATACTTACTAAAAAACTCAAAATGCTTGAAAAGCGTGATTTTCTGCTCAGTTTATTTAAGAAACTCAGCAAATAGGCTCAGTGTGCAAATAGCCAGAGTGTTTGATATATTTAGTATGTGCAAACAGCATTTTTTGAAGGTCAGCTTGATAAAAAATAAAATAAACCTGAACATCACTTTAAAATGATTTAAAGACACTACCTGTTAATTTCCATTTTAAAACCACGTTTCTATTTAAATAATCAATCTTCTTTCCAAACATTTTTTTTTTCACTTCATTTTTTAAAAAATGCCTGATCACAAATAAGAAAGTATGTGTCATTTCTTTTAACAGTTTCCTGATGCAATGCACCATCCACAGGGCACTGTCAAATGAGAACCCTGCAAAAAAAGATTTAAAAAAAAAAAAATGTTCTAAAACAATTCAAAATATCTTCAAAATCACCTCAAGTATCGAAAAAAAAATGTTCCAAAAACTCCCCAAAGGAGCGTTTTCTAAAAGTCAAATCAACACCTTCCAACTTCTGATGTAGATTTCGTAAATTTGTCTGACTGCATGTGACTCAGGCCCTTCAGTTAAACTCTGCTTACTATTTAGAACAGGTCAAAATGTAGTGGAAAAGGGAAAACATGCAAATTATTGTATAATCCATCATTTGTGACTTTTTAGAAAACTAGAATGTTAAATCTCCCCATAGGGCTAAACTAATTAATTACTAAACAGATTTTGTCCTGCATCTATAATATATTTTCTAAATATCTATCCTTACACCCTAACTCACTTTTACAATATTCTTTATTACATAATACCCTACACTCTTCCATATCTAGCTAATCCCTACATTTATTTATTTACTGCACTTGCTGTGATGTTACAATTGAGTTGCCACAAACATGACATCTCAGGAGGCTGGGGCTGCACTCACTCCCTGCAGCATGTATCACCCATCCTGTGACAGCATTACAGTTAGTACAGTTTCAGTTTCCCTCTGATATTGTGGATACATGTTGATAGACACTATAGGAGATGTGAATGCATAGCCGAATCTTTAATTCTATTTCTGTGCCATAGGTTCTAAGAAATAAGTGCTCACCAGAGTGTGAACATAGAAGCAGTGAGTGAAACCTGCACTGCCCCACAGCATTTAACACTGCCCTCAAATGAATAATCATCAGAGGCAATGATAGAAGCAGTGAATGTTGGTGCTGCACTCCCATCTCCCACAGTGTCTATCAATATGGATCCAGGATGTTTTTAGAGACAGCGATGCAAGAAATTGTAGTAAGAAACTGCAGCGATTCATACTATTGACATCTTGTTCAAGGAGGGACGATATATGCTACAAGGAAGTAAGTGCAGCTCCAGCTTCCTGTGGCATCATGTTTGAAAGTCCTCTCAAGTGAAACATCACTGAAAGTACAGCAAAAACAACTCATGTAATGACTACTGAGATAAAGAGAAGTGTAGGGTAATGTATAATAAAGCTAATTACAAAAGTTTTGACCTGTGTTGCAAACAGTTTATAACACTAAACAGCACAGCACATATTATATGTATATGCTTTATTTGAGAAGATTTATAATACCGTACCTAAATGGACAGTGGTAAACAGTAACTATCCCTCATATAGTACAATGAAGCCATTAAATATTTGACATATCAATCTTGTTTACATTCCATTATCACAAAATCCCACAAGTCATGCGAAAACGTCAGCTGTGTTGTTTAATGCCAGTGACTTCAATTTTTAGCTGTAATTTAAAGCCGGAAATTACTAGACCTTCAAGGTGATTCATCTGCTGCTGATTTTCACCAAAAGCATCTTGACATCAAGCAACAGATGGGATAATAAATGTTAAACTCTCCAGTCCATTAGCCATCTCGCTATTTCATTACACATTTGGATAAATAATTAATTAGACAAATTTAGATCGCCTTCAAACCAGTTTAATTGCTTGTAAATCAAAGATGTGGTTGAGAATAGTGAAAAAAAAACTAGTATATGGCCTCTCGTTAATATTTGATGAACTAATTCACATACTGCTGCTTCATAAACAGCTTGTTTTATAGCTGAATTCATTTCTAAGACCAACAATTAAACTATTGCCTATTGAAGCTGCATTTTAAGGAACAAAAGCAATTATTGAAGAGGTTGTATATGGCCCATAAATCTGATCTAAACGTCCTCAGGGTGGGACTCGCCATATTGGAGCTCTCTTTTGTTTTAAAGGTAATGCATAATTATGCAACTCCATTTTTTATTTCTTCAGTGCGTTAAAAAACATAAAACTGAGACAACTTTGTGAACATCACTGAGAAAAACAGTTATACCATCTTGTGTATACAGCTCCTTTGCAGCCATGACGGCAAACAAACTATGTGAAATCTCATCTTGCTGCCATGTCTGCTCTCCAGCAATTCACTCTCTTACAAACTCACAAAGTAAAATGAGGTTAACTGAGGGATCTGCAAGGAGTTTGTTTTTATATATACTTTATAGTTTTTTGTCTATAGAGATGAATAGGTCTATAGTGGGAGCTGTATACAAAATACAGTAGGATATTTTTATGCGAGAATGTGTAAAGATGCTTTTTTTCATTACATACATACATATGAGTAGTAAAACAAATAGTTGCATACATCCTAAGTCTATATTCTCTCTTAGGAAGGTTTTACAAGTTTGACATTCTCAATCAGAGTATAGAAAGACCATGTGTTGTGCCCCAGGCATGGCGAGCACATTCAGACCAACTGGTGTCTGATGCACAACAAAAAAACATCCACTATACACCACAAAAATTTTGGAATGCAACTACAAGATGGGACACCTCCTACCCTCACCTGTAGCTGTCCGTACTCTCCTAGCCAGTCCCTATAATGTCTCTGCAACTGTAGCCGAGCAGGAACCTGAGACCCTGGGAGATCTTATAGATGCCCTTACTAGTGAGAGGCAGGTGAAGTTGACTAGACCCACCACTGAAGTAATAAGACAAGAGGGTAGGTGAGACAGACAGGGAACAAACAACCAAAATGGAGAAGATATGATATCAGGACAAAGCCACAGCAGCTCCTTCCAGCCTGGCAACTAGAATACAAATGGTTTTGTATCATCAGCAAGGATTGCTGGGAAGCCCCTCTACTTAAATACAAAGGGGCATGGCTACAAAGCAGTTGCAGGTTACATGCACTAGAGGGAAGCTGCAAGCAGTAAAACTGACATTAACTGTTTAAGCACCTAGAGAAATGAAACCATGATAAAATATAGAGTACAAGATGGAAATTAGGTTTTCAAACCCTGAAATTGTCACTAGTCTCCAAAAATAGAGAAACTACTGTGACATCATGTCCAGACTGGCCTAGTCACTAATCTTGTCGCCCAACTCAACAGTCTCATTGGCATATTGAGGATTAGGCAAGGAGACCCAATGACAATCTGAATATCACAGTCTGTACTTGGTCTAAGGGTACCTTCACACTTTAGCAATGCAGCAGCGATCCGAACAGCAATGTGACCTGGTCAGGATCGCTGCTGCATCGCTACATGGTCGCTGGTGAGCTGTCAAACAGGCAGATCTCACCAGCGACCAGTGAACAGCCCCCAGCCAGCAGCGACGTGCAAGCGACGCTGCGCTTGCACGGAGCCGGCGTCTGGAAGCTGCGGACACTGGTAACTAAGGTAAACATCGGGTATGGTTACCCGATGTTTACATTAGTTACCAGCGCACACCGCAATAGCTGTGTGTGCAGGGAGCAGGGAGCCGCGCACACTGAGCGCTGGCTCCTTGCTCTCCTAGCTACAGTACACATCGGGTTAATTAACCCGATGTGTAATGCAGCTACATGTGCAGAGAGCAGGAGCCGGCAGCGCAGGCAGCGTGAGAGCTGCAGAGGCTGGTAACTAAGGTAAATATCGGGTAACCACCTTGGTTACCCGATGTTTACCCTGGTTACAGCTTACCGCAGCTGCCAGACGCCGGCTCCTGCTCCCTGCTCGCTTCATTTGTCGCTCTCTCGCTGTCACACACAGCGATCTGTGTGTCACAGGGGGAGAGCGCCTTTGAAGAAAACGAACCAGGGCTGTGTGTAACGAGCAGCGATCTCACAGCAGGGGCCAGATCGCTGCTCAGTGTCACACACAGCGAGATCGCTAATGAGGTCACTGCTGCGTCACAAAAAGCGTGACTCAGCAGCGATCTCGGCAGCGAGCTCGCTGTGTGTGAAGCACCCCTTAGTCACACACTCTTAATCTATGTTCTTTGTGACTCACCTTTTAAGCTCTTTGGCTTTGTCTGAAGACCACATCCAGTTGCTCAGCAATCTAGATTGCTATTTATTAGTCTAATTCTTACAGTTATTTCCTGACTAGTATGAAGTGTCCAACTCTTGGCAGTGACTGTCTTCCTCTGACATATTCTAGTCTGTATGCTCTTCAGGGGAATGCTTTTGTCTCCCTTCCTAATTACTCTACTCCTGCATTATTGCTACCACCTATACTAATTCATGTCTATTCTAGGGACCACCATTTGGCAATCTTCTTGCAGCGAAGTGTATACCTCAAAACATGGGTTAATAATGAAGACCAGGGGATTTTTAATACTCTACAACCCAGTGCAACCAATGCCAAAAAGATTATGGTTTAGAGAAAAGACATCTCCCAGACATGACCATAACAATGCCTTTTATTCAGAATAAAGGATTCTACTGTATTATGGTAACCATTAAGTTACATGACATAGATATAAATGTTTGCAGATTGAGTCCACAGAACACAAAGTACTTGATAAATATAACATCATGTTTGTACTAAAGATGCTTGAGAACATTCTCTCATATATACAACTCTTTCAATACCAGTAATGTTATGTTTTTTCACTTACCTTCTCAAGTTTAGAGAGAGCTAAAGAATAACAGTCCTTTGCCCTAAACTGCATGAATCTCATATTTGCTGGATGTGTTAGCTCTGTGATGATGCTGAGACTTGAAAATAACCTAAGAAAAATAAATACCCATTTTAACATTTAAAATACATTTTAGGGAAGTAATATTTTCTAGTAGACTTAAAATGAAGACATATACAAGAAAGTTCTTTTAGTATGAAAATTATCTATCTTTCTATATTTGCTTTCTAGTACCACCATTTTTATGTAACAAAACTGAATGCATCTATTCAAGACTGCATTTTGACAGATTACAAGTCTTGATATATTTTCCTTATTAAGTACTGTTGTAACCTATCAAGCATGGTCTGTTATCTTCCTGATGACCCACAATTTTGCCTGTACCTGATACACCATTAAAGGGTTGCTTTTTGTTCCCTATTCATGAGTGCACTCCTACGCTGATTGCTGAGTGGGTTGGACTTCTGCTTGAGTGACAGTTTAGGCCAGCAGCAATGTCACACCACTAGCCTGAACTTTCATACTTATGATGCCACTACATAATGTAAACTTACTTATGCTGTATCAGACGCATTGCTATCATGATAACCAGCTGAGATCCGCTTGGCTCCCATGTCCTCATTGTTGGTGAACTTTGAGCAGTTCTATAAAACTGCTGCTGGACTATTATGCTTTACCGGCACCATTCTATAACTAGCTATACGGCTGGAAAGTGGATAAAAATCCCAGTTGGAAACACTTGGAAGCAGGGTTATAACTACAATAGCTGCAGGGGTTGCAATTGCTCTTGTCCCTAAAGCATAAGATGGTCCTTTTGACCTATATGAAAAGACCAATGATATTGAAGACTGGTAAAAACGTGGAGCTCCATTGGAGCTTTTCCAATGGGACCCATGAGCTTTAAGTTATCCACTGTTTGGAAGAACTATGCATTTGTACCTTTCTTAAACCTGCCGCTGTGGCATGAAATCAAGGCATGGACAACAGTAAAATATAAAAGACAAAGTACCTGGAGAAGAAGTAATTTAGAAAGTTTCTTGATTTTTTTTTCTACTATTATTACTTAAACCGATCCATATAAGGGACTCTTTTGCACTCATTTAAATTGTTGAATTGCTTCCCTGGTGCAAAATGAAAAAACTTTCTAAACAATTTTCATTGCTGCTGTATAGACTGTGCAGCTGCTTCAAAAAAATCATATACTTCTGTTCTTAACATAGGTAGAAACACTGACCATGTTTTTTTCATCACTATATCTTACTTTACAGTGCTTTAGCATCATGGAGGTTTGAGAAGGTTATACACAGTAGATCTGAGTTAGGAGTCAGAGCATAAATAATCCCAGTCTTTGGGGAAGGCAGATCCCAAACGTTGTGCTTAGATCTTGGATAAAGACTACAGCTGTCAGTCATAATTAGACAGGAGAGTTTATGGAACATTTAATGTAGAAAGCCGATGTCACATCTGCATTAGGGAATGTCCATCATTCACTTCTGGTTATAGAGCTCCATGAATTGATATTTCACTTTGTCAGTATTGCTTTTGCTAAAACCTTTCACAAATGTATGTGCAAACACAAGTTAAAGTTTTAAACACTGTCCGATTTACAGAGTTAAACTAGTCAGAGACTTCCTTTAAGTTCATATTTTGTGAAATTGGCATGAGAAACAGACTATTCAAAGACAGTATCCATAGGGGAGTTGTAAGACATAAACCCCCTAGTTACCCAGAAGATCATAAAGAATTTTAATATATTGGCTAAAAAAAAGTCTTAAAGAGGACCTTTCATTAACTTTTTCATGTTAAACTGGACTTACAATGTAATGTCCAAGTGAGTGTTATCAGAGTTCACACTTCTCCCTTTATGATGCTGAGCATTCATGAGCAGGTAACAACTAGAGATGAGCGAACCGCTCCCGGTTCGGCTCGAGGCCGGTTCGCCGAACGGAGGTCCCGTTCGAGTTCGGCTCGTCGAACGTTCGACGAAGCGAACTCGAACTGCATAGGAAACAATAGCAGGCAATCACAAACACAGAAAAACACCTAGAAAACACCCTCAAAGGTGTCCAAAAGGTGACAAACAATTCACAACACATGGGAAAGTGACAAGGACATATACTTATGCAAAAACAAAAGAGCTGGACAAAGAAAAAGAGGAGGAGACACAGCTATATGAGTATGTGCAAGGAAACATCGATGCCATTACTGTGCAACTTGAGCCCTGCTCATTTTAGGCTTCCAATCTGGATAAATTGCCTGAGCTTGCCACGTACGTCTTGGGGATCTTGTCGTGTCCTGCAGCCAGCGTTCTCTCGGAACCTTTCTTCAGTGCTGCTGGGGTCTGCTGACAGATAAGCACACGCGTCTGTCCACTGACAATGTGGACATGGCTCTCAGAGGACTTTTCTTCCCCTGGGTCAGCCAGGGGAGGCGAAAGGCACGCGTATTTTTGAGAGTGCTTCATGCAAAGCATCTTTTTCATTTTGAAAAGGGGCATCAACTAATGTCAGTCAAGAGGGGTGTGTGTGGCCCAATTAGTGGCAACGAGGGAGACTGTGGTTGGAGTCCCCTCGCTGTGTTTCTAAAAGAACCAAAATGAACAAATCATGGCTCTCAGAGGACTTTTCTTCCCCTGGGTCAGCCAGGGGACGGGAAAGGCACGCGTATTTTTGAGAGTGCTTCATGCAAAGCATCTTTTTCTTTTTCAAAAGGGGGCTCAACCGATGCCAGTCAAGTGGGGTGTGTGTGGCCCAGTTAGTGGAAACGAGGGAGACTGTGGTTGGAGTCCCCTCGCTGTGTCTCTAAAAGAACCAAGATGAACAAGTCATGGCTCTCAGAGGACTTTTCTTCCCCTGGGTCAGCCAGGGGATGGGAAAGGCACGCGTATTTTTGAGAGTGCTTCATGCAAAGCATCTTTTTCATTTTGAAAAGGGGCATCAACTGATGTCAGTCAAGAGGGGTGTGTGTGGCCCAGTTAGTGGAAACGAGGGAGACTGTGGTTGGAGTCCCCTCGCTGTGTCTCTAAAAGAACCAAGATGAACAAGTCATGGCTCTCAGAGGACTTTTCTTCCCCTGGGTCAGCCAGGGGACGGGAAAGGCACGCGTATTTTTGAGAGTGCTTCATGCAAAGCATCTTTTTCATCTTGAAAAGGGGGCTAAACCGATGCCAGTCAAGTGGGGTGTGTGTGGCCCAATTAGTGGCAATGAGGGAGACTGTGGTTGGAGTCCCCTCGCTGTGTTTCCGAAAAGAACCAAGATGAACAAGTCATGGCTCTCAGAGGACGTTTCTTCCCCTGGGTCAGCCAGGGGACGGGAAAGGCACACGTATTTTTGAGAGTGCTTCATGCAAAGCATCTTTTTCTTTTTGAAAAGGGGCATCAACTGATGTCAGTCAAGAGGGGTGTGTGTGGCCCTGTTAGTGGAAACGAGGGAGACTGTGGTTGGAGTCCCCTCGCTGTGTCTCTAAAAGAACCAAGATGAACAAGTCATGGCTCTCAGAGGACTTTTCTTCCCCTGGGTCAGCCAGGGGACGGGAAAGGCACGCGTATTTTTGAGAGTGCTTCATGCAAAGCATCTTTTTCTTTTTCAAAAGGGGGCTCAACCGATGCCAGTCAAGTGGGGTGTGTGTGGCCCAATTAGTGGCAATGAGGGAGACTGTGGTTGGAGTCCCCTCGCTGTGTTTCCGAAAAGAACCAAGATGAACAAGTCATGGCTCTCAGAGGACGTTTCTTCCCCTGGGTCAGCCAGGGGACGGGAAAGGCACGCGTATTTTTGAGAGTGCTTCATGCAAAGCATCTTTTTCTTTTTCAAAAGGGGGCTCAACCGATGCCAGTCAAGTGGGGTGTGTGTGGCCCAATTAGTGGCAATGAGGGAGACTGTGGTTGGAGTCCCCTCGCTGTGTTTCCGAAAAGAACCAAGATGAACAAGTCATGGCTCTCAGAGGACGTTTCTTCCCCTGGGTCAGCCAGGGGACGGGAAAGGCACGCGTATTTTTGAGAGTGCTTCATGCAAAGCATCTTTTTCATTTTGAAAAGGGGCATCAACTGATGTCAGTCAAGTGGGGTGTGTGTGGCCCAATTAGTGGCAACGAGGGAGACTGTGGTTGGAGTCCCCTCGCTGTGTTTCCGAAAAGAACCAAGATGAACAAGTCATGGCTCTCAGAGGACGTTTCTTCCCCTGGGTCAGCCAGGGGACGGGAAAGGCACGCGTATTTTTGAGAGTGCTTCATGCAAAGCATCTTTTTCTTTTTCATAAGGGGGCTCAACCGATGCCAGTCAAGTGGGGTGTGTGTGGCCCAATTAGTGGCAATGAGGGAGACTGTGGTTGGAGTCCCCTCGCTGTGTTTCCGAAAAGAACCAAGATGAACAAGTCATGGCTCTCAGAGGACGTTTCTTCCCCTGGGTCAGCCAGGGGACGGGAAAGGCACGCGTATTTTTGAGAGTGCTTCATGCAAAGCATCTTTTTCATTTTGAAAAGGGGCATCAACTGATGTCAGTCAAGTGGGGTGTGTGTGGCCCAATTAGTGGCAACGAGGGAGACTGTGGTTGGAGTCCCCTCGCTGTGTTTCTAAAAGAACCAAAATGAACAAATCATGGCTCTCAGAGGACTTTTCTTCCCCTGGGTCAGCCAGGGGACGGGAAAGGCACGCGTATTTTTGAGAGTGCTTCATGCAAAGCATCTTTTTCTTTTTCAAAAGGGGGCTCAACCGATGCCAGTCAAGTGGGGTGTGTGTGGCCCAATTAGTGGCAATGAGGGAGACTGTGGTTGGAGTCCCCTCGCTGTGTTTCCGAAAAGAACCAAGATGAACAAGTCATGGCTCTCAGAGGACGTTTCTTCCCCTGGGTCAGCCAGGGGACGGGAAAGGCACGCGTATTTTTGAGAGTGCTTCATGCAAAGCATCTTTTTCTTTTTCAAAAGGGGGCTCAACCGATGCCAGTCAAGTGGGGTGTGTGTGGCCCAATTAGTGGCAATGAAGGAGACTGTGGTTGGAGTCCCCTCGCTGTGTTTCCGAAAAGAACCAAGATGAACAAGTCATGGCTCTCAGAGGACGTTTCTTCCCCTGGGTCAGCAAGGGGACGGGAAAGGCACGCGTATTTTTGAGAGTGCTTCAAGCAAAGCATCTTTTTCATTTTGAAAAGGGGCATCAACTGATGTCAGTCAAGAGGGGTGTGTGTGGCCCAGTCAGTGGAAACGAGGGAGACTGTGGTTGGAGTCCCCTCGCTGTGTCTCTAAAAGAACCAAGATGAACAAGTCATGGCTCTCAGAGGACTTTTCTTCCCCTGGGTCAGCCAGGGGACGGGAAAGGCACGCGTATTTTTGAGAGTGCTTCATGCAAAGCATCTTTTTCTTTTTCAAAAGGGGGCTCAACCGATGCCAGTCAAGTGGGGTGTGTGTGGCCCAGTTAGTGGAAACGAGGGAGACTGTGGTTGGAGTCCCCTCGCTGTGTTTTACATGCTTTTAGAAGGGCATGACATGGCTTGGAGGTTGACTTTCATCATCTGCAAACTGTTGGCTACCAAAATGCTGCCTTTCCAACAACTGTGGTTATAGACAATGAGGAACATACTGATGAAGATGAGACGCAGATACCCGATTGGGATGACAACTTAAATATTCGGTCAGGGCAAGAAGAGGCTCGGTCTGAGGGGGAGGGGAGTGCAAACACAACAATTGATGATGAAGTTCTAGATCCCACCTACTGTCAACCCACAGTCAGACACTCGAGGAGGTCAACAGAGGCGGTGGAGGAGGATGCAACCGACGTCGAAGTAACCTTGCGCCTTCCTGGACACAGTCGGAGCACTGGTAGCACGTCTACAACTGCATCCTCAGCCACCACTCTGCCTCTGAGCATTATTCGGGGTGGATCAACAGGTCGCATGGCCTCTAAGCCTTGCCTAGCCTGGTCCTTTTTTGACATAAAAGAAGATCGCCCAAATTATGTGATCTGTAACATTTGGCATGGTTATCTTAGTAGATGTCAAAACCTCAGCAGTTTGACAACTTCTTCCATGAATCGTTACATGAATAAATAATATATGGCCTGGTGGAAAGCTCACCGTGCTGCAATGCGGCCTAGCGGAGCCAACCATCCACCGCCTGCCCCTTCCAGTGCATCCGCGCGCTCGTCATCTTCTAGGACTGTGGGGACAGCTGTCACACCTGTTTTTCCACCCACAACTTCCACCACTGTAACCACAACAGGCAGTTTGCTTGGTAGGTCGTCAGTTGGTTTGGAAGGGGAAACAAGTGATTGTGTACAGCTCTCTCAAACATCGATAGCACCAACGTTGGATGAAGGCAACATCATGTCTCCGCCTGCACTTTCCTCACAAACCTGCATTTTTCCAGGGACACCCTACTCAACACCGTCTACACACAGCAGCCAGATCTCTGTCCCTCAGATGTGGTCAAATAAAAGGCCACTTCCTGCGACCCATGACAAAGCTAAGAGGTTGACTCTATCCCTCTGTAAGCTGTTGGCTACCGAAATGCTGCCTTTCCGCCTAGTGGACACACAGGATTTTAGAGACCTTATGTCTGTCGCTGTGCCCCAGTACCAGATGCCTAGTCGCCACTACTTCTCTAAGAAAGGTGTGCCCGCGCTACACCAGCATGTCACACACAACATCACCGCTTCCTTGAGAAACTCTGTGTGTGAACGGGTGCATTTCACCACCGATACTTGGACCAGTAAGCATGGACAGGGACGTTACATGTCGCTGACTGGCCACTGGGTAACTATGGTGATAGATGGTGAAGGGTCTGCTGCACAAGTCTTGCCGTCCCCACGACTTGTGTGTCAATCCTCTGTCTGTCCAAGTTCCGCCACTGCTTCTGCATCCTCCACCTCATCTGGGTCCTCCACCTCCGCCCCAAGCCTGCCTGGTCAGGCCACCAGCGTTCTCACTGCGCAGAAGGAATCACGCACCCCTCATTACTATGCTGGCAGCAGAGCGCAACGGCATCAGGCGGTCTTTAGCTTGACATGTCTTGGGAATAAGAGTCACACAGCTGAGGAGTTGTGGTCAGCTCTGCGGTCCGAGTTTAATAAATGGTTGTCTCCACTCAACCTGCAGCCTGGTAAGGCCGTGTGCGACAATGCTGCAAACCTGGGTGCGGCCCTTCGCCTGGGCAAGCTGGAACACGTGCCTTGTATGGCTCACGTGTTGAACCGAATTCTCCAGCAATTTTTAAAACACCATCACGGCCTACATGGCCTTGTGCAGCGGGCACGCTCGCTATGTGCTCACTTCCATCGTGCGCACACAGCAGCTCAACAACTTTCATCACTCCGGAAGTCTTAGGGTCTGGCAGTTAAACGCCGGAAATGCGATGTTCCGACACGCAGGAATTGTAATCTGCACATGTTGCAGCGTGTGTGGCAGCACCGCAGAGCCCTGCTGAAATACGGTATGACATATATCCTGGGATAACTTGATCAAGAGGTGGTGCAGATCACGCTGCTGGAGTGGTGTCAGATCAAGGACCTATGCACCCTGCTACACAGTTCACAAATGTCGACGAAGATGTTTAGCACTGGCAATGTCATTCTCAGCGTGACAATTCTGGTCATCTACATGATGGAGCACACTGTAATTATTATTCGGAGTCAGGTGTTGGGACAAGAGGAAGGGGAGGAAGTACAGGAGGAGTCATATGCGGAAGGGATAACAAGATCTACGAGGTCCAGATGGTCAGCGGCACCTATGCGGCAGTCATGGTGAGGGAGAGGGATTAATAAGGGCGCATAGTATCAGCAAAAAGTGTTGATGAAAGTGCAGGAGCCCATGAAGAAATGGAGGACGAACTGGCGATGGGCATGGAAGACTCAGCAGATGAGTGAGAGCTTGCTCACATTTCGGTTGTGCGAGGTTGTGGGGAGAGGGCAGAGGAAGGATGCACGATTCTCACCTCTCTGCCACCAACACACCAAGGACTTGGTCCTCCTGGATGCACAAGACACATGAGCGCCTTCTTGCTGCACTACCTACATGACCCTCGGATTGTATGAATTTGAAGTAATCCTGAATACTGGGTTGCCACACTGTTAGATCCCCGGTACAAGACAAAATTTGGCGAACTAATTCCTGCCATAGAAATGGACGCACGTATACAGGAGTATCTGCAGAATGTGGTACGCAATCTTAGATCTACTTTTCCACTAAACACCAGTGCTGCACAGAGTGAATCTCAACGCTTTGTCATGGATAGGAGGAAATGGTCTTTTACTTGTCCACATCGGAGGGACCGAGGGATGGCTGCTGTGCTGAGATGGCGTTGAGTACGGTGTCCCTGCACAGTTGCACTTTTGGTCATATCCCAAAATGAGTTGAAAAAGGACAGATGCTGTTGGAAAGGGGAACAGGTGTGTTGGAAAGGGGAAAAAAGTTTTGGTCCATGGATTTGGTGGTTAAGCAACTGTAACATTTGCTGAAGAAACACCATCTGTTACAGTGGCACTGGAAGATTTGGATAAAGTGGTATATAATCTGTGACCGCTATATAACGAAAATTATTAAGAAAAGAAAGAGAAAGGTATATATCCCCATCAGCAGTCAGTGTCCACCGTGCTCCCAGTTGGAAAAGGAGAGGTTGGCAACTGGAAGGTTTGGTGGAGGATACAGAGCTGTGTGGCTATGAAACTAATAGTAGCCTGAACCGAGTTAGACGCCATTCGGATCTGGAGACTGTGAGCCCTGTTAGCGTCACAGGGTCCATATGCCCACCCAGCCCAGGAACTCCCTGTTAACAACACAGGGGCCATTGAGTCCGCTGACCGTGTGCGTAGGGGCACACCTGTGGACAGCAGGCGCATCAGCAGCAGCAGGCCTGTTAATGCCACTGGGCTGCACAAGCAGGACTGGTAGGACAGGAGCTGGTCTTAACCGTTCTGCGTTACCAACTGTGGTGGTGGCCTGCATCGACACCCTATCCCTGCCTACCTCTGGCCTAAAGCCGCAATGGGTTCAACACATAGAGGTGTGCTCTTTCGGAGCATAATAGAAGACTGCGCACCTCCTTGTTGGCTCCAGCCCCTTTTATAACCTGGGTCCGCCCCAAACCAGGGTGAACCACAATGCACCTCCTGTAGACAAAAGTAGAGTGACACGTCATGAGTGGCATAACTAGCGTCCTATTTGGAAACGCAACTTCAATGATGACCTCATGGCTGCCATGACCCAAACACCTCACCAGTCATCGTCTGACCATCAATAATGCGGTGACAAGTCATAGGTGTGGGCCTCTGCAAGCCATTTGGGAGGACACCTGATGCCCTGTGGTCTATATGGGACCCCCACATCAGGGCCAGGGCCAAAGAGTTCATTACCGGACCTAGACTCTGATGCAGGAAGTGCCTGAGCATGCTCAGTAGCATGAAATACAGTCTCTGAAAAAAGACTATCAGCTTTAGCATGGTGTCTAGGCACAAAACAGGACTTAGACCCGGCACGGAATGCAAGCACCTGTGCAAAGAGGCTTTTCACACTTAGTGTGGGAGCATGCGCTGTATCCCGAAAAGAAGACTTAGCGTCAGGAATAACACAGTCAGGCTGAGCATACTCACTACGCGAAACACTGTAATTATGCTGCAGCTGGGGTACATCGGCACACGCATGCGCACTAGCTGCCTCTCCACACTTAGATGTGGAGGGGAAATTGCTCTTGGAGATGCTGTCTATGAACAGAAGGAAAAGCTAAAGGAAGCCTGACTTTCTATCCCTCCGAATTATGAAATGCAGCAATGAATTCCATGAGTTTGCTATAACATTAGCGTAGCAAAATGTGCATGAGGGTGTCATGTAGAGGTGCTAGAAATAGCTTGTCACCAGTGGGGCACTAATGGAATACAACAGCCAGTTCTATGATGCCACTAAATGGCAGTATTTTGTGCTATCATTATAGCTTATTAAAAACAGAGCAGGAGGTTGTCATGCAGAGGTGCTGCACATAGATTTGCAGTAGTGTGAATAGACAAAAGTACAATAGCCACGTTTAGGATGCCACTAGGTACACTGAGTGTTTGCTAGTATAATGGCTGAGTTAAAAAAGGTGGAGTGTGCAATGCAGGCAGACGTGCTGCAAATATGTTTACAATAGTGTGAATAGACAAAAGTACAATAGCCACGTTTAGGATGCCACTAGGTACACTGAGTGTTTGCTAGTATAATGGCTGAGTTTAAAAAAGTTTGAGTGTGAAATGCAGGCAGACGTGCTGCAAATATCTTTACAATAGTGTGAATAGACAAAAGTACAATAGCCACGTTTAGGATGCCACTAGGTACACTGAGTGTTTGCTAGTATAATGGCTTAGTTTAAAAAAGTTTGAGTGTGCAATGCAGGCAGACGTGCTGCAAATATCTTTACAATAGTGTGAATAGACAAAAGTACAATAGCCACGTTTAGGATGCCACTAGGTACACTGAGTGTTTGCTAGTATAATGGCTTAGTTTAAAAAAGTTTGAGTGTGCAATGCAGGCAGACGTGCTGCAAATATCTTTACAATAGTGTGAATAGACAAAAGTACAATAGCCACGTTTAGGATGCCACTAGGTACACTGAGTGTTTGCTAGTATAATGGCTGAGTTAAAAAAAGGTGGAGTGTGCAATGCAGGCAGACGTGCTGCAAATATGTTTACAATAGTGTGAATAGACAAAAGTACAATAGCCACGTTTAGGATGCCACTAGGTACACTGAGTGTTTGCTAGTATAATGGCTGAGTTTAAAAAAGTTTGAGTGTGCAATGCAGGCAGACGTGCTGCAAATATCTTTACAATAGTGTGAATAGACAAAAGTACAATAGCCACGTTTAGGATGCCACTAGGTACACTGAGTGTTTGCTAGTATAATGCCTTAGTTTAAAAAAGTTTGAGTGTGCAATGCAGAAAGACGTGCTGCAAATATCTTTACAATAGTGTGAATAGACAAAAGTACAATAGCCACGTTTAGGATGCCACTAGGCACACTGAGTGTTTGCTAGTATAATGGCTGAGTTAAAAAAGGTGGAGTGTGCAATGCAGGCAGACGTGCTGCAAATATGTTTACAATAGTGTGAATAGACAAAAGTACAATAGCCACGTTTAGGATGCCACTAGGTACACTGAGTGTTTGCTAGTATAATGGCTGAGTTTAAAAAAGTTTGAGCGTGCAATGCAGGCAGACGTGCTGCAAATATCTTTACAATAGTGTGAATAGACAAAAGTACAATAGCCACGTTTAGGATGCCACTAGGAACACTGAGTGTTTGCTAGTATAATGGCTTAGTTTAAAAAAGTTTGAGTGTGCAATGCAGGCAGACGTGCTGCAAATATCTTTACAATAGTGTGAATAGACAAAAGTACAATAGCCACGTTTAGGATGCCACTAGGTACACTGAGTGTTTGCTAGTATAATGGCTGAGTTAAAAAAGGTGGAGTGTGCAATGCAGGCAGACGTGCTGCAAATATGTTTGCAATAGTGTGAATAGACAAAAGTACAATAGCCACGTTTAGAATGCCACTAGGTACACTGAGTGTTTGCTAGTATAATGGCTGAGTTAAAAAAAGGTGGAGTGTGCAATGCAGGCAGACGTGCTGCAAATATGTTTGCAATAGTGTGAATAGACAAAAGTACAATAGCCACGTTTAGGATGTCCCTAGGTACACTGAGTGTTTGCTAGTATAATGGCTGAGTTAAAAAAAGGTGGAGTGTGCAATGCAGGCAGACGTGCTGCAAATATCTTTACAATAGTGTGAATAGACAAAAGTACAATAGCCACGTTTAGGATGCCACTAGGTACACTGAATGTTTGCTAGTATAATGGCTTAGTTTAAAAAAGTTTGAGTGTGCAATGCAGGCAGACGTGCTGCAAATATCTTTACAATAGTGTGAATAGACAAAAGTACAATAGCCACGTTTAGGATGCCACTAGGTACACTGAGTGTTTGCTAGTATAATGGCTGAGTTAAAAAAAGGTGGAGTGTGCAATGCAGGTAGATGTGCTGCAAATATGTTTACAATAGTGTGAATAGACAAAAGTACAATAGCCACGTTTAGGATGCCACTAGGTACACTGAGTGTTTGCTAGTATAATGGCTGAGTTAAAAAAAGGTGGCGTGTGCAATGCAGGCAGACGTGCTGCAAATATCTTTACAATAGTGTGAATAGACAAAAGTACAATAGCCACGTTTAGGATGCCACTAGGTACACTGAGTGTTTGCTAGTATAATGGCTGAGTTTAAAAAAGTTTGAGTGTGCAATGCAGGCAGACGTGCTCTGCAAATGTCTTTGCACTAGTGGGACTATAGCAAAGTCCAATAGCCACGTTTAGGATGCCACTAGGTACACTGACTGTTTGCTAGTATAATGGCTTAATTTAAAAAAGTTGGAGTGTGCAATGCAGGCAGACGTGCTCTGCAAATGTCTTTGAACTAGTGGGACTATAGCAAAGTCCAATAGCCACGTTTAGGATGCCACTAGGTGCACTGACTGTTTGCTAGTATAATGGCTTAGTTAAAAAGAGTTGGAGTCTGCAATGCAGGCAGACGTGCTCTGCAAATGTCTTTGCACTAGTGGGACTATAGCAAAGTCCAATAGCCACGTTTAGGATGCCACTAGGTACACTGAGTGTTTGCTAGTATAATGGCTTAGTTTAAAAAAGTTGGAGTGTGCAATGCAGGCAGACGTGCTCTGCAAATGTCTTTGCACTAGTGGGACTATAGCAAAGTCCAATAGCCACGTTTAGGATGCCACTAGGTACACTGAGTGTTTGCTAGTATAATGGCTGAGTTTAAAAAAGTTTGAGTGTGCAATGCAGGCAGACGTGCTGCAAATATCTTTACAATAGTGTGAATAGACAAAAGTACAATAGCCACGTTTAGGATGCCACTAGGTACACTGAGTGTTTGCTAGTATAATGGCTTAGTTTAAAAAAGTTTGAGTGTGCAATGCAGGCAGACGTGCTGCAAATATCTTTACAATAGTGTGAATAGACAAAAGTACAATAGCCACGTTTAGGATGCCACTAGGTACACTGAGTGTTTGCTAGTATAATGGCTGAGTTAAAAAAAGGTGGAGTGTGCAATGCAGGCAGACGTGCTGCAAATATGTTTACAATAGTGTGAATAGACAAAAGTACAATAGCCACGTTTAGGATGCCACTAGGTACACTGAGTGTTTGCTAGTATAATGGCTGAGTTTAAAAAAGTTTGAGTGTGCAATGCAGGCAGACGTGCTGCAAATATCTTTACAATAGTGTGAATAGACAAAAGTACAATAGCCACGTTTAGGATGCCACTAGGTACACTGAGTGTTTGCTAGTATAATGGCTGAGTTAAAAAAAGGTGGAGTGTGCAATGCAGGCAGACGTGCTGCAAATATATTTACAGTAGTGTGAATAGACAAAAGTACAATAGCCACGTTTAGGATGCCACTAGGTACACTGAGTGTTTGCTAGTATAATGGCTGAGTTTAAAAAAGTTTGAGTGTGCAATGCAGGCAGACGTGCTGCAAATATCTTTACAATAGTGTGAATAGACAAAAGTACAATAGCCACGTTTAGGATGCCACTAGGTACACTGAGTGTTTGCTAGTATAATGGCTTAGTTTAAACAAGTTTGAGTGTGCAATGCAGGCAGACGTGCTGCAAATATCTTTACAATAGTGTGAATAGACAAAAGTACAATAGCCACGTTTAGGATGCCACTAGGTACACTGAGTGTTTGCTAGTATAATGGCTTAGTTTAAAAAAGTTTGAGTGTGCAATGCAGGCAGACGTGCTGCAAATATCTTTACAATAGTGTGAATAGACAAAAGTACAATAGCCACGTTTAGGATGCCACTAAGTACACTGAGTGTTTGCTAGTATAATGGCTGAGTTAAAAAAAGGTGGAGTGTGCAATGCAGGCAGACGTGCTGCAAATATGTTTACAATAGTGTGAATAGACAAAAGTACAATAGTCACGTTTAGGATGCCACTAGGTACAGTGAGTGTTTGCTAGTATAATGGCTGAGTTAAAAAAAGGTGGAGTGTGCAATGCAGGCAGACGTGCTGCAAATATCTTTACAATAGTGTGAATAGACAAAAGTACAATAGCCATGTTTAGGATGCCACTAGGTACACTGAGTGTTTGCTAGTAAAATGGCTTAGTTTAAAAAAGTTGGAGTGTGCAATGCAGGCAGACGTGCTCTGCAAATGTCTTTGCACTAGTGGGACTATAGCAAAGTCCAATAGCCACGTTTAGGATGCCACTAGGTACACTGAGTGTTTGCTAGTATAATGGCTTAGTTTAAACAAGTTTGAGTGTGCAATGCAGGCAGACGTGCTGCAAATATCTTTACAATAGTGTGAATAGACAAAAGTACAATAGCCACGTTTAGGATGCCACTAGGCACACTGAGTGTTTGCTAGTATAATGGCTGAGTTAAAAAAAGGTGGAGTGTGCAATGCAGGCAGACGTGCTGCAAATATCTTTACAATAGTGTGAATAGACAAAAGTACAATAGCCACGTTTAGGATGCCACTAGGTACACTGAGTGTTTGCTAGTATAATGGCTGAGTTTAAAAAAGTTTGAGTGTGCAATGCAGGCAGACGTGCTGCAAATATCTTTACAATAGTGTGAATAGACAAAAGTACAATAGCCACGTTTAGGATGCCACTAGGTACACTGAGTGTTTGCTAGTATAATGGCTTAGTTTAAAAAAGTTTGAGTGTGCAATGCAGGCAGACGTGCTGCAAATATCTTTACAATAGTGTGAATAGACAAAAGTACAATAGCCACGTTTAGGATGCCACTAGGTACACTGAGTGTTTGCTAGTATAATGGCTGAGTTAAAAAAAGGTGGAGTGTGCAATGCAGGCAGACGTGCTGCAAATATCTTTACAATAGTGTGAATAGACAAAAGTACAATAGCCACGTTTAGGATGCCACTAGGTACACTGAGTGTTTGCTAGTATAATGGCTGAGTTAAAAAAAGGTGGAGTGTGCAATGCAGGCAGACGTGCTGCAAATATGTTTACAGTAGTGTGAATAGACAAAAGTACAATAGCCACGTTTAGGATGCCACTAGGTACACTGAGTGTTTGCTAGTATAATGGCTGAGTTTAAAAAAGTTTGAGTGTGCAATGCAGGCAGACGTGCTGCAAATATCTTTACAATAGTGTGAATAGACAAAAGTACAATAGCCACGTTTAGGATGCCACTAGGTACACTGAGTGTTTGCTAGTATAATGGCTTAGTTTAAACAAGTTTGAGTGTGCAATGCAGGCAGACGTGCTGCAAATATCTTTACAATAGTGTGAATAGACAAAAGTACAATAGCCACGTTTAGGATGCCACTAGGTACACTGAGTGTTTGCTAGTATAATGGCTTAGTTTAAAAAAGTTTGAGTGTGCAATGCAGGCAGACGTGCTGCAAATATCTTTACAATAGTGTGAATAGACAAAAGTACAATAGCCACGTTTAGGATGCCACTAAGTACACTGAGTGTTTGCTAGTATAATGGCTGAGTTAAAAAAAGGTGGAGTGTGCAATGCAGGCAGACGTGCTGCAAATATGTTTACAATAGTGTGAATAGACAAAAGTACAATAGTCACGTTTAGGATGCCACTAGGTACACTGAGTGTTTGCTAGTAAAATGGCTTAGTTTAAAAAAGTTGGAGTGTGCAATGCAGGCAGACGTGCTCTGCAAATGTCTTTGCACTAGTGGGACTATAGCAAAGTCCAATAGCCACGTTTAGGATGCCACTAGGTACACTGACTGTTTGCTAGTATAATGGCTTAGTTAAAAAGAGTTGGAGTCTGCAATGCAGGCAGACGTGCTCTGCAAATGTCTTTGCACTAGTGGGACTATAACAAAGTCCAATAGCCACGTTTAGGATGCCACTAGGTACACTGAGTGTTTGCTAGTATAATGGCTTAGTTTAAAAAAGTTGGAGTGGGCAATGCAGGCAGACGTGCTCTGCAAATGTCTTTGCACTAGTGGGACTATAGCAAAGTCCAATAGCCACGTTTAGGATGCCACTAGGTACACTGAGTGTTTGCTAGTAAAATGGCTTAGTTTAAAAAAGTTGGAGTGTGCAATGCAGGCAGGCGTGCTCTGCAAATGTCTTTGCACTAGTGGGACTATAGCAAAGTCCAATAGCCACGTTTAGGATGCCACTAGGTACACTGACTGTTTGCTAGTATAATGGCTTAGTTTAAAAAAGTTGGAGTGTGCAATGCAGGCAGACGTGCTCTGCAAATGTCTTTGCACTAGTGGGACTATAGCAAAGTCCAATAGCCACGTTTAGGATGCCACTAGGTACACTGAGTGTTTGCTAGTAAAATTGCTTAGTTTAAAAAAGTTGGAGTGTGCAATGCAGGCAGACGTGCTCTGCAAATGTCTTTGCACTAGTGGGACTATAGCAAAGTCCAATAGCCACGTTTAGGATGCCACTAGGTACACTGAGTGTTTGCTAGTATAATGGCTTAGTTATAATGAGTTGGAGTGTGCAGAGGACAAGAGGGTACAGTGGCAGGATTGTGGGTATGGGTAGAGGAATGGAAGCCTGCCTTTCTATTCCCTCCTAATGGTCAAATGCAGGGAGGAAATCCCTGACCTTGGCTACACAGACGCTGTTGCTGTTTTCAGGACGTGTCACCTATGGCTCTCTGACCCTGCCGGTTTGAGCCCTTAAAAGGACTGCTAGAAAGTGCTCTCCCTAAGCTGTCTAACGCTGTGTATGCAGCGCATACAGCTGTATCAGCGATAGGACTCAGGAGGACGGAGCTGCGACAGTGATGTCTGACACCAAAGACGCAGAAGGCAGATAATGGCGTCCTGGGAGGAAAATGTCCGTTTTTATAATGCAGGGACTTTTGACATGGACATCCTATCACACATGCCGTTGCTTCTCTGGCTCAAAGTCCACTTAGCTGTGTGTGTGTCTGGGATTGGCTGACATGCTGGCCCGCCCCACAAGACGGGCGCGCTTAGGGAAGGAAGACAAGAAAAAAAAAAAAAAAATGGCGAGCAGTGATCTGAAGGCTCTGTTCACGCACACTATACACTGAAATGTCATAATAATGTGATTCACAGAGTGACTTACACTATTACAGCAGAAACCAAGCTAGGATTTAGCTGTTTTTTTGCTGCTAGAACCGTTCTCGAACGTTTCTAGAACTATCGAGCTTTTGCAAAAAAGCTCGAGTTCTAGTTCGATCTAGAACATGCCCCAAAATCACTCGAGCCTAGAACTGGAGAACCACGAACCGCGCTCAACTCTAGTAACAACACAGCAGAAAAATAACATGTCTCCATAATAGCTTATGCAGGTTTCTCAGTGTATGAGATTTATTAGTATTAAACCATTACCTTGCCTATAAACATACTGTATATTACCCCTATTAACCATTTTTTGGCTGTGGGAACACAATTAATTATTCTGACTAATTTTGCATACTCACTTTCTTGAAATATATCATTATTGGTCTTATTATTGTCCTTATGTCATAATTTCAACTGTGGAGGTCATGGTCATGGTTAATGTAAGGTTTTAATTGATTTAATATTGTATGTGTTTCTATGGATTCAATAAATATTTTTCATTTTTTCTCATTGGATGTGCGCTTCTATTATGTGTGACTCTTCTTCTCCTTAGTGCATGAGATGTAAGACAGACAGCCCTGATCTCCTGGTCTAACCTCCTGCATGATTAGAAAGCACAGATGACCAGCACATTTCAGATCAGGTTGTTATGGCAGAAGTGGCAGCTTAACTGAGTTTAGCTGTGTCACATTTCAAAGAATTCTATCAGCTTTTCTCATAGCACTGTCAGCTTCCCAATATTTCCCCCTCTATGTCTCTTTGCTCATCTTGTAATTGCTCTGCAATGAGCAGACTGACATTACACATCTCATACAGAGGAGCTCGGAATATACTGCTCCTATGTGAGATGTAATGAAAGCCGTGATCCCACTGCAGAGCGAATACAAGTTGCTACAAACAAAACAAAATTGAGTTTGATTATATGCCACACAGTGAGCAGCTTGCTCTAACCTATGGTGCTTATGATTGGTCAATATCAATCAGGGGTAAAAGTACACACCCCTAGTGAAAACTATCTGATAACGCCCACTCAGACTTAACAAATGTTAACTCATTATGAGCCAGATGCTTTGATTTCTAATATTTCCTTAACTGAAGGGTCAAATTTAAAAAAAAATAAATGTTTTTTTGCACTCTGCAGAAAATGTTACATCCTATGTCTAGCACAACATGAAAATTGTAGTGAAAAGTCTTTTTTAATCACTCCAAAGCTTGGAATGACCAAACAAATGTGGAACATTTTCTAAGACATGGATATCAATACCATCTAGCACAATGCTAAAACAGCATTGCTTAATTATAAACATGATGGTGGTAGAGGGGATGTTCTCCCATTTCAGAACCTGGTTAACTTGCCATATTTGAAACCCTGAAGTCTGATTTACGGCAACAAATTTCATTACATCAGTAAATTCAGTCATTGCTGTTTGATCCGAACTTCAAACATAATAATATTATATTAGTCAATGTAACTTCATTAAGGATATTATGAATCTCATGGAGATGGTGTAGTTGGTTTGACACATTTTTACAAAGCCGAGTTGATCAAAAAAATTCACATCCATGTAAAATAAATAATAATAATAATCTTTATTTTATTTAGCACTAACATATTCTACAGCAAAAAATAATAATAATAATATAATATGTATTCACTTATATAGCGCTATTAATTCAACAGCGCTTTACATATATTGGCAACACTATCCCCATTGGGGCTCAACATCTAAACTCCCTATCAGTATATCTTTGGAGTGAGGGAGAAAATCCATGCATACATGGGGAGAACATGTTGTCCTTCATGGGATTTAAACCCAGGTCCCCAGCACTGCAAGATTGCAGTTCTAATCACTGAGCCACCATGCCACCCAGTCTAGTTATCAGAAGAACATGCTTTTAGCTGTTGATGCTAAAGGTGGCAGAACCCCATTTATGTAAAAGTTTATGTCTACCGAGACATTTATGACTCACAGAGTTCGGTTCCACTTGCATTTTGCACTGATGGGTGCAATCCAATAAAACATTGGATTGCTCTCACTCTAGTGCAAAACTTTGGGGCAGTGTCCATCTGTGATTGATTTTTCATGCCATAGCGGCATGCAGAATAAATTGCAGCATGCTGCATTTGGCAGCGAGTCTCGACTCACACGCCACCATACAAGTCAATGGGAGTATGTGAAACATCGCACTGCACTCACATGTAATTCGACCACAGTGCGATATACACAGAGACAGGCCGGGAAGAAGAGGAGAAAGTGCTCCCTCCCTCTTCTCCCCAGCTGTGAAACAATCGCAAGATCCCATTACAGTTGCATGATCCTCCTCTGACACTCACAGCAGAGGGTCATTAGCATATCTCTTCCGATGCTCTTGCATCTGAAGCTATACACAAGGGGAACCGTACCCAGACAAGAAAAACAGCATCCATGCCCAGCAAGAGCCCCTTACATTTAGGGTAAAATTACATTTTACTTAGGGTGGCTTTACACGCAATGACATCGCTAAAGCGATCTCGTTGGGGTCACGGAATTTGTGACGCACATCCGGCCGCGTTAGCGATGTCGTTGCGTGTGACACCTATTAGCGATTTTGAATCGTTGCAAAGACTTTCAAAATTGCTAATCGGTGACATGCTACCCTATTGACAATTATCGTTGCTGTTGTAGTAATGATGTTGCTCCTCATTCCTGCGGCATCACACATCGCTGCGTGTGATACCGCAGGAACGAGGAACCTCACCTTACCTGCATCCCACCAGCAATCAGGAAGGAAGGAGGTGGGCAGGATGTTCGGCCTGCTCATCTCTGCCCCTCCGCTTTGATTGGGCGGCCGCTTTGTGATGTCGCTGTGACGCCGAACGAACCGCCCCTTTAGAAAGGAGGCGGTTTGCTGGTCACAGCGACGTTGCTAAGCAGGTATGTGCGAGTGATGCTGCCATAGCGGTAATGTTCGCTACGGCAGCGATCACCCCATATCGGCAGTACGATGGGGGTGGGTGCTATCGCGCTCGACATCGCCAGCAATTGCTAGCGATGTCGCAGCGTGTAAAGCCCGCCTAAGTAATGCTGACATCAAAGAGAAAACAATTACAAAAAAGGACAAAAAAAATCTGATGTTGTACAGATCTATTTATTAAAAATAATGTTGCATGTGTTTTTTTTTACAAAGTTTTGTACCTTAATGTTACAGTTCCAATAACTATATAAAGTTGCAGTAAATCTCTTACATTTAAACATTGACTTTTCATTATTCTATTTCACATCTGCTGATAATCCCTCCTGGGATGTATTTGTTTTCTGCTCAAATATAAAAGAGTTTGTAAAAGTCTACATTTTTGTAAATCATTTAAGGCCTCACAAGCTATTTTATATTATGACTCTTGCCTATTTATTTTAAGGCTATTCCTATGAGGCTCATGTACCTTAAGTCTAACATTTCTTATTTCCAGGCAATCTGATAACATTTACATATATTGGATATTATTAGAGAATGACTCCATGACAGAGCTCAATTATATCTTGCACAATCTGAAGCTGCATGAATTGGAGTTGGAGATTATGACTCCCAAAGATCCTTGTGTAATGGTATTAAACATTGACAACTGTATTTCTGGTCAGGTCTTTTGCCGTGTGGCAGGGAAGAAAAATTTTCTAAACAAGACTAGAATGAAATTAATTAATTAATTTACCACATAGAAATGTGTGTTGTTTAATGTATGTGGCTTTTCATGAACAAATGGAGAAGCATTTATAAGAGTTGTTGTTTCAAAACTCTACAAATATAGATCCTTGTCTGAATGTATTTCTGCCATTTTTTGTGGAGCCCATATTGTTATGACAAATATAATGGATCTATTTTGATTCATAATGGGTTTATAAAGTCTATGTCTTTTCTTGCCACTAAATCTATTCACAGCACCCCTGTATTTGAGTATGTCATGTCCCAAACCCAATATACAACACTAATGAGATTCCTTCATTTTAGTCATAATTCCCAAGCCCCCCCCCAAGGAATTACCAAAACTATGATCACCAAAATAAATTGAGACCCCTAATGTCCTTTCTAAAGCATTTATTTTTTAAATTAATATACTTTTGATCAGAATGTTGCCATTGATGAGTTCTTGATGAGTTACAAGTGCAGTCTTTTATTCTGCCAATTTATCTCTTCCAAGCCAGCCAAATATGACATCAAATTATCCAAAATGTGCAAGAGCAACAAGATACACGTGTACCTTCTCATTTATGAAGGTAACAAAAATTTTGGTCACAACTGCCAGAGAAATTGCTCGAAATACAGGACTCACTAAAAACTAGCAGTTTGGCTTTTTCAAGATGCACAATAAGGAAGCACTTAAAGAAAAATCGGCTGCATAGTTGAGTCACCAGAAGAAAGCCATTACTGTGCAAATTCCACAAAGTATCTCGCTTACAACTCCCCAAACAGCACAGAGACAAGCCTCCAATCTTCTGGAACAAGGTAATTCGGAGTGATGAAACCAAAATTGAACTTTTTGGCCACAATCATAAATGTTACATTTGAAAAAATATCATCAAGGCCTATGATGAAAGGAACCCCATTCCTACTGTAAAGCACGGAGGTGGATCGCTGAGGAAGTGGGGATATGTGAGCTACAAAGGCAGAGGAAACTTGGTCAAAGTTCAAGGAAAGATAAGAGCAGTAGATTATCAGCAAATACTGGAGGCAAATTTGTACTCATCAGCCCGGAAGCTGCACATAGGACGGACTTGGACGTTCAAACATGACAACAATCCAAAACACAAGGAGAAGTCAATCTATCATTGGCTACAGCAGAACAAAGTGAAAGTTACACCTAGTTTTCTATTTGGTGGTGGATACACTGCAGCACTACAGCAGTAGGGGCAGTGATGGTCAGCCACCCGGAACGGGGGATGTCTAAAAAATTATGACACCCTCCGTCCATAGGAAGGGCAAAAGAGGATGTAATTTAGCATCTGTAGGTCTTTCCCAATAATTCATTGATATTCTAGCCCTCACGCTGTCTACTCACCTAGCATTCACTTGCACATTGTTTTATGCTGTTTGGAAGGACACTTTGTGTCTGTTTTTATGACATTAAAGGTTAATTTTAGAAGTACTTTATAGGTGGTTCTTCTAAAGTTCTGGAGTGGCCATCTCAGTCTCCTGGCCTCAATATCATTGAGCCACTCCGGGGAGAACTCAAGCACGCAGTTCATGCAAGTAAGCCCAGAAATTTACAGGAGCTGGTGGCTTTTCGCCAAGAAGAATGGGCAGCTTTACCATATGAGAAAATAAAGATCCTCATCCACTACTACTTCAAGCTGTCATTGATGATAGAGTAGACAATACACGGTATTAAGAACTGGGGTATGTGAACTTTTGATCAGGGTCATCTGGATGTGTTTGGCTGTCATTATGATTTAAAAAGAGAAAACACAGTAGTTTGACAATAAATGGCTTTACCCAACCACTAACCATGAGTGAAAAAAAAGATTTTGTGTTAACATTTATCAGGAATGGCGTCAGCACCCGGCACACCAGGGCAAGTGCTGGGGCCCTGGAGCTCTAGGAGGGGCCCATTCGTCATTGCCAGGGATCGCAGTGCTCATCCGGCAGCTGCACTTTCCTGCACGCAGGGTGTCACTGCTGAGCGTTGTATGCAGAAGCATTGAAGGACGGAGCTAGTTCACCGTGTTCTGAACTCCCATCCCACAGGTGAGGAGAAGGTACCTGGAAGTAGTCCATGCACTCTAGTATCTACCCTTGTGGCTACCATGAAGAAAGGAGCCGCAGCACCAGCATCCCGCCGAGATGTATGTTCCCCTTAGAATCGGTGCGTGTGACACCGATGAGTGATTTTGCATGGGGGTCCATTCTCAAAAATCATTACTGCAGCAGTAACGAGGTTGTTCCTCGTCCCTGCGGCAGCACACATCGCTCCGTGTGACGCCGCAGGAACGAGGAAGCTCTCCTTACCTGCCTCCCGGCCGCTATGCGGAAGGAAGGAGGTGGGCGGGATTTTACGTCCCGCTCAGCTCCGCCCCTCCGCTGCTATTGGGCGGCCGCTCAGCGACGTCGCTGTGACGCCGCATGGACCGTCCCCTTAGAAAGGAGGCGGTTCGTCGGTCACAGCGACATCGCCGGGCAGGTAAGTATGTGAGACGGGTCTGGGCGATGTTGTGCGGCACGGGCAGCGATTTGCCCGTGTCGCACAACAGATGGGGGCGGGTACCCACGCTAGCGATATCAGGACCGATATCGCAGCATGTAAAGCCCGCTTAAGTTACAGTAAATAAACACACACACACGAAAAAATCCTTTATTAGAAATAAAAAACACTAACAAATTCCCTGGTTCACCAATTTAATAAGCCCCAAAAAAGCCCTCCATGTCCGACGTAATCCAGGGTGGTCCAGCGTCGCTTCCAGCTCTGCTGCATGAAGGTGACTGGAGCTGCAGAAGACACCGCCGCTCCTGTCAGCTCCACGCAGCAACTGAAGACAGCCGCGCGATCAGCTGAGCTGTCACTGAGGTTACCTGCGGTCACTGGGTAACCTCAGTGACAGCTCAGCTGATCGCGCTACTCACCTCATTTGCTGCGTGGAGCTGACAGGAGCGGCGGTGTCTTCTGGGCGGCTGCTGACTGATATTGTTAGGCTGGGGGGCTCCCCATAACGTGGAGCTCCCCATCCTGAGAATACCAGCCTTCAGCCGTATGGCTTTATCTGGCTGGTATTAAAATTGGGGGGACCGCACGCCGGTTTTTTAAATTATTTAATTATTTATTTCACTGCACAGTATAGACACGCCCACCGGCTGCTGTGATTGGGTGCAGTGAGACACCTGTCACTCAGCGTGGGGGCGTGTCTCACTGCAACCAATCATAGGCGCTTGTGGGCAGGGAAAGCAGGAAATGCAAGATTGTTTAATGAGTGGCTGGCTTTTTCAAAATAGTAAAAGCCGCTGGAGCAGTGTGAACGCCGTGCAGCGCCGCGCCGGGGATTCGGGATCGGTGAGTATGAGAGAGGGCTGCTAACTTCAGTCACTCAGGGGATTAGCGGTCACCGGTGAGCCCTTCACAGGTGACCGCTAATCAGGACGTGGCACAGACAGAACCGCAGCATGACAATGAAGTCGGGTGAAGTTCACCCGAGTTCATTCTGATCGTGCGGCTCTGTCTGTGTCTGGTGTCATCTGCCATTCAGCTCTGCTACATGGCTGTCTGTGTCTGCTGTCAGCGGCCATGTAGCAGAGCTGAATGGCAGATGACATAGTAAAAAATACGCATTACACACGCATTACACACGCATTACACACGCTAGTAAAATCATTAATTTATTCAGAAAAAGCATAGCACTTGCGTTGCACTCGGACCTAACGTGAACTCAAATCAGCCGAGTTTTTTTCAGCCCAGTCGGACCGATTTTACTCGCATAGATGTGTTTCCAGCCTCTCTCTCACTCTCTCTCTCGCCTAAGATGGGTTCATTTAGGTTTTCAATAGCAAATAGCCTTTGCCATGAAAAAAAAAATGGTACGAAGGATCCGTTTTTTTACAGGATCTGTCACATCAGTTTTACCACAATCTGTGATGGATCCATCTCATCAGTTGCAAAATGGATTGTGACCTTTACACAATCAGTAAACTTATTAATACAATATGGAACTTTAACTTCCATATTGTATTATTTCACGCTCAATGTATTACACGTCTTTTCATGTCAGGAAGATATTGAATCAGAAAAGTTCTACAATTTTTTAAATATAACTGAGTTTTATGGGTTACATGGGGTATTTTTGCATTGGACACAGTCTAGTGATATAATAAGCTACATAACTTTTTGTCATTTATTTTTGTTTGTTCTGCTGTTCCAAATGAGTGACATTGATATAATAAAAATCTACTTTCATAGTATTATTTTACTTACAAAGGTTCTGTAATAGGCAGAGCTGGAAAGGATCTTTCCTTGCATTCTGCTTCAAAACCATTTTGTTTTTGTTTTATTCTCGGTGGATTCTCAATTCAGTGCCTTTCATCTCCTTAAGAATTTCACACTCTGAAATAATAAGGTGTAAAGAACCGTCCTGGTGGGAGAACGGAGCTAAAATCATTGCATGTGTTAGGAGATGGGGGACTAGGTGGATTTGATGTTTGCAAACTTTTGTGACCTATGTTCCCTGACCCTGACAGCTGTTTCACTTTACTATCTGCTGATATTTTACAATACTCAGGATGAATTAAGTTTGTAAGGTCAGCTCGAAAGTCATCGTGTCTTGTGTGATGAAGGACTTAAAGATGCATGGTCAAAGACTACCGAAAGAAATCTAAAAATGAAGTAATAAAAAATAGAACCTCATACTTGTTTATCTGAGCGCCGATGATAAAAATATAGACGTTGATACGGTATATGTGCTATTAAGGGTGTATGATATTACCAATTTACCATGAAGTGTAGCTTAATCATTTATGACTCACAGAGTTCGGTTCCACTTGCATTTTGCACTGATGGGTGCAATCCAATAAAACATTGGATTGCTCTCACTCTAGTGCAAAACTTTGGGGCAGTGTCCATCTGTGATTGATTTTTCATGCCATAGCGGCATGCAGAATAAATTGCAGCATGCTGCATTTGGCAGCGAGTCTCGACTCACACGCCACCATACAAGTCAATGGGAGTATGTGAAACATCGCACTGCACTCACATGTAATTCGACCACAGTGCGATATACACAGAGACAGGCCGGGAAGAAGAGGAGAAAGTGCTCCCTCCCTCTTCTCCCCAGCTGTGAAACAATCACAAGATCCCATTACAGTTGCATGATCCTCCTCTGACACTCACAGCAGAGGGTCATTAGCATATCTCTTCCGATGCTCTTGCATCTGAAGCTATACACAAGGGGAACCGTACCCAGACAAGAAAAACAGCATCCATGCCCAGCAAGAGCCCCTTACATTTAGGGTAAAATTACATTTTACTTAGGGTGGCTTTACACGCAATGACATCGCTAAAGCGATCTCGTTGGGGTCACGGAATTTGTGACGCACATCCGGCCGCGTTAGCGATGTCGTTGCGTGTGACACCTATTAGCGATTTTGAATCGTTGCAAAGACTTTCAAAATTGCTAATCGGTGACATGCTACCCTATTGACAATTATCGTTGCTGTTGTAGTAATGATGTTGCTCCTCATTCCTGCGGCATCACACATCGCTGCGTGTGATACCGCAGGAACGAGGAACCTCACCTTACCTGCATCCCACCAGCAATCAGGAAGGAAGGAGGTGGGCAGGATGTTCGGCCTGCTCATCTCTGCCCCTCCGCTTTGATTGGGCGGCCGCTTTGTGATGTCGCTGTGACGCCGAACGAACCGCCCCTTTAGAAAGGAGGCGGTTTGCTGGTCACAGCGACGTTGCTAAGCAGGTATGTGCGAGTGATGCTGCCATAGCGGTAATGTTCGCTACGGCAGCGATCACCCCATATCGGCAGTACGATGGGGGTGGGTGCTATCGCGCTCGACATCGCCAGCAATTGCTAGCGATGTCGCAGCGTGTAAAGCCCGCCTAAGTAATGCTGACATCAAAGAGAAAACAATTACAAAAAAGGACAAAAAAAATCTGATGTTGTACAGATCTATTTATTAAAAATAATGTTGCATGTGTTTTTTTTTACAAAGTTTTGTACCTTAATGTTACAGTTCCAATAACTATATAAAGTTGCAGTAAATCTCTTACATTTAAACATTGACTTTTCATTATTCTATTTCACATCTGCTGATAATCCCTCCTGGGATGTATTTGTTTTCTGCTCAAATATAAAAGAGTTTGTAAAAGTCTACATTTTTGTAAATCATTTAAGGCCTCACAAGCTATTTTATATTATGACTCTTGCCTATTTATTTTAAGGCTATTCCTATGAGGCTCATGTACCTTAAGTCTAACATTTCTTATTTCCAGGCAATCTGATAACATTTACATATATTGGATATTATTAGAGAATGACTCCATGACAGAGCTCAATTATATCTTGCACAATCTGAAGCTGCATGAATTGGAGTTGGAGATTATGACTCCCAAAGATCCTTGTGTAATGGTATTAAACATTGACAACTGTATTTCTGGTCAGGTCTTTTGCCGTGTGGCAGGGAAGAAAAATTTTCTAAACAAGACTAGAATGAAATTAATTAATTAATTTACCACATAGAAATGTGTGTTGTTTAATGTATGTGGCTTTTCATGAACAAATGGAGAAGCATTTATAAGAGTTGTTGTTTCAAAACTCTACAAATATAGATCCTTGTCTGAATGTATTTCTGCCATTTTTTGTGGAGCCCATATTGTTATGACAAATATAATGGATCTATTTTGATTCATAATGGGTTTATAAAGTCTATGTCTTTTCTTGCCACTAAATCTATTCACAGCACCCCTGTATTTGAGTATGTCATGTCCCAAACCCAATATACAACACTAATGAGATTCCTTCATTTTAGTCATAATTCCCAAGCCCCCCCCCAAGGAATTACCAAAACTATGATCACCAAAATAAATTGAGACCCCTAATGTCCTTTCTAAAGCATTTATTTTTTAAATTAATATACTTTTGATCAGAATGTTGCCATTGATGAGTTCTTGATGAGTTACAAGTGCAGTCTTTTATTCTGCCAATTTATCTCTTCCAAGCCAGCCAAATATGACATCAAATTATCCAAAATGTGCAAGAGCAACAAGATACACGTGTACCTTCTCATTTATGAAGGTAACAAAAATTTTGGTCACAACTGCCAGAGAAATTGCTCGAAATACAGGACTCACTAAAAACTAGCAGTTTGGCTTTTTCAAGATGCACAATAAGGAAGCACTTAAAGAAAAATCGGCTGCATAGTTGAGTCACCAGAAGAAAGCCATTACTGTGCAAATTCCACAAAGTATCTCGCTTACAACTCCCCAAACAGCACAGAGACAAGCCTCCAATCTTCTGGAACAAGGTAATTCGGAGTGATGAAACCAAAATTGAACTTTTTGGCCACAATCATAAATGTTACATTTGAAAAAATATCATCAAGGCCTATGATGAAAGGAACCCCATTCCTACTGTAAAGCACGGAGGTGGATCGCTGAGGAAGTGGGGATATGTGAGCTACAAAGGCAGAGGAAACTTGGTCAAAGTTCAAGGAAAGATAAGAGCAGTAGATTATCAGCAAATACTGGAGGCAAATTTGTACTCATCAGCCCGGAAGCTGCACATAGGACGGACTTGGACGTTCAAACATGACAACAATCCAAAACACAAGGAGAAGTCAATCTATCATTGGCTACAGCAGAACAAAGTGAAAGTTACACCTAGTTTTCTATTTGGTGGTGGATACACTGCAGCACTACAGCAGTAGGGGCAGTGATGGTCAGCCACCCGGAACGGGGGATGTCTAAAAAATTATGACACCCTCCGTCCATAGGAAGGGCAAAAGAGGATGTAATTTAGCATCTGTAGGTCTTTCCCAATAATTCATTGATATTCTAGCCCTCACGCTGTCTACTCACCTAGCATTCACTTGCACATTGTTTTATGCTGTTTGGAAGGACACTTTGTGTCTGTTTTTATGACATTAAAGGTTAATTTTAGAAGTACTTTATAGGTGGTTCTTCTAAAGTTCTGGAGTGGCCATCTCAGTCTCCTGGCCTCAATATCATTGAGCCACTCCGGGGAGAACTCAAGCACGCAGTTCATGCAAGTAAGCCCAGAAATTTACAGGAGCTGGTGGCTTTTCGCCAAGAAGAATGGGCAGCTTTACCATATGAGAAAATAAAGATCCTCATCCACTACTACTTCAAGCTGTCATTGATGATAGAGTAGACAATACACGGTATTAAGAACTGGGGTATGTGAACTTTTGATCAGGGTCATCTGGATGTGTTTGGCTGTCATTATGATTTAAAAAGAGAAAACACAGTAGTTTGACAATAAATGGCTTTACCCAACCACTAACCATGAGTGAAAAAAAAGATTTTGTGTTAACATTTATCAGGAATGGCGTCAGCACCCGGCACACCAGGGCAAGTGCTGGGGCCCTGGAGCTCTAGGAGGGGCCCATTCGTCATTGCCAGGGATCGCAGTGCTCATCCGGCAGCTGCACTTTCCTGCACGCAGGGTGTCACTGCTGAGCGTTGTATGCAGAAGCATTGAAGGACGGAGCTAGTTCACCGTGTTCTGAACTCCCATCCCACAGGTGAGGAGAAGGTACCTGGAAGTAGTCCATGCACTCTAGTATCTACCCTTGTGGCTACCATGAAGAAAGGAGCCGCAGCACCAGCATCCCGCCGAGATGTATGTTCCCCTTAGAATCGGTGCGTGTGACACCGATGAGTGATTTTGCATGGGGGTCCATTCTCAAAAATCATTACTGCAGCAGTAACGAGGTTGTTCCTCGTCCCTGCGGCAGCACACATCGCTCCGTGTGACGCCGCAGGAACGAGGAAGCTCTCCTTACCTGCCTCCCGGCCGCTATGCGGAAGGAAGGAGGTGGGCGGGATTTTACGTCCCGCTCAGCTCCGCCCCTCCGCTGCTATTGGGCGGCCGCTCAGCGACGTCGCTGTGACGCCGCATGGACCGTCCCCTTAGAAAGGAGGCGGTTCGTCGGTCACAGCGACATCGCCGGGCAGGTAAGTATGTGAGACGGGTCTGGGCGATGTTGTGCGGCACGGGCAGCGATTTGCCCGTGTCGCACAACAGATGGGGGCGGGTACCCACGCTAGCGATATCAGGACCGATATCGCAGCATGTAAAGCCCGCTTAAGTTACAGTAAATAAACACACACACACGAAAAAATCCTTTATTAGAAATAAAAAACACTAACAAATTCCCTGGTTCACCAATTTAATAAGCCCCAAAAAAGCCCTCCATGTCCGACGTAATCCAGGGTGGTCCAGCGTCGCTTCCAGCTCTGCTGCATGAAGGTGACTGGAGCTGCAGAAGACACCGCCGCTCCTGTCAGCTCCACGCAGCAACTGAAGACAGCCGCGCGATCAGCTGAGCTGTCACTGAGGTTACCTGCGGTCACTGGGTAACCTCAGTGACAGCTCAGCTGATCGCGCTACTCACCTCATTTGCTGCGTGGAGCTGACAGGAGCGGCGGTGTCTTCTGGGCGGCTGCTGACTGATATTGTTAGGCTGGGGGGCTCCCCATAACGTGGAGCTCCCCATCCTGAGAATACCAGCCTTCAGCCGTATGGCTTTATCTGGCTGGTATTAAAATTGGGGGGACCGCACGCCGGTTTTTTAAATTATTTAATTATTTATTTCACTGCACAGTATAGACACGCCCACCGGCTGCTGTGATTGGGTGCAGTGAGACACCTGTCACTCAGCGTGGGGGCGTGTCTCACTGCAACCAATCATAGGCGCTTGTGGGCAGGGAAAGCAGGAAATGCAAGATTGTTTAATGAGTGGCTGGCTTTTTCAAAATAGTAAAAGCCGCTGGAGCAGTGTGAACGCCGTGCAGCGCCGCGCCGGGGATTCGGGATCGGTGAGTATGAGAGAGGGCTGCTAACTTCAGTCACTCAGGGGATTAGCGGTCACCGGTGAGCCCTTCACAGGTGACCGCTAATCAGGACGTGGCACAGACAGAACCGCAGCATGACAATGAAGTCGGGTGAAGTTCACCCGAGTTCATTCTGATCGTGCGGCTCTGTCTGTGTCTGGTGTCATCTGCCATTCAGCTCTGCTACATGGCTGTCTGTGTCTGCTGTCAGCGGCCATGTAGCAGAGCTGAATGGCAGATGACATAGTAAAAAATACGCATTACACACGCATTACACACGCATTACACACGCTAGTAAAATCATTAATTTATTCAGAAAAAGCATAGCACTTGCGTTGCACTCGGACCTAACGTGAACTCAAATCAGCCGAGTTTTTTTCAGCCCAGTCGGACCGATTTTACTCGCATAGATGTGTTTCCAGCCTCTCTCTCACTCTCTCTCTCGCCTAAGATGGGTTCATTTAGGTTTTCAATAGCAAATAGCCTTTGCCATGAAAAAAAAAATGGTACGAAGGATCCGTTTTTTTACAGGATCTGTCACATCAGTTTTACCACAATCTGTGATGGATCCATCTCATCAGTTGCAAAATGGATTGTGACCTTTACACAATCAGTAAACTTATTAATACAATATGGAACTTTAACTTCCATATTGTATTATTTCACGCTCAATGTATTACACGTCTTTTCATGTCAGGAAGATATTGAATCAGAAAAGTTCTACAATTTTTTAAATATAACTGAGTTTTATGGGTTACATGGGGTATTTTTGCATTGGACACAGTCTAGTGATATAATAAGCTACATAACTTTTTGTCATTTATTTTTGTTTGTTCTGCTGTTCCAAATGAGTGACATTGATATAATAAAAATCTACTTTCATAGTATTATTTTACTTACAAAGGTTCTGTAATAGGCAGAGCTGGAAAGGATCTTTCCTTGCATTCTGCTTCAAAACCATTTTGTTTTTGTTTTATTCTCGGTGGATTCTCAATTCAGTGCCTTTCATCTCCTTAAGAATTTCACACTCTGAAATAATAAGGTGTAAAGAACCGTCCTGGTGGGAGAACGGAGCTAAAATCATTGCATGTGTTAGGAGATGGGGGACTAGGTGGATTTGATGTTTGCAAACTTTTGTGACCTATGTTCCCTGACCCTGACAGCTGTTTCACTTTACTATCTGCTGATATTTTACAATACTCAGGATGAATTAAGTTTGTAAGGTCAGCTCGAAAGTCATCGTGTCTTGTGTGATGAAGGACTTAAAGATGCATGGTCAAAGACTACCGAAAGAAATCTAAAAATGAAGTAATAAAAAATAGAACCTCATACTTGTTTATCTGAGCGCCGATGATAAAAATATAGACGTTGATACGGTATATGTGCTATTAAGGGTGTATGATATTACCAATTTACCATGAAGTGTAGCTTAATCAGACCGTTTACAAAACCTGTGCTGTAGCAAAAATGAGCCTTATATTGGATCTGTAAGCGCTTGTTGAAACGAGCCATTCATTTTATGCTTTCATTCGACTCAACAGATGCCCGTGTACTTTATATCACTCAACTAAATGGCTGCACATTAAGTTGTATATTAGGTTTGCATCTCTAACGCTCTTTAACATGGCTTGTTCTTCATGCCAAAAAAATCATTGCTTTGAAGCCATATTTTACAGAAAAAAACACATAAAAGGCACTGTTTTATCTTCAAAATTCAGTTATTTTAGTACAATGAGGCCTTTTTCACATGTCAGTGAAAAACACAGACGTTTTCTACTGACGTGTTAAAAATTCATATGTACCTGTGTGTGTTCTCCATGTGCTATCTATGATCCATGATCAGTGATAGCACATGCAAATCAGGTACTCCATACTCATCTGTCCCCACTCCAGCTGTCCGTGGTGCCGAATCTCTGGCTCTGCTGTGTCCGGCCACTGCTGTGTCACCGCTGCTGCTACTTCCGGGTAGGCTGTGCAGTGCATATTCCTGAGAGTAATTAGCCAGCTCGGAAGCAGCAGCCAGCAGCGGCTGAACACCACGTTGCTAGAGAAGGTGAGTATAAAAAGCTTTTTATTTCAAAGATACGTTTTTTTCTGGTACGTGTTTCACAGATCACACCATAGTGTCGTCCGTGGGACATCAGTGATGCCAGAAAAACAGACATGTCTCCGTGCAGAAACACGGACATGCATGTATGCTGTATGGAGACACGGTCAGTGAAAATCAGACTCATTGATTATAATGAGTCTGCGTATGTCCGTGATTCTGAAATGTATAAAAACTGTCACATATGTACCAGAATCACTGACGTGTGAAAGAGGCCTGAATCTGTAAATATGTGAACATATGCTGCGCTATATTAGGCCTAAAACACACTTCCGCATAAAAAACGTACGTGTCACAGTCCGTTTTTCAGGTCCGTGTTCCGTTTTTTATGGATGTTTCTCCGGTACATATGTTGAGAAGAGATAAGCTGCGCTCTACTACAAAGAGGATCGGTGCTCGGGAGAAAAAGTAGTTCCAATATCTTAGAAAACCCGGCACACAATTGAAGAAAAGGAGAATATCCAATCAAGGTTGCTTTTAATATGCTGGTGTTTTATTCGTGAAAAAATTCATTACAGTCAGTGTGTGGCAAAGAAGCAGGGTGAGGTCCAACGTTTCGGCTCATATGTGAGCCTTCACCAGGGACATAAGATGCCGTATAATATTAAGGAAGAGTCCTGCACACACAATATATGTGAAACGTAATGTAGAATGAGGGCACAGCACAAAGCTATAGGGAATCCGGAATTTGGAATGCAGTCAGGATAAGGGTTTTTACGGGCAGTATTGTGAATATACTATGTACCGTGTAGGGGCTCACATCAGAAGGATGCAATAAAGGGTAAATGCAAAAATATGAGGATGGGTCACGTCAAGAAAGGGAAGCCTGCGGACTGTACTTGATGACCATATAATAGGGGGATCACCCCATGTGTTTAACAAGGCTAATCAAGGGCTCCTTCACTCTGTATATATGCTGCAATAGGCATTTCAGATTACCTTGGTCTGTATACCATTTCTTGATTAGCCTTGTTATCACATGGGGTGATTCCCCTATTACATGGTCACCAAGTACTCTTTGGTCTGTATACCGCCTCTTGATTAGCCTTGTTAAACACATGGGGTGATCCCCCTATTATATGGTCATCAAGTACAGTCCGCAGGCTTCCCTTTCTTGACGTGACCCATCCTCATATTTTTGCATTTACCCTTTATTGCATCCTTCTGATGTGAGCCCCTACACGGTACATAGTATATTCACAATACTGCCCGTAAAAACCCTTATCCTGACTGCATTCCAAATTCCGGATTCCCTATAGCTTTGTGCTGTGCCCTCATTCTACATTACGTTTCACATATATTGTGTGTGCAGGACTCTTCCTTAATATTATACGGCATCTTATGTCCCTGGTGAAGGCTCACATATGAGCCGAAACGTTGGACCTCACCCTGCTTCTTTGCCACACACTGACTGTAATGAATTTTTTCACGAATAAAACACCAGCATATTAAAAGCAACCTTGATTGGATTTTCTCCGGTACATATGACATCTGTGTGATGGCGTATGCTAGCCGTGTGTGCATGTGGAATGGCTGTGTATGTGTACATGTAAAGTCCGTGTGAAATGATCCAAGTGTGATGCTCAATGTCGTTGATACATGTCGGCTGACAGCAGACAGAGTTGCGTGATGAGAATGAACTCGGGTGAACTTCACCCGACTTAATTGTCATACCGCGGCTCTGTCTGGGTGTCGCGTACTGACTAGCGGTCACCCGTGAAGGACTCACCGGTGACCGCTAATCCCCTGAATGACTGAAGTGAGCAGCGCAATTTGCGCTGCCGTCACTCAGCTTACCCACGGCCAGCTGGAGTCCCTCCCCCGAGACCGCAACTCACCTGTGACTTCCTTGCTGTCACTCGGGTGACTTGCTGTCACAGTTGGAGGATCCAGCAGTGGCCGCGAATAACCTGAGTGACATCATCGCTGATCGCGCTACTCACCTCAGTTGCTGTGTGGAGCTGCCAGGAGCGGCGGTGTTCTTCTTCAGCTCCTGTCACCTTCATGTAGCAGAGATGGAAGCGACGCGGGACCTCCATGGATTACGCCGGACATGGATGGGTTTTTGGGGCTTAATAAAGTGGTGAATGAGGGTATTTGTTAGTGTTTTCTATTGCAAATAAAGGATTTTTCGTTGTGTGTGTTTATTAACTTTAATTACAGGTTATTCATTGGGGGTGTCTTATAGATGCCTGCAATGATTAATCTAGGACTTAAGGCCGCTTTACACGCTGCGATATCGTGACCAATATTGCTAGCGTGGGTACCCGCCCCCATCGGTTGTGCGACATGGGCAAATCGCTGCCCGTGGCGCACAACATCGCCCAGACCCGTCACACTACTTACCTGCCCTGTGACGTCGCTGTGACCGGCGAACCGCCTCCTTTCTAAGTGGGTGGTTCGTTCAGCGTCACAGCGACGTCACAGCTGCGTCATTGATCCGCCGCCCAATAGAAGCAGAGGGGCGGAGATGAGTGGGACGTAACATCCCGCCCACCTCCTTCCTTCTGCATTGCGGGCGGGAGGCAGGTAAGGAGAGGTTCCTCGTTCCTGCGGTGTCACACGTACCGATGTGTGCTGCCACAGGAACGGGGAACAACTTCGTTACTGCTGCCACAATGATATTAGAGAATGGGCCCCCATGTCACCGATGAGCGATTTTGCACGTTTTTGCAACGATGCAAAATCGCTCAAAGGTGTCACACGCAACGGCATCGCTAAAGAAACCGGATGTGCGTCACAAATTCCGTGACCCCAACGAGTTTGCTTGAGCGATGTCGCAGCGTGTAAAGCGGCCTTTAGTGGCAGCTATGGGTTGCTGCCATTAACTCCTTATTACCCCGATTACCAATGCACCAGGCAAATCGGGAAGAGCCGGGTAGAGTTCCAGAACTATCGCATCTAATGGATGCGGCAATTATGTGCGGCTGCTGGCTGATATTTTTAGGCTGCGGGGCTCCCCATAACGTGGAGTTCCCCATCCTGAGAATACCACCTGTAATGCCTGATAGGAGCCACAGACTCAGACTGGCTGTAAGGGGAATCTAGTGAAAAGCCACTCACAAAGCAGGACCCCAAGCACTCTGCAACCCTTTAACCCCTGTACAGGGATTTGGAATTACACAGAGCCTCAGAGATCGCTACCTGTGGTAGACAGTAGTCCATGGTCGTCAGGCAGGGTCAAAATCCAGGAGATGCAAAACAGGAACAGAATCGGCAGGCAAGGGCGTAGTAAGGAGACAAAGCAGGGGTCAAATCTGGAACTGGCAGCAAGGTACAAAAACGACAGGCAGGAGAGTAGTCAAACACAAGCAAGGTCAGCGCACAGGAATCACAATACAAAGAGCACATGAGCCAGGAGAACAGAACTATCACTAGTAGTGATCATGTGACAGGAGAGGGAATAAAAAGGGTGTGATGTCTTCCCATAGGCTGCAGGTGAATGTTGGCCACTTCAGCTGGGAGACACCCGCCACCTACAGTCAGCCAGTGGTACTGCAGGTTCCAGGGAAACCCAGCCTAGTGGATGAGCGGAGCCTGTGCTCCGCAGGGCCACAGGCACCGACTCCTCTCCCATCATCAGCACTATCCATGGTGGGAACATGGTGTCGTCTGGCGATCGGAGCAGAAGTCGCAGGAGCGGACTCCGGTGGGGACGTGACACTGTGCTCCGCAGAACCACGGGCACCGACTCCTCTCCCATCACCAGCACTATCCATGGTGGGAACATGGCGTCGTCTGGCGATCGGAGCAGAAGTCGCAGGAGCGGACTCCGATGGGGACGTGACACCACCCTTCAGCTATATGGCTTTACCCTGGCTGGTATCAAAATTGGGGGGGACCGCACGTCATTTTTTTTTTTAATTAATCAATTATTTATTTTACTGCACAGTATATACCCGCCCACCGGCGGCTGTGATTGGTAGCAGTGAAACAGCTGTCACTCAGCGTGTGGGCGTGTCTAACTGCAACCAATCATAGGCGCCGGTGGGCGGGGGAAGCAGGGAATAGTAGATTGATTAATGAGCGGCCGGCTTTTTCAAATTAAATGAAGCCGTGTATCTTTGGCAAAGCTGTTCTTCGCCGCACTGATGATCGGGGATCGGTGAGTATGCGACAGGGATACAGACCGAGCGCCAAAGGGATGATGACTGAGAACAGCAGAAAAAATGGTAAGTAGACTGACATTTAACAAAAAAAAAAACCCCGACATCGTTCGTTTAAAAACGCACACGAACGGTACGTGATGAACACGGACATATTACGTGTGCCGCCCATGCAGGCACGGACCCATTGACTTTAGCGGGTCCGTGCCTGCGTGCTGACCGCCAAAAATGGACATGTTGGCCGTGTGGGAAAATGCACACACGTACTAACCACACGGACACACGTTCCGTGTGATTTTACGTGTGTGTGCCATATACCATAGGGTAACATTGGTCAAAATGTCTCCACGTCTCCGGTACGTGCAAAAACGTACCAAACACGTACTGGAGGCAGGAATGAGTGTTACAGGCCTTACTAAAAGTGGCATGAAGGCTACTCCAAAGCAGAGGCAGCATATACGCAATCGCTGGTACGATACATGGTTACTATATAAACTAGTAAGTCAATATATACATCAGCTATCACGCTTTATTATCAGGAAATATGACATGAATTGAGATAGATGGATAAAACAGTTCTCCATCTACAGTATTATTCTCCAGAACGTAAAGTATGAAGTAAACTGACTCACTCTCTGGATAATGAACTAAAAAGAAAAATGCGTATGATTAGATGCTGTATTATGTGAACTGAGCTGTTGCACTGATTAGCCCTTACTAATGGTGCCCAGATGCTTTTATTCTAAGTCCACATTTAGAGAATTAGTTCATTTTTTTGTATTGCTTTGTATTCCATAAAGCCTAAAAATAAAATCATAAACACAATACATTGCACAGTGCAGGTGGTTGTATCATGATAAACAGCATTCCACATGCATTAGGATAAATGGTAAAAGGTGGCCACATTGGATGACATTGCCGATAATGGTGTCACTAGTTGACAAGAGGACATCAATGCATTTTGGTCAGTAAATAGCTTTCATCCTGACTGATGTTGCACTACTATATTTTTGTCCATAAAAGGGAATGTTCCATTTCAAATATAGGTTTAGCGATGTATAAAATAACAAGCTGATCTTTTACTAATCACTCACTTGCTCTTGTCACTTGCATCTCAAAAACATCTGTAAAATTTGACGTTTTCTTACCTTAAGATTCTGCGAAAACTCTTACTATCGCTCTTATTTAGTCTCACCTTGACTACTACAACTCTCTACTAAACAACATTCTCCCTCTTACTAAATCTTCCCCTCTCCAATGGATCATGAATGGCTCAGCCAGGTTCATATTTCAGTCCAATCACTACACTGATGCCACCACCATGTGCCAGTCTTTGCACTGGTTGCCTAGCCCCTACAAAATCTGATATAAACTTATCACTGTTACACACAAAGCTCTCCATAATTCTGCACCATCCTATATCTTCCATTTTATCTTTTATGTCCCCCCTATTTCGTCATGGATTAACGCTTGTGAGCAAGGTACCCTATTCTCTAGGTATGCCTTGAAATCTTTTATCTCTGTAATGTCTATTTTGTTTGTACAAGTACTCTGACTTGTAAATTGGTATATTTAATAATATTTAATTTACTTTATTCATAGATCCATACTAGAGGATGATAGCTATTCTATATATTGATTTTGCTATCCTTCAATTATTTATTGTCTTGCTTTTCCTCTTACCACTTCCCTAACATCTCACTTTTTGTTGCCTTTCTTCACACAGGCACTGATTTCTACAGTTAAAATAATATTAAAATAATATGTATGACAGATAAGATGTATCTCATGCAGTTGACTATAGTTAGTTATCCTGCATCTGAGTAGTAGTGTTTTTTATGTTCCAGATAGTGATGCTATGATTTTTAACTCCTGCCAACTCTTTGATATTTCTCCCTGTTTTTAATACTTTCATGTATTTGAGTTTACAGCAACTTGCAATCATAATCAAGGGCCACCAGCTGCAAGAACTATCAACTATACTAGTAATATGGTAGGAAGAATGGAGATTCAAATAAACCACATAGGGGGTGATTCTTCAAAACTTTTAAGGGATGTGGTTTATAGAGCAAAAGCAAGAAAGCTATTGCATTTTATACATTTAATCCAAAATTTAGGCAGTGTTATATAAAAGGGATAAAAAAAAGAAAATAACTAATAATAATGTCACTGCCATGGCTTCAAAGCTTAGAGAAGGGAGGTACTCCTTAGGAAAAACAGACAGAACCAACTGCAAGCTGCACCTTTGAAGGACTGACAAAAGTAAAATTAAAATTACACCCACAAACCTTCTCTTAATGAGCTCTTGTGGGGACTTTCTGTGGGATGTGCTCGGCACTTAAGAATTTTTTGTGATCCCCAACTTGTGTGCTTCTACTGGTAGAAGACCCGTAGAAGCACACAAGGTGCGAAATGGCCATCGTCCTTGGGGGGCCTGCACTCGGCTCTTTCCTTCCCGCTATTTTACCTGCACATTATATGGAATAAAATCACTTTCTGGATCTTGGATGGTGTATGCCGTGGTTTTCTACTTTATGGACTTCTGTTCTGGATATCTCCTCTCCTCGTCCACGTGCACCCATTACCATTTCTTCTAAAAGGAGGACTGAGGCTCTTCCAAGGTATTCGTTGTAAGGTATTGCACGGTTCAGTGTGGAACCGCTTCTGTTTATTTACAGGATATCTTTGTCCCTGGAGGTCTCAAGTGGAAAATTTAGTTTTCATTTTTCTGATCACAATTTTACCTTTCTAAATATAGAGGAAATATGATATAAGCATTGTCATCTATCTGTCCAATATTAATGTGGGGCTGATGTTCAGGTCTCACAGTTACATTAAAATGAGCTTTACGTTTGCCATTTTGTCATTACACTGAAAATATATCTTTCATTAATGTAATATATATATAAAAACACCAATATTCATATCTGGACACTGGAGACATAGTGTCTACCAAAGATGCTTTGATGAAAGGAAGCTTATGCCTGGTAAGGCAGTTCTCCTCCTCTGCATAAATGGATCTCAGATTTTTGGTCTGTTTCCCAGCAAATTTATCTGCATTAATTACCTATCCACACTATGAGGTCCTGCTTCAATAAAGATGGAAGTGTCATCTCTCTTTACTTCCCCTGTTTTAATTAATCTTATATGTTCAGTGTGGGGATTGATGGATATGTCCCCTACCCAGAGACCAAAGAGAGGTCTTATGGATTTCAATTTCTCTCTTTGACAGTATCTAATTATTTTATAATATGTCTGCAGATATCAGTAAAAGGTAAGGCACGTGTGCCAGAAGACCGTGTTAACTTAAAACACCTCAGTGCACTGTCTCCAAGGAAAAACAATACTAGATAATTTCAATTTTTGTATATAGGATATAGCAGAGCTCATAGTTTTGGAGCAGTTATTGTGGTTCTGTGGAACAGTGTCTGAGGTTCCATGACCTTAGTGCAGGATACTTACGGCGACAGACAAGAGTTTTTGATATACTAGAAAAAAATATATAACATGGGTCCCACCTGTATATTTTCATTTACTATTGCGTATACAGCCCCTACATATTTCCTTCATATGCTGCAGCGCTCTATCTAGGTCATCATCACTCAGACTCTGTTCACGTGACTGGTAGCTATTTCTATTTGTGGATTCATTTTGTAACCATAAAAATAGAAATACAATTTTCAAGTGCAGGGTCCATTCATTTAAATTGGGACAGAAGTGTCATAATTCCATCTGTTTGCCTCCTTTTTGTCTGCTATTTTTTAAGCCAGAACAAGAAAAATATGCTATATTGCTATTTTGACTTGTCGCCGAAATACATGGCAAATGGATAAATTGTTTGCATTGTATATAAACATTTGAAGTTGAGAAACAGATGATGGTCATCCTTTTTTAGAACTTTGCCCAGAATAGTAAATGTGTTCAGAGTCACATCTAGTGAAAACAAACTTACAAACAAAACAAAGACTGATGCAAAACAGAAACCATTACTGGCAATGTAGATGTCGGCCTTGGTCAGATTTGATCCCTGGGCTCCAGTGAAGCAAAGCAACAGGTGAACACTAAGGGAATATTTTCGCAATAATACTTTCCTATTTACTAGATGTGTTACGTATTATGCCATAACCTCCATGTTTAGGAGATGTGTTTTCAATCATTTACCAGCAAATGGAAGAAGTTTGGTGAGTTTGAAAGCTTTATATAACCCTGCAGATACAATAACCCTGTAGTACGTACACTAGTTCGGCAGTACTAGCTTCACTCTAAGGGGAATCTGGCTGAATTTCATTTTAATCCTTTCCATTATTTATCTTTTCATGCACGTTCCTCAGCCGTTCTCCCGTGCCTAATAATAATGTAATCTATTTAGGGATTCTATTATGAACATGGATACATAATATGGAAATGTTTTGGAATCTAATTTGAAGAGAGATAATTAAACGAAACATTACAGTAATATAATCTGTGTTTTGTTGTTCCATATTTCAGGTTGTTCAGCGCATTGAACTGCGGGCTTTATGTGATAATAAAATGCTGTTGATCTGAACAACATCAATCTGTATTATTACTGTTGTAATGCAGAAAAGATAGAAAGAGTTATAGGCTGGGAGCCCAGAGAAATGATTGACAGTAAAAAGTGGAAATCAGACAAAATTTACTACTGTTCCGCAATGAGAAGCACAATACAAAAAAAAGGTTTAATGAAGGAGATAAATAAGTGTAATTGCAGAAACCTCAATGTTGATTTATGTGTTTTCGTGTATACCTCTGTCTACTTGAAGCATAGTGCTGCATTAGTTTTACAGTACTTACTCACAAATAAGATAAGGAAACCAACCAAGACCCTGTTCACGCGATTAAAAACATTTCATTGTCTGTCCCGAAATTAGAAAAAGCTGAGACTGCCATAAAATAATGGTTTCAGAGCATAAGTAGTTTCTCATCTAATCACAGCCCTTTACATAATCAGGTCGATTCCAATAAGGTCATATTAGTCACACAAAGTATTTCAATCATACAAAATAAGCCCAAAGTCCAATGCGTTTGGAATCTCCTGACTCTTCACTTACAGATAATGTCAGAGAATAGAAAGATTCAGCTTGTTGGACTTCCAGACCAAACCATTTTTTCTCCAGGAGATAAGATACAGCTAGAGATGTTCTCATAGACCCTCCCCATTACTAATCTAGGGCTTAGTGACAGCTGTGGGCTGCCATTAACTCCTTACTACCCCAATTGATACTGCACCAGAGCAATCGGGAAGAGCTGAGTAAAATGTCGAGATCATTGCATTTAATTGATGCGACAATTCTTGACCCTGGAATTGTAGATTCCGGCCAAAATTAAGCACCCACACCCCTTTTCCAATTTCCCCTTATCCGCTAATAACCACTCAGACGCCAATTTAACTTTTGGATAATTTTGGCCATAGCAGCCATTTATTAAACAAATACATAACATGTAAAAATTTGCATTGTGGTAAGGTCCTTGAAGCTAAAACCCTGGTGATTCACATAACCAAGCCATATAACCAAATTGCTCCCAGCCGTTACCCACACTGGCTCAGGAGCACCAAAGTGTAAGGGTTATTCCTTCATTAACCACCAAAAACACCCACGGGGGCCCCGACATACCCCGTCGGGATCCCCCAAAAATCACCAGGTGACCAACCATTCTGCCAATGAGGGGATCCATACCCGGATGGGTTCCCCGAACCAATTTAGAACCAACTTCAAGGACCCACCAATAAACCTGCCACCAGGCCACTACGACCCGATAAACTTCCATACCGCCCCCACAAAACTTGCAGCTCATTGCGAACTCAAAAACTTTAGGGAGGGCGGGTGGGACTCTCACTGGTGTCCCAGAGCGGGAAAAGTGCCGCTCCTCCCCCAGCTTCACCTTTTAACTGTACCCTGACTTACTCCCCCTCCCCTACCCGTGACACCATGGCCTCCACTCCAATCAGTGTCATGCTGGCCTCCACACATGCCCGGGGGGAGGGGGGGTCAGTGCTCCGGCCATTCTTGACCCTGGAATTGTAGATTCCGGCCAAAATTAAGCACCCACACCCCTTTTCCAATTTCCCCTTATCCGCTAATAACCACTCAGACGCCAATTTAACTTTTGGATAATTTTGGCCATAGCAGCCATTTATTAAACAAATACATAACATGTAAAAATTTGCGTTGTGGTAAGGTCCTTGAAGCTAAAACCCTGGTGATTCACATAACCAAGCCATATAACCAAATTGCTCCCAGCCGTTACCCACACTGGCTCAGGAGCACCAAAGTGTAAGGGTTATTCCTTCATTAACCACCAAAAACACCCACGGGGGCCCCGACATACCCCGTCGGGATCCCCCAAAAATCACCAGGTGACCAACCATTCTGCCAATGAGGGGATCCATACCCGGATGGGTTCCCCGAACCAATTTAGAACCAACTTCAAGGACCCACCAATAAACCTGCCACCAGGCCACTACGACCCGATAAACTTCCATACCGCCCCCACAAAACTTGCAGCTCATTGCGAACTCAAAAACTTTAGGGAGGGCGGGTGGGACTCTCACTGGTGTCCCAGAGCGGGAAAAGTGCCGCTCCTCCCCCAGCTTCACCTTTTAACTGTACCCTGACTTACTCCCCCTCCCCTACCCGTGACACCATGGCCTCCACTCCAATCAGTGTCATGCTGGCCTCCACACATGCCCGGGGGGAGGGGGGGTCAGTGCTCCGGCCATTCTTGACCCTGGAATTGTAGATTCCGGCCAAAATTAAGCACCCACACCCCTTTTCCAATTTCCCCTTATCCGCTAATAACCACTCAGACGCCAATTTAACTTTTGGATAATTTTGGCCATAGCAGCCATTTATTAAACAAATACATAACATGTAAAAATTTGCATTGTGGTAAGGTCCTTGAAGCTAAAACCCTGGTGATTCACATAACCAAGCCATATAACCAAATTGCTCCCAGCCGTTACCCACACTGGCTCAGGAGCACCAAAGTGTAAGGGATATTCCTTTATTAACCACCAAAAACACCCACGGGGGCCCCGACATACCCCGTCGGGATCCCCCAAAAATCACCAGGTGACCAACCATTCTGCCAATGAGGGGATCCATACCCGGATGGGTTCCCCGAACCAATTTAGAACCAACTTCAAGGACCCACCAATAAACCTGCCACAACGAGGGCACCTTGATAACCTTCAAGTGCCTGAGACCCCCCGCAATAGCAAATCTCGCTCAATACCTCCCTGCAATCCAAGGGCCCACAATCAATCCCTACTGCATTCAAATGTACCCCATCCGCCTACCAAAATCCGTCATCCTCCCGCTCCAGCTCAAAATGCCGAGCTGCAACTCCCACGTTGCAGCCCACAAGTTTTTGAGATAACCCTATTAACCTTCACCCGCACCTCATTCAGCTTCTCCACAGACCATGCTTTCCGCCCAAACCCTTCTTGGAACCATGTCCCACCACACAATTGTCACTCCTGGAAAAGACACCCATAACCGCAACAAGTCATGCTTAATATCTTTATCAAAATGGGAAAAAGCCACTCACCCAAATAAGTTCCTCGACGCGTAAAACCAAAATGTCAGGGGGCCTGCCCAAATGGGCATAGTTATGCACCCCCTGCAACACCGTATTCTACCCCATACCCCTGATCCCAAGCCATCCGACAAGAGCCCTATCCCTCTGACTAAACTAGCTGTCTCCTGTTTCTTCACGTATCTGCTCTCTGTGCTCCCCAATACACATTAAAATGGCCCAGGATCCAGACCAGGCAAGAAAAAGGGGGGGGGGGTCTGGAAAACAAAGCACTAACAAAAATACCAAGTAGCTCCAATACAAACACAAAGAATGACACCCCCCCATGCCCCCTCTATCAGAACCAGTCTTCCGATCAATTGCCCATGAAAACCATTGCGAACCCACGACTTACAACGCTGAGACTTCCATCGACCAATCTGTTTAACTGTCTCGGCAGGGAGACCACACTCAGAGGTTTCCATCGCCGCCCCAATACGAAAAGAATGCAACGCAAACATCACCGAAACCAGCCCCAATGATCTCAAACATGCCCAAAAAACACTATGAACTAATATCTGGACAAAAAGACCCGTCCTCGAGACATAACAATGAGCCATCCTGACTCGGGTAGACCTTTGCAAAGCTCAAAACGTACTGCCAATGGCACATGCCTGATGCCGTAACTTTCCCTAAACGAACCCGCCTGCCTGCCCCCACTTGATCCATTTTTGATTTCTGGATCCAAAACTCGATCCCTATGCTCCAAAATTAGGACGTCACTATTACCCAAGCCCCCCGGGGCACGTCATACTGGGAAATACCAATTCGCCAATACGCAAAGCCCCAAAAAACTGCCAACAAAAAGCCAACCGCAACAATGATACCTCAATGCCGATGTACAAACTACTCGCAATTCCCTACCCACACATTCCAATAAGCTAAATAACACAGGCCGTCTACCATCACGCGGCCTACGGCCCCTATGCGAACCCTTCAATGCCTAAACTGCCCAACAAATTGTCAAATCCTGTACACCTCGCAACGAGAAATCGAATGCCAAAACTGCAATCAAATGACTCAACTTCGTGGAAGACCAACCTGTTATCGCCACTTCCCCCAATTTTCCCAGGAACAGTCCTAACTGGGAATCCTCAATCAGCATGCAACCACCCAACCACTACTCCCAGAGAACCCATGTGGCCTGATACGCCACCCACGTGGTACCAGCCAAACAGCCCGAATCAGTAGTCTTGCTGCTTGAAGACCACGCTACAAAGCTGCGCAGGGGACTACAAGCTGCTGCCGTCCGCCTCTACCGCAAAATCCCGGAAACAATCTCACTGAAAACAAGAGAGGAAATCCGCTATTAGGCTCTCTATACCTGTTACCTGAGCTGCTGTGACACGTATTAATTTCCAAACAAAGACCAGCTGCCGCAACACCAGAACAACTTGTGGGAGAATATGCCGAGCCGTTATTATTCGCCAGCACCACCCCCATATTGTCACAGTTGAACCGGATCTACTTATTCGACAACTGGTCCCTCCCCAAATGAAGTGCGACCATCATTGGAAAAAATTTCCAACAGCGACACATTCCTTGCCAACTCCTCCGCCATCCAACTTTCTGGTCACCAATCCGCACATCACTGACCCTGAAAAAAGGCCCCGAAACCTGAGTCACCCGCAGCATCTGTAAACAATTCCAATTTGAAATTATTCACTACCTCATCCTTAAGCAACGAACGACCATTGTCCTGCTCCCCAAAAACTCTCCCCAAACCAACAAGTCCGCTTTATGTTCCGCCGAAAAACGTATGTAGGGGTGAAGAGCAAGCACTACAGCTGTAGCGCAAGCTAGCCGACGTGAAAACTCGGCCCATTGACATTACCCGACATGCAAAATTAAATTTCCCCCAATAGTGATTGAACCTCCTTTAATTGTAATTTTCTAACCCGGCATGCCCTTGCTACCTCAACCTTAAGCGTAGCAACCTGTCGTCAGGAAGCCGAACCTCCCAAATCACTGAGTCAATTACAATGGCCAGAAGACAAATACAGGTATTCGGCCCAACAGTTTTTCCCCAGGTGCCAAAGGCACCCCAAAGCCTCTCGCTATCCATTCCATTGCTGGTGCCTGTGCCGAAACAGCCAATCCCACACACCAAAAATTCATCCCGGTAAGGTACCAGTGATGCCAAACCATAAACATCACGCCCCACCCATTCTAAAAAAGAACTAAAGGTTTCAACAAATGTACACGATACTGCACAACTCATTGGCAAGCAGGGGTCTCCAAAATAATCTCCCTTCCAAAAACAACCCAATAACCGAACACATTGTGGATGAACCGGTAAGAGCCGGAAAGCTGCCTCAATATCTGTCTATTGCCATCAACACACCCCTCCCACAACTTTTTACCCACTTGTAGGCTCATCAAATGACGTATACACCACCTAACGAAGCTCAGCCAGTATACCATCATTCGCTGACCTACCCCTGGGATGAGACAAATGGTGGATTAGCCGAACTTTACCTGGCTCCTCCTTGGGCCCCACCCCGAATGGCGAAACCACAAAATTAGAAAAAGGTAGGAGGGTGACTAACTATGCCCCCCATTCTCCCCAACGCCACCTCCTTTCCTAACTTTCCCCCTACCACCGCCACATGTTGATACGCCGAGAGAGATTCCTGGTTGTCCCTGGAACTTCAAAAACAGGGGAAGGAATCCTGAAACCCTCCCCAAAACCCAACCTCCAACTTCAGCTTTGTCCCTATCAGGATCCCTATTTAAGTACGGAAGCATCGCAACTAAGCTCACCGGTGTCTGACCCTTGGACACCCCATGGGATGCTCCATTACAGTGGGTGCAGAGGTGTCCAAGCAACGGCAAGTGGCACCGAACTTGCATTCCCCCTCATTAACTTACCAACACGAACCTGACTTCTAGGACCCTGTCTGTCCGTACTGACCACTGAAACCCCAGCTTTCTGACCGGCCGGGGAACCCGGCCCCGCCCTGAAATGACTGCCCATATCTGGCTGCCGCCATCACCCGCAACCACAAACCTATATCCTTCTGATCCCATCTTATGGATGGACGGCAGCCATCCTCTGATGACACTGCTCGTCATAACGGATCAAGGTCTACCCCCCATCAATCCTATAGGCCTCACCAATCGAGCCCATATAGCAAAACAAATGAAAACAATTCTCTGGCGCCTTTTTGCCAATTACTCTTGCCCAAACTGCAACGCCTGCAACCAATTAGCATATGTCTGAAAAATCAAGTGCCAGCGCCACTTCTCCACATCTACCTTCTTGCTATCGTCTTTTCCCCTTTTTCAAAATAAATTTTGCCACCTCCTTACTCTTTTCTGTTTGAACTGCCGCTAATACTGGGGAAGAGATACTCCCAACTGTGGACTCACTAGCCGCAATGACGGACGAATTAACCCAAGCCGCCACTGGCGCCGGGGTTTCCCTGGCCCCCAATCTGTGCCCCCAACTGGCGAACGCAACTTAAATTCTGACAACTCCCCACTTAACGCATTCCCATTAACACCCGCTGGCACCCCCAATCCTAACCCCAGCTGACCTGTCACCCCCCCTTACTGTGTACCTGACCAGCATGTGAAGACAAACAAAACATAGAATCATACTCACCAAGCTGCACAAGGGTAGAGACCCCGCCAGCCGGACCTCCTGCATCCTGATGTCCCTCCGATCTAGCTTGACTTGGCTCCTCCCCTCTGACTCCGCTCCACTGGCTCTTGCAGCCGCACAGCCCGAGGCCCCAGAGGCCGCACATCCTGGACCCGTCGATCAGTGGCGCCGACAAAAGAGAGGGAGCTGCATATTCTCTTCAGGGTTCTCCGAGCGCAGCCCCCCCCCGCCCCCGCTCCATGTGGCTCCTCTTCCAGACAGGGCCTCTGTAGCCTCAGGCCCTGAATGCCAGGCCCGATGTGTTGCCGACTGCCACCGCCAGGCTTCGCCCACTTCACAGGGATCCTTCTGATGCATCGATGCTGCAGGGAGGAGGGGCTCAGGGTGCTCGGCAGGTACATCACCAGAGCGCCCCGCCGCACCGCTGACGTCACTCGCCGACAAGGCGGCAGCAGGCCCCGCCCCCAACTCCAGCGCAGGCCTGCCAACCGCCGCTGGGCCCAGCCGCCCGTTAGAATTCCTCACAGGCCTGGGCCTGCTGGACCTTGCAGCTCGCGGCGTCCGGCCTGGAGGGTCCCCGGAGGGGCTTCTGCGGCGACGCTGGGCCCTGGGAGTCAGGTCAGGTGACCGCCTCTCTGCCGGTCCAGACCTCCGGGGGCGCCGCTGTCACAGGGGTGCAGTCCCTGCCCCCCCCGGACTCCCACCGAAGATCCTTGCTACCAGGCTCTGCAGCCACCTGGGGGGATGGTCCCAGCAGCAGCTCTCAGCCGCTCCAGGAGCTGATCCACGGAGTCCATAGCAGGTACAGGGATGGGGACTCTCACTGGTGTCCCAGAGCGGGAAAAGTGCCGCTCCTCCCCCAGCTTCACCTTTTAACTGTACCCTGACTTACTCCCCCTCCCCTACCCGTGACACCATGACCTCCACTCCAATCAGTGTCATGCTGGACTCCACACATGCCCGGGGGGAGGGGGGGTCAGTTCTCCGGCCATTCTGGATTGCTGCAGGCTGCTATTTTTGGCTGGGGAAAATAAGCATGGATTTCCCCAGTCTGAGAATATCAGCCCCTAGATGTTGGACTTTATCTGAGTATCAAAATTGGGGAACCACACGCCATTTTTTTAAATTATGTATTTATTTATTTATTTAATTAAAAAAAAAGCTTCATATGTTTCCTCTTATTTTGATACACAGCCAAGATAAGTGCACAGCTGGGGCTACAGCCTGTAGCTATGGCTTTATCTCTGTTGGCCTCAATATTGAGGGACCCTACGCCAATTTTTATTTATTAATTTATCACCAATATAAGGACACAGACAGCATTTGTGATTCCAACGAATCACAGATGCTGTCTCAAAGGGTGGGAGCATGGTCCAATAGCAGCCAATCAGAGACACTGGTGGAAGGGGAGAACAGTGAATACGTATGAGGGATAATTTTCAGACCAGGAAGTAGCACTGGTGCTGCAGGGTGACTTGGTGTGTACTGCTTTAACCCTTTTTTATTACAGCCCCCTACACCATTTTACAGCATATCACGTTTGCCTCCCATTGAATTTAATGTGTTCGGCAAGGATTGATGATTGGATCAGCTAGGATCGACAACCCGATCGGCGATCTCAGGCGGGCTTGGTGATCCTAAACTGATTCCCTATCCTTCCCTCACTAAACTATCTAATTACTTTTCTGTGTTTTTTTTTTCTTATTTCCTCTTTGATGATGATGATTCATTTGAGAATAAAACAGGCTACGGTCACTGTTGCATCCTCTACTCCCTCCCTGAAAGCATCATCAGTGATGCTCATTTCAGGGTCTCATCCCTGCTCTGTTCCTGCGTGCTGTGCACTGTGTGATGTGCATAGTTGCCATCATGTTGTTGTCTTAGATGAATGCAAATGTACTAAGATGGTAACAGAGCAGTTTCAGAATACTAAGAAAAAACAGTGACATCACTTGCGAGATCAGAGCTTATCTTCTGCATGCCAAGTATGACCACTCTTTTTCTGTCACTACTATTCAAATAAGATAACAAAAAAGTGCACATTGCTTACAGGGACCAAGCAGGGATGAGCACCTGAAACAACCATCACTGATGATGATTTGTTTCACAAAGGGGGAAGCGGATCCAGCAGTAACCGCTGCCTTTGCCCCCTGCTCTGATGACACTTTATTTGAGTATCCCTGCATGCACTGGGAAGTCTCAAAGAAATCATAATCAGACAGCAAGTGAAAAAAAAAATAGAAAAACAGTTAGAAAAAGTATTAAGGGCAAGTTAGGGAATTTTTAATGCAAGTATATTAAAAAAATTCTTAGATTATGGCATCAAATAGATAAGGACTAAGGAGGAAAATGACTTTGCCTTTGGACCACCCCTTTAATGAAAATTATATACTGTAATTGTCATAGTCAATATGCGTATGTTTTTCTTAGGCATATTTCAATAGCTAGAATGCCTGATTTCCATAGATATACTGCATAAGGTTTGAAGATACAGATTATTTTTCTTTCCATTTATATTGATGTAATTATGAAAAAACATTTACAATGAAATCTATCATCTATCTATATATCTCTCTATCTATCTATCCCTTTATCCATCTATCCCTCTATCCATCTATCCCTCTATCCATCTATCTATCTATCTTTCTTTTTATTATCTAGCTATATTACAAAATATCCTTGATATTTTGGAATTTTCACACTTGCCAAAAAGTCTGATATTAGGTTCTGTACAGACCCCATTTCAATAGGTATCTCATTGTCATCAAGGCAAAATTACAATGACCAATACCAACTCTCAATGTACAGTAAAATAGATAACAAGAGATCCACCAATTTCAAAAGGTAATGGTCACAGCTCGCCTCCTTCCCCACCCAGTATAGTGACCCTTAACCAGAATCAGAACATGCCTAAAAAACTTTCCTGTCTATTGAAGGCTATGGTAAATGTAGCTGCTGCAAAGCAGATCTCTAAATGCTGCTAATAAAAATTCAGACAAGATGTCTGATTCCATAATCATGGACCTAAAAAATAGACAAAATGTACAATAAAAAATGAAAGCAAATTAGAAAACATGAATGTTTTATTTTTTTTGTTTTAATTATTAATTAATACTTTAGGGCTCAGTGGTTACCACTGCAGTCTGGCAGCGCTGGGGTCCTGGGTTCAAATCCCACCAAGGACAACATCTGCAATGAGTTTGTATGTTCTCTCCTTGTTTGCGTGGGTTTCCTCCAGGCTTTCCAGTTTCCCCCCACACTACAAAGACATCCTGATACGGAATTTAGATTGTGAGCCCCAATACGGACAGTGTTGCTGATACCTGTAAAGTGCTGTGGAATTAATGGCACCATATACAGTACAGACCAAAAGTTTGGACACACCTTCTCATCTCTAGAACAACTGTTAAGTGGAGACTTTGTGCAGCAGGCCTTCATGGTAAAATAGCTGCTAGGAAACCACTGCTAAGGACAAGCAACAAGCAGAAGAGACTTGTTTGGGCTAAAGAACACAAGGAATGGATATTAGACCAGTGGAAATCTGTTCTTTGATCTGATGAGTCCAAATTTGAGATCTTTGTATCCAACCACCGTGTCTTTGTAGAAAAGGTGAACGGATGGACTCTACATGTCTGGTTCCCACCGTGAAGCATGGATGATGTTGTGAATAGTGATGAGCGAGTACCAAAAAGCTCGGGTGCTCGAGGCTCGGGCCGAGCATCCCAAGATACTCGTGTACTCGGCCCGAGCACCGAGCCCAATGTTATCCTATGGGAGACCCGAGTATTTTTATGAAATGACGTCCCGGCAGCATGTAGAAACCCTAAAAATGTCACAAAAGTCTTAGAAGAGTGCTCAAATGACATGGCAACAGCATGGGGAAGACCCCTTGAAGCATTTATCACTCAAAAGTCACAGCTGTGAACAATTTTGTCCGAGTTTTACGCCATTTTTACGGACTCACCAGAAAACCTTCCAAAATGACACCAAAATGAATTTTCATGGCGGAAATGTTAAGGGCACCCAATAATGAGATAGAGCTGGTGTATGTTACTTTTTGAGATTACATGAAAGAAAAAACAAGTGAAAACATTGTGTGGCACTCTGATGTCCAAAACGCATGTTTTGTGCTTTTTACTAGCGATGTCGGTCTTTTTTTTTTTTCATTCTATCTCCCTAAGTCCGTCGGTCGGTCTCTCTGTCTGTCTGTCAGTCTCTCTCTGTCTTGTCTGTCCCCCTCTCACAGTCTGTCGGTCAGTCTCCCCCCTCTCTCATACTTACCGTTCCCCGATTACTGCCGCGGCGCTGCACAGCTGTTCACTAAACTCTGGCGGCTTTTCCTCTTTTGAAAAAGCCGGCCGCTCATTAAACAATCTCGTATTCCCTGCTTTCCTGCTTTTCGGCACCTATGATTGGTTGCAGTGAGACACGCGCCCACGCTGAGTGACAGGTGTCTCACTGCACCCAATCACAGCAGCCGGTGGGCGTGTGTATACTGTGCAGTGAAATAAATAATTAAAAAAAACGGCATGCGGTCCCCCCAATTTTAATACCAGCCAGATAAAGCCATACGACTGAAGGCTGGTATTCTCAGGATGGGGAGCTCCACGTTATGGGGAGCCCCCAAGCCTAACAATATCAGTCAGCAGCCGCCCAGAACTGCCGCATACATTAGATGCGACTGTTCTGGGACTGTACCCGACTCTTCCCGATTTGCCCTGGTGCGTTGGCAAATCGGGGTAATAAGGAGTTATTGGCAGCCCATAGCTGCCACTAAATCCTAGATTAATCATGTCAGGCGTCTCCCCGAGAAACCTTCCATGATTAATCTGTAAGTTACAGTAAATAAACACACACCTGAAAAAATCATTTATTAGAAATAAAAAACACAAACCAATTCCCTCGTAACCAATTTAATAAGCCCCAAAAAGGCCCTCCATGTCCGGCGTAATCCACGGACCTCCAGCGTCGCTTCCAGCTCTGCTGCATGGAGGTGACCGGAGCTGCAGCAGACACCGCCGCTCCTGTGAGCTCTACGCAGCAAATGAGGTGAGTAGCGCGATCAGCTGAGCTGTCACTAAGCTTATCCGTGGCCACCGCTGGATCCAACGGTGGCCGTGAGTTACCTGACTGATAGCAGCTGATCGCGCTACTCACCTCAGTTGCTGTGTGAAGCTGACAGGAGCAGCTGTGTATTCTGAAGCTCCTGTCACCTGCATGCAGCAGAGCTGGAAGCGACGCTGGAGGTCCGTGGATTACGCCGGACATGGAGGGCTTTTTGGGGCTTATTAAATTGGTAACGAGGGAATTGGTTTGTGTTTTTTATTTCTAATAAATTATTTTTTCAGGTGTGTGTGTGTTTATTTACTGTAATTTACAGATTAATCATGGAAGGTATCTCGGGGAGACGCCTGACATGATTAATCTAGGATTTAGTGGCAGCTATGGGCTGCCATTAACTCCTTATTACCCCGATTTGCCAACGCATCCGGGCAAATCGGGAAGAGCCGGGTACAGTCCCAGAATTGTTGCATCTAATGTATGCGGCAATTCTGGGCGGCTACTGACTGATATTGTTAGGCTGGGGGGCTCCCCATAATGTGGAGCTCCCCATCCTGAGAATACCAGCCTTCAGCCGTATGGCTTTATCTGGCTGGTATTAAAATTGGGGGGACCCCACGCCGGTTTCTTTAATTATTTAAATATTTATTTCACTGCACAGTATACACACGTCCACCGGCTGCTGTGATTGGGTGCAGTGAGACACCTGTCACTAAGCGTGGGGGCGTGTCTCACTGCAACCAATCATAGGCACCTGTGGGCGAGGAAAGCAGGGAATACGAGATGGCTGTGTGCAGAGCACAGCGCGCCCGCCGGTATAAAGGCTCGGTCACGCTGTGCGGGCCGGCCAATCACTGCAATTCCACAACTAACAGGGCTGTGGCATTGCAGTGGTCTGCCAGCCAATCCCTGCATGAGAGCTGGCTCTTAAAAGAGCACCAACATGCAGGGATGAAGACCACGTGTATAGCATGAGCATCACGAAATTACTCGGTACCCGCCGAGTAGCCCGAGTACAGTGATACTCGTGCGAGTACCGAGCTGTGACAAGCGTACTCGCTCATCACTAGTTGTGAACCGTAACTTAATCAAGAGTGTCCTCTGTCCAACAATCGGGGTGTCAGGTCACTTGGGAGCGGTGCAAACATGACACTAACTTTTTAACTTTACCACCTGTTAATTCTGGGTTGTTGTTTTTTTATTTCTGCATGACATAGTTTTCGGCATAGGGAGCATGTATGAACTCTACAAAAAAATGTTAAAAGGAACCTGTCCTGTGAAAATATGCAATTATCCTGCAGATATGGGGATTAATCTGAAGGTTAAGAAAATTCTGAACCTGCCCGATGCCTGCACTGAGAGCCCCCCTTGCCAGTAGGAAATAAACTCTATTCCTCCCTTTAGTGTTCAGCTAACATTCAGGTGCCAGCGCAGGTTCAGTCATTGCTCAGAGTATGGTGAGCGGCAGCTGTAACTGCATCCCCTGCACTGACTAACAGCCACTCAGCATTAGGCCTGAAACACACATCTGTGAAACACGTGCGTGTTTGGTCCGTTTCCGTGTATACTGGAGACACGGCCAAACGTGCACCAATGTTATTATATGATAAAAGCTCCACGTGCGTTTTTGATACATGTCCGTTTGTCCGTGTCCGTGATCCGTACCTGTGTGCGTTTTGCACAGCAGCATGTCCGCACGCCGTTTTTTTTAATTATTTATTTTACTGCACAGTATAGACACGCCCACCGGCTGCTCTGATTGGGTGCAGTGATACAGCTGTCACTCAGCGTGGTGGGCGTGTCTCACTGCAACCAATCACAGGCGCCGGTGGGAGAGAAAGCAGGGAATACAAGATTGTTTAATGAGCGGCCGGCTTTTTCAAATTAGAAAAAGCCGCCGGAGCAGTGTGAATGCTGGGCAGCGCCGGTGATCGGGGATCGGTGAGTATGAGAGAGGGGGGGACACTTCAGTCACTCGGGGGATTAGCGGTCACCGGTGAATCCTTCACAGGTGACCGCTAATCAGTACACGGCACACAGACAGAGCCGCGGCATGACAATGAAGTCGAGTGAAGTTCACCCGAGTTCATTCTCATCCCGCTACTCTGTCTTCCGACATGTAGTAACGACATTTTGCATCACACATGTACATTTCACACGGACAACACACACACACATGTCAGTTATTTCACTCACGCACACACGGACATTCCACACGCACATACGGCTAGCATACGGGATACACACGCAGGCCACACATACCATAAAAACGGACCTAAAAAACGGAAAACGGACCCGAAAAATGGCCCGTATCACACGTGCGTGGTTTTAACGGATGTGTGTTGGAGCCCTTAGAGCTAACCTTAGATGCATCAGACACACTAATTTACCTTTATCATTTGGGTCTTCTTCAAGGTATCATAAACATAAATTTAATTATTACACTTATTTTTACTGTTTACTATAATTCAATTTAACAAACATACAGTACTATGTTGGGAGGCAATTTAGTCACCCAGACAATTAATGTATATTGCTTTCAAACATTTGAAAATTAAATACAGTGTAGTTAAATACTATAAGTGTATAAGTGCCAAAAATTCAGACCAACCTGAAAAGAGTCTGCACATTGACTATTGTCTTTGCATCTGCCATATAATCCTCCTCGGCACTCATTGTACTTTCCTTGTCCACCACCACCATGTTTGCTGCAAATGTTACTCCGCACTTCAGCAAGTCATCTAGGCTTTTGAAAGCACAAAAATGACTTAATGGTTCTTTAAAAAACCCATAAACTAATAAAACATTTAACACATTTATAGAACACAAAAACATCCATAGATGATAGGTTATGTCACAGTAATTGAACTGTATTCAACAATTGAATTATGCCTAATTTAATGATTTTCTAAACTAGAATTAAAAAAATAATAATAATAACAATTTTGTACATTATAGAAAATTATTGAACTCACTTTCATAGGGGATTCGTCTTCACTCCTGAAAAAAAATCTATATAAATGACTTCCAAACACCTATTTTTTTCCAGTCAGTTTGCTTTTCTTCAGCTGCACTGATATCAGATCATGGGAAAGGGTAAGCACCTATCTGCTCCTCCTAAAAGGAATCTGTCAGCAGATTTGTGCTATGTAATCTGAAGACATCATGCTGCAAGGGTTAACATACAGATTACAGTCATGCATCTCTTATTACACAGTGTGTTTTTGTTTACCTGCAAAGTAAATCTAAGCTTAAGTAGCTTTATTATTAGTTGGACTGAGGAGTGTGTAAGCTCAAGTCCGACTCTGACCCCTCTGTTTTAGCAGCTTCTTTCGATAGAAATGTACAGTAAAAGTCTGGGATGGGCGAGGCAAGTTTTTAAGCTCTGCAGCTTTGTTAAAACATAAAATCTTTGATTGTGTCAGAAAGGCTACATTAAGTAATCTAAATGATACATCATTGGATTCATGATCTCTTTGCCTACATCATGCTGCTCTCAGATGAGGTAGCAAAAACCTACTGACCAATTTCCTTTCAAGTTACATAGTTACATAGTTACTTAGGTTGAACAAAAGACCTAGGTCCATCTAGTTCAACCTTCCTCCACCAGTTTTAAATTTGGTCACTAAGTCATTTATAACCAACTATGTTTTGTGTGCTGAGGAAATCATCCAGCCCTTTTTTAAAAGCTGTTCTAGTTTCTGCCATTACTACCTCTTGTGGTAGGGCATTCCACAGTCTGACCGCTCTAACTGTAAAGAACCCTTTCCTATTTAGCTGTTGGAATCGCTTTTCTTCCACTCGCAGTGAGTGCCCCCTGGTCTTTAGTTTTGGTTTTGGAAGAAATAAGTCATGTGCCAGTCCTATATATTGACCACACATGTATTTATACATATAAATAAGTTATGCTCATCAGAACAATCTACTGAGGTATTGTCAGAGTTTGTGGGTAGTTTTGAGCAAGTAATTAACTATTCGCACTCGCTATGCTTTTAGCGAGTACTGTCCACTACTCGCATATTTATTACGAGTAGCGGACGCAATGTAAGTCAAGGGAAATATTTGTTAAGTAGCGAGTAACCCGAAAACCGTACTATTCGATACTTGCACAAAAAGTGCGGCTTTCGGGTTACTCGCTACTTAGCGAGTATTTCCCATTGACTTACATTGCACCCGCTACTCATAACGAATATGCGAGTAGTGGACAGTTCTCACTAAAAACATAGCGAGTACGAATAGTCAACTACTCGCTCAACACTATTTGTAGGACAAAGGTATAGAGCTGACACTTTTATTGCCATAATCTGTACTCCAAATGAGTACATTTTTATACCGATGCAGCCAAAGGCATGAAAATATATTAAGGAAATGCTGGAGTCTGGCTTTCATTTATGAACAATTGTTAACATAAATGAAGACACAAAGAAAACTTCTGGGCAGACATCTCAGAACAGTAGATTGTGTAGTGCATGTGTGGGGCCCCGAGGTGCGGTGTCGGTGCAGCTGTGCATTACCTTCAGGGACTCCACGCGGCTGGATCTTGTCACAGGTAGGAAATCCTCTATTTTGATTGTCGTGACGCCACTCTCAGAATTGCGGTCAGTGGAGACCGCCACTGCAGGTTAGGGGTGCCTGGGGCTGATGGTGGGTGCAGTCGGTTGTAATAGCCTCCTGAGAGTAAGGCAAGCCCCAGGTCCCTGTGTAGATGTGTAGAACTACAAGTCGCAGAATGACTCACACGCACAAGCAGGATGTCTTTCAGGGGTTTTACTCACTGATGGTGGCAGGGTGAGTAACCCGGGCGTAGCTGGGATGAACCAGGCTGGAACCAGGTGTCCTTCAGGCTGACTGATGAGGGTGGCTACCGACTCGCCTTCCTTAGCCCTTTGTGTTTTGGGGTAACCCCTGCTTGAAGCCCTGCTGGGGTCGCCCAGGGAAGTTGCTGGTGCCTCTCTCCCCTTACTTTTGGCCCGTTTGCTTGTAGCCTGGACCAGATCACTCCGGCTGCTTGCCTCCTGTGAGCTATGGGCCCTCACTTTGCTACGTGGCTGCGGACTCTGTGGTGTTGTCTTGGGGGTGTAAAGTGCCCCCTCATGCAGGTTTGGCAAAGGACAGGTGGATCTATCCCTGCACTGGGACCTGCTACCCGTTTGGGCCTGGTATCTCCCTGACAGTCTCCTTACTCTCCACTCCGTTGCTCTCTCTTTAGTCGTGGGTGGATTTCGGGCAGCACTACCAGGTGACCGATCTCCCCCGTCGGTAGTCACTGCGCGTACGTTGTCAGAATTGTGTAGAGCTACAGGGTCTGCTTCTGCTCTCCCTGAACTTCACCACTCAACTGTCTTCGGCTCACTCTCCCCTCCTCTCCTATTCTTGCCTACGTCACCTAGCAACCAGGCTCTCTACCACACCCCTCGAGTGGAGAGGCGGCTTTCATGGTCTGGTGGTTTCAGGGTATACCTGGCCTGGTGGAGCCGCGCCTTCAGCCTCTTCTAGCAGGATGTAGAGGCGGCCTCCACAGTTGGTGCCGACCAGGTACCCTCTTTGTGGTGGAGAGCCAGGCCCCATAAACAGGCGTGCTCCCTGGTTGCAGGCGAGCCAGGCCCCTAAACAGGCTGGCTCTGGTGGTGGTACCTCTGGGGTAACTATTTACACTGCGAGAGTTTGTGGCTATAGCCAGTTCATAGCCTTAAGGTTCATGGGTTAAAGTGCAAAAAGAGGTTTCTCACATTAGTTCATGTGGGCACATTTCTTAAACATGTAAACGTTGCAAAACTTTTCAAACTGCTGTACTTTTCTTTACTTTTCTCTACTCCGTTCCACCAGGGCTTTTGCCTATTGGGCTTTGGCACCTGACATTTTCTGTGTTTCCGTCGTCTGTTTCTTTCTCTTGTTCTGTATCTCTATCTTCATCTTCTGTTGTTGAGATAGCAGGTTTACTGTAGAGATTTCTGGGGCATGGTGTGACATCTAGTGCGTACCATCCGCGTTCTCCTTGGTGTTTGGTGAATTCTACCGTGTACGGAGATCCTGGTATCCGAGCACGCAAGGGGAAACAGATCCCCAGTACAGGCAGCAAATCATCCAGAGCTGCTTAACCTACAGGTGGGGGGTACTTCATGCCCTCACCACTACTACACCGAGCTCGAGCCAAGCATCAATCACCAGGCCCATAAGGGGACAGGGCCCGAAGCCATCCCACCAAGGCCACGCTGCCGGCAGACGGGCCAGAGAGAGGGGAGCAGGATAGTAACAGCTTCCCTGGAGGAGTCCTACAATGCTTCAAGCAAGGGATCCTCCCAAACAAAAAAAGAGTGCAAGGAGGGCGAGTGGACAGCTACCCTCAGAACGGCCTCCTGGAATTCCTGGTTCCACCTGGTTATCACAGTGCCGCCCGGGCATCTCACCGTGACCTCCAAACAGTGAGTAAACACGTTAAAAGACTTCTTGGACTGTGTTTGAGTCATTCTGCGACCTGTGGTCCCACACACGTACACAGGGACCTGGGGCTTGCCTTACTCTCAGGAGGCTATTACAACCGACTGCACCCACCATCAGCCCCAGGCATCCCTTAACCTGCAGTGGCGGTCCTCACTGACCGCAATTCTGAGAGTGGCGTCACGACGAATCCCAAAACGAAGGTTCCCTACCTGTGACCAGACCGTCCCATCCCGTGGAGTGGTTTTACTCACTGAGGGTGGCAGGGTGAGTAACCCGGGCGTAGCTGGGATGAACCAGGCTGGAACCAGGTGTCCTTCAGGCTGACTGATGAGGGTGGCTACCGACTCGCCTTCCTTAGCCCTTTGTGTTTTGGGGTAACCCCTGCTTGAAGCCCTGCTGGGGTCGCCCAGGGAAGTTGCTGGTGCCTCTCTCCCCTTCCTTTTGGCCCGTTTGCTTGTAGCCTGGACCAGATCACTCCGGCTGCTTGCCTCCTGTGAGCTATGGGCCCTCACTTTGCTACGTGGCTGCGGACTCTGTGGTGTTGTCTTGGGGGTGTAAAGTGCCCCCTCATGCAGGTTTGGCAAAGGACAGGTGAATCTATCCCTGCACTGGGACCTGTTACCCGGTTGGGCCTGGTAACTCCCTGACAGTCTCCTTACTCCCCACTCCGTTGCTCTCTCTTTAGCCGTGGGTGGATTTCGGGCAGCACTACCAGGTGACCGTTCTCCCCCGTCGGTAGTCACTGCGCGTACGTTGTCAGAATTGTGTAGAGCTACAGGGTCTGCTTCTGCTCTCCCTGAACTTCACCACTCAACTGTCTTCGGCTCACTCTTCCCTCCTCTCCTATTCTTGCCTACGTCACCTAGCAACCAGGCTCTCTACCACACCCCTCGAGTGGAGATGGAGGCTTCGCCCCCTCCTGGGATCCCCAGGGGTCCTCCCAAAGGTACATGTGTGAGACCTGATCACTATGCGCCTGTGTAGTCACACCTCGGTCAGCCTTCTGGATTACCTGTTTTGTACTGTCCCCAGCATGGGTGCAGTACTCAGTGGTGCCTGACCAGGTCAGGGGCGCCACATTCCCCCTTAGTTATCACCAGCACGTCCTCGGGCTGCAAGACAACATTTTAAAATGCGTAAAACAGTAAAACATTTTAAAACCACCAGGTACCATACATCACCACCCTCCACCCACAAGTCCGTTAACCCACCCAAAACCCTCTCAGGAGGCAGGTCACCGGTTTCTTTTGGTAACCAGGTCTGGGCCATCCGTTTCCCCAGACCTTTCCTCCAATCTGCCTCTCCCGTTGGCCGCGACTTCAGCCACTTCTGGCAGGATGTGGAGGCGGCTTTCATGGTCTGGTGGTTTCAGGGTATACCTGGCCTGGTGGAGCCGCGCCTTCAGCCTCTTCTCAGCAGGATGTAGAGGCGGCCTCCACAGTTGGTGCCGACCAGGTACCCTCTTTGTGGTGGAGAGCCAGGCCCCATAAACAGGCGTGCTCCCTGGTTGCAGGCGAGCCAGGCCCTTAAACAGGCTGGCTCTGGTGGTGGTACCTCTGGGGTAACTATTTACACTGCGAGAGTTTGTGGCTATAGCCAGTTCATAGCCTTAAGGTTCATGGGTTAAAGTGCAAAAAGAGGTTTCTCACATTAGTTCATGTGGGCGCATTTCTTGAACATGTAAACGTTGCAAAACTTTTCAAACTGCTGTACTTTTCTTTACTTTTCTCTACTCCGTTCCACCAGGGCTTTTGCCTATTGGGCTTTGGCACCTGACATTTTCTGTGTTTCCGTCGTCTGTTTCTTTCTCTTGTTCTGTATCTCTATCTTCATCTTCTGTTGTTGAGATAGCAGGTTTACTGTAGAGATTTCTGGGGCATGGTGTGACATCTAGTGCGTACCATCCGCGTTCTCCTTGGTGTTTGGTGAATTCTACCGGGTCTCCTATCTGTAGGTTTCTTCCTGGATGTCCTCTAGGTAAATGTGCTCTTACATCCCTTCTGTTCACAAAAATGCCCTCCTTTACACCAGGTGCTACTATAAAGCCATATCCAGACCTTAGACTGAAGTCTTCTACAACTCCTCGACAAAGTGGGCCTCTGACCTGGGATTTGGCTCTTCTCAAGGACCGCTTTTCCTCTAAGTCTCTGGCCGTGACCTCGTCCTTCTCCTCTGGAGACTGCTGTGCAGGTGGATCCCTTGTCCTGCTACGGCGCCGTGTCCTGCGGGCTGGGTCCTGCCTGGCTGCCACTTCACCGCTTGCAGGCTCCCAGGTGATGTATTTGGACAGATCTTCTTCAGCGGAGGATGTCGGGCCCTCTTCATCCCAGCGGGAGTACGGCAGCATTTCTGGCTCTTGGACTGGTGCTGCATCCACTGCTGATGGCTCTGGGGTCAGCTCCTCAGCTTCCTGGCCTCCCCTCCCCCTTAGTTCTTCTGAGCACTCCTCTTGTGGCAGCGCTAGGGATGGATATTCATCAGCAGGCCAGGGCGGTGGACTCTTTGGCGTGGATGTTGCAGGAGTCTTCCTGTGGGTGTGCGGGGGGAGCAGATACCGGTCCACCATCTCCTTTGGGAAGTGGGTCTCTAGATCAGCCTTCAGCTTCCAGTATTCGGGGTCCTCCCCCAGCATGGACTTCCTAGCAGGGACTTCCTTGGGCTGGGGAGCGGTGTCTGCTCTGGCCTTGCAGGCCGGGGTAAATAATTGTACAGTCTTGTCTTGGCGGGCCGCGCAGGGCATCGCTGCGGCGGCCTGGATTGGCGTCGCAGCTGCGATGGGATCTATGCAGGCCGGGCTGGGCGTCGCTGCGGCGGCCTGGACTTGGCGGGCCGAGCAGGGCATCGCTGCGGCGGCCTGGATCAGCGTCGCTGTTGTGGCCGGTTCTTGGTGGGCCGGGCTGGGCGTCGCTGTGGCGGCCTGGACTTGGCGGGCCGAGCAGGGTACCGCTGCGGCGGCCTGGATTGGCGTCGCTGCAGGGACCGGATCTTGTCGGGCCGGGCAGGGCATCGCTGCGGCGGCCTGAATTTGCGTCGCTGCAGGGACCGGATCTTGTCGGGCCGGGCAGGGCATCGCTGCGGCGGCCTGGATTGGCGTCGCTGCAGGGACCGGATCTTGTCGGGCCGGGCAGGGCATCGCTGCGGCGGCCTGGATTGGCGTCGCTGCAGGGACCGGATCTTGTCGGGCCGGGCAGGGCATCGCTGCGGCGGCCTGGATTGGCGTCGCAGCTGCGATGGGATCTGTGCGGGCCGGGGTAAATAATTGTACAGTCTTGCCTTGGCGGGCCGCGCCCAGCATGACGGCGGCCTGGTCTTGGCGGGCCGAGACTGGTAAGGCGGCGGCCTGGATCAGCGTCGCTGTTGTGGCCGGTTCTTGGCGGGCCGGGCTGGGCGTCGCTGCAGCGGTCTGGGCTTGGCGGACCGCACCTGACTTGGCGGCGGCCTGGGTCAGCGCCGCCGCGCCGGGCATCTCTCCAGGGACCGCAGGCATGGCAGCAGGGGTCGGGGCACTCGCGCTGGCAGGGGCAACACAGGACTCACCCATCGGTAGCATCATCGGGGCCTGAGTCGTCGCCGCTCGGTCTGGCACCCGTCGTGCGGTTCCCCTCTCGTAGGCCTGAACCGCCGCAGCCATCTCCTGCAGCTCCGCACGTCCCTCTCGGATCTGCTGCACGATCCTCGCTTCCAGTCGGTTGCTGAACTGGGCAAGCTCCCAGGACCACCAGGCAGCGGAACCCGGCTCTGGGCTCCTATCTTCAGACGCCATCTTCACCACGTCGTCGCTGCTCTGCAGATCTTTTCTCAGCAGCAGGCTTGCAGCCTCAGTGCCAGTTCCTTCACTGCCTTGAACTCTTCTCCCAACAGCAGGCTTATCAGTCTCTGCTCTGCCTTTTCCAGCAGCAGGCTTCTGGCTCCCTTTCCTTCCCGACGTCCCTGAACGCCTCCGCTCTCATCACTTGCGAGACCAGGACCCAGCAGGGGATCTCTGGGTAGCCACACCTCTTCGTGGGCGGTAACTTCTCCCAGCGCGGGCTGCTGTTGTTTTTCAGCGCGCTTTTCATGGTGGCAATATGGCGGCGCTTCCAATTTTTCAAGCGGACCGCCCAGGCACATGGTCACCTGTCTGAACAGGTCTAGTCCTTATCCTGTTCGTGACGCCAGATATGTGGGGCCCCGAGGTGCGGTGTCGGTGCAGCTGTGCATTACCTTCAGGGACTCCACGCAGCTGGATCTTGTCACAGGTAGGAAATCCTCTATTTTGATTGTCGTGACGCCACTCTCAGAATTGCGGTCAGTGGAGACCGCCACTGCAGGTTAGGGGTGCCTGGGGCTGATGGTGGGTGCAGTCGGTTGTAATAGCCTCCTGAGAGTAAGGCAAGCCCCAGGTCCCTGTGTAGATGTGTAGAACTACAAGTCGCAGAATGACTCACACGCACAAGCAGGATGTCTTTCAGGGGTTTTACTCACTGATGGTGGCAGGGTGAGTAACCCGGGCGTAGCTGGGATGAACCAGGCTGGAACCAGGTGTCCTTCAGGCTGACTGATGAGGGTGGCTACCGACTCGCCTTCCTTAGACCTTTGTGTTTTGGGGTAACCCCTGCTTGAAGCCCTGCTGGGGTCGCCCAGGGAAGTTGCTGGTGCCTCTCTCCCCTTCCTTTTGGCCCGTTTGCTTGTAGCCTGGACCAGATCACTCCGGCTGCTTGCCTCCTGTGAGCTATGGGCCCTCACTTTGCTACGTGGCTGCGGACTCTGTGGTGTTGTCTTGGGGGTGTAAAGTGCCCCCTCATGCAGGTTTGGCAAAGGACAGGTGGATCTATCCCTGCACTGGGACCTGCTACCCGTTTGGGCCTGGTATCTCCCTGACAGTCTCCTTACTCTCCACTCCGTTGCTCTCTCTTTAGTCGTGGGTGGATTTCGGGCAGCACTACCAGGTGACCGATCTCCCCCGTCGGTAGTCACTGCGCGTACGTTGTCAGAATTGTGTAGAGCTACAGGGTCTGCTTCTGCTCTCCCTGAACTTCACCACTCAACTGTCTTCGGCTCACTCTTCCCTCCTCTCCTATTCTTGCCTACGTCACCTAGCAACCAGGCTCTCTACCACACCCCTCGAGTGGAGATGGAGGCTTCGCCCCCTCCTGGGATCCCCAGGGGTCCTCCCAAAGGTACATGTGTGAGACCTGATCACTATGCGCCTGTGTAGTCACACCTCGGTCAGCCTTCTGGATTACCTGTTTTATACTGTCCCCAGCATGGGTGCAGTACTCAGTGGTGCCTGACCAGGTCAGGGGCGCCACACATGACCTCTGCATCTATGATCCTCAACCCTGCCCACTTACTTGAGGTTACTAGAGATGAGCGAACCTGAACTTTAAAGTTCGATGTTCGTACCGAACACAGACTTTATACAAAACTTAGTGTTCGAGTTCAGAGTATGAGTGGTTTATGTACGCATATCATTCTAGCAAATATCACTGTACTCCGGTATGCACAGTGCTCGGCCCAGTGCGAGCCGCTTGCACTGGGGGTAAAATCAGAGTTAGCAGATGTAGTGTGTTAAAAAAAACCTGAAAATCATTATTTACGTGGAGAGCCAAACTGCCCTTTTAGTCACTTCCAATGAGGTGCAGGTCAAGTTCAGGTCTACAACAGAACTTTATTAAATGCAGCTGAACCTGCAAAACCCAAACTTTCATGGGTCTGCTCATCTCTAGAAGCTACTTCAAAAGAATTTGTACAGCACACCTTGAAACCTCAGATCACTGTGAAATCTCTGCCTGAGAGAAACCTTTCTGATGAAGTATAACTACCTTGTTACTTGATGCTGTTCTCAATCTTGAAATGGTGTATGACCTGTGACATGAAAGAAGAACAAAGACTTGCAATGTACCGGCTGATGCACTGCTAGAACTATAATGGGATGTAAGGCTCGGCTGTTCCTGCCCTACAATCTACAGTTTATTAAAGTGAATGTGTATTGAGACTATTTGATTAATACTCATGTAATGTCGCCATCTAGCGGCTGGGTTTTGAATGACTATTCCCTGGCTCCTTTTAGGCAGGAAATGGTTAAGGTTTAAAGACACCTTCCTGTAGAGTGGCGCATAGTAAGTAAAAGATAGACAGCAACCATATTTTAGTCAGTTATGGAGGAGAATTAATGTAGAAAAGTTGAATCTGTGGAAGGTGTGGTGAGATTGGTGGACCAAACTGAATTCAGCCAGACCCTCTGAATCAACTCCAGGTCCTGGACATGAATCAAAGAAGAGTGCAAAGTGGTCTGTTGTCCACTAGTTACCAGGTCAGGACTCTATGGAGAATGTCCCCGGGTTAGAAACTTCCACTCCCTGGTGTTCCTTTGCAAGTTTCCATTAACCCTTTCACGACCGGCCGATTTTTCGCTTTCCGTTTTTTTTTTTCGCCATTCTTTTTCTGAGAGACGTAACTTTTTTATTTTTCAGTCAATATGGTCATGTGAGGGCTCATTTTTTGCGGAACGAGCTGTACTTTTAAATGAAACCATCAGTTTTACCATATTGTGTACTAGAAAATGGCAAAAAAATTCCAAATGCTGAAAAATTGCAAAAAAAGTGCGATAGCACTATGGTTTTTGAGATATTTTATTCACTGTGTTCACTATATGGTAAAACTGATGTGTGGGTGTGATGCCTCAGGTCAGTGCGAGTTCGTAGACACCAAACATGTATAGGTTTACTTTTATATAAGGGGTTAAAAAAAAATCGGAAGTTTGTCCGAAAAAAGTGGCGCACGTTTTACGCCATATTCCGTGACCCGTAGCGTTCTCATTTTTCGGGATCTTAGGCTCAATGACGGCTTATTTTTTGCGTCTCGAGCTGACGTTTTTAACGGTACCATTTTTGCGCAGATGCTACGTTTTGATCGCCTCTTATTGCATTTTGCGCAAAAGTTGTGGCGACAAAAAAACGTCGTTTTGGCGTTTGGAATTTTTTTGCCGCTACGCCGTTTACTGATCAGATTAATTGATTTTATATTTTGATAGATCGGGCGTTTCTGAACGCGGCGATACCAAATGTGTGTATATTTTTTATTTTTTTAACCCTTTAATTTTCAATGGGGCGAATGGGGGGTGATTTGAACTTTTAGGTTTTTTTGTTTTTTTTTAATTTTTTAAAACTTATTTTTTTACTTTTTTTTTTTATTTTACTAGTCCCCCTAGGGGGCTATTGCGATCAGCATTCCGATCGCTCTGCAGTATCTGCTGATCACAGCTGGAAGGCTGTAAACAGCAGATACGCTGTCTTTCTCTTTTGCTGTGCCCCGGGCACAGCGAAAGTGAAACCAATTCATGTGTAGTACAGGAGTCATCACATGACCCTGTACTACCATGACAACTATCGGGAGTCACGTGATCGCGTCACGTGACTTCCGGTTTCGGCGGTAAGTAAAACTTTACCGCGATTGCGCTTATAATGGCGCTGTCATGTATTGACAGCGCCATTATAAGGGGTTAATCGGCACGAGCAGATAACGATTCTGCTCGTGCCTAGCAGGCACACATCTCAGCTGTGAAAATCAGCTGAGATGTGTGCCGATCGCGGCATGCTGCCGCCGGAGGACCGCGGGCAGTAAGATTATGTCATTTAGGACGTAATTTTACGGCCCGCGGTCGTTAAGGGGTTAATTGAGGGCCAGGTGAAAAGGGACGAAAATACAATAGTGAATGAGATCCATCCCACAGCTGTCCCAATGGTTTCTAGAAGCTAAATAGCTGTGGGTGGGATGAGACAGTATTGCAAGGACTATTTGGCTTTACTGTGCATATTTATGAACTTAAATGTGAGAATGAGCATCAGACCAGGGAAGCTGGGTGTGCATAAAGTTATAATGATGCTAAATTGTGCGCAAATGTCACGTGATGTTAAAACTAAAAAGCTGTTTGTTGGGAAACTGAACTCAATGTCTGAAGTGTCCTTCGCACTGTGGAGGTGGCTGGGGCACAAACTTACCATAAAGGGTTACCAGTAGCTAGGGTTCACCCTTGATCATGACTACAACAGCTCCATGCCACCCCTACAACAGTTGGCGTAGTCAGCAGGATAATTCTACGTGTCTTCTAAGGTGGCAAGCCACTTGTGAATCAGCTGTGAAGAGAAGCGCCACAGCCAGAGTGTGGCTAAAGAGAACTAAAATGGCTGCCACAGCATGGAGGAAGAAGTAGGCCCTTCGTTCGGATCCCTTGAAGCAATGTGGAGCAAAAATCTAGCTGGCCCCTAGGATGGACAGTGAGCGCTGAACGTCCCAGATCAGTGCAGCCAGAGAAAAATACTTTATCATTAGCATGGAACGATAAAGAACTGGCGAAGGCCTGGAATTAACGCTTATAGAGTTAATGATGGAAAATTGTGCTGCCCCAGCAACATTCAAGAAAAGTGCCTGTAATGTTCAGCAAATGTTTCTTGATGCTACAAGTAAAGAACAGTTTGGTGAGAAACTAGACTCTGTCTGAAAGGTGCTTGAGAAAATGTATACCGCATTCAATCCTTTGCACTATGGAATGGGTGAGGATCTATCTGTTGATACTGTCCTTGGCATCTTTCTCTTAAAAATTTAAGTGACTTCTCCTTCTGTTTTGAAGTGTTATGCATATTAGAATTTGGTTCACAGAGGTTATACTGCCCACTGGGTCTTTTCCTCCATGTCTATGATCCCTCAGCCTCTCCACCTGCCTCTGGTCTATTAAAGACAGGTCACTGCAGAGATTTAAAACAGAGGAGGCAAGTGATATACAGATCGGAGGCAGGCAGAGAGGCAGGCGAATCACAAACAGGGAGGAGAAGCCAGTGTACAGTTCAGAACCTTAGCGCCCAAATCTAATTAGCTGAAAACTTCAAATGCTAGTTACAGAAGAACCACAACGCGGACTTATTCACTATATTATCTGCATTACAGCTCCTTTATATCCATGTGTCTACTTAACATTACAAAATTGTGGTGATAGGTTCTATTTAAACAATTTTTATAAGCAGTAATAATCATGCAGGGCTTTACAAGTTACACACACACTCAAAACCACAACACATAATAAAACAGATGTAGGGGTCTTGGGTCTACCTACTTGTCTATGCAGCCAACCATGTAGTAGACCATTGGAAACCAACAGATTGCATCCAGGAAATGTACATCTGGCCTAACAATGGGATTACAAGAATACATGACAAACATACTATTTAATATTAATGAACTCATATAAAACAACTTCTATATAATATTTATATATAAACAGCGACATTTATTTTATTAAAAATAACCCAAAATACATTATCCAGAACATAACACAATAGGAGGCTTAGCAAGTGCTGCTGAAGAAATGATCTGTTCATGATTTATGGCAGTTACACTGTATTTTAATGTGAATTAATGTGTGATTTGCAGAAGACAGAGGAAAAAAAAGTATGATTAATGTGAAGCATTTGACTTGTGTAATAAGCATCAGATCCTGTGTAAAAGTGAAATGTACTCACCACCTTTCCATTTATTAAAGCTCATGCATTACATAATGCTGCACATGAATCTCAGCAAGAGGCAGATGTCACAACACATGGAGAGATAACAGGTTCCATGACTTTAACCCCTTCACTACTGGCCGATTTTTCACTTTCCGGTTTTTTTTCGCCATTCTTCTTCTGAGAGACGTTACTTTTTTATTTTTCAGTCAATATGGTAATTTGAGGGCTTCATTTTTGCAGAACGAGCTGTACTTTTAAATAAAATCATGAGTTTTACCATATAGTATACTGGAAAACAGCAAAAAAATTCCAAATGCAGAAAAATTGCAAAAAAAGTGCAATAGCAATATTGTTATTGAGATATTTTATTCACTGTGTTCACTGTATGGTAAAACTGATCTATGAAAATCAGCTGAGATGTGCGCCGATCACGGCATGTTGCTGGCGGCAATCCGCGGGCAGTAACATTATGACCGCTAGGATGTAATATTACTGCCCGCGGTTGTTAAGGGGTTAAGAGGCAGGGTTGAGTTTAAAAACCACATTGCCGAACGCCTTACAACTGACACTATGTACCGTAGTACTGTTGAGTATATTGTACTTATTTTAATAAATCATGTTTTTGAGGCTGTATTTTTGTATCTTTTTGTTTTGTCATAATTTGAATAAAGCGGCTTTGTTTTTTTTTATTTCTAGGTATTTGGCTCAGAAATGTGCATAATTAGTGATGAGAGAACCCATGGATTTTTGGGTTTGCAGTACCAGCATGGGAAAATTGGGTTCGGCAAGTGAACTTGAAGCCAATCTTAAAGGGGTTATCCGGCTTATTTTGACTTTTTTTTATTATTTCCCTATTGGGCTACATTGGGGCAGGTAAGTAGATAGAGACCACTTACCTGCCCTGCTGTCAGCCCCTCTCCTCCGGCTCAGAGCCATCATGTTACCGCTCCTGCTGCGATTTTGCTGCTTTCGGTCATTTCATGTCAACATAGGCAGGACCATGTTGACATGCAAATCTGGGAACAGCATGTTCCCACCTTGCTGGGCGGGTACAGTGCGTGAGTCCCCACCTCCCTTCTCCGCACCCTCTCACACAGTCCCCCGCACCCGTACTCTCCCCGCAACCTCCCCTGAAACTGCTCTGGGACCCGTGCGCTGAGGGGAGGGGCCTACCTGCGGCTGCCCATGGTGTTACCGCCAGCACCTGGCCCCCTGCTCAGGATCGCACATTCAAATGTACTGGCATCACAGATCACAGATGAGATGAGAGGGAGAGCTGCTTCTCATCACTGTCCCGCTTTCTGTGTCTGACAGTTCAGGACAGCAGTGACGTCACTACTGTGCTGATATGTCCAGACCAGACAGCGGACGAACGTGAAGGAGCGGCGGGGACTGAGGAGGGGTAAGTATGTATTCCCTACATGTGTTCCCTATGGGGGTAGGGGGGTCGGTACAGAGCGCCGTGTGTGTGTGTGTGTGTGTGTGGGGGGAAGGAAGGGTTGCAGAGCCCTATGTGTGTGTGGTGTGCAGAGCCATATATGTGTGTGCGGTGCAGAGCCATGTGTGTGTGTGCGCTGCAGAGCCCTATGTGTGTGTGTGCGGTGCAGAGCCATATGTGTGTGTGGTGTGCAGAGCCCTATGTGTGTGTGTGGTGCAGAGCCCTATGTCTGTGTGGTGTGCAGAGTCCGATTTGTGTGTGTGGTGCACAGAGCCCAATGTGTGTGTGTGGTGCAGAGCCATATGTGTGTGTGGTGTGCAGAGCCCTATGTGTGTGTGGTGTGCAGAGTCCGATGTGTGTGTGTGGTGTACAGAGCCCGATGTGTGTGTGGTGTGCAGAGCCCGATGTGTGTGTGCGGTGCAGAGCCCTATGTCTGTGTGGTGTGCAGAGTCCGATGTGTGTGTGTGGTGCACAGAGCCCAATGTGTGTGTGGTGCAGAGCCATATGTGTGTGTGGTGTGCAGAGCCCTATGTGTGTGTGGTGTGCAGAGTCCGATGTGTGTGTGTGGGGTACAGAGCCCGATGTGTGTGTGCGGTGCAGAGCCCTATGTGTGTGCGGGTGCAGAGCCTAATGTGTGTGTGTGGTGCAAAGCCCTATGTGTGTGTGTGTGTTGGGCAGAGTCCGATGTGTGTGTGGTGTGCAGAGCCCGATGTGTGTGTGCGGTGCAGACCCCGATGTGGGGCTGTTATTTCCAATGCTGTAGTGATAACAGGTCAGTGCTGGGCAGAATACTGACATGGAATGTATGTGTGCAGGGGGCAGGCGGGTGGCGGGGCTGGACACTGGGGCGGGGCGGTACCAGCTCTGACTGGGAGGTTTAGCACAGGAAGTTATCATGTTTGCTGGAGCTGAATGTAAACAAAGAGCTGCAGAGAATAAAGTCATAATTCAAGAGGAACAAAAGGTAGAAAACAAGAAATAACAATGTAGGGGTGTTTTATATGACAATACAGCACAGATTAGCTTAACAAAAATATTTGAGTTTATGTCGGACAACTCCTTTAAGCCCGAACAACAAACCCCATACAAGTCAATGGGTACGAGACATTCAGGGCTTTAAAATGATGGAAGTAAATGCTAGGGGGGATGCAAATGGAAGTTAAATGGTAGTAAGAAAAGGATAGTTTTACACACCATGTTTCCCGATGTTTACCAGAGGATCACGCTGCAGTCAGACGCTCTTCCGGGCCTGCTTATTAAGGTTTACCAATATTCAATACTTTCCCCTCCCAGCCCTTGTGCCAATGTCTGTGATTGGTTGCAGACTGCTATACACACACCCCCAGACCTGTGTCCGCATCAGTGATTGGTTGCAGTTAGTTTGTTGTATAGTTGTGTGAAAAGAAATAAATAAAACATTTAAAAATTATGCACCAAATTCCTGCACCAAATCTGCATCTTCTGGCAAAAAAACACATCTAAATGAGGTGCGAAATTGATGCTATATTGTTGTGGGTTTTTTTCCAGGAGATGCAGATTTGGTATATAAATTTCCACACCAAATCTTCATCACCTGGCAGAAAATCGCACAAAAAACATGGTTTTGATACCATTTTGGTGCAGTTTTCTGCCAGGAGATGCAAATTTGGTGCAAAAATCTGTGGCAGACTTTTCAACACCAAACCTGCATCTGTTGGCAGAAAACTGCACTGAAATAACGTCAAAACTGCATTTTTGTGCAATTATCTGTCAGGAAATGCAGATTTGATGCTAGAATTTTTACACCAAATTTTTGCACCAAATCTGTATCATCTGGCAAAAAACCCCACATCAATATCACATCAAAACCTTTAGATGCGTTTTTGCCAGAAGCTGCAGATTTGGTGTAGTAATTTGGTGTATATCCAAGTGCTTCTCAATAAATTAGAATGTCATTAAAAAGTTAATTTGTTTCAGTAATTCAATACAAATAGGGAAATGCATATATTATATAGAGTCATTAAACAGAGGGATCTATTTCAAGTGTTTATTTCTGTTAATGTTGATGATGTGTTGCGGCACGGTGGCTCAGTGGTTAGTACTGCAGTCTTGCAGCGCTGGGGTCCTAGCTTCAAATCCCACCAAGGACATCATCTGCAAGGAATTTGTATGTTCTCCCTGTGTTTGCATCGGTGTTCTCCGGTTTCCTCCCACACTCCAAAGACATAGTGATAGGGACCTTAGATCGTGAGCCCCAATGGGGAGAGTGGTCCTGATGTATGTAAAGTGCTGTGGAATAAATAGCGCTATATAAATGAATAAATATTATATTATTATATATTATGGCTTACAGCCAATGAAAACACATAAGTCATTATCTCAGAAAATTTGAATTTTATATAAGACCAACTGAAAAAATGATTTTAAACTCAGAAATGTTGGCGTCTACTGAAAGGTCTGTACAGAAAATACACTTGATTCTTGGTTAGGGCTCCTTTTGCATGAATTACTGCATAAATGCGGCGTGGCATGGAGGCGATCAGCCTGTGGCACTGCTGAGGTGTTATGGAAGCCCAGGTTGCTTTGATAGCAGCCTTCAGCTCATCTGCATTGTTGGGTCTGGTGTCTCACATCTTCCTCTTGACAATATGTGGCGCCCCTGGCCTGGTCAGGCACCACTGAGTACTGCACCCATGCTGGGGTAGTACTTCCAGGTAATCCTAAGGGCCGAAATGGGGTGTATATGCACAGACACATAGCAACCAGGTCTCCCACACCTTGAGAGGGGACCCTTGGGAAGTCTCAAGAGGGGGCTTGCCTCCATATCCCATCAAGTGGTGTAGCGGAGGGGCTGGGAGTTAAATGCAGAGCCTGTGAGGAAAGGAAGTGGGGCAAGCCAGTCTGGTAGTAGTGAGTGTGGGAAATGCTAGGGGAGACGCTCATGGCCACTAGTCAGATCCTGCGCATGGAGTAGCCATTAGCGGGGGAGAACGTTTTCCAGTCAGTCAGAAAGACAGAGAGAGTCGGTCTGTTATGGACAAGATTATGAACTATTATGAGTATATAAGAGTTATATGGAGAATGGAGATATCCATAAAGAACAGGATTTAAGATGGTGTTTGAACTGTAACACACATATATCTCTTGGCATAAGACTCAGACAGACAGAGTCTTGTGACAAGTGAATCATGCTGACATTGCTTAATATAAATGAGGAACCAAGCACATTACAGTAAATTGTATATTACAGAATAAGCTGTTCTATTTTATCCAATAGGAGACGTGTTACGTATTCTTGGCACCTAGCCAATAATTCCCTTTAAATGTTTGTCCAACTTCCGGAATAAATCAGTCTTACTTTCTATTCATATCTGAGTACATCTCTAGTGGGAGTGAAAGAGAGTGGTATGCATGCTACCACGAGTGACTCATAATTTGGACTGCAGACAGTTTAAGAGGGATGCATGACTAGATTGCATCAAAGTAAATTACTGGCCGACATTAACAGATGGCGCCCAACGAACCTTAGGACGGAGCTCTGGATGATGGACGGCTGTGCTGGCCCCTTAATTCGAAAGGCAACTACCGGGAGATGGAAATGCGCACTCCAGCTGCAGGTGAGAAAATTTGTCTAATCTCACCTTGAAAACCTCCTGCATGTACTTGCATTTCGAAGGGGGGGTTAGGCTGTCCCAGTCTAGACACCTAATGACCGCCATCTCGCATGAGATAAGCCGTCCTAAGAGATTCCACACCAAGGTGGTCAGGTTCACCTTAAGCTGTCTGTATAAATGTAATTCTAAATCACATGAAATTTAATGTGGTTTGAGGTTTTTGTCTGCTCTGGGAGAAAGCAGAAGTTCTAAGTTTCGTTTTTCTCTGACGGTAGGGGAAAATGAGGAAGTTGTTATATACGCTGGTTATATGGATATATATGGTTATATCTGCAGGTGAGATCAGCCACCTGGATGGTATATATAGTGTCCTTATTGTTATGTCATTGTGTTTACCTGTGTCTACCTGTTGAAATGTCTGTCTATGTGCAGCAGGTGGAGTACTTGCTGGTTACAAGAAATGGGAAGTTCTGTTTGGTTCAGTTACGGCAGAAAAAGGGGAAGTGTCAAGTGTCACGATAATGTAGTGAGAGCTGTCTTTGAGTGAACCCCCCCCCCCCAAAAAAAAACAAAACTCGGAAGCTGTACTTTGAGGTTAACTGTTTATGTATGCTGCTGTGTATACTGCGAGATACACCGATTTGTGACGACGTGTCCGGTCAATAGTTGATGTTTGATAAGGCCTTGGACCTGATCTTCGGGAATAGAAGATTTGGAAGGGTTTTCTATGTACAGGTGCAGTGTTGTATAAAGTGGGGGAAAAAGCCCTGACTGTTACCTGGTACGGTTTTCCTGCTAAGCAGTGAGTTGAACATTGTATGCGTACTCATTGGTTTTGTTTTAGTGGGTATCAATGTATTCTTACCTAGGATTGAATACATTGGGGAAAATCCTAAATTTTGGTCTTAATCACGGTTATTGATGGTCTACTTATGTGGTGTATATAAGGTGAACAGAGGTTACTAGTACTTGAAGTAATATATAGTGAGGGTGAACTTAGTTTCTATCACCTACGTGACACTTCTTCCTGGTAGGACAACCCGTTTGTGTTGTGGTTTTGTGGATAGAAATCTTGGTATTCTGTGGATGTGTATAGTTGCTGGTCCAGGAGAGGAAGTGCACAACGGCACAGACCAGACATCCAGGTTGACGTGTTAGTTTTAGGTCATGTACCCTTTAAACAAGGAGTCTAATCAGTCCACACCTGTCAAGTTAACGGCAGATGAATTAGTAAGCGAGCAAGAAGGTAAAAAGTATATTAAAAATATAAAGTCGCTCCTTCAGGGATCACTGCCAAGAGGGAGATTAGAGGAGCAAGAATGGAAAGATGTCTTGTTAAATAAGCGAGGGATTTTGAAAGATAAAGATCTCCTTATGGATGCTGAGGAATGGTATAGAACGTCAAAAGATGTTAGAAAATTGGCATGGAAAGAGGAATAGGATGGAGATAGTAGATATTTCTATATTGCACCAGCTCAGAAAATGGCACCTCAGGAAGTGGCCAAGCCCATTAGGAAACAATGCCCCCCTCCTTATAAGTCGTCCCCAGAGGGTTGGACTTGTGTAGTTTGTCCCCCTGCCCACCAAACGCCCTCCCTAGCCTGCCCAGACGTCATTTCAGGTCGGGCCGCACCTAGTTCCCTTTTCCAGCCATCTTATGTCCCAAGGCCACTGGCCTATTTGTTGCTGGAGCAACAGAAGACACCGAGGGGGGGGGCAGGAAGATGACAATAATTTAACAATGATTCACCCCACCACCAAAACTGGGGAAGTGCAGGGCCCCCAGTTACAGGGTCAGCACAGGAGAGGTAGAGTAGATACGCTCCACTGCTTTTTCCTAGTTGTGTATATGTAGTCAGGGGGTGCTGCTTGGTAGTTTCCAAACCCTCTTGTGCTCTTTTCTCTTTCCCCGGGATTTTAGGGGATCTTATTTTTTAGAATTTCAGTGTTCTCCTGACCCCAAGTTACACTCATTTCTCTTTCTTACAAACCTGGGTATAGTCCTTTGTATCAAGTCTCCGAGAGCCCACATGTAAACTACAGCTGGTAAGGACCAAGACACCCTCCTTCAGGTGGCAAGACGTATGGAGATGAATCTAGCAGCTTACAAAATCACCCCACATACGGATGTGCTGCATTCACAGTCACCTGAGTTACAGTCACAGTCACCTGAAGAGTATCATCACGTCATCTCCAGCCCAGAAGTCATTCTACCTGTTTGCCATGGAGGAAGACAGCAGCCTTGTGAATACTACTCAGCCAGATTGAACACCTACCTAAAGCACCAGTTGAAGATCAGTGCCCGTATGACATCACTGCTCCCTGACAAAGTCACCATCTCCCTCACCATAATCCTGCTAAACTTCTCCCTCTTCCAAGGGGGGAGGAGTGTCCCACCTCTGACACCTTGGTGGAAGAGGTAGTCGACTCTGGCATTTCTGAGGAAACTCTGGATTCGATACAGTGACGGATACACCTTTGGACCCTGACTTAACCCCTTTGCAGATGGATCAAGATGTGCATCAAGAAGACGGTTCCACATGGGTATGGTGCTGGTAGCAGAAGACGCTGTGCTGATAGAGCAGTCGCTACCCGCATGCCTGTCTGTGAATAAGCAGATGTATGTGCTCTCGCTGAAGCCTGCAAGATGGCAGCCAGCATCTACTCTGTATGGAAGACAAGAAACTTGATCACTGCCAATGGAACTGTACGCTGCCATGAGGCCATAGAAGAACGGATGGAAGCTTTGCTATTGCCAGACAGAGTCGCGGTGAGCAGGTTGAGGCCTACATTGGAGGAGTCAAGGGAAGCAGTGAGAAGTGCCCTCACTGACAGAACATCCAAAGAAGCCCCAAGACCACTTACCAAAGAAACAGTCAGTCAATCTGTGTTCTTTGAATGACCCCGATGTGAAGAAGAAAGGAAAGATGGAAAGTCTTGAGAAAACGTTGTCCTGACCCTACAAGAGCAAGTCTCAGAAGAAAAAGAGGACTGAGATAGGGTGCAGCTGTTGGCTCCCGGAGACCATAGAAAGTGGCTAGTGACCTGCTTTCACTTCCAGCCAAAGAGATATGGCAGGCCTTAGACACAGAACTGACTCTACACACCCCATACCAGCCACAGAATAGAGGGAAGGTTGGGAGGATGGGGCAGTGTAGAAGGCAAGGGCATGAGAGTCTTCCCCTTGAATTGTTCAGTGTCAGACATACCCCAGCAGGGACCACTAGGTTGAGACCCTATGAAATCCTGTTTAGAAGTACCCCCAGATACAGAAACTAAGCTTGTTGTTTGTTTAAACATTTGCCTAATACACGTTTGAGTTTTCTCCTCCAGATCCAACCAGATCTAGATTTTTTCTCTTTTGTTTTTCTCTCACTCCTCTTTTCCTCTCTCTTTTTCTCTCTTTCTCTCTCTTTCCTCAATCTTTCTCTCTCTTCCTCTCTTTCCTCAAATCTTTCTCTCTCTTCCTCTCTTCTCAATCTTTCTCTCTCTTTTCCTCTCTCTTCTCTCACTCTTTTTCTTCCGGACGAAGATCCATGCATTCCACAACAAAGAGATGTCGGACCTGAGACCAGGAGATGGCTGTCTTCCCTCTTCTACCCGATACTTTGTGCCAGGACGATGATATCTAAGCATGTGGACCGGAAGATGACTGTGCATCCCACCTTTGATGATGTCCCACCATAACCGCCTGAGGACTGAGGAGCATGAGACTCTGAGTGAAACCAACCCTGATAAATATTAGCCAATTAGAGGACTACTGCCACGTTCCCCCTTCCTGAATAACGTGTGCCAGCGGAACATAGCCATGAGGACAGTCTAGAGAATACGGTCAGGATCTGGCTTCCTATGCATAGTCTGTTGGGTGGGGAGATTCATCCACAAGGGATGGGTTATCTCGTATGTGAGTGAGGTAACCATCGGCATTAGGACAGATCAATAGACCTGGGAAAGTAAGGAAAGACTTTTGGCTCTCTCCAAAGGGGGGACTGTTATGGACAAGATTATGAACTATTATGAGTATATAAGAGTTATATGGAGAATGGAGATATCCATAAAGAGCAGGATTTAAGATGGTGTTTGAACTGTAACACACATATATCTCTTGGCATAAGACTCAGACAGAAAGTCTTGTGACAAGTGAATCATGCTGACATTGCTTAATATAAATGAGGAACCAAGCACATTACAGTAAATTGTATATTACAGAAAAAGCTGTTCTATTTTATCCAATAGGAGACGTGTTACGTATTCTTGGCACCTAGCCAATAATTCCCTTTAAATGTTTGTCCAACTTCCGTAATAAATCAGTCTTACTTTCTATTCATATCTGAGTACGTCTCTAGTGTGAGTGAAAGAGAGTGGTATGCATGCTACCACGAGTGACTCATAATTTGGACTGCAGACAGTTTAAGAGGGATGCATGACTAGATTGCATCAAAGTAAATTACTGGCCGACATTAACAGGTCGAGTACGGGGACTCCTGGTGACTAGGCACATATGGGATACAGGCTCCCAGAGCAGGCTCAAGTTTAACTACCTGCTAAACCTGCCGGTGAGGGGAACTACAAGTACCTCACCAACCTCACAGGTCCGAGCCTCAGCAGCAACTCAGGGTCCCATAGGAGACATAGCTTGAAGCCATCTCACCTGGTCCACGCTGCCGGCAAACGGGCCACACATAGGGGAGAAAAGGCAGTAGCGACTCCCTGGATAGACCCCACGGTACTTCAAGTCAGGGGTTATCCGAACAAAGAAGTGCTAGGAAGGCTAGTTAATGGTTACCCTCAGACCGGCCAGAAGGAGCCCTGGCTCAACCTGGTTTATCTCAGCATTGCCCGGGTCAGCTCACCTCAGTAACATCAACAGTGAGTAAAGATCAGTTGAAAGACTTTCTGGACTGAGACTGAGTTATTCTGGGACTTGTTGTTCTACACACCTGAGCCCCTGGGGCCAGCCTCACTCACGAGAGGCCACAGCATCCGACTGCAGACCCCATCAGCCCCAGAAGCTCGTTAAACCTGCAGTGGTGGTAACCGATATTCCTGAAGCAAAACGTGAGTGGCGTCACAACACATATTACACACAAAACCGACATACCTGTTGCCTTGCCATATACTAAAGAAGACCGTGTGGTGTTTCTGGAGGTGGATCGATGTCCCTGGGAAGACCAGGCTTCACAAATCCCCTTAGATTCTCTATGGGGTTTAAGTCAGATGAGTTTGCTGGCCAATCAAGCACAGTGATACTGTTGTTTTAAACCAGGTATTGGTACTTTTGGCAGTGTGGACAGGTGCCAAGTCCTGCTGGAAAATGAAATTTCCATCTCCAAAAAGCCAGTCGGCAGAGGGAAGAATGAAGTGCTCTAACCTTTCCTGGTAGACGGCTGCACTGACTTTGGTCTTGATAAAACACAGTGGACCTACGCCAGCAGATGACATGCATACTGTAACTGATTGTGGAAACTTCACACTAGAGTTCAAGCAGCTTGGATTGTGGCCTCTCCACTCTTCCTCTAGACTCGGGGACCTTGATTTCCAAATGAAATGCAAAATGTTCTTTTATCTGAAAACAACACAGTGCAATAGGGCAGTTCTTTTCCTCCTTGACCCAAGTAAGACGCTTCTGGCGTTGTCTATTGTTCATGAGTGGCTTGACACAAGGAATGCGACAGTTGTAGCCCATGTCCTGGATACATCTGTGTGTGGTGGCTCTTGAAGCACTGACTCCAGCAGCAGTAAACTCCTTGTGAATCTCCCCCAAGTTTTTGAATGGCCTTTTCTTAACAATCCTATCAAGGCTGCAGTTATCCCAGTTTCTTGTGCACCTTTTTCGACCACACCTTCACCGACCACACCTTCCACTCAACTTTCCATTAATATGCTTGGATACAGCACTCTGTGAACAGCCGGCTTCTTTAGCAATGACCTTTTGTAGCTTACCCTCCTTGTTGAGTGCGTCAATGACTGCCTTCTGAACATCTGTCAAGTCAACAGTCTTTCCCATGATTGTGTAGACTACTGAACAAGTCTAAGGCTATGTGCACACAGTGCGTTTTTCGGGTGCGTTTTTGGCCTCAAAACTGCATATCTTTGCTTCCCCAGCAAAGTCTATGAGTTTTCATTTTTGCTGTTCACACACAACTTTTTTTTAAGCTGCGTTTTTGAGCTTAAAAAAAAAATGGACATGCCAATTCTTTCCTGCGTTTTTCTGCGTTTTCCCCCCATGCAATGCATTGGAAAAACGCAGAATAACGCAGAGATAAAAAAACGCAGCAAAACGCCGCAAAAAAACGCACCAAATCGCAGTAAAAACGCATGCGTTATGTGTCGCATTTTTTTGCCACAGGTGCGTTTTTGTGCATTTTTAGCGGCCAAAAACACACAAAACGCAGCGTCAAAAAAACACAGTGTGTGCACATAGCCTTAGGGACCATTTAAAATGCGAAGCCTTTTCAGGTGTTTTCTGTTAATTATTCTAATTTTCTGAGATAATGATCTTTGAGTGTTCATTGGTTGTAAGCCATTATCATCAACATCAACAGAAATAAACACTTGAAATACAGCACTTTGTTTGTAATGACTATATAATATATGTGTTTCTCTTTTTGTATGGAATAAGTGAAATAAATTAAATTTTTGATGATAGGCTAATTTATTGAGAAAAACTTATATTTCCGCATCAAATCTACATGTCCTGGCAGAAAATGTAAAAAAAACCCCTTTTTTGATGGTCTTTCATTGTGGTTTTCAGCCAGGAGATGCAAATTTGGTGCAGAAATCTGGGGCAGACATTTCTGCACCAAATTTGCATATTGTGGTAGAACACCTACCATCAAAACCGTTGATCTCTTTTAAAAAAAACATGGTTTTCAGCGAGAAGATGCAGGTCTCATTGAATTGAATGAGTTCACCTGAGGTGAGGTCACTGAGTTTAATCAGTTAATTTAAGCCAAGATTACCGGCCGTCAAAGGTGGGGGACCGTAGGAACCTCCAACTGAGATCACAGGTGAACTCAGCGATATCACCGCTCATACCTGTGGCTTAGTGAGAGTCTGCCAGAAGTCACAGTGGGCGGTCATGTTTTCTAATGTGCCTGAGCGCTGAGACTTCAGTATGGATTGTCATGGAACTTTGCATGGATTACAATGGATCTGCAAGCGTTTTTTAAGGGGTTATTAAAGGGGTAAAAGCGGTTGGGTGTATGTTAATTCAAATAATGGATTTTTTCAGTGTTTTTGTTTTATCACTTTTCACTTAGAGGATTAGTAATGGGGGGCTCTCATGGACCCCTACCCATTACTATTTCAGGGCTTGAGGACAGCTGATTAGTGATGAGCGAGTACTAAAAAGCTCGGGTGCTCGAGGCTCGGGACGAGCATCCCAAGATACTCGTGTACTCGGCCCGAGCACCGAGCCCAATGTTATCCTATGGGAGACCCGAGTATTTTTATGAAATGACCCCCCGGCAGCATGTAGAAACCCTAAAAATGTCACAAAAGTCTCAGAAGAGTGCTCAAATGACATGGCAACAGCATGGGGAAGACCCCTTGAAGCATTTATCACTCAAAAGTCACAGCTGTGAACAATTTTGTCCGCGTTTTACGCCATTTTTACGGACTCACAAAAAAACCTTCAAAAATGACACCAAAATGATTTTTCATGGCGGAAATGTTAAGGGCACATACCCAATAGTGAGATAGAGCTGGTGTATGTTTCTTTTTGAGATTACATGAAAGATTTTACGTGAAAACATTGTGTGGCACTCCGATGTCCCTGAGAAGAGACGTACATGAAGGCCTCTTGAGTCTAATGTGCCCATTTTGAGGAAGTGAGTCTTTGTAGTATTTTCCTTTGCCAGGGCAGTCCAAAATTGTGAGGTTCACCAATGCCCCTGCATACAGACGTGCATGAGGGCCTGTAAACCTGAAGTGCCCATTGTAAGGAAGTGGGTCTATTGTAGTATAGGCCTTAGGCAGGGCAGCCAAAAATTGAGAGGCTCCACGTTGTCCCTGGATAGAGACGTGAATGATGGCCTGTAAACCTGAAGTGCCCATTGTAAGGAAGTGGGTCTATTGTAGTATAGCCCTTAGGCAGGGCAGCCAAAAATTGGGAGACTCCACATTGTCCCTGGATAGAGACGTGCATGAGGGCCTGTAAACGTGAAGTGCCCATTGTAAGGAAGTGGGTCTATTGTAGTATAGCCCTTAGGCAGGGCAGCCAAAAATTGGGAGGCTCCACATTGTCCCTGGATAGAGACGTGCATGATGGCCTGTAAACCATAAGTGCCCATTGTAAGGAAGTGGGTCTATTGTAGTATAGCCCTTTGGCAGGGCAGCCAAAAATTGGTAGGCTCCACATTGTCCCTGGATAGAGACGTGCATGATGGCCTGTAAACCAGAAGTGCCCATTGTAAGGAAGTGGGTCTATTGTAGTATCGCCCTTTAGCAGGGCAGCCAAAAATTGGGAGGCTCCACATTGTCCCTGGATAGAGACGTGCATGATGGCCTGTAAACCAGAAGTGCCCATTGTAAGGAAGTGGGTCTATTTTAGTATAGCCCTTTGGCAGGGCAGCCAAAAATTGGGAGGCTCCACATTGTCCCTGGATAGAGACGTGCATGATGGCCTGTAAACCAGAAGTGCCCATTGTAAGAAAGTGGGACTATTGTAGTATAGCCCTTTGGCAGGGCAGCCAAAAATTGGGAGGCTCCACATTGTCCCTGGATAGAGACCTGTTAGGTTCTTAGTGCGTCCGTGCTTGCATTTAAAAACCACACGTGTGTGCCTGTTGGTGGCAGCGTTCAGGTGCACTTGTGTGCGTTTTGCACACACTTGGATATAACGCACAAGTCTAGTTAATACACATCAGCACAGCATTGCAAAATGCGCAAGGGTGTTGGCAACGAACAAGGAAGTGGACGTGATGGTGGTGCAGGCAGAGACCGAGGTCGTGTGCAAGCTCTAATTTCGCCACAACAAAGGGCCACATCTACTCGCTCGCACATCCTGTCCCAAATTCTTGGGGACCGCAGCAGTACACCGCTCTTGAACCAAGACCAGTGTCAACAGGTTGTTAGTTGGATAGCGGATAATGCTTCCAGTCAGATTGGCACCACCACAAACACTCTGTCTTCCACACGGTCAAGTGTCAGTAGCCGTGATACTGCACCGCACATTTCAGAACCTGATCCTCCTTCCTATCACCAGGCCGAGTACATGTCCACGGACACTCGGAAAAGCTGTTCACGTTTCCATTCACACATTCTGGCCTCTCGCCAGCTCCTGTTGAAGTGAGTCATGACGAGATTGTATGTACAGATGCCAAAATATTTGAGCAGACACGTTCTCACGAAGTTGGCAATGTGTCTCAACAAGGGGTGGACGATGATGAGACACAATTGTCAGGAAGTCAGAAGGAGGAGCAGGGTGCGGAAGAGGAAAACGACATGGTGGATGATCCAGTAACTGACCCAACCTGGCAGGAGGATATGCAGAGCGAGGACAGCAGTGCACAGGGGGAGGGAGGCGTAGCATCCCAACAGGCAGTAAGAAGCAGGGTGGTGGCCCCAGGCAGAAGTCAGGCAACCGTTCCCCGGAACAACAACACGACACAAGGTGCCTGTACTAATGTTAGGTCTTCCCGAGTCTGGCAGTTTTTTAAGTTGGCTCCAGTTGATTCTAAAAAGGCCATTTGCAACACCTGCCATGCCAGCATCAGCAGGGGTACCAAAACTAGCAGCCTAACCACCACCAGCATGATCAGGCACATGTCAGCCAAGCACCCGACTTTGTGGGATGTACAACAGAGTCGAGGAGCAGTGCTTGCTGATGTCACTGCTGCATCTTCGCTTGTTGTGTATGCGAGCCAATCATCTGTCCATGCTGCCCGCGAACAAGCCTCCTCCGGCCCTGCACCTGCAGTTGCCCACGCAGATATAACACCATCATCAAGCACGTCCTTGTCCCAGCGCAGCGTTCAGTTATCCATTCAGCAAACCTTTGAACGCAGGCGCAAATACACTGCCAACGCCCCACATGCCACACTTCTAAATGCTAACATTTCGCGACTGCTTGCGCTGGAAATGTTGCCTTTTAGGCAGGTGGAGACAGAAGCATTCCGCGACCTGATGGCGGCAGCTGTCCCACGTTACTCGGTCCCCAGCCGCCACTATTTCTCCCGGTGTGCCGTCCCCGCATTGCATAACCACGTGTCACAAAACATCACACGTGCCCTGAACAATGCTGTTTCAGCCAAAGTCCACCTAACCACAGACACGTGGACAAGTGCTTGTGGGCAAGGCCGCTACATCTTGTTGACGGCACACTGGGTTAATATTGTGGAAACTGGGACCCAGTCTGAACGAGGGACGGAACACGTCCTTCCCACACCAAGGTTTGCAGGCCCTACCTCAGTCAGGGTTTCACCTACACTCTACAGCTCCGGAATGTCATGCTCCTCAGCCTCCTCCTCCTCCTGCGCATCCTCATCCACTTTACCCTCCACACCAGTCCCAAGCTGGAAGCACTGCAGCACTGCCTCGGCGAAGCGGCAACAGGCTGTGCTGAAGCTAATCTGCATAGGTGACAAACCCCACAATGCAGAACAGGTGTGGACAGCTCTGAAACAGCAGGCAGATCACTGGCTCACACCTCTGAACCTAAAGCCAGGAAAGGTCGTGTGTGACAATGGCCGGAATCTGGTGGCGGCTTTGAGGCGAAGCCAGCTGACACATGTTCCATGCGTGGCCCATGTGCTCAACCTCGTGGTTCAGCGGTTTCTAAAGTCATACCCAGAGCTGTCTGATCTGCTGGTAAAAGTTCGCCACCTGTCTGCACATTTTCGAAAGTTACCTACTGCTTCAGCCGGGCTTGCCGGCTTTCAGTGCCATTTGCATCTTCCGGCTCACAGACTGGTGTGTGATGTCCCCACGCGTTGGAATTCAACTCTGCACATGTTGGTCAGGATATGTGAGCCGAAGAGGGCAGTTGTTGAGTACCTGCATCACCTAAGCCGTCGGGAAATGGGTCAAACTCCACACATAACACCTGAGGAGTGGAGATGGATGTCCGACCTATGTACCATCCGCCAAAACTTTGAGGACTCCACCAAGATGGTGAGCGGCGATGACGACATTATTAGCGTCACCATACCGCTACTCTGACTTCTAAAATGGTCTCTGCTCAAAAACAAACATGATGCATTGCAGGCGGAGCGCGATGAGTTGGAGCAAGAAACAGTAGTGGGTGTGGGTGATAACACACAGCCCAGCCTCGTCTCATCACAACGTGCAGTGGAGGACTATGACGAGGAGGAGGATGAAGACATGGAGCAACTCTCCGGCCAAATTGAGGATATGACATGCAGTCATATCATCGGTTCAGCGTGGCTGGCCAGAGGACAGGGTAGATGATGAGGAGGAGGAGGACAGCATATTCAGTCATCGTGTTGGTCAGGATACTGAAGTGATGGCTGTTAAGAGTCTGGCACACATGGCTGACTTTATGGTAAGCTGCCTGTCTCGTGACTCTCGCGTTAAGAACATCTTGACCGACAATCATTACTGGTTGGTAACACTGTTAGACCCACGCTAAAAGGAGAACTTTATGTCTCTTATTCCCGAGGCGGAGAGGTCAGGCAAAATGCAGCAGTTCCAGAAGGCCATAGTCACGGAAGTAGGCAAAGCATTCCCCTCACAAAACGCTAGCGGCATAGGTCAGGAATCAGTGGACAACCAAGGCGTACAGCCGAGAGGGGCACAAGTCCAATCCGCCAGAGGTAGGGGAACAGTCTTTAAGATGTGGGACAGTTTTCTCAGCCCCTCACATACCACAGCCCCTGAGGTGCGGGGTAGTGCCACAAGAAATTCTAAGTTTGCCCAGATGCTCAAGGAGTACCTTGCAGATCGAACAACTGTACTCCGACATTCCTCTGTGCCTTACAATTATTGGGTATCCGTGGCATGAATTGGCTCTTTACGCCTTGGAAGTCCTGGCCTGCCCTGCCGCTAGCATTTTGTCAGAGCGTGTTTTTAGTGCGGCAGGTGGAATCATTACAGATTAACGCACCCGCCTGTCAACTGAAAATGCTGACAGGCTGATTCTGATCAAGATGAACAAGGGTTGGATTGGGCCAGACTTCACCAGCAAATGACAGCGGAATTTAAAGTTTGTAACGGGAATTTGCCATGTACCTCCACTCACCCATGGGTACACACTTCTGGACTTTGGCTAATCGCTGGACTGCTCCTCCTTCTCCTCATGCACCACCATGATGACCGTTACAATAGTTAGGCCGTTGTTTCAGGTATACCCCCAGTGGTAAATTTTTTCGCCCATTCTTTCAGAATGGGCATTACAACGACAGGAGACCCTGTCCTTTGCAATGGGAACAATGTTTTGAGGCCCTCATGCACGTCTCTATCCAGGGACAATGTGGAGCCTCCCAATTTTTGGCTGCCCTGCCAAAGGGCTATACTACAATAGACCCACTTCCTTACAATGGGCACTTCAGGTTTACAGGCCCTCATGCATGTCTCTATCCAGGGACAATGTGGAGCCTCCAAATTTTTGGCTGCCCTGCCTAAGGGCTATACTACAATAGACCCACTTCCTTACAATGGGCACTTCAGGTTTACAGGCCATCATGCACGTCTCTATCCAGGGACAATGTGGAGCCTGACGCTGCCACCGACTGCCACACACGTGCGGTTTTTAAATGCAAGCACGGACGGAATAAGAACCTAACAGGTTTTTAGGAGCGACAATTACTGAGAAGTTTGACACTATCAGACACTGCTGATGTGTATTATTCACTAGACTTGTGCGTTATATACTAGTTTGTGCAAAACGCACACAAGTGCACCTGTACGCTGCCACCAACTGCCACACACGTGCGGTTTTCAAATGCAAGCACGGACGCAATAAGAACCTAACCGGTTTTTAGCAGCGACAATTACTGAGAAGTTTGACATTATCAGACACTGCTGACGTGTATTATTCACTAGACTTGTGCGTTATATACTAGTTTGTGAAAAACGCACACAAGTGCACCTGTACACTGCCACCGACAGCCACACACATGCGGTTTTTAAATGCAAGCACGGACGCAATAAGAACCTAACAGGTTTTTAGGAGCGACAAATACTGAGAAGTTTGACACTATCAGACACTGCTGAAGTGTATTATTCACTAGACTTGTGCGTTATATACTAGTTTGTGCAAAACGCGCACAAGTGCTCCTGTACGCTGCCACCGACTGCCACACACGTGCGGTTTTTAAATGCAAGCACGGACGCAATAAGAACCTAACAGGTTTTTAGGAGCGACAATTACTGAGAAGTTTGACACTATCAGACACTGCTGATGTGTATTATTCACTAGACTTGTGCGTTATATACTAGTTTGTGCAAAACGCACACAAGTGCACCTGTACGCTGCCACCGACTGCCACACACGTTCGGTTTTCAAATGCAAGCACGGACGCAATAAGAACCTAACCGGTTTTTAGCAGCGACAATTACTGAGAAGTTTGACATTATCAGACACTGCTGACGTGTATTATTCACTAGACTTGTGCGTTATATACTAGTTTGTGAAAAACGCACACAAGTGCACCTGTACACTGCCACCGACAGCCACACACATGCGGTTTTTAAATGCAAGCACGGACGCAATAAGAACCTAACAGGTTTTTAGGAGCGACAAATACTGAGAAGTTTGACACTATCAGACACTGCTGACGTGTATTATTCACTAGACTTGTGCGTTATATACTAGTTTGTGCAAAACGCACACAAGTGCACCTGTACGCTGCCACCAACTGCCACACACGTGTGGTTCTCAAATGCAAGCACGGACGCAATAAGAACCTAACCGGTTTTTAGCAGCGACAATTACTGAGAAGTTTGACATTATCAGACACTGCTGACGTGTATTATTCACTAGACTTGTGCGTTATATACTAGTTTGTGAAAAACGCACACAAGTGCACCTGTACACTGCCACCGACAGCCACACACATGCGGTTTTTAAATGCAAGCACGGACGCAATAAGAACCTAACAGGTTTTTTGGAGCGACAAATACTGAGAAGTTTGACACTATCAGACACTGCTGACGTGTATTATTCACTAGACTTGTGCGTTATATACTAGTTTGTGCAAAACGCGCACAAGTGCTCCTGTACGCTGCCACCGACTGCCACACACGTGCGGTTTTTAAATGCAAGCACGGACGCAATAAGAACCTAACAGGTTTTTAGGAGCGACAATTACTGAGAAGTTTGACACTATCAGACACTGCTGATGTGTATTATTCACTAGACTTGTGCGTTATATACTAGTTTGTGCAAAACGCACACAAGTGCACCTGTACGCTGCCACCGACTCCCACACACGTTCGGTTTTCAAATGCAAGCACGGACGCAATAAGAACCTAACCGGTTTTTAGCAGCGACAATTACTGAGAAGTTTGACATTATCAGACACTGCTGACGTGTATTATTCACTAGACTTGTGCGTTATATACTAGTTTGTGCAAAACGTGCACCTGTACGCTGCCACCGACAGGCACACATGTGCGGTTTTTAAATGCAAGCACGGATGCAATAAGAACCTAACAGGTTTTTAGGAGCGAAAATTACTGAGAAGTCTGACACTATCAAGACTGTTTTAGACTGTGTACACCAGTCCCAGATATGATGAAGGCTGGTATACGGTCACCACTAGGATTGGCTATATACCCTGTCTGCCTGTATACAGCTACAATAGTCCTGAGAAGGACTCTTCTGGTCACTAGCCTGTATTCCGACCTGGCTATACCCTGCCTGCCCTGCCTGTATACAGCAACAATAGTCCTGAGAAGGACTCTGCTCCTGTACTCCGACCTGGCTATACCCTGCCTGCCTGTATACAACTACAATAGTCCTGAGAAGGACTTCTGGTCACACTGTTTGCAGCCCTGCTACGGAAATAACTATAAAGGGCCGCAAACCTTTCCCTGAAGCAGCAACACTCTCCCTGCACTGACTGTCTGGATGGCTGTGTGCAGAGCACAGCGCGCCCGCCGGTATAAAGGCTCGGTCATGCTGTGCAGGCTGGCCAATCACTGCAATTCCACAACTAACAGGGCTGTGGTATTGCAGTGGTCTGACAGCCAATCCCTGCATGAGGGCTGGCTCTCAAAAGAGCGCCAACATGCTGGGTTGAAGACCACGAGTACAGCACGAGTATCGCGAGATTACTCGGTCCCCGCCGAGTAGCCCGAGTACAGTGATACTCGTGCGAGTACCGAGTAGTGACAAGCATACTCGCTCAACACTACAGCTGATGAATCACAGCTATCACTAACTCCTTATATTACCCCGATTGTGAACACACCAGGGCAATAAGCATAAGCAGGTTAAAGCACCAACATTGTTGCTTCTAAAGAATGTGACAATTCGGCAAGGTTGTGGGCTGCTATTTTTAGACTTACAACCATGTACCTCCCAAGGCTGAGAATACCAGCCCTAGATGTAGGCTTTATGTTAGCTGGGTATCAAAATTAGGAAGATTCTTTTAATTTTTTAAAATAATTTTAAAAGCTGCATGTGGTCCCTCTTATTTTGATACACAGCCAAGATATTGCGCACAGCTGGGGGCTGCAGACTGTAGCCGTATGCTTTATCTGCATTGGGTATCTATATACAAGGCACCCTTTATCATTTCTTTATTTTTTTACTTATTTTAAACACTTTTCTCATGCAGACAGACAGCCTTTGAGAGGGCAACCAAACATATGTGCCGACACGCTGGCAGTCTGACTGTAGCCAATCACAGACGTTGTCACAGATGGTGGGAGAGGAAGCAGTGAATATGTATGATATGTAACGAGTGGACATGGAAGCAGTGTTACAGATGCACCGTGGAGACTAGTATGTCCTGCTTTAATCATTTTGCTTCCTTTTTTTTATAGTGGTTTCCCTGGCCAATCACAGTCATTCCAATACATGGCATGGCTTTGATGACTTCAGAAATGCCCACAGTCTAATAGCTTGCTAATTGGCTACTCTGCAACTTTTCAACAAGTTTTATTCATGTGACAAACCGGAACAGAAATTCGATTTACAGTCAAAAGTCTGTACAGTTCGGGTTTGATCATCACTATGTATTTTAAGGCTATGTGCGCATGTAGCGTTCTGCCCTGCAGAAATTTCTGCAGCGATTTGAACAGCACATGTGCACTTAAAATCGCTGCAGAAAGAGTCCGTAATGAAAAAAAAAAAGCCGATTCCATGTGCTCTGAGTACAGCCCTTCCCATAGACAGAGCGGGGCTGTATGCAAAGCGCAGGAAAGAAGTGACATGTCACTTCTTAGAACGCGCGCTTCAGGCAGCAGCCGAAGCGCTGCGCTCTAATACGCCACGTGCGCACATCTCCTGCATAATCTTCATAGATTATGCTGGGGACGCAGGAAGCATGCAGTTACGCTGCAGTGCAGATCGCAGCGTAACTGCATGCAAATATGCAACGTGCGCACATAGCCTTAGTGTCTTTCTCATGTGCAAATGCAATAAATATGCATGTGTATTTTTTGCTTGTGTTTTTTTTTGCATCTAATAAAAGTCTTTAAATAAAATCTGCACTTAAAACTCAGTTTACAAAAATCCATACAGACAAGGAAATGGGGTGGGTCATGCACAATCACCACACCACTTCAGAGCTACTCTTAGAGCACATCAAAACCAGGAGAACAGAGCAAATTTGCTTCAAAAAATATCAAAATAATTTATTGACAAGTTATTAGACATACAGTATCAGATAAAATGAAACAGGCACAAGAGGAAGAGATGATAATAAAAGGCAATAACACCTGGAGGCTGCACAACCGTCACTAAGGGGAAATCATATCTCCATCCACCAGGCCATGTGTATCCAGCAAGGCAAAAAAAGGGGGCCCCAGTGGGCTCATTTATCAAAGGCACAGCCAAATTTTGTTAGATGGATACCCAGGCCCAAGCGGAGGATAAGCAACAGGCAAGCAGAGATTGTACTAAAGGAACACCTGCATCGGGCGGCCCCTATTATATGAATAGACCCATGAGGGTTCAGTGTACAAAGGAAAAACCGGGACAAGCCAAATGCATGTGGACCTAGTCCATAAGTACCGCAAACCTGTGAATGCCAGAGGACGTGCAGCCAACCAGGGGTGACAGGGAGGGTGACCCCCCAGTACAAACTCCAACGTACGTTTCACGATGGTGAAGTGTTCGCTTCGTCAGGGAGTGGGTACGTAGCACAGAGGGGCTGCTATAAATAGCCCTAGACACAGCTGGGGCGCCGCACTGATAAGTCTCGGCGCGTGCGCACATCGCGCCGTACAGACCCAGCACCTCCCACCGGCCGTCACGATCCGGCGCATGCGCAGGTGCGGGGACGCGTCTCCATAGCTCCCGCGCATGCGCACCGATCGGTCAAAGACGGCCGCGGCAGGCTGAGTCGGCGGCGAGAAATACGCAAGCGCACATCAGTGCGGGACAGGGCTCAGAGAACGAGGGACACAAGCTGTGAGTCATAGATAAATACAGGAAATCATAGTGAAGTAACAGTACAGCTGCATTATCCGGTTCCAGGGATCCATGTGTAGATGGAAAATTGAGATGTGTCGTGAGATCATATTTAGAGACCCAGATGAAAAATCTGTGCTAAATGAAAATAAGGGAAAGCACAAGAGAAGAAAATATTAAAACATGAATAACAAACAAAAACATGAACATTGGGCCAAAAAGATAATAGGCCACCATATTAAATATATAAAAAAAAGCAGTAAAAAACCCCTAAAAAAAGGAGGAGAGAGGGGGGCAGACCCAAAGTGGTGTCAAAGAAAAGAGGCAAAGCTCAAAGCCTCATTGAGGCCAGATGGGGCGACTGTTCCAAGAGTCACCATCCATCTAGTCTCACGCTGGGCCAGCTTCCGCTTAATGTTGCCACCACGGATGCCACTGTGAACAACTTCAATGCCGCGAACCAATAAAGATTTGGGATCACAGCCATGGTGTGATTTAAAATGGCGCGGCAGCGTCTTCAGAGTGGCAAGATCATCCACTGTCCGAGCCGCCGCAATGTCTCGCACATGTTCCCTTACGCGGATGCGGAGCTCACGGGATGTCAACCCAATGTACATTAGTGAGCACCCGCATACCGCGTAATAGATCACATTGGATGTACCACAAGTGATGTAGTCTCTGATGTGAAACTCGCGCTTCCCATCGGCAGATGTAAACACGAAACTGCGCGAGACATTGCGGCAAGCCAGGCAGTGGCCACAAGGGAAGCAACCAAGCAACCAACTCGAGGTTGGGTAGAGCCAAGAAAACCAGACGGAGGCGGAACATAATGGCTCTGGACAAGCTTATCCCTTAAATTTAAAGACCTTCTAGCAGTCATCAGGGGATAGTCAGATAGTGAATCCCTAAAAGCAGGATCAGTCCTCAGGATAGGCCAGTGTCGATTAAGGATGGCCCTCATCTGCTGCCATTCACTATTATAGGTGGTGATAAATCTCACACTGGAATAATCCTGAGGAGATTTTTGTCTAGAAAGAAGGAGCTGGGAACGAGAGGTGTTCTTAGCCCTGAAGTACCCACGTTTTATACTGCGGTTGCTATAACCCCTCTCACGGAAGCGGGACATCAGGTCAGCGGCCTGCTCCTCGAATTTAGCATCCGAGGAGCAGATCCTCCTCATCCTCAGGAACTGTCCGGTAGGGACAGAGCGAATTGTGGATGTGTGATGGGCAGACGAGGCATGAATCAGCGCATTGACAGATGTTGACTTACGAAATACATCAGTTTGGATCAAATTTCTATCATCAACATCAATAAGTATATCTAAAAAATCAATGCACTTGGTGTTATATTTATAAGTCAATTTGATGTTAAAATAATTCATGCCAAGTCTGCCCATAAATAGGTCCAGCTGCTCCACCGTACCCCTCCAAAAAAACAACAAATCATCAATATACCTAAGCCAGCACTGCACATGGGACACGGCCACGTCACCCTCGTCGCCAAAAATCGTTCTCTCCCAGAAGCCCAGGAAGAGATTAGCATACGAGGGTGCACAGGCCGCGCCCATCGCAGTGCCGCGCTTCTGTAGGTAAAAAGAGTTCTTGAAAGTAAAAAAATTATGGGTAAGGATAAAGTGGAGCAGCTGGAGTATCAAATCACACATCTCGCTGTCCCGACCGGAGGTCCCGAGGAAGAAGCGGACTGCCGCCAACCCGTCCTCATGGCGGATGCAGGTGTATAGTGATTCGACATCCGCCGTGACTATTAACATGTCCGCTTCCATAAAGATACCGTCAATCCTGTTGAGCACGTCCGTTGTGTCCTTGAGGTAGGAGGGAAGTGTCTCGACCAGGGGTTTAAGATAATAATCAATAAATTTACACACCGGGTCACACATTCCCTCCAAACCAAACACAATCGGACGGCCCGGCGGATTGACGGCATCTTTATGAATCTTGGGGAGCAGATAAAACGTGGGCACCTTGGGAAATTTGACTAAAAGTCCTTCCAGAACCTTCTTAGTAATAAGACCGCTGTCAAAAGCCTGCTCAAGGATCAACAGAAGGTCTCTGGAAAAGGAATTAATGGGATTGAAATCAAGCTTTTTATAGGTATCCTTGTCCCTCAGCTGGCGAAAGGCCTCTTTCTCATATTTAGTAATGGGCCATATTACAATGTTTCCCCCCTTGTCAGCAGGTTTAAAAAGTACGTCCCTCCATGCTTCCAATTGTTTGAGGGCCGACCTCTGTTGACAAGTAAGGTTATCATTATGCCGTCTAGATGACAAATGCGTAAAGTCATCTACAACCAATTTGGTAAAAATATCAACAGAGGGACACAATGACAAGGGGGGAAACTTAACTGACCTAGGCATGATGCAAGATGGAAACCTACCAATACTGTCAGGGGGTTGTTGTTCGGATTGAAGCTCCTCCAAAATTGCTAGAGCCTCTCTCTCTGCCCGACTATCCAGATCGAAAGTTGGCACGTCACGACTGTGAAGTTTTTTTAGAACCAACTTCCGGGAAAACAGAAATAAATCCTTCATAGCTGTAAAAAAGTCAAAAGAATTAGTCGGGGAGAAAGAGAGGCCCATAGAGAGGACCTCAACCTGAGCCTCTGACAGTATATGTGTAGAAAGATTAATTACTTGCAATGCCCTGCTGACCTTTTTAGATGTTTTGTGTGGGGCATGCATGGAGGACTTCAATCTTGTTATCACGCCAGATGGTATTGGGTCAGATGTTGTATTTGAATTAGAACGCCCAGAGGATCCACCTTCATCAGCGGAGAGACCAGACGCTATGGAAGTTGAACGAGAACGTGATCCAGACTTAGATCGATATTTAGATCGAGATCTAAAAGAGGGTTGCTGCCATCTATAGACCTGATTAAGTTGCTGGTCACGTACATCTCTTTGAAACTTTTTGAGCTTGAATGATTGTAACGCCTTCTCCAATTTACCAAGTTCTGCATCAATATCATTATTAAATTTAGCTAATGCTTCTGCAGTTAATTTTGACCTGATAAGTTGGAGAAGTTGCTCCATTTCCTTTTCCATCTCGTTAATAGATGAGGAGTTATATTCACTAAGAAGTTGCAAATGGCCCCTCGAGCAAGCACTGGACAGCTCCTCCCACTTGGCTCTAAAAGAGTCACTTTCAACGGGAAAAGAAGGGAACACTTGTATTCGAAGACCCCTTGGGATTAGATGTTTCGATATATATTTATCCAGGAACGCCCTGTTCCATCACGTCTTAGTTCTACGTCTTAATAGTTCCCTATATCGGGAAACCGCCTCTCTTGTATCAACATCACCGGAAACCTCGTCACCCATATTGCCAGTCGCTTCAAGTGCCATATTCAATTGAGAGAGCCAAGCATCATCGCGGGCCCTGAAATCCATAATGATAAGGACAGAAACTGTGGAAACCACAGAAAATATGATTAGATTACAAAAATCCATACAGACAAGGAAATGGGGTGGGTCATGCACAATCACCACACCACTTCAGAGCTACTCTTAGAGCACATCAAAACCAGGAGAACAGAGTAAATTTGCTTCAAAAAATATCAAAATAATTTATTGACAAGTTATCAGACATACAGTATCAGATAAAATGAAACAGGCACAAGAGGAAGAGATGATAATAAAAGGCAATAACACCTGGAGGCTGCACAACCGTCACTAAGGGGAAATCAAATCTCCATCCACCAGGCCATGTGTATCCAGCAAGGCAAAAAAAGGGGGCCCCAGTGGGCTCATTTATCAAAGGCACAGCCAAATTTTGTTAGATGGATACCCAGGCCCAAGCGGAGGATAAGCAACAGGCAAGCAGAGATTGTACTAAAGGAACACCTGCATCGGGCGGCCCCTATTATATGAATAGACCCATGAGGGTTCAGTGTACAAAGGAAAAACCGGGACAAGCCAAATGCATGTGGACCTAGTCCTTAAGTACCGCAAACCTGTGAATGCCAGAGGACGTGCAGCCAACCAGGGGTGACAGGGAGGGTGACCCCCCAGTACAAACTCCAACGTACGTTTCACGATGGTGAAGTGTTCGCTTCGTCAGGGAGTGGGTACGTAGCATGCGCCGGATCGTGACGGCCGGTGGGAGGTGCTGGGTCTGTATGGCGCGATGTGCGCACGCGCCAAGACTTATCAGTGCGGCGCCCCAGCTGTGTCTAGGGCTATTTATAGCAGCCCCTCTGTGCTACGTACCCACTCCCTGATGAAGCGAACACTTCACCATCGTGAAACGTACGTTGGAGTTTGTACTGGGGGGTCACCCTCCCTGTCACCCCTGGTTTGCTGCACGTCCTCTGGCATTCACAGGTTTGCGGTACTTATGGACTAGGTCCACATGCATTTGGCTTGTCCCGGTTTTTCCTTTGTACACTGAACCCTCATGGGTCTATTCATATAATAGGGGCCGCCCGATGCAGGTGTTCCTTTAGTACAATCTCTGCTTGCCTGTTGCTTATCCTCCGCTTGGGCCTGGGTATCCATCTAACAAAATTTGGCTGTGCCTTTGATAAATGAGCCAACTGGGGCCCCCTTTTTTTGCCTTGCTGGATACACATGGCCTGGTGGATGGAGATTTGATTTCCCCTTAGTGACGGTTGTGCAGCCTCCAGGTGTTATTGCCTTTTATTATCATCTCTTCCTCTTGTGCCTGTTTCATTTTATCTGATACTGTATGTCTAATAACTTGTCAATAAATTATTTTGATATTTTTTGAAGCAAATTTACTTTGTTCTCCTGGTTTTGACTTAAAACTCAGTGTAGCAGCAAAAAAATGTACATGTTGCAGATTTAAAACACGTTCCCCAGGTCAGTTTATATAGAGTGATAAAGAAGTACAGTGGGCAGGAGATTTATATGAATCCCATCCACTATTCTGGATCTGCAAGATGCTGAGTTTCTAACAGAGTGAAACTGTAAAGGCCCTGTCACACACAGAGATAAATCTGCTACAGATCTGTGGTTGCAGTGAAATTGTGGACAATCAGTGCCAGGTTTGTGGCTGTGTACAAATGGAACAATATGTCCATGATTTCCCTGCAACCACAGATCTGCCAAAGATTTATCTCTGTGTGTGACAGGGCCTTAAGGCATCAAAATCTCATCAAAAATGCATCATTGACACACATCCTAATTCTGTAAGTTCAATAGTAGAAAAGAATATAATGATGATAAATCTAATGGCTTGTGCACTGATCTCAATAAAATAACTAATACAAAAGCCAATAATAGCATAGGTTAAGCAGATCTTAGTAACATATGTAGAGCCCCATGGGGCCTCAGGGGTTACTCATCACCGGGCCAGTGGTTTTTGTGGAGTTGCTGTGACTGGCCTGACCCAGCTCAGTGGCCCCGTCGGCTACATGTAAAAGACAAACAGACTGGTGCAAGGTGTCCGGTGTAGAGGGATGGAAGGAGGACGAAGGATCCCTGGAAGACTCACCGGTTGCAACGGTGACTGGGGTCTCGGCCTCCTCTGCCACCGACCCTTACTGTGACTTTTTCTCTTCCAGGAGCGGTGTTGGATGGAAATGGGGGATGCTTTGCAGCGCCACCCGTAGTGTGTGGCTAGGGATTAGCCGCTGCTGCAAGAAGTTGCTCTCCACCAAGACTGATGTTAACGCAACTCAGATAGTGCAGCTCCACACAGGTGGAGCGAGCCCCAGGGAAGATGAGGGCGTTGGGGACCGCTGATTGCACCAAAGCGAGGGGCGGCGGCGCCGGCAATGGCAAGGATGACACTGGGGCCACGGTTAATAGTTCTTTCTACTCACTATTCTTAAAGCTCCCCGGAAGTGCTGCTTTCTGCTGCCATACATGGACTCCAGCCGGTCCTGGGGGAATCAGAGGCAATCACCGCTGTCTGTGGAAATGTGTGAGACCTTCCTCCGTGCACTGACTTGGGGCAGCCTGTGCCCTGAAGCAACTTGGGGACCCTGCTTTCCGTGTCAAGTGTCCCTTCCCATGTGCAGGTGACGCGTGTCCACGCCATGGAGCCGGGTCGCAATCCCGACCCCGCATCCTATATGTCACTGTGCTACGGGAAAGTGGGTGGTGAGTGATAGGACCTCAAATACCCATCCCCTGCTGATTTGTTAAAATCCATGAATGTTTCCCCAACTGAGGGCTCTGCACCCTGACTCTGCTGGCACTGTGGGAATGATTAGGCTCAACCTCAGCTACCATGTCTCCTCTGTCTCACTATCTACAATGGTCGCCTCTTGCCCTATTCTGGTCTCATTCCTGCAGACTCAGTGCAGTTTTGTGGCCCCTGGTCCTGGAACAAAGTATTCCTGTCCCCAAAACTTGCCTTGCTCTCCTTCCTCTCTTAAGGCTGTCTGCTCTCTCCTGCTCACTAGAAATGGTCTGTGTTCGCTCACTTCCCCTGGCAGCCCCCACCTTTGGGATCACTAATTGGTGGTTGGCCCAGCAACCACAAATTCCACCAGACTGTCTGGATTCCTGTGTAAATGATGACTCATAACTAGATGTTTTGTAAGTAAAAAACAAACACCAGTGGTTAACTCCTTCATCACCCGCTAAAGCACTACAATACCCTGTGGCGACTGAGCCTCAAGGGCGCAACACATACATAGCAATATTGTATTGTCATAGAATACAATGATCAATTGATCTAAATAACACATATAAAGTGACAGTGCCAGTAATAATGTAGAATAAATAATCAATTTTTCTTCACAATAAAAACAAAAAGATAAATCGGATACTTGCAAGCCCATAAGGTAAATATGAAAAGCGTGTTTATAAACACAGTGGTGGAACTTATGAGTATGGATGATAGAACTCTGTTGGTGGTTGCTTTGTCTCCATGACTGTACTATGAAGACTGGAGTAGATGGGGTAACCAGGTGCTATGTAGGTCTATCCTAATATGTAGGGGTACATGTGTCTGCTCCTAACGTGATATCGTACCCTGGACGACTAGTCCATCAGCGTTCTCGGCTAATTGCAAGGCGCAGAGTACAACACTGTAGGTGACTTCACGTCAGGTATGGGAGCCACAGGGCTCAAACAAATCTTTTGAGTTACGGAGCTCTTAGGTTCCATTGTTATTTTAGTTTAGGTTTTTGTTGTATTTCCTCCCTCAAAATAATTTAATTTTGTTTCTCATGAAACCAGAAGAAACCAGAAACCAGAAGTTTACTTACATTATCTAAAAAGACACATATACATGTTTTTCTCACTAACTGACATTAAATCAGAATAAACCTTTCCCATTTAGGTTAATTAGGAACCAAAATTATTTACATTTGCCAAATGCCAGAATAATGAGAGAGATAATGTTTTAAGGCATTTTTATTTCTTTTTGCAAGGTCAAAAGCTTACATACACTAAAGGTACTATGACTTTAAACAATATAGGACAGCTCATCTGATGATGTCATGTATTTGGAAGCTTCTGTTTATTGGCAACATCTGAGTTATTTAGAGACCCATCTGTAGCTGTATTCAATGCACACTTGAAACACACTGCTTCTTTGTGTAGCAACATGGGAAAGTCAAAAGAAATCAGCCAAGATCTCAGGAAAAGAATTGTGGACTTGCACAACCTGATTCATCCTTGGGTGCAATTTTCAGACACCTGAAGGTGCATTGTTCATCTGTACAAACAATTTTACGCAAGTACAAAAAAGATGGCAATGTCCAGCCATCATACCACTCAGGAAGGCGATGTGTTCTGTGTACTAGAGATGAACTTGCTTTGGTCAGACATGTGCATATCAACCCAAGAACACAACCAAAAGACTTTGTGAATATGGTGGTGGAAGCTGATAAAATTGTGTCATTATCCACATTGAAAGGAGAACTGTATAAGCTTAGTCTGAAAGGCAATTCTGCAAGGAAATAAATATTACTCTGACAGAAACATAAAAGGTCAGATTAATGTTTGAAAATTCACACAGGAACAAAGACCTTAATTTTTAGGGACATGTCCTGTGGTCTGTCGAAGCTAAAATTGAATTGTTTGGCCAGAATGACCATTGTTACATTTGGAGGAAAAAGAAAGAAGCTTTGAAGCCTAAAACAACATCCCAACTATGAAAAACGGGAGCGGCAGCATCAAATTGTGGGGTTGTTTTGCCACAGGAAGGACTGGTGCACTTCCCAAAATAGATGAATCATGAGGAAAGAATATTATAAGGCAGCACTGAAGCAACATCTCAAGAGATCAGCTAGGAAGTTAAAGCTTGGGCAGAAATGGGTCTTCCAAATGGACATGACCCAAAGCATACTGCAAAATTGGTTACAAAGTGGCTAAGGATAACAAAGTCAATGTTTTTCAGCTTTGAAAATGTATGTTCAAAGCTGAAAAGGCAGGTGCGAGCAAAGCGACCTACAAACATGGCCAAGTTACACCAGTAATGTCAGTAGGAATGGGCCCAAATTAATTTCAACTATTGTGAGAAGCTTGTGGAAGCATATTCAAAATGTTTAACCCAAGACATACAGTTTAAGGGCAACATTACCAAATACTAATAAAATCTATGTAAACTTTTAACTTTGCACTCTCTCTCTCTATTTTGGCATTTGGCAAATAATTTTGATAATCCTGATTGACCTAAAACAGGAAAGGATTATTGTGCTTTCATGTCAGATAGTGAGAACATGCAATTGTGTATATATATATAGTGCTAGCCAAAAGTATTGGCACCCCTGCAATTCTCTCAGAGAATATTCAGATTCTTCCTGTAAGTGATTGCAATCACAATTTCTTTGGTATTATTATCTTATCATTATCTTATCATTTAATTTGTCTTCAATTAAAAAAAAAAAAAAAATGTCATAAAGCCAAATTGCATATAATTCCACACCAAACATAAAAAGGGGGTGGACAAAAGTATTGGCACTGTTTGAAAAATCATGTGATGCTTCTCTAATTTGTGTAATTAACAGCACCTGTAACTTACCTGTGGCACCTAACAGGTGTTGGCAATAACTAAATCACACTTGCAGCCAGTTGAAATGGATTAAAGTTGACTCAACCTCTGTCCTGTGTCCTTGTGTGTACCACATTGAGCATGGAGAAAAGAAAAAAGACCAAAGAACTGTCTGAGGACTTGAGAATCCAAATTGTGAGGAAGCATGAGCAATCTCAAGGCTACAAGTCCATCTCCAAAGACCTGAAAGTTCCTGTGCCTACGGTGCACAGTGTCATCAAGAAGTTTAAAGCCCATGGCACTGTGGCTAACCTCCCTAGATGTGGAAGGAAAAGAAAAATTGACAAGAGATTTAAACGCAAGATTGTGCGGATGGTGGATAAAGAACCTCAACTAACATCCAAACAAGTTCAAGCTGCCCTGCAGTTCGAGGGTACAGCAGTGTCAACCCATACTATCCGTCGGCGTCTGAATGAAAGGGGTCTGTATGGTAGGATACCCAGGAAGACCCCACTTCTTACCCCGAGACATAAAAAATCCAGGCTGGAGTTTGCCAAAACTTACCTGAGAAAGTCTAAACATTTTGGAAGAATGTTCTCTGGTCAGATGAGACAAAAGTAGAGCTTTTTTGGAAAAGCCATCAACATAGAGTTTACAGGAAAATAAGAGGCATTCAAAGAAAAGAACACGGCCCCTACAGTCAAACATGGCGGAGGTTCCCTGATGTTTTGGGGTTGCTTTGCTGCCTCTGGCACTGGACTGCTTGGCCGTGTGCATGGCATTATGAAGTCTGAAGACTACCAACAAATTTTGCAGCATAATGTAGGGCCCAGTGTGAGAAATCTGGGTCTCCCTCAGAGGTCATGGGCTTCCAGCAGGACAATGACCCAAAACACACTTCAAAAAGTACTAGAACATGGTTTGAGAGAAAGCACTGGAGACTACTAAAGTGGCCAGCAATGAGTCCAGACCTGAATCCTATAGAACACCTGTGGAGAGATCTCAAAATGGCAGTTTCGAGAAGGCACCCTTCAAATCTCAGGGACCTGGAGCAGTTTGCCAAAGAAGAATGGTCTAAAATTCCAGCAGAGCATTGTAAGAAACTCATTGAAGGTTACCGGAAACGGTTGTTCGCAGTTATTTTGGCTAAAGGTTGTGCAACCAAGTATTAGGCTAGGGGGGCAAATACTTTTGTCTGGCCCATTTTTGGAGTTTTGTGTGAAATGATTTGATTTTTGTTTTATTCTCTTTTGTGTTTTTTCATTGCAAGCAAAATAAATGAAGATAATAATACCAAAGAATTTGTGATTGCAATCATTTTCAGGAAGAAACCGAGTATTCTCTTACAGAATTGCAGGGGTGCCAATACTTTTGGCCAGCACTCGAGATAGAAAAAAAAATGTGCAGAAATTGTCAATTTATTTTATTCTCTTAAAACAGTAGTACAAAACAAATAGTAATTTAAGAGAAGTGCACATAAAGGTTGAAGGCCTTTAAGTCCTGCAGTAAATGCTAATGAAAGGTGATTAATGAATGTAATAATTAGAGATGAGCGAACCGGTCGCGGTTCGGCTCGAGGTCGGTTCGCCGAACGGAGGTCCCGTTCGAGTTCGGTTCGTCGAACGTTCGACGAACCAAACTCGAACTGCATAGAAAACAATGGCAGGCATTCACAAACACAAAAACACAAGTTTCAGCAGTCTGATCACTCAATCATTTCTGTAGATCAAAGCTGCATAGCTCAGATCTGCAGAAATGCTTGTCTTCTGTAACAGTCAACCTTCTGCTGGCTGTTACAGGAAGTGAGTCATAATAGCTCAGAAGTCATCACATGACCCTGTGCTACCATGGCAACCATTGGCTCCCTGTGATCATGTCATGGGGCTTCCAATGGCTGCGGGAAAGTGTGTGTTACCCACTGCGTGTATTTAAATTACACTGTCACATTTTGACAGCACGATTTAAGGGGTTAACAGACATGGGTGGATCGCGGATCTACCTGCGCCTGTGAGGAACACATGTCAGCTGTTCAAATCAGCTGACATGTTTGGGGATCGTCGCAGGGTCACCACAGCAGCCACCAGTGATTCCCCCTTCATGATATAGGACGTACGATATGTCCTCACTCGTGAAGGGATTAAAAACCTAGTGCCTCTAAGCTATAGGCTGAGAGGAATTTCCGGTAAATGGCCCTCCAGCCCTTCAAGAGGGAGAGCAGGTGTGCATTCCCACAGAACCTGGGAGGAGGAGGAACCGGAAACGCACGTGGATGGCAGCAGGGCAGCAGGACAGCACGCAACCCAGCTGGGGAGGTGAATAAGTTGCCTTTCCTGCCGCGGACAGACCTAGCAGTGCAGGGATGCCGCTGCTACATTTGCATTAAGTTCAGAAAGAATACACAAATAGTGCAAATTATTTATCATAAATAATCCAAACCTAAAAAATTAACATTTCGCCCAACACTACTCATCAGTCCAAAAACCTTTGAAAAAAATCTATGTTAAGATTAGAGATGAGCGAACTGGTCACCGAGGTCTGGTTCGCGTTCGGTTTGGCGTTCGGTTCGGCGAACCACTTGAACCCCATAGGAAACAATGGGAGGCAATCACAAACACATAAAAACACCTAGAAAACACCCTCAAAGGTGTCCAAAAGGTGACAAACAACTTACAACACAACACAAACACATGGGAAAGTGACAAGGACATATACTCATGCGAAAATAAAAGAGCTGGACAAGGAAAAAGAGGAGGAGACACAGATATATGAGTATATGCAAGGAAACATCGATGCCATTACTGTGCAACTTGAGCCCTGCTCATTTTAGGCTTCCAATCTGGATAAATTGCCTGGCTTGCCACGTATGCCTTCGGGATCTTGTCGTGTCCTGCAGCCAGCGTTCTCTCGGAACCTGTCTTCAGTGCTGCTGGGGGTCTGCTGGCAGATAAGCACACGTGTCTGTCCACTGACAATGTGGACATGGCTCTCAGAGGACTTTTCTTCCCCTGGGTCAGCCAGGGGACGGGAAAGACACGCGTATTTTTGAGAGTGCTTCATGGAAAGCATCTGTTTCATTTTAAAAAGAGGGATCAAGTGATGCCAGTCAAGTGGGGTGTGTGTGGCCCAATTAGTGGAAACGAGGGAGACTGTGGTTGGAGTCCCCTCGCTTTTGAAAAAAGAACCAAGATGAACAAGTCATGGCTCTCAGAGGACTTTTCTTCCCCTGGGTCAGCCAGGGGAGGCGAAAGGCACGCGTATTTTTGAGAGTGCTTCATGCAAAGCATCTGTTTCAATTTGAAAAGGGGGATCAAGTGATGCCAGTCAAGTGGGGTGTGTGTGGCCCAATTAGTGGAAACGAGGGAGACTGTGGTTGGAGTCCCCTTGCTGTGTTTCTAAAAGAACCAAGATGAATAAGTCATGGCTCTAAGAGGACTTTTCTTCCCCTGGGTCATCCAGGAGACGGGAAAGACACGCGTATTTTTGAGAATGCTTCATGCAAAGCATCTTTTTCTTTTTCAAAAGGGGGGTCAACTGATGCCAGTCAAGTGGGGTGTGTGTGGCCCAATTAGTGGAAACGAGGGAGACTGTGGTTGGAGTCCCCTCGCTGTGTTTCTAAAAGAACCAAGATGAACAAGTCATGGCTCTCAGAGGACTTTTCTTCCCCTGGGTCATCCAGGGGACGGGAAAGGCACGCGTATTTTTGAGAGTGCTTCATGCAAAGCATCTGTTTCATTTTGAAAAAGGGGATCAAGTGATGCCAGTCAAGTGGGGTGTGTGTGGCCCAATTAGTGGAAACGAGGAAGACTGTGGTTGGAGTCCCCTTGCTGTGTTTCTAAAAGAACCAAGATGAACAAGTCATGGCTCTCAGAGGACTTTTCTTCCCCTGGTTCATCCAGGAGACGGGAAAGACACGCGTATTTTTGAGAGTGCTTCATGCAAAGCATCTTTTTCTTTTTCAAAAGGGGGTCAACTGATGCCAGTCAAGTGGGGTGTGTGTGGCCCAATTAGTGGAAACGAGGGAGACTGTGGTTGGAGTCCCCTCGCTGTGTTTCTAAAAGAACCAAGATGAGCAAGTCATGGCTCTCAGAGGACTTTTCTTCCCCTGGGTTATCCAGGGGACGGGAAAGGCACGCGTATTTTTGAGAGTGCTTCATGCAAAGCATCTTTTTCATTTTGAAAAGGGGGGTCAAGTGATGCCAGTCAAGTGGGGTGTGTGTGGCCCAATTAGTGGCAACGAGGAAGACTGTGGTTGGAGTCCCCTCGCTGTGTTTCTAAAAGAACCAAGATGAACAAGTCATGGCTCTCAGAGGACTTTTCTTCCCCTGGGTCATCCAGGGGACGGGAAAGGCACGCGTATTTTTGAGAGTGCTTCATGCAAAGCATCTCTTTCATTTTGAAAAGGGGGGTCAAGTGATGCCAGTCAAGTGGGGTGTGTGTGGCCCAATTAGAGGCAACGAGGAAGACTGTGGTTGGAGTCCCCTCGCTGTGTTTCTAAAAGAACCAAGGTGAACAATTCATGGCTCTCAGAGGACTTTTCTTCCCCTGGGTCATCCAGGGGACGGGAAAAGCACGCATATTTTTGAGAGTACTTCATGCAAAGCATCTGTTTCATTTTGAAAAGGGGGATCAAGTGATGCCAGTCAAGTGGGGTGTGTGTGGCCCAATTAGTGAAAACGAGGGAGACTGTGGTTGGAGTCCCCTCGCTTTTGAAAAAAGAACTAAGATGAACAAGTCATGGCTCTCAGAGGACTTTTCTTCCCCTGGGTCAGCCAGAGGAGGCGAAAGGCACGCGTATTTTTGAGAGTGCTTCATGCAAAGCATCTGTTTCAATTTGAAAAGGGGGATCAAGTGATGCCAGTCAAGTGGATTGTGTGTGGCCCAATTAGTGGAAACGAGGGAGACTGTGGTTGGAGTCCCCTCGCTGTGTTTCTAAAAGAACCAAGATGAACAAGTCATGGCTCTCAGAGGACTTTTCTTCCCCTGGGTCATCCAGGGGACGGGAAAGGCACGCGTATTTTTGAGAGTGCTTCATGCAAAGCATCTTTTTCATTTTGAAAAGGGGGGTCAAGTGATGCCAGTCAAGTGGGGTGTGTGTGGCCCAATTAGTGACAACGAGGAAGACTGTGGTTGTAGTCCCCTCGCTGTGTTTCTAAAAGAACCAAGATGAACAAGTCATGGCTCTCAGAGGACTTTTCTTCCCCTTAGTCATCCAGGGGACGGGAAAGACACGCGTATTTTTGAGAGTGCTTCATGCAAAGCATCTTTTTCTTTTTCAAAAGGGGGTTCAACTTATGCCAGTCAAGTGGGGTGTGTGTGGCCCAATTAGTGGCAACGAGGGAGACTGTGGTTGGAGTCCCCTCGCTGTGTTTCTAAAAGAACCAAAATGAACAAATCATGGCTCTCAGAGGACTTTTCTTCCCCTGGGTCATCCAGGGGACGGGAAAGGCACGCGTATTTTTGAGAGTGCTTCATGCAAAGCATCTTTGTCATTTTGAAAAGGGGGGTCAAGTGTTGCCAGTCAAGTGGGGTGTGTGTGGCCCAATTAGTGGAAACAAGGGAGACTGTGGTTGGAGTCCCCTCGCTGTGTTTCTAAAAGAACCAAGATGAACAAGTCATGGCTCTCAGAGGACTTTTCTTCCCCTGGGTCAGCCAGGGGACGGGAAAGGCAAGCGTATTTTTGAGAGTGCTTCATGCAAAGCATCTTTTTCTTTTTCAAAAGGGGGGTCAACTGATGCCAGTCAAGTGGGGTGTGTGTGGCCCAATTAGTGGCAACGAGGGAGACTGTGGTTGGAGTCCCCTCGCTGTGTTTTACATGATTTTCGAAGGGCATGACATGCCTAAGAGGTTGAGTTTCATCATTTGCAACTTGTTGGCAACAGAAAGGCTGCCTTTACACCCTTTTGAGACCGAGGATTTTCGAGACCTTATGCCCATTGCAGTGCCCCAAGAGCCGATGGCCAGTCATCACTCCTTCTCCAAGAAAGGCGTGCCCGCGCTACCACAGCAGGTCGCACACAACCTCACCGATTCCTTGAGAAACTCTGTGTGTGACAGGCTGCATTTCACCACAGATACTTGGACCAGTAAGCATGGACAGGAGAGTTACATGTTGCTGACTGGGCACTGGGTAACTATGGTGAGAGATGGAGAAGGGTTTGCTGTACAAGTCTTGCCGTCCCCACGACTTGTGTGTCAATCCTTCCTCTGTATGTACAAGTTCCTCCACTGCTTCTGCCTCCTTAACCTCGTGTGGGTCCTCCACCTCACCCTTCCTTGTAACTGCGCCCAAGGAATCCCACACACCTCCTTACTATGCAGGCAGCAGAGCTCAAGGCCATCGCGGTCAAATGTTTACTTTGAAATGTAGGGGAAATGTGAGACACCGCTGAGGAATTGTGGACGGTTAGCTCTGAAGAGTGAGACCGAGTTTCATCAATGGTTGTCTACACTCAACCAGCAGTCAGGGAAGGTCGGGTGCGACAATGATGCAAACCAGTCTGCGACCCTTCTTCAGGGCAATGTGACACACGTGCCTTGTATGGCTCACGTGTAGAAACTGGTTGTCCAGCAATTTTTAAAACACTATCCCGGCCTACATGGCCTTCTGCAGAGGGCACGGTGTAACGCCTGCATGGATCGACACACTCAGATGGGCTGTAAAGGATAGGCTAGAGGCAAGCCACTCACCAAGCTGGAAACCAAGAACCCTGAAACCCTTTAACCCCTATACAGTGATTTGGAATTAGACAGGGCCCAAGTTGATTAATACCTGTGGAAGACTGCAGTTTCAGAGAATAGTAGTCATGCAGGGTCAAAAACATTAATTGAGAAAGAGGAACAGAATGGGATGGCCAAGACTTAATCAGAAAACAAGTAGAGGTGAAATGCGGATCGGCCAACGAGGTACATAAACAGCAAGCAGGAAAAGTAGTCAGGTAACAAGCACACAAGCTCATAAAACTGAACTGGGGGTAACAGTAACAAGAGGTTCATAGCTTTGTCTGGCAGTGGTCTGCAGACAGGAGGAGCCTAAAAAAGGGTGTGGTGTCTTCCCATTGGTTGTAGCTGAATGATGGTTTTTCATCTGTGAGATACCCACCACCTACATTCAGCCTGTGGTTCTGTATCTGTCAAGGTAATGCATCCCAGTGGGTGACCATAACCTGCGTCCACCTGCGCCGCAGGCATCGACTCCTTTCCCATCATCAGCACTATGCACGAAAGGAACACGTTGTCACCTGGCGACCGGAGTACAAATTGATTGAGTGGACTACGTTGGTGACTTAACAGCCGTGTGTGGCAATGATGCAAACCTGTCTGCGGCCCTTCGTCAGGGCAATGTGACACACGTGCCTTGTATGGCTCACGTGTTGAATCTGATTCTCCAGCAATTTTTACTACATGGCCTTGTGCAGCGGGCACGCTGCTATGTGCTCACTTTCATCCTTCGCACCCAGCAGCTCAACAACTTTCATCGCTCCTGAAGTCTTAGGGTCTGGCGGTTAAACGCCTGAAATGCGATGTTCCGACACGCAGGAATTTGAATCTGCACATGTTTCAGCGTCTGTGGCAGCACCGCAGAGCCCTGCTGAAATATGGTATGACGTATACCCTGGGCTAACTTGATCCAGAGGTGGTGCAGATAACGCTGCTGGAGTGGTGTCAGATCAAGGACCTATGCACCCTTCTACACAGTTTACAAATATCGACGAAAATCTTTAGCACTGGCAATGCCATTCTCAGCATGACAATTCTGGTCATCTACAAGATGGAGCACACTGTATGCATTATTCGGAGTCAGGTGTTGGTCCAAGAGGAAGGGGAGGAAGTACAGGAGGAGTCATATGAGAAGGGATAATAAGATCTACAAGGTCCAGACGGTGAGCGGCACCTAGGCGGAAGTCAAAGAACGGTGGGGGAGAGGGATTAACAAGGGCGCATAGTATCAGCAAAAATTGTTGAGGAAGGTGCAGGAGCCCAATCAGAAATGGAGGACGAACTGGCGATGGGCATGGAAGACTCAGCAGATGAGTGAGAGCTTGCTCACATTTCGGTTGTGCGAGGTTGGGGGGAGAGGGCAGAGGAAGGAGGCACGATTCTCACCTTTCTGCCACCAACACAGCAAGGACTTGGTCCTCCTGGATGCACAAGACACATGAGCGCCTTCTTGCTGCACTACCTACAACATGACCCTCGGATTGTACGAATTCGAAGTAATGCAAACTACTGGGTTGCCACACTGTTAGATTCCCGGTACAAGACAAAATTTGGCGAAATAATTCCTGCCATAGAAAGGGACGCACGTATAAAGGAGTAACAGCAGAAGGTGGTACGGATTCTTAGATCTGCTTTTCCAGTAAACACCAGTGCTGCACAGAGTGAATCTCAACGCTTTCTCATGGATAGGAGGAAATGGTCTTTTACTTGTCCACATCTGAGGGACCGAGGGCTGGCTGCTGTGCTGAGATGGCATTGAGTACGGTGTCCCTGCAGAGTTGCACTTTTGGTCATATACCAAATGAGTTGAAAAAGGACAAATGCTGGTGGAAAGGGGAACAGGTGTGTTGGAAAGGGGAAAAAAGTTTTTTTCCATGGGTTTGTTGGTTAAGCAAAAGTAACATTTGATCAAGAAACACCATCTGTTACGGTGGGACTGGCAGATTTGGATAAGGTGGTATATACTATGTTACCGCTATATAATGAAAATTAATAAGAAAAGAAAGAGAAAGGTATATATCCCCATCAGCAGTCAATGTCCACCGTGCTCCCAGATGGAAAAGGAGAAGTTGGCAACTGGAAGGTTAGGTGGAGGATACAGATCTGTGTGGCTATGAAACTAATAGTTGCCTGAACCGAGTTAGACGCCACTCGGATCTTGAGACTGGGAGCCCTGTTAGCGTCATAGGGTCCACATGCCCACCCAGCCCAGGAACTCCCTGTTAACATCACAGGGGCCATTGAGTACGCTGACCGTGTGCATTGGGGCCACACCTGTGGACAGCAGGCGCATCAGCAGCAGCAGACCTGTTAATGCCACTGGGCTGCACAAGCAGGACTTGTAGGACAGGAGCTGGTCTTAACCGTTCTGCGTTACCAACTGTGGTGGCGGCCTGCATCGACGCCCTATCCCTGCCTACCTCTGGCCTAAAGCTGCAATGGGTTCAACACATGGAGGTGTGCTCTTTCGGAGCATAATAGAAGACTGTGCACCTCCTTGTTGGCTCCAGCCCGTTTTATAACCTGGGTCCGCCCCAAACCAGGGTGGACCACAATGCACCTCCTAGAGACAAAAGCAGAGTGACACGTCATGAGTGGCATAACTAGCGTCCTATTTGGAACCGCAACTTCAATAATGACCTCATGGCTGCCACGACACAAACACCTCACCAGTCATCGTCTGACCATCAATAATGAGGTGACAAGTCATAGGGGCGGGCATCTGCAAGCCATTTGGGAGTGGCCTGGCCACATCGTCAGGACACCTGATGCCCTGTGGTCTATATGGGCCCCCCCACATCAGGGGCAGGGCCAAAGAGTTCATTACCGGACCTAGTTTCTGATGCAGTAAGTGCCTGAGCATGGTCAGTTGCATGAAATAGAGTCTCTGAAAAAAGACTATCAGCTTTAGCATGGTGTCTCGGCACAAAACAGGACTTAAGGCCCCGTCACACACAGAGATAAATCTTTGGCAGATCTGTGGTTGCAGTGAAATCATGGACATATTGTTCCATTTGTACACAGCCACAAACCTGCCACTGATTGTCCACAATTTCACTGCAACCACAGATCTGCCGCAGATTTATCTCTGTGTGTGACAGGGCCTTTAGACCCGGCACGGAATGCAAGTACCTGTGCAAAGAGGCTTTTCACACTAAGTGTGGGAGCATGCGCTGTATCCCGAAATGAAGACTTAGCCTCAGGAATGGCACAGTCAGGCTGAACATACTCACTAGGCGAAACACAGTAGTTAGGCTGCAGCTGGGGTAAATCGGCACACGCATGCGCACTAGCTGCCTCTCCACACTTACACATAGAGGAGTAATTGCTCTTCGGGTGTGGACTTGGAGATGCTGTCTATGAACAGAAGGAAAAGCTAAAGGAAGCCTCACTTTCTATCCCTCCGAATGATCAAATGCAGCAATGAATTCCCTGAGTTTGCTATAACATTAGCGTAGCAAAATGTGCATGAGGGTGTCATGCAGAGGTGCTAGAAATAGCTTGGCACCAGTGGGACAATAATGAAATACAACATCCAGTTCTATGATGCCACTAAATGGCAGTATTTTTTGCTATCATTATAGCTTATTAAAAACAGAGCAGGAGGGTGTCCTGCACAGGTGCTGCACATAGATTTGCACCAGTGGGGCACTAATGGAGTACAACAGCCACTTCTTGTATGCCACTAAGTTTACTCAATTTTTGGTATTATAATGTCTTAGTAAGTAACAATGAGTTTGAGTGTGCAATGCAGGCAGAGGTGCTGCAAATATCTTTGCACTTGTGTATCGATACAGAAGTCCAACAGCCACGTTTAGGATGCCACTTAATTCACTAAGTGTTTGCTAGTATAATGGCTTAGTAACAATGAGTTGGAGTGTGCAATGCAGGCAGACGTGCTGCAAATATCTTTGCACTAGTGGGACTATACAGAAGTCCAATAGCCACGTTTAGGATGCCACTAGGTTCACTCAGTGTTTGCTAGTATAATGGCTTAGTTACAATGAGTTTGAATGTGCAATGCAGGAAGACGTGCTGCAAATATCTTTGCACTAGTGGGACTATACAGAAGTCCAATAGCCATGTTTAGGATGCCACTAAGTTCACTCAGTGTTTGCTAGTATAATTGCTTAGTAACAATGAGTTGGAGTGTGCAATGCAGGCAGAGGTGCTGCAAATATCTTTGCACTTGTGGGACGATACAGAAGTCCAACAGCCACGTTTAGGATGCCACTTAGTTCACTCAGTGTTTGCTAGTATAATGGCTTAGTAACAATGAGTTTGAGTGTGCAATGCAGGCAGAGGTGCTGCAAATATCTTTGCACTTGTGGGACGATACAGAAGTCCAACAGCCACGTTTAGGATGCCACTAAGTTCACTCAGTGTTTGGTAGTATAATTGCTTAGTAACAATGAGTTGGAGTGTGCAATGCAGGCAGAGGTGCTGCAAATATCTTTGCACTTGTGGGACGATACAGAAGTCCAACAGCCACGTTTAGGATGCCACTTAGTTCACTCAGTGTTTGCTAGTATAATGGCTTAGTAACAATGAGTTTGAGTGTGCAATGCAGGCAGAGGTGCTGCAAATATCTTTGCACTTGTGGGACGATACAGAAGTCCAACAGCCAGGTTTAGGATGCCACTTAGTTCACTCAGTGTTTGCTAGTATAATGGCTTAGTAACAAGGAGTTTGAGTGTGCAATGCAGGCAGAGGTGCTGCAAATATCTTTGCACTTGTGGGACGATACAGAAGTACAACAGCCACGTTTAGGATGCCACTAAGTTCACTCAGTGTTTGCTAGTATAATGGCTTAGTAACAATGAGTTTGAGTGTGCAATGCAGGCAGAGGTGCTGCAAATATCTTTTCACTTGTGGGACGATACAGAAGTCCAATAGCCATGTTTAGGATGCCACTAAGTTCACTCAGTGTTTGCTAGTATAATGGCTTAGTAACAATGTGTTAGAGTGTGCAATGCAAGCAGACGTGCTGCAAATATCTTTGCACTAGTGGGACTATACAGAAGTCCAATAGCCACTGTGAGGTAGCACGGTCGGCTGCGCAGCAGAAGACACGGGATCCAGGCATTAAGGTTCACAGCACACGGTTTTAATGTCCAAACAAAAGTCCATAACACAATACATGTGCCTCTCCAGCAGAAAACTCAGGGAGTTCTGTTCACTCCCTCACACCCGGCACACCTGCCCTTGTTCCGGATTCTATTTAACCCTTCCTTCAGCCTGTAGGGAAACAGCATTAACCCTATAGTGGATTTACTTTCTATCATGGAGTGAGCACAACCGGGGCGAGACATACCGGCCGTCATAGATAACCCTGGTCACAGTCTCACATACCCCCCCCCCTCAGTTCAAGCGTGCGGGGTTGAACTCCAGCCATCAAACATGGGCCGCGGGACAAGGCATCGGCGTTGCCCTGCAACCTACCGGCCCGGTGTTCAACCGTAAACCGGAAGTTCTGCAGAGAAAGGAACCACCGGGTAACCCGGGCATTCCGTTCCTTGGCGGACCTCATCCAGACCAGTGGAGAGTGATCCGTCACCAAGCGAAACTGCCGTCCCAGCAGGTAATAGCATAGGGACTCCAAGGCCCACTTAATCGCCAGGCACTCCTTCTCCACTACGCTATAATTCCGCTCGGGAGGGGTGAGCTTCCTACTTAAGAAGGTGACGGGGTGTTCCTCCCCATGAACCACCTGAGACAGCACTGCCCCCAGGCCGACCTCTGAGGCGTCAGTCTGCACTATGAACTCCTTCCGGAAATCAGGGTGTACGAGAACGGGCTGTCCACACAGGACCCCCTTCAGGGCCCGGAAGGAGTCCTCGGCCTGCGGAGTCCAGCGCACCATGACGGACTTCTTGCCTTTGAGAAGGTCCGTCAAGGGGGCTGATAGTCCCGCAAAATCCTTTACAAACCTCCTGTAGTACCCCACGATACCCAGGAAGGCCCTAACCTGCTTCGTGGTCAGGGGTCTAGGCCACTTCTGGATCGCCTCAACCTTGTTAATTTGGGGCTTAATCACTCCTTGGCCTATCACGTAGCCCAAGTAGAGGGCTTCCGTGAGTCCCAACGCACATTTCTTGGGATTGGCTGTCAATCCGGCCGTTCGAAGCGCGTCCACCACCGCTTGTACCTGTTTCAAGTGGGTCTGCCAATCGGAGCTGTAAATAATGATGTCATCAAGGTACGCTGATGCATACGCCTGGTGGGGTTCCAGCACTAAGTCCATCAACCTCTGGAACGTGGCCGGAGCGCCATGTAACCCAAAAGGCAAGACAACATAGTGGAAGAGACCCTCCGGCGTAACAAAAGCGGTTTTCTCCTTGGCGGACTCCGTCAGTGGCACCTGCCAGTACCCCTTGGTCAGGTCGAGCGTGGTAAAATACCGCGCCTGTCCCAGCCTATCAATCAGCTCATCCACCCGGGGCATGGGGTAGAGATCGAACTTGGATATTTCGTTCAATCTCCTAAAGTCATTGCAGAACCTTAAGGAGCCATCGGGTTTTGGTATTAGGACAATCGGACTAGCCCATTCACTCCGGGATTTTTCGATGACCCCCAGGCGTAACATTGTCTTTACTTCCTCCGATATGGCTTGTCGTCGAGCCTCCGGTACCCGGTATGACTTCAGGCGTACCTTCAGGTGGGGCTCGGTGACAATATCATGTCGTATCAGACTGGTCCTACCGGGCAGCTCGGAGAAGACATCGGGGTTCTGCTGAACCAACCGTCTGGCCTCTCGCCTCTGAGTCTTGGTGAGGGCTTCTCCAATCCTTACTTCCGGTTCGTCCTCTCCGGAGGTCGCTGGAGCCGGAGGTGAACGACCCGAAGAGGAGGGAGATGGGGAAAAAACAGCCATCAGGCTTTCCCGTTCCTGCCAAGGTTTTAATAGGTTGACATGGTATATTTGTTCGGGTTTCCGCCTACCGGGCTGTAATACTTTATAGTTAACCACCCCTACTCTTTCCTTTATCTCGTAGGGGCCTTGCCACTGAGCCAGGAATTTACTCTCCGCCGTGGGGATTAATACCAACACCCGATCCCCGGGTTTAAAGGTCCGCACGGTGGCTTGTCTATTGTAGCGGCCGCTTTGCGCGGCCTGAGCCTCCTGTAAATGCTCCTTCACAATTGGCATGACCGCGCTTATGCGGTTCTGCATACCCAAAATGTGTTCAATCACACTTTTATGGGGGGTGGGCTCTTGCTCCCATGTTTCCTTTGCCAGGTCCAACAATCCCCGGGGATGTCGCCCGTATAACAATTCAAAAGGCGAAAACCCCGTGGATGCCTGTGGCACCTCACGGATGGCAAACATCAAATAGGGAAGCATCATATCCCAGTCTTTCCCGTCTCTTGAAATTACCCTTTTTAGCATGGTTTTCAGGGTTTTATTGAATCGCTCCACTAAACCGTCCGTTTGAGGATGATACACAGACGTACGCAACTGCTTGATCTGGAGTAGCCGGCATAGCTCTTTGGTCACTTTAGACATGAATGGGGTCCCCTGATCCATAAGGATCTCCTTGGGCAACCCCACCCGGCAGAACACAGCAAACAACTCCCGAGCTATAAGCTTTGCTGCAGTATGTCTGAGAGGTATCGCCTCGGGATACCGGGTGGCATAGTCAACGATCACTAGGATGTGTTGGTGCCCTCGAGCGGACTTTACGAGGGGCCCCACCAGATCCATCCCTATCCGTTCAAAAGGGACTTCTATAATGGGTAACGGTACCAACGGACTGCGAAAATGGGTCAGGGGTGCGGTAAGCTGACACTCCGGGCAGGTTTCGCAGAACCGTTTTACCTCCCCAAAGACTCCGGGCCAATAGAACCTTTGCAATATTCGCTCCTGCGTTTTCTTGACCCCTAGGTGGCCACTCATCAGGTGTTTATGAGCCAAGTCGAGGACCCGCTGACGATGCGGCTGGGGCACCACCAACTGCTCTACCCCCACGCCCCGTATTTCATCTACCCGGTAGAGTAAATCCTGCTTAAGAGCGAAATGGGGGTACCTTACCTGGGCACCGGGCAGCTGTGCCACCCCGTCAATTACTGTCACCCGACTCCGGGCATGTATTAATGTAGGGTCCTGGAGTTGGGCAGTCCCAAACATATCCGGGGACGCCTCCAACTCCGGGATGGGTTCGACCGTCTCAGCCTCTCCTGCCAATACCTCTAGGGGCGACCTATCGGGTTCACATTCTGTCCCTATCATGGGGACCCCTACGGCAGGTGTCCCGGATTCAGGATTGTAGGGCTCAGGTCCCGGACTGACCAACATCTGAGGAGACTTAGGGGGTCCCTTCCATAAAGTCCAAAAATAGGGCAGATCCCTTCCTAGGATCACGTCATAGGGAAGAGTGTTAAGAAGTCCCACCTCATGTTGCACCTGACCGCAAGGTGCTGTGATGGTGACAATCCCCGTGGGATAGTCTCGGCGGTCCCCATGTATGCAAACCACCCCCACGGTACGTCCTGTGGCCTTTACTTTAGCCCTCAAGGTGGATCGCACAAGGGTCACTAAGCTTCCGGAATCCAATAATCCTGTAACCGGACATCCATTCACCTGTATTTGGCACAAGTGGGGCTCCGTCTCTGGGGAGACCAGGTCAGCGGTACACACCACCTGAGCATACATTGAACCCCGCCGGGTAACCCCACAATCCATGGGCTCCGTGGTGAGTGGACACTGGGCTTCCATATGTCCTACCCGCTGGCACCGCCAACATCTAATGGGGATGGAAACCCCCTTGACGGGTTGTCGTTTAGGGTACAGAACCTTCCGGACCTCAGGATTGGCGGCCGCGGCCTCAGGCGGGACGGTAGGGGACTCCTGCACCGTTGTCGGCGGTGGGTCCTTGGCCCTAGGCTTGGAGGGGCCGGACAGGCGGGCGGTACCCAAAGTCTCAGTGTCCCGTATCAAGTCCTGTGTAGCCACATGCCGCTCTACCAGGGACACTAATTGGTCCAGGGTACTCGGGTCACCCTGTCCTACCCACCGTTGAACGGTGACGGGTAAAGTGCGCACAAAACGATCCACTACTACCCTTTCCACCATCTGCGCCGGGCTCAGAGTGTCAGGCTGCAACCACTTTTTTACAAGATGCAACAAGTCATAGGCCTGGGAGCATACGGGTTTGGCTTCCTCATAGAACCACTGATTTACCCGCTGAGCCCGTACATAGGTATTCACCCCCAACCGTGCCAGTATTTCGGCTTTTAGGGTCACATAGTCAATGGCGTCCTCGGTACAGAGGTCCAGGTACGCTTTTTGGGGTTCCCCCGTCAGATAGGGCGACAATACCTCAGCCCACTGGGGGGTCGGCAGCTTTTCCCGCTCGGCCACCCGCTCAAACACCGCCAGGAACGCTTCCACATCATCCCCCGGGGTCATCTTTTGCAACGCTTGTCTCACCGCTTTCCGGACGCTGCCGTCGTCACCCGGTCCCGGGGTTGTTGCTGCCGGTCCGGCACGGATCGACTTGGCCAGGAGAACCATCTGTTCTTGGTGCCTTTTTTCCTGCAATTGCAAGGCTTGCTGCTGACGTGCATTGGCCTGATCCATCTGTTCTTGGAGTTTTTTTTCCTGCACTTGCAAGGATTGGAGCAGGTGTGCATTGGTCTGTTGCTGCTGTGCATTAGCCTGTTGTTGCTGTGCATTAGCCTGAGCCAAATGCTTTAGTATGTCCTCCATGGCGTCGCCGGGTTTGGGCTGTAGTATAGCCGCTCGAATCCAGGACATGCGCAGCTGGGTCACCAGGGATGGATGCTACACCTCACCGGCTGTCATGCCCGCCGATTCTCCACCATATGTGAGGTAGCACGGTCGGCTGCGCAGCAGAAGACACGGGATCCAGGCATTAAGGTTCACAGCACACGGTTTTAATGTCCAAACAAAAGTCCATAACACAATACATGTGCCTCTCCAGCAGAAAACTCAGGGAGTTCTGTTCACTCCCTCACACCCGGCACACCTGCCCTTGTTCCGGATTCTATTTAACCCTTCCTTCAGCCTGTAGGGAAACAGCATTAACCCTATAGTGGATTTACTTTCTATCATGGAGTGAGCACAACCGGGGCGAGACATACCGGCCGTCATAGATAACCCCGGTCACAGTCTCACACCACGTTTAGGATGCCACTAGGTTCACTCAGTGTTTGCTAGTATAATGGCTTAGTTACAATGAATTTGAGTGTGCAATGCAGGCAGACGTGCTGCAAATATCTTTGCACTAGTGGGACTATACAGAAGTCCAATAGCCATGTTTAGGATGCCACTAAGTTCACTCAGTGTTTGCTAGTATAATGGCTTAGTAACAATGAGTTGGAGTGTGCAATGCAGGCAGAGGTGCTGCAAATATCTTTCCACTTGTGGGACGATACAGAAGTCCAACAGCCACATGTAGGATGCCACTTAGTTCACTCAGTGTTTGCTAGTATAATGGCTTAGTAACAATGAGTTGGAGTGTGCAATGCATGCAGAGGTGCTGCAAATATCTTTGCACTTGTGGGACGATGCAGAAGTCCAACATCCACGTTTATGATGCTACTTAGTTCACTCAGTGTTTGCTACTATAATGGCTTAGTAACAATGAGTTTGAGTGTGCAATGCAGGCAGAGGTGCTGCAAATATCTTTGCACTTGTGGGACGATACAGAAGTCCAACAGCCACGTTTAGGATGACTCTAAGTTCCCTCAGTGTTTGCTAGTATAATGGCTTAGTAACAATAAGTTTGAGTGTGCAATGCAGGCAGAGGTGCTGCAAATATCTTTGCACTTGTGGGACGATACAGAAGTCCAACAGCCACGTTTAGGATGCCACTTAGTTCACTCAGTGTTTGCTAGTATAATGGCTTAGTAACAATGAGTTTGAGTGTGCAATGCAGGCAGAGGTGCTGAAAATATCTTTGCACTTGTGGGACGATACAGAAGTCCAACAGCCACGTTTAGGATGCCACTAAGTTCACTCAGTGTTTGCTAGTATAATGGCTTAGTAACAATGAGTTTGAGTGTGCAATGCAGGCAGAGGTGCTGCAAATATCTTTGCACTTGTGGGATGATACAGAAGTCCAACAGCCACATTTAGGATGCCACTAAATTCACTCAGTGTTTGCTAGTATAATGGCTTAGTAACAATGAGTTTGAGTGTGCAATGCAGGCAGAGGTGCTGCAAATATCTTTGCACTTGTGGGACGATACAGAAGTCCAACAGCCACGTTTAGGATGCCACTTAGTTCACTCAGTGTTTGCTAGTATAATGGCTTAGTAACAATGAGTTTGAGTGTGCAATGCAGGCAGAGGTGCTGCAATTATCTTTGCACTTGTGGGACGATACAGAAGTCCAACAGCCACGTTTAGGATGCCACTAAGTTCACTCAGTGTTTGCTAGTTTAATGGCTTAGTAACAATGAGTTTGAGTGTGCAATGCAGGCAGAGGTGCTGCAAATATCTTTGCACTTGTGGGACAATACAGAAGTCCAACAGCAATGTTTAGGATGCCTCTAAGTTCACTCTGTTTGCTAGTATAATGGCTTAGTAACAATGAGTTGGAGTGTGCAAAGGGCAGGAGGGTACAGTGGCAGGGTTGTGGGTTTGGGTAGAGGAAAGGAAGCCTGCCTTTCTATCCCTCCTAATGGGGAAATGCAGCGAGGAAATCCCTGACCTTAGCTACACTGACGCTGTCATTTTGTGTAGCTGTTAAACTCTGTTTTAAACTCTGTCACCTATGGCTCTGACCCTGCCGGTATGAGCCCTTAAAAGGACTGATATCAAGTGCTATCCCTAAGCTGTCCAGCGCTGTGTTTGGAGCGTATACAGCAGTATCGGCGATAGGAGCTGTGCCAGTAATGTCTGACACCAAGGACGCAGAAGGCAGATAATGGCGTGCTGGAATAAAATGTCCAGTTTTATAATGCAGGGACATGTGACATGGACATCCTATCACACATGCCGTTGCTTCTCTGGCTAAAAGTCCACTTAGCTGTGTGTGTGTCTGGGATTGGCTGACATGCTGGCCCGCCCCACTACACGCGCGCGCTTAGGGAAGGAAGACAAGGAACAAAAAAAAAAAAATGTTATCCATACGCCATTATCCATACAGCAGTGATCTGAATGCGCTGTTCCCGCACACTATACACTGAAATGTCATAATAGTGTGAGTCACAGAGTGACTTACACTATTACAGCGGAAAGCCAGCTAGGAATTAGCTGGTTTTTTTGCTGCTAGAACCGTTCTCGAACGTATCTAGAACTATCGAGCTTTAGCAAAAAAGCTCGAGTTCTAGTTCGATCTAGAACAGCCCCCAAAATCACTCGAGCCGCGAACTGGAGAACCATGAACCACGAACCGCGCTCAACTCTAGTAATAATGTGTTTATACTTTTATGCCAAATATAAGGATAAATAAATCCACTCATTTCCTTGTGTGAAACAGTACTCCAAAACAGCAAAAGCATCTAGTTGTGCATAAAATAAACTGGTCATTTTGTGTCTTATTTATATGAAAATTAATGAATACTACGTCACAGCAGCTTTATTTGCTACACTATGACATTTACATAATGCCACTATGCAGCAGTCTGCAACCTAATGTGCTATCCACTGTGCTAGGCACATATGTTCACCTACTGCAGAAACATAATTACCAGACTGAGTTTTAATCTACCCCATGAGAGCGGCAATAAACTAATCCAAATTTCAGCTTCAATAAGTCTGAATCTTCAAAGACAAGGTCACCATATCTTTCAATCCATAAGAAAAGATTACAAAAATAGCAAATCTATGTCATCTGTACAAATGATCTGAAAAGAGAAAGTTTACTGAGCATATTATGGTTTATTCCTGTAAATTTCTCTATCTATCTATCTATCTATCTATCTCTCTATCTATCTATCTATCTATCTATCTATCTAGCTCTCTATCTATCTATCTATCTATCTATCTATCTCTAATTATTCAAAGTCAGCAGACAAGTTACACTGTTCTACATATTTTCAAAAGTTTAAAAATATCTGAGTTTTCAAAATCAGCTTCATTTATTAATATAGGTGGGAAACTTGGATTCAATGTAAAAAGCATATAAGGCAAAAAATCCAAGCAATAATTTATCCTCTAAAAATGGGAGTCATCAATACATCAAACTAATTAAAAAGTAATGCACTTTAATAAAAGTAGACAAGAATAAAACAAGAGTCATAGTGAGGGTAAGAAGCATAATTAAAAATACAAGCAAAGTGGTGCATCAGGTACAATTTTTCTAAATTTCTTGTACAACTAGAATATTCAATATTCCATAAAACTATTGTTTAATAAACCCTGTCTGCACATGTGAATAGTAATAGATAGTAGTTAAAACAGATAGGAAAAATACAATAACATCACTAGCACAGTTTTCCCTATTTCCCAAGGTATAGACCATGCAGCAATACAAACCCGACTCGTGTTTCGCATGGGCTTACTCAGGGGAACAGGGTTTATTAGATACAGTGAAGGAAATAATTATTTGATCCCTTGCTGAATTTGTAAGTTTGCCTACTGACAGAGACATGTATAGTCTACAATTTTAAGGGTAGGTTAATTTTCACAGTGAGAGATAGAATATACAAAATAAAATCCAGAAAATCACTGCAAAAATAATATAAATTTATTTACATTTTGCAGAGAGAAATTAGTATTTGATCCTCTACCAACCATTAGGAGATCTGGCTCCTACAGACCACTTAGATGCTCCTAATTAACTCGTTACCTGCATTAAAGACAGCTGCCTTAAATAGAGATGAGCCACCCCCCAAGAGTTCGAGTTCGGTTCGGTTCGTCAAAAACAATGAAAACAATTGAAAACAATGGGAGGCAAACACAAACACATAAAAACACATTATACATGTACATATACAGTTAATAAACATTGCCATTACACTTACAGATCCCTCTGGCAAACAAGATTTAATACTTGGTGGCAAAACCCTTGTTGGTAAGCACAGCAGTCAGACTTTTTTGTAGTTGATGATGAAGTTTGCGCACATGTCAGGAGGAATTTTGGTCCACTCCTCTATGCAGATCATCTCTAAAACATTAAGATTTTGAGGCTGTTGTTTGGCAACTCGGAACTTCTGCTCCCTCCATAAGTTTTCTATGAGATTAAGGTCTAGAAACTGACTAGGCCACTCCATGACCTTAATTTGCTTCTTTTTGAGTCACTTCTTTGTTGTGTTCGCTGTATGTTTTGGGTCATTGTCATTCTGGAAGACCCAGCCCCAACCCACTTTTAATGTCCTGGCAGAGAAAGGAGGTTGTCACTCAGAATTCTACAGTACATGGCTCCATTTATTGTCCCATTAATGCAGTGAAGAAGTTTTGTGCACTTAGCCCTTCTCCCAATCACTCTCAGAATCATCCTGGTGTTCATTGACAAACTTCAGATGAGCCTGCACATGTGCCTTCTTAAACAGTGAGACGTTGCGGGCACTGAAGAATTTTAACCCATTACGGCGCAATGTGTTACCAATGGTTTTCTTAGAGACAGTGGTCCCAGCTGCTTAGAGATCATTAACAAGTTCCCCCATGTAGTTTTAGGCTGATCTCTCACCTTCCTCATGATCCTGGATGTTTATTGACACTCATTTTGTATTTCTACCATTTTCATACTATCGCACCAACAGTTGTCTTCTTCTCACTCAGCGTCTTACTTATTGTTTTGTAGTCCATTCCAGTCTTGTGCAGGTCTATGATCTTGCCCCTGACATTCTTAGAAAGCTTTAGTCTTGCCCAATTTGTAGAGGTTAGAGTCTGACTGACTAACTGAGTCTGTGGACAGGAGTCTTTTATACAGGTGACAATTTAAAACTAGAGTTGAGTGATGTTCGAGTCGAACGGTTCGCCAATTTCATGTTTAAGTGATTTTGGGGAGTGTTCGAGTCGTTCGACGAACTCGAACAATTTGCTTAAAGTTCGGCAGTTCGAGTTACGTTCGAGAATGGTTCGATCACCAAAAACGTAACAGTAGCTTTTTACAGCTGCGTGTGCAGGGAGCCATTGCTGGCAGCCTGTGTTAAGCTGGTAACCAGGCTAAATATCAGGTATCAAAGCAAAGTGCTTTGCTTAGTAACCCGATGTGTACCCTGGCTACGTGTGCAAAAATCCCCGGAAGCCACACAAAGCACTTCCGTGTGACTTCCGTCGGATGCCGCTGCAGTCTGTGTCCCACTTTAGCCCCAGCCCCAGTGTCCGCAGCTGCCCGCACTGTAATGTGTCCGCAGTTGCCCACACTGCAGTGTCAGCAACCACGGGGATGACAAGCGCTGCGGTCAGGAGGTTAGTAAAGTTCCTTACCTGCGGTGATTAAGTCCTGCCCTCCTGACGTCAGCGCTGTCACTGTCTTCCATGGCCGCCGCTTGTCACATCTCCTCTCGCTGCCGACCCGAGACTGTGACTAGCGGTGACGTCAAGGACCGCTCGCGATACTTGGTTTGTAAAGGCGGTGGTCATTGAACTCAGTGACAGCGCTGCTGTCAGGAGTGCAGCGATCATCGCAGGTAATGTACCTCCCTAACCTCCTGACAGCAGCACTCGTCATGCACTGCAGTGACCTGGGCTGACCTATTGATGTTAGCTCAGGTCACTGCATGGATCTCCCAGCCAATATGGAACATTCTGTTTTTCATTGACTGGGACATTGACTAGGGTATGGATCGTCGTGGGACCCCCTTGGATTACACGAGACCTGGATTTGTTTTTCTTTCTAATAAATTGGTGAAAGAGGGAATGTGTTAAGGAGTGTTTTTTTCAAATAAAAATGTGTTTGCCGTCTATTTTTTTTTTATTACTGACTGGGTTCGTGATGTCGGGTATCTGATAGAAGCCTGACATCACGAACCCCAGGGCTTGATGCCAGGTGACATTACACATCTGGTATTAACCGCATATATTACCCCATTTGCCACCGCATCAGGGTAACGGAATGAGCTGGAGCGAAGCACCAGGATTGGCGCATCTAATTGATGCGCCACTTCTGGGGCGGCTGCGGCCTGCTATTTTTAGGCTGGGGAGAGTCCAATAACCATAAACCTCCCTAGTCTGAGAATATCAGACCCCAGCTGTCCGCTTTACCTTGGCTGGTGATCCAATTTTGGGGGGACCACCATGTATTTGTTTTTTTTTAATTATTTATTTAATTTAAAATAACAGTGTGCGGTGCCCTCTGTTTTGGATTACCAGCCACGTCATTTTTTTTTTTTACTATTTTTGTAAATAAAGAAAAAAAAATGGGCTTCCCTGTATTTTGATTGCAAGCCAAGGTAATGCCAGGTAGATGGGGGTGTCAACCCGTAGCTGTCTGCTTTATCTGCGCTGAGAATCAAAAATACCGCGGAGTGCTACGTCATTTTTTTAATGATTTATTTTTAAAGTACTGTGATGTCAGGCAATCAAAATACAGGGAAGCCCATTTTTTTTAGTTATTTAAATAAATAATTAAAAAAAAAATATGTGGGCTCCCACTGCATTTTTTTGTATTGCTAGCTAAGGGTAATCCAAGCAGCTACTGGCTAACCCCCACTGCTTGGTGTTACCTTCACTGGCAATGGAAAATCCTGGGAAGCATATTTTTTTTTTGCTAAAAAACTAAAAAAAAATGACGTGGGCTTCGCCATATTATTGTAAGCTTGTCAGGTACAGCAGGCAGGTATGGCTGCCCCCAACCCCCAGCTGCCTACTTGTACCCAGCTGGGAACTTAAAATATAGGGAAGCACTTTTTTTTAATTATTTCATGAATTTCATGAAATAATTAAAAAAAAAAACACATGGGCTTCGCCCCATTTTTGTGTCCACCCAGGTACAACTAGGCAACTGGGGATTGGAATCCGCAGCACAGGTTGGCTCGAGGTTTCTGGGCCCCTCTGCTACGAATTGCAGTCCGCAGCCACCCCAGAAAATGGCGCTTTCATAGAAGCGCCATCATCTGGGGCTGTATCCAACTCTTCCAGCAGACCTGAAGCAGGGTGGCTTGTTGGGTAATAATGAGTTAATACTAGCTTTGTTTTACTAGCTAGTATTAAGCCAGAGATTCTTAATGTCAGGCAAGTTTGACCCAGCTATTAAGAATCTCCAACAAAGGGTTAAAAAAAGACACCACACAGAGAAAAAATACTTTAATAGAAATAAATACAAAGACACACTTAGAGACTCCATGTTTATTATTCCCTCTCATCCCTCCACGATCCTGGTCTTCTGTCTTCTTTCTCCTTCAATCCATGCAGCTCTGCTACATCAGACAGCACTGCATGGGAGGAAGACGCTGCTGCTTTCCCGTGCAGTCTAATCACTCAGTGAGTGAGCAGAGGCTGTGGGCTGTAAGCGGTGACATCACCGCTGACAGGCGGGTTACTATAGCAACGGTGCTCTGACCACGTGATTCCCGTTGCCGCAATTCACCAGCTGTGGCAGCCAGTCCTTGCATGTGGGCTCACTCTGTAAAGAGCGCCCACATGCAGGAACGGGGAAGCCGACCATGTGCCAGAGCATCTCGCCGGTACACTGAGCACCGCATACCGGAGAGATGCACAGACAGGACCTAGCAAGACGTCTAGCCATGTGACCAGTCTGTAGCCAATGAGATAATAGACATGTGACTGGTCACATGGCTATGACGACGTCACTGAAGGTCCTATCATCAGTGCTGGTTACCGGGAGGACACAGCGATTATCGGAAGGAAAAGCGGCGGGAGATAGAGTGCAGGACGCGTCGCGGGGACCTGTAAGTGTAATGGCAATGTTTATTAACTGTATGTATAATGTGTTTTTATGTGTTTGTGTTTGCCTCCCATTGTTTTCAATTGTTTTCATTGTTTTTGACGAACCGAACTCGAACTCTTGGGGGGTGGCTCATCTCTATTTAAGACAGCTGTCTTTAATGCAGGTAACGAGTTAATGAGGAGCATCTAAGTGGTCTGTAGGAGCCAGATCTCCTAATGGTTGGTAGAGGATCAAATAGTTATTTCTCTCTGCAAAATGTAAATACATTTATATAATCTTTACAATGTGATTTTCTGGATTTTATTTTTGATACTCTATCTCTCACTGTTAAAATTAACCTACCCTTAAAATTATAAACTGTTCATGTTTTTGTTAGGGGGCAAACTTAAAAAATCAGCAAGGGATCAAATAAATATTTCCTTCACTATAATATATTTAGGAAATACAATAATTGCACAAGAAATGTACAAGAATTGCACAGTGTGCCCCAGCTTTACTGGTATATTCAAGTATGCACCATTGTTGCAACTTGCCATCACCATGAATCTGGTTTTATTCTTGTCTGTTTATATTTTCCTTTCATTAAAGTACCTGAATTTTTAACTAGTTAGGTGGATTCATGACTTTTATTTCTTAATGAAAAAATATTTTCAAAAGTTGTCTGCCTCAGTTATGAAATAAGTAGGGATGAGCGAGAATGCTCGCCAATACTCGGTGCTCACCCGAGCATCTCAGTGCGAGTACTGGTGAGATGCTCGGGCAGATGCTCGGCTCTCCCTCACTGCATGTGGGCGGTCAGTCCACATGCAGGGCTTGGCTTTCACACACTGTAATGCCACAACCAACATGGCTGTGGCATTACAGTGATTGGCTGGCTGTACAGCGTCATCAGCTCTATATGACACCTGACAGAACAGTGTGATCCACAGTCAGCTAGTGTAGGGGGAGGTGCTGCTGAGCCAGATTTAGTGCCTAGGTAGTGTAGGTACTAGAAGACTTAACGTCACCGCTGCCACCGTTGCCATAGTAACCTACCGAGCGATTTACTATAGCATCGGGGATTACCAAGGCCGCTATGCACTGACTCCTGCAGGAGCCACAGGAGTTAACTCCTTTTTTAGTCGGCGGCTTATGCAGGAGCCGCTGAATAGTGGCGCCGGGAATCAGCTGATCAGAGATCACTGTTGCTCAGTATGTTACTATGGCAATGGGGGCAGCAGCGACGTCACCGCCTACTAACACGTCGCAGCCTCTGCTCGATTACACAGCACGGACAGGAGCAGCGTTCTTCCCCCCTGTGCTGTATGATATAGCAGAGCTGCATGGTAGAGGAAAACAGAATGCCAGGATCTTGGGGGGTGAGAGGGAATAATAAAGATGGAATCCCTAAGTGTGTCTGTGTATTTATTTAAATAAAGTATTTTGTCTCTGTGTGGTGTCTTTATAAATCCTTTATTGGAGATTCTTAATTGCCAGGTCAAACTTGGCCTGACATTAAGAAACTCAGGCTTAATACCAGCTGGTAAACCAAAGCTGATATTAACCCCTTATTACCCAGCGTACCACCAGGCACCAGGGCCTCTGTAAGAGTTTGATATAGCGCCAGAAGATGGCGCTTCTATGAAAGCACCATTTTCTGTGGCGGCTGCAGACTGCAATTTGCAGTGGGGGGCCCCAGAAAGCTTTGGCCAACTTGCACTGCGCATTCCAATCCCCAGCTTCTTAGTTGTACCTGGCTGGATACAAAAATTGGGTGAAGCCATGTCATTTTTTTAAAATTATTTCATGAAATTCATGAAATAATTAAAAAAGGGCTTTCCTATATTTTTGGTTCCCAGCTGGGTAAGCAGTGGTGACTAACAGCCTGTAGCTGCTTGGGTTACCATTAGCTAGCAACAGAAGATGGAACGGTATCCCACGCATTTTTTTTACCCCTAACCCTTGGGTTTGGTTATGTGTTTGGGTTTTTTTCTTTTATTTTTTAATGATTTAAAAAAAAAAAAAAATCGACATGGGCTTTGCCATATTTTTGTATGGCAGCCAGATACAGCAGTCAGGTACGAGCTGCCACCAACCCCCAGCTGCCTATTTGTACCCAGCTGGGAACTAAAAATATAGGAAATCCCTTTTTTTTTTTAAATTATTTCATGAATGTCATGAAATAATTAAAAAAAAACTATATGAGCTTCGCCCAATTTTTGTGTCCAGCCAGGTACAACTAGGCAGCTGGGGATTAGAATCTACAGTGCAGGTTGGCCCAACCTTTCTGGGCCCCCCCTGCTGCAAATTGCAGTCCGCAGCCACCCCGAAAATGGTGCATTCATAGAAGTGGAATCTTCAGGCACTGTATCTAAGTCTTCAGTGGCCCTGGTGGCGGGTGGCTTGCTGAGTAATAATGGGATTAGGGCCAGCTGTGTATTATCAGCTGGCTCTAAGCCCGAAATTCACAGTGTCATTCTAATATTAGACATGGCCACCATGAATTTCTAGTAAAGATAAAAAAAAAACACAACACAGAGAAAAATATTTGTATTAGAAATAAAACACAACACAATTAGTGACTTCATCTTTATTGAACTAAAGAACCCCCCTCTGCCATAGTCCTGGGTCAAGGGTCCCACGATGTCCAATCTGAACCCAATATCATCTGATCGGTTTACCGGAAGGCAAAGTAATTAGATGTATCAGGTTGAAGGACGTGAATCACATAACACATCAGATGATTGTTTAAAAGCCGTTTACACAATCAGCTGATGCATCTGTAGAAAAAAAAAACTACTCCTCTGTGCAGACTCCCGTCTGATCGCTGTAGGAGCTATCGGTCATCAGCTGATGCGGTCATATGATGCTATTAGCTGATCATTTAAACCGGCTGAGCGTTAATAAGCTGGCCTCACCACTGGACTTATACGATCAGCTAATGCTGTCAGGTGACCGCATCAGCTGATCACCGGCAGGTCCTGCAGCAATCGGCCATGCCCTGATTGTCTGCAGGCAGGTGAAAATGATATATATTTTTTTCTACTCTTTAGTTTTGGTTTCGCTTAGCAGCGAATGTACAGGCAGAGAGAAGCTGCCGCACATACGCTACTAAGCAAAAGTGCATGTCACACAGGAGGAGGAACACAGGATTCTTCCTCACCCCAATACTCAGACAACATTGCTCACAACAGTGACACTGGAGGCAGAATTGCTTAAAGGTGTCTTCCTCGTGCTGCTCCAATGTCATTTGAGCACTGTTGTTAAACATTTGTGACATTTTTGAGCTTTCTCCAGAGTGCCGGGGGTGCCACCGGAAAAATGCTCGGGTATCCCATAGTTTAACATTGGGCACGGTGCTCGGGTCGAGCATCTGAGCATTTCAAAATGCTCGATCGGAGCATCGAGCACCCGAGCATTTTACTGCTTGCTCAGCTCTAGAAGTAAGCCATTTCTTAATGATTCTGGCCTCCTGAATTTAAATCTGACAATTAAAATTTTAGTTGGCTCTTGTTTCTACGATATAAAAGAGTTTTCTTTTTATGGCTACATATAATTAATGCTTAAAATTTTCAGTGCTTTGAAACATTATTATTACTGCAAATAAAAAGCATATTTTGTGCAGGTAATTTTGTGATATCTATTTAGAGGAAACTTAGCAACAATTGAAGTAACTAAAACATGTCTAAGCACTATTGCGAACTAAAATGGGCGGTGATCATCCTCTTCCTGAAGGGGGAGGGACAATCAGCGTTACAGTGACGTCACACAGCGGCCGGTCAATAGAAGCGGAGGGGCGGAGATGAGCGGGACGTAAACATCCCGTCCACCTCCTTACTTCCGCATTGCCGGCAGCTGCAGGTAAGCTGCAGTTCATCATTCCTGGGGTGTCACACGGAGCGACGTGTGCTGCCTCGGGAACGATGAACAACCGGAGCACAGAAGGACGTTTGATTTTTAGAAAATGAGCGACGTGTCAACGAGCAACGATAAGGTGAGTATTTTTGCTCGTTCACAGTTGCTCTTTTGTCTTACACGCTACGGTATGTCAAACGAGGCCGGATGTGCGTCACTAACGACGTGACCCCGACGGCATATCGTTAGATATATCGTAGCGTGTAAAGCGGCCTTAAGTGAAATCTCTCACTATGTTCGTCACTCACTCACGTCACTCAGTTTGATGGAAACATTTTTTAGATGAGAATGTAAGAAATTAATCTTTAAGGACATTTTACAGAAAAGATCCTTGTATGTTTTCAGTAGATTTTGCACTAACTATTCATAGTGAGTTGCTCTTGAGGTTCCCAAAAAATTAGTTACCAGAAGTGATGGGCGGACCCAGACTGTAAAAGTATGGATGTGCGCAGTTTCAAAAGTACCTGAGTGCCGGACCTAGGCCCGGAGTTTCAGGGAACTCCAGGTAATGATCCGGAAACTCGCGGAATAAAAAAACAAAAGGAAAAATTAAGAAAATAAGAATAAAACAAGCGTGGCTGTAACTACTTCCAGGACTACTCATTATTGCTCACCCATATGCATTGCTTTACCCATCCACCGGAGTCCCTGTTTCTGTGATTGGTTGCAGTAAGATAGCGCCCTCACCCTTTGTAAAAGTGTGCCTGATTGCAACCAATCTCAGACCCCTTCTGTGGGTCCCTATCATGGTATAAAACTAAATAAATTTTAGAAAAATTGGCATAGAGTCAACCCGTATTATGATACCCAGTCATGATAAAGCATACAGTAACAGACTATAGCCCCCAGCCATGCACTTATCTGGACCCAGTATCAAATAAGAGGACCACATGCGGCTTTTTTAAGATTATGTAAAGAAATAATAAAGAAATAATTTTAAAAAACGGCATGCTAATCCTCCAATTTTGATACCCAGCTATGACAAAGCCGACAGCTGGGGCTGATATTCTCAGGCTGGGGAGAACCATTCTTATGGGGCCCCCCAGCCTAAAAATAGCAGCCTGAAGCCACCCAGAATTGTTGCATCCATTAGATGTGACAACTCCAAAACTTGACCCTGCTCAACTCGATTGCCCTGGTGCGGTAGCAATCAGGGTATTAGGAGTTAATTACAGCTCACAGTAATGACAGGTGTTTATGAGACTCCCCCTGACAATCTGTAAGTGAAAAGAAATAAACACAAACACTGAAAAAATCCTTTATTTTAAATAAAATACAAAAATCACCTTCTTTAACCCTTTTATTAACCCCCAAAACACCCAAGTTGGACGTAAACCACATGAGGTCCCACGATAATTCAAGCTCTGCTACATACTGTACTAAAGGCACATACTGAAGATATAAGTTTCAAAATTTGGTGATGCAAAAAACCTTTATTTTGTAAAATATTGTTATTAAGGTAGCCAAACCAAAAAACCTATATAAATCTGGTATCACTGTAATCATACTGATCAGGAATAAAGCTACCTACAAAGGGGATTACACATTTTAATACATTGAAAATCATGATTCAGACAAAATTCATAACAGAAAATTCATTGTAATGGGGCAGAGGAGTCACTATGTGCTCCCATCTGTTCTGTGGTCCAGTAGTATAAATCTTTTTACGCGTCCTTTTAGGCGAACACAAAAGTGCTGTCAACAACACTTTTGTTTACCTTTGAAAAGATGGACACTGCTAAACAGAGGCCGAATAAGTCTGGATTACCTCTGTTGCCTCATTAAAGTGACTGAGAACAGTGGGGTTTTACCTCAATCACGTGTTTTATACAGGCGGAATGGCTGTGGCAGAGAGGTGGTTACAGACTGGTATGTTTGACATTCCAGGTAAAGATAGGTATATGAGGGCAGATGGGACAGGAGCACAGGACCTGACAAATTGTAAACTAACTCACTAAAGGCATTGCACAGACACCTTCCCTAGTGGAAAGATGCCTTAACCCCTTAACCCCCGGGGATTTTTCCTTTTATTTTTTTTTCAATCCCCTTATTCCAAGAGCCGTAACAATTTAATTTTTTCGTCAATTTTGCCACATGAGGGCTTGTTTTTTTTGCGGAACGAGTTTTATTTTTAAATTAAACCATAAGTTTTACCAGATACTGTATTGAAAAATGGCAAAAAAATTCCAAGTGCGGAATAATTGCAAAAAAGTTTGATTTCATGATCTTTTTTGAAATATTTTATTCACTGTGTTCATTATATGGTAAAACTGATGTGTTGATGTGATGCTTCAGGTTGGTATGAGTTCATAGACACCATCCAAGTATAGGTTTACTTTTATGCAAGGGGATGAAATAAATGTTATAGTTTGTCCCAAAAAAGTGCACTTTTTGCGCCATTTTCCGCGACCCATAGCATTCTTATTTTTTAAGGTTTAGCCATCGCTTTTTTTTTGCGTCTCGAGCTGACAATTTTAATGGTACCATTTTTGGGCAGATGCTACATTTTGATCACTTGTTATTGCATTTTGCATAAAATTTGCAATGACTAAAAAATGTAATTTTGTCATTTGTAATTTTTTTCCACTACGCCGTTTACCAATCGGGATAATTGATTTGATATTTTGCTAGATAGGGCATTTCTGAATGCGTCAATACCAAATGAGTGTTTATTTTTTTATTTTTTTAACCCTTTAATTTTCAATGGAACGAATGGGGGATGATTTAAACTTTTAGGTTTTTTTATTTTTTTAATTTTTTAAAACTTTATTTTACTTTTTTAATTTTACTAGTCCCCCTAGGGGGCTTGAAGTTTCAGCAGTCTGATCACTCAATCATTTCTGTAGATCAAAGCTGCATAGCTCAGATCTGCAGAAATGCTTGTCTTCTGTAACAGTCAACCTTCTGCTGGCTGTTACAGGAAGTGAGTCATAATAGCTCAGAAGTCATCACATGACCCTGTGCTACCATGGCAACCATTGGCTCCCTGTGATCATGTCATGGGGCTTCCAATGGCAGCGGGTAATTGTGTGTTACCCACTGCGAGTATTTAAATTACACTGTCACATTTTGACAGCACGATTTAAGGGGTTAACAGACATGGGTGGATCGCGGATCTACCTGCGCCTGTGAGGAACACATGTCAGCTGTTCAAATCAGCTGACATGTTTGGGGATCGTCGCAGGGTCACCACAGCAGCCACCAGTGATTCCCCCTTCATGATATAGGACGTACGATATGTCCTCAGTCGTGAAGGGATTAAAAACCTAGTGCCTCTAAGCTATAGGCTGAGAGGAATTTCCGGTAAATGGCCCTCCAGCCCTTCAAGAGGGAGAGCAGGTGTGCATTCCCACGGAACCTGGGAGGAGGAGGAACCGGAGACGCACGTGGATGGCAGCAGGGCAGCAGGACAGCGCGCAACCCAGCTGGGGAGCTGAATATGTTGCCTTTCCTGCTGCGGACAGACCTGGCAGTGCAGGGATGCCGCTGCTACATTTGCATAAGGTTCAGAAAGAATACACAAATAGTGCAAATTATTTATCATAAATAATCCAAACCTGAAAAATTAACATTTCGCCCAACACTACTCATCAGTCCAAAAACCTTTGAAAAAAATCTATGTTAAGATTAGAGATGAGCGAACTGGTCACCGAGGTCTGGTTCGCGTTCGGTTCGGCGTTCGGTTCGGCGAACCACTTGAACCCCATAGGAAACAATGGGAGGCAATCACAAACACATAAAAACACCTAGAAAACACCCTCAAAGGTGTCCAAAAGGTGACAAACAACTTACAACACAACACAAACACATGGGAAAGTGACAAGGACATATACTCATGCGAAAACAAAACAGCTGGACAAGGAAAAAGAGGAGGAGACACAGATATATGAGTATATGCAAGGGAACATCGATGCCATTACTGTGCAACTTGAGCCCTGCTCATTTTAGTCTTCCAATCTGGATAAATTGCCTGAGCTCACCACGTACGCCTTGGGGATCTTGTCATGTCCCGCAGCCAGCGTTCTCTCGGAACGTGTCCTCAGTGCTGCTGGGGGTGTGCTGACAGATAAGCACACGCGTCTGTACACTGACAATGTGGACATACTAACGTTCACCAAGATGAGGAAGTCATGGCTCTCAGAGGACTTTTCTTCCCCTGGCTCAGCCAGGGGAGGCGAAAGGCACACGTATTTTTGAGAGTGCTTCATGCAAAGTATCTTTTTCATCTTAAAAATGGGGGTCAACTGATGACAGTCAAGTGGGGTATGTGTGGCCCAATTAGTGGAAACGAGGGAGGACGTATTTACAGTCCCCTCGCTTTTGAAAAAAGAACCAAGATGAACAAGTCATGGCTCTCAGAGGGCTTTTCTTCCCCTGGCTCAGCCAGGGGAGGCGAAAGGCACGCATATTTTTGAGAGTGCTTCATGCAAAGCATCTTTTTCATCTTGAAAATGGGGGTCAACTGATGCCAGTCAAGTGGGGTATGTGTGGCCCAATTAGTGGAAACGAGGGAGACTGTGGTTGGAGTCCCCTCGCTTTTGAAAAAAGAACCAAGATGAACAAGTCATGGCTCTTAGAGGACTTTTCTTCCCCTGGCTCAGCCAGGGGAGGCGAAAGGCACGCGTATTTTTGAGAGTGCTTCATGCAAAGCATCTTTTCATCTTGAAAATGGGGGTCAACTGATGCCAGTCAAGTGGGGTATGTGTAGCCCAATTAGTGGAAACGAGGGAGACTTTGGTTGGAGTCCCCTCGCTTTTGAAAAAAGAACTAAGATGAACAAGTCATGGCTCTCAGAGGACTTTTCTTCCCCTGTGTCGTCCAGGGGAGGCGAAAGGCACAAGTAATTTTGAGAGTGCTTCAGGCAAAGCATCTTTTTCATCTTGAAATTGGGGGGAAACTGATGCCAGTCAAGTGGGGTGTGTGTGGCCCAATTAGTGGAAACGAGGGAGACTGTGGTTGGAGTCCCCTCGCTGTTTTTTACATGATTTTCGAAGTGCATGACATGCCTAAGAGGTTTAGTTTCAGCATCTCAAACTTGTTGGCTACAGAAAGGCTGCCTTTACACCCTTTTGTCACCGAGGATTTTCGAGACCTTATGCCCATTGCAGTGCCCCAAGAGCCGATGGCCATTTGCCACTCCTTCTCCAAGAAAGGGGTGCCCGCGCTACCACAGCAGGTCGCACACAACAACACCACTTCCTTGAGAAACTCTGTGTGTGACAGGGTGCATTTCACCACAGATACTTGGAACAGTAAGCATGGACAGGGGCGTTACATGTCGCTGACTGGGCACTGGGTAACTATGGTGATAGATGGAGAAGGGTCTGCTGTATAATTCTTTCCGTCCCCATGAGTTGTGTGTTTCAATCCTTCCTCTGTATGTGCACGTTCCTCCACTGCTTCTGCCTCATCAACCTCGTGTTGTTCCTGCACCTCAGCCCTGTGTGGTCAGGCCACCCTTCCTTGTAACTGCACCCAAGGAATCCCACACACCTCCTTACTATGCTGGCAGCAGAGCTCAAGGCCATCAGGCGGTCAAATGTTTACTTTGAAATTTAGGGGAAATGTGAGACACCACTGACGAGTTGTGGACGGTTAGCTCTGTAGAGTGAGACCGAGTTTCATCAATGGTTGTCTCCACTCAACCAGCAGCCAGGGAATGCCGGGTGCTACAATGATGCAAAACAGTCTGCAGCCCTTCTTCAGGGCAATGTGACACACGTGCCTTGTATGGCTCACGTGCTGAATATGAATCTCCAGCAATTTTTAAAACACTATCCCGGCCTTCTGTCGAGGGCACGGTGTAACGCCTGCCTGGATCGACACACTCAGACGGGCTGTAAAGGATAGGCTAAAGGGAAGCCACTCACCAAGCTGGACCCCCAGAACCCTGAAACCATTTAACCCCTATACAGTGATTTTGAATGACATAGGGCCCAAGTTGATCAATACCTGTGGAAGGCTGCAATTCCAGAAAATAGTAGTCATGCAGGGTCAAAACATTAATTGAGGAAGAGGAACAGAATGGGAGGGACAGGACTTAATCAGAAAACAAGCAGAGGTGAAATGCGAATCGGCCAACGAGGTACATAAACAGCAAGCAGGAAAAGTAGTCAGGTAACAATCACACAAAATCATAAAACGGAACTGGGTGTAACAGTAATTAGAGGTTCATAGCTATGTCTGGCAGTGGTCTTCAGACAGGAGGGGCCTAAAAAAGGGTGTTGTGTCTTCCCATTGGTTGTAGCTGAATGATGGTACTTCATCTGTGAGATACCCACTACCTGCATTCAGCCATTGGTTCTGAATCTGTCAAGGTAACGCATCCCAGTGGGTGAGCATAACCTGCGTCCACCTGCGCCGCTGGCGTCGACTACTCTCCCATCATCAGCACTATGCACGAAAGGAACATGTTTTCACCTTGCGAAAGGAGTACAAATTGACGTAGCGAACTCCGGTGGTGACTTAACAGCCGTGTGGGGCAATGATGCAAACATGGCAGCGTGCCTTCGTCAGGGCAATGTGACACACGTGACTTGTATGACTCACGTGTTTAATCTGATTCTCCAGCAATTTTTAAAACAACATCCCAGCCTACATGGCCTTGTACAGCGGGCACGCTCGCTATGTGCTCACTTTCATCCTTCGCACCCAGCAGCTCAACAACTTTCATCGCTCCTGAAGTCTTAAGGTCTGGCGGTTAAACACCTGAAATGCGATGTTGCGACATACAGGAATTTGAATCTGCACATGTTGCAGCGTCTGTGGCAGCACCGCACAGCCCTAGTGAAATACGCTATGATGTATACCCTGGGCTAACTTGATCCAGAGGTGGTGCAGATCACGCTGCTGGAGTGGTGTCAGATCAAGGACCTATGCACCATTCTACACAGTTTACAAATGTTGACGCAGATGTTTAACACTGGCGATGACATAATCAGTGTGACAATTTTGGTCATCTACATGATGGAGCACACTGTAAGCATTATTCGGAGTCAGGTGTTGGTCCAAGAGGAAGGGGAGGAAGTACTGGAGGAGTCATATGCGGAAGAGATAACAAGATCTACAAGGTCCAGACGGTCAGTGGCACCTTGGCGGCAGTCATGGTACGGTGGAGGAAAGGGATTATCAAGGGCGCATAGTATCAGCAAAACTGTTGAGGAAGGTGCAGGAGCCCAGGAAGAAATGGAGGACGAACTGGTGATGGGCATGGAAGACTCAGCAGATGAGTGAGAGCTTGCTCACATTTCGGTTGTGCGAGGTTGGGGGGAGAGGGCAGAGGAAGGAGGCACAATTCTCACCTCTCCGCCACCAACACACCAAGGACTTTGTCCTCCTGGATGCACATGAGTGCCTTCTTGCTGCACAACCTACAACATGACCCTCGGATTATACGAATTCCAAGTCATGCTGACTACTGGGTTGCCACACTGTTAGATCCCCAGTAGAACACAAAATTTTGCGAAATAACTCCTGCCATAGAAAGGGACGCACGTATGCAGGAGTATCAGCAGAAGGTGTTACGCAATCTTACATCTGCTTTTCCACTAAACACCTGTGGTGCACAGAGTGAATCTCAATGCTTTTTCATCGATAGGAGGAAATGGTCTTACTTGTCCACATCTGAGGGACTGGCTGCTGTGCTGAGACGGCTTTGAGTAAGGTGTCCCTGCACAGTTGCATTTTTGGTCATATACAAACTGAGTTGAAAACGGACAGATGTTGGTGGAAAGGGGAACAGGTGTGTTGGAAAGGGTAAAAAAGTTTGTGTCCGTGGGTTTGGTGGTTAAGCAACATTAACATTTGCTGAAAAAACAACATCTGTTATGGTGGGACTGGCAGATTTGGATAAGGTGGTATATACTATGTTACCGCTATATAAAAAAATTAAGAAGAAAAGAAAGAGAAAGGTAGATATCCCAATCACCATTCGGTGTCCACCGTGCTCACAGATGGAAAAGGAGAGGTTGGCAACTGGAAGGTTAGGTGGAGGATACAGAGCAGGTTGACTCTCAAACAAATAGTAAGTAGCCTGAACCAACTTAGACGCTACTCGGATCTGGAGACTGGGAGCTCTGTTAGCGTGACAGGGTCCACACGACCACCCAGCCCGGAACTCCCTGTTAACAACACAGGGGCCATTGGGTACACTGTCCGTGTTCGTAGGGGACACACCTGTGGACAGCAGGCGCATCAGCAGCAGCAGGCCTGTTTATGCCAATGGGCTGCACTAGCAGGACTGGTAGGACAGGAGCTGTTCTTAAACATTCTGCATTACCAACTGTGGTGGCGGCCTTAATCGATGACCTATCCCTGCTTACCTCTGGGCTAAAGCCGCAATGTGTTCAACACATGGAGGTGTGCTGTTTCGTAGCATAATAGAAGACTGGGCACTTTCTTGTTGGCTCCAGCCCCTTTTATAACCTGGGTTTGCCCCAAACCAGGGTGGACCACAATGCACCTCCTGGAAACAATAGCAGAGTGACACGTCATGAGTGGCATAACTAGCGTCCTATTTTGAACCGCCACTTGAATGATGACCTCATGGCTGCCACAACCAAAACACCTCAACAGTCATCGTCTGACCAACAACAATGAGGTGACAAGTCATAGGGGCGGGCCTCTGCAAGCCTGTTGGGAGTGGCCTGGCCAAATTGTCAGGACACCTGATGTTCTGTGGTCTATATGGGCCCCCCACATCAGGGGCAGGGCCAAAGAGTTCATTACCGGACCTAGTCTCTGATGCAGTAAGTGCCGGAGCATGCTCAGTAGCATGAAATACAGTTTCTGAAAAAAAGACTATCCGCTTCAGCATGCTGTCTAGGCACAACACAGGACTTAGACCCGGCACGGAGTGCAAGTACCTATGCAAAGAGGCTTTTCTCAGTAAGTGTGAAGCCCCATAGGTGTTGTGTTGGTGCATTACCTTCAGGGATGCCACGTGGAGGAAGAGTCTGGTCACACTTAGGTTGCTTCTTTATATGTATTTTCGTGACGCCACTCTCGGTATTGCGGTCAGTTGGCACCGCCACTGCAGTGTCAGGGGACACCTGGGGCTGATGTTGGGTGCAGTTAGTTTTAGTGGTCTCCCGAGAGGTAGTCAAGCCCCAAGGCCCTGTGTAAGTGTGTTGAGCCGCAGGTCGCAGAATGACTCAGGCACAGTCCAAACGAGCATGCGCTGTAGTCCAAAATGAAGACTTTGCCTCAGGAATGACACAGTCAGGCTGAGCATACTCAGTAGGCGAAACACGGGAGTTAGGCTGCGTCTGGGGTAAATCGGCACACGCATGCGCACTTGGCCGCCTCTCCACACTTACACGTGGTTGAGAAAGCAGCCAGCTGGACAACCCGAGGCACAGCCCTAAATGGCAGCTGACGCCTAGGCGCAACTGGAACCGCAGCAGGTTGCTTGCGTTTATGGCGGCACCAATTCGTAACAACAAATAACAGCTAAAATAACATGTGTACTTCTTCCCGTAGATAATCTGATATGATCTTTTTTTCACGGACACGACCATCGTTAACAAAAGTAGAGGAGGCACCCAAACAGCAGCTGCTTCAATGGATGTGAAGTGTGCAATAAAGTGGGCTCTCCTCCACCACAAGTTCAGGATCACAAATACTACATTCCCCAGTGGTGTAAACCCAATCGCACTTGCTTCATAACTGCTCTCAAGTTTCTACCAGCACTGCTGAATAAGTGGTAACAGAGATCGTTGAGTCTGCAGAGCCGTTCAGTCCCACTGTGGCCTGGGAATCAGAGGTCTACTCTAAAACTCCAGTGAGTACAGACAAAGAAGTTCTTATTATTAGTATTATTATTATTAATATTTATTTATAGAGCACCATTGATTCCATGGTGCAGTACATGACAAGGGGGTTACATACAGAATACATATACAAATAACAATAGACAGACTGGTACAGAGGGCAGAGGACTCAGCCCTTGCGGGATTAAATTGTAAAGTATTTTGTGGAGTAGACAGTAGGTGGGGTGTAGGTTGGGCAGAAGCTCCACACCGTGGTGGTGTCATTTAATGGTTATAGTAATTTATGAACAGATGAGTTTTCAGGTTCCATTTGAAGCTTGCGGGTGTAGCAGATAATCTGACGTGTTGAGGCAGCGAGTTACAAGAGACAGGGGAAATGATCTGCACAGATGGCCAGAAGGTTTGTGAGTTGGATCCAGGCCCCGATGAAGAAGGTGCTGATCATAATGTACACCCTCCTTTCCAAACCGTACATCATCCTGGTGGAGACAATGGGTAACATGATGACGAGACTCAGATACCTGATTGTAACATCAACTTTGCTATTCGGTCAGGGCAGGAAGAGGTTGTCACGGAGGACTCAGGACAAGGGGAATGAAAACACACAGGGTGATGATGAGGTTGGAGACACCACTTAATGTCAAACCAAAGTGAGCCAGTCCATGAAGTCAGCAGTGGAGGTGGAGGAGGATGCTACTGACGACAAGTTTGCGTTGTGTCTTCATGGACAAAGACAAAGTACTGGAAGCAAGTAAACATCTGAATCCTCGGCCACAACTCTGCCTATGAGCATAAGTCATGTTGTCTATGCAGTTCGCATGGGCTGTAAGCCTTGCCTAGCATGGGAATTTTTTGGACATAGCAAAGGATCACACAAGTCATGTAATCTGTAACAATCTCTAAGTAGAAGTCAAAAAATTTCAAGTTTGAGTACTACCACCATGAAGTGTCACATGGATATGAATTGATAGTGTGAGGATGTATTGCTCAGCTTTAGCCACTGTCAATGGAACATGCTTATTTACCGTTCATTGCATGCATTGTTGCAGACTACACACAAGGGGCTGCAGTTTTTTTGAAGCTGCTTTTGTCTGTTTGTTCACTATAGCAATAGCAAAATGATCTTCGGATGTGGACTTGGAGATGCTGTCTATGAACAGAATGAAAAATAAAGGTGTGTGTTACAGCAAGGAGCAACCGCGGAAACACTTTGTTCAATTGTGGGGAGAGTCATTTTGGAGTTTGGTGAGGAGTACTGTAACACCAGTGAGCAGCATCCTGTGCCACAGACCAACATTCTTCCGGTGCTGTCTATACTGTTAACAATGATAGGAGTGTAAAGTCTGTATTGATAGCAAATGGACATCACAGTACCTGGGTATGGTAGGCTGTGCCCAGACAGTAATGCGTGCACGCAACACTTTGTTTTATTATGAAAACACATATCTGTTCTGGGTAGGATGACTATATAGACAATCACACTTGCTGCCTCTGCACTGTCAAATTGTCACGTACAGTTTAAATCATAGAGGGACAGCGACATTTGTTTGCATTGAATGTTGCTTTTCAAGATTTACATGACTGTGTTGCAGAGCTGTGTGGTTTGCATTCACACTGTTATCATCTGCCTTATCTGTGAGGCTTCAGCTAACAAGGGTATTCAGGGTGGGTGATGTGTTTTGTCTATGTTTAGGTAGATAACTGGGAAGCTCTTGTGATGCGCCACTAGTAAGTTGTCTTCGCACACACACACACACACACACACACAAACACACAATTACTGCTGCTATGCAGAGGGCTTAGCAAGCAGTGGGCAACTGAATAGATTGTTCTATTATTTCAATTTAATGCATGGTTCTTATTGTTTGTTTTGGGAAAGTGAAACAATCATTTATGAACCCAGCTGCAGACACTGCTTTTCATGTTGCGTGGTTTTGCTGCATACTGGGGATCCCACCAAATACAAGACTTAAAATGAAGCATAAGTCACAATGGGAATTTTACTGTGCTACAATACGGCCTAGCGAGGCTGTGCAACCACCGCCTGCCCCATCCCGTGCATCTGCGTGCTCTTCATCCTCTGTGACTGTGGGGACAGCAGTCACACATGCATTTTCACACTGAACTTCCACCCCGTTACCCGTAAGCGGGAGTGTGATTGGCAGGTCGTCACTTGTGTTGTAAGTGGAAACAGATGGTATTATTGAGCTGTCAGACGTCGAGAGAACCACCATTGGATGAAGGAAACATTATATCCACGCCTGCACCTTCGTCAAAGATTGGATGGACTACCTGTAGTTAATTATTGCATTCCACAAATGGAAAGGAGTGTAGAATGCATATGTGTTGCACCTTGCTTGGCAGCAAAGGAACAATAACTTAGTATTCCAAACAATTTTATGATTGCAGAAAAAGAGTCAGCTCTTTGGGCAAATTAAATAGCGTGGCAAAAGTGTGCAGGTGGGTACAGTGGCCATGTTCTATGGGTACCAGGACAGTAAAGGAAGCCTCACTTTCTATCCCTCCTAATGCTGAAATGCAGCAAGGAATTCCATGAGTTTGCTATAAAAATAGAGTAGCAAAATGAGCAGGAGGGTGTAATGCAGAGGTGCTGTAAATTGCTTGCCACCAGTGGGGTACAAATGGAGTACAACAGCCACTTTTTGTATGCCATTAACTTGCAGCATTTTTTGCTATTATTATAGCTTATTAAAAACAGAGCAGGAGGGTGTAATGCAGAGGTGCTAGAAATAGCTTGGCACCAGTAGGGCACAAATGGAGCACAACAGCCACTTTTTGGATGCCACTAAGTTACCTCAGTGTTTGGTATTATAATGGCTTAGTAACAATGAGCTTGAGTGTGCAATGCAGAGGTGCTGCAAATAGCTTTGCACCAGTGGGACACTAATAAAGTCCAACAGCCACTTTTAGGATGCCACTAAGTTTCCTCAGTGTTTGCTATTATAATGGCTTAGTAACAATGAGCTTGAGTGTGCAATGCAGAGGTGCTGCAAATAGCTTTGCACCAGTGGGACACTAATGAAGTCCAACAGCCACTTTTAGGATGCCACTAAGTTTACTCAGTGTTTGCTAGTATAATGGCTTAGTAACAATGAGCTTGAGTGTGCAAAGGGCAGGAGGGTACAGTGGCAGGGTTTTGGGTCAGTGTAGAGGAAAGGAAGCCTCACTTTCTATCCCTCTTAACGGTGAAATGCAGCAAGGAAGTCCCTGAGCTTAGCTACACAGACGCTGTTATCTGTAGCTGTTAAACACTGTTTCCACGGACCTAACTGTCACCTATGGCTCTGAGCCTGCTGTAATTAGCCCTTACAAGGGCTGAAAGAAACTGCTATCTCTATTCTGTATAGCGCTGTGTCTAGAGAGTACACAACAGGATCAGCGACAGGAGCTGCGCCTTCAGTGACTGACACCCAGACGCAGAAGGCAGATAATGGCGTCCAGACAGACGGACAACCTATGACACATTCCCTTGCTTGTCTGGCAAAAAGTCCACTTAGCTGTGTGTGTGTCTGGGATTGGCTGACATGCTGGCCCACCCCACTATACGCACGCTTAAGGAAGGAAGACAAGAAAAAAAAAATGGCGATCGCCATTATCCCAGCAGCAGTGATCTGCTATGCGCTGAAATTTCATAACAGTGTGAGTCACAGAGTGACTTACACTATTACAGCGAAAAGCCAGCTACTAATTAGCTTGGCTTTTTGCTGCTAGAACCGTTCTCGAACGTAACTCGAGGTATCGAGCTTTTAGCAAAAAGCTCGAGTTCTAGTTCTATCTAGAACACCCCCCAAAATCACTCGAACCGCGAACTGGAGAACCACGAACTGCGCTCAACTCTAGTTAAGATATTTTTAGGTCTAGTCTTGACATCATCTTCTGCATCTTTCTCAGTGGTGGTTGGTTTAAGCCTTCCTTACCTTGTCATGTTTCTGAGCACTAAACATTCATTGCAGTTCTAGGATAGGACAGCAATGCAAGACATTAGGTTCCTTGCTGTTTCAGATTTTATCTTTCTCAAATCTTTGGCATGCATAGTGCTTTTTCAAGATGTTTTTTTTTTTTTCAAATTATTGTCTATGATCACAAAACTTCAAATGTACGGTAATCCTTTTTTGACCATACCTCAATATGTTTGCAATTTCAAGAGTGCTGCATCCTTCTTTAAAACCTTTAACAATTTCTGACTCTTCAAAGTTAGTTCAATCTTTGTTTTGGCCTACTTACCTGAGGAAAATAAGCTGCCTAATAATTTTGCCTACGATGATAAAGGGTGTTGAAATTATTAGGCCACACCATCTCTCACACAAATACACATCATGTGATATGTTTCAAACCAATAAGCATTGAAGTGTCTACAGCTTGGAGGTGAAAAATCTGCATATAAATAATGCTATGGTCAAAATACTCACTTGACTTATAATTAATGATGTGCGGACCCAAACTAAAAAAGTCCAGATCCATGCGGGTCAAAAGTATCTGAGCACTGACCCCAGGTCTACTACTTCGGGGACTTCGGGGGTCGCTCATTATCCTTCATACATATGCATTGCTTCCCACACCCACTGGCAATCTAAATTTCTCGGATTTGTTGCAGTCAGATGCAACTTCAAATGTAAAAAGTAAATATTAGTCATTTTTGTATTCAATCAGGGTAACTGGAGCTTCCATAATACAGATGCACCACACTGTCTATATGTGTGCTGCGTGTAAAAAATGTTACAGTTTTAACCCTGTCACGATATCGGCCGTACATGTACAGTGCAATTCGGAAGCAGGTGTAGGGAGCGAGATGAGTTCACACCATACTCAGCAGGTGTTGAATGTGTGTTACTCTAAGAGTGTGTTAAGCCCACACATATATATATATATATATATATATTGTGATTATGTTTACTATGAATGTGGTACTGCTCTCTGGTAGATAATCAGGTGTTGCTGACAGGGACAGTGAAGCAGCAGACAGTTAAGTGCTGTGGAAATCCCACAATTGGAGGAGTCAGGTGTAGTGTACAGCCAGGCTTGATCCAAGTTTCAGTTAGTGAAGATTATAGCAAGAAGTAGAGCAAGCTGCATCTGAAAGAGGTATTGCCAGGAGTGTTCAAGCCAACTAGATACCTGAGGTCAAGGAAAGTGGCTCTCTTTGGATGAGACAGTTCAACTGGACTCTCAGGATCAAACTAGGCAATCTGTACTACTTCGGAAGGATTCCAGTGTTAGAACAATGAATTATCCCTTTCCACAGTACTGAGTACAAGGCACCAACCCATGTATGCTTGATAGTGACTGACTTTAGCAGAACTAGTCCTAAAGAAAAGGTATGGCACAGATTTGGCAAACAGGTGGACATGGAACCCTCAAATAAACAAGCTTTGTCCATTGGTGGTCAAAACCATTAATAGTATTCGATCCCTGTGGATGGACTTCGACAATGGCCGTGCGGGTTTCTAACACTTTATTAAGTGGAATTGTGGTGTCAGAGAGTGAGGAAGAGGTCATACAAAACACAGCAAAACGCAGGAACCATGGAGCAGTCTGTAGTAAAAGTGTTTTTTGAGGAGAAATGTACCATACGTACAATATTCAAGTGTTGTGCCCACAGTAATGATGTTACTGAGACTATTGAAAAATAAACTAAATTTGTGTCTGTAAAGCCCTGGTAAAAAAAAATCCTGGTCAGACTGAGGGCCTAAGCAGAGGTATGGCTTGCACATACAAAGTCCACACACCCCACCAAGAGCACCGCCACAATCATTACCCCCTTGCTCTATGGAGTGGGCTGGGGTGGTGGGCCAAAGAGCGAGAACTCCTGAGCTGATGCAGTACTTGTCTCTAACAATAGCAAGTGGAACAGAGCTCCTCCCACTATTGTTAAGCTGTTAAATCATCCTCTTGTCAAACTCTGACAGTGTGTTTTAACACACACCATTTTAAGTCCTTAAGGAAACTATTAAAAACAGTGAAATGTAAAAAAATGTTTTAAAGAATATGAAATAAATTGAAACACATAAAAGTTTAGATACTCTCTTCTGCCCTATTAAAATAAAGATATTAGTTAAAAAAAAATGCACATATGTGGTATCCCCACATTCAGAAATGTCCACTCCACATCAAAATGTAAAAATGGTTATTATGATCAATAAACACTGTAAGCAAAAAAAAGTCAAATGGCAAAACAACCCCTCCACCATTTTTTTTCTCCCAAACTTTTAAAAAAGTGTCCCCAAAAATGTGAGAATTCTTGCATTTTTTCACACTTGGAATTTTTCTTCATTTTCCAGTAGGCTATGCATTACAATGATTAGTATTATTTAAAACTACATCTCATCCCCCAAAAAAATTCCCTCATTTGTTTATGTAGTCAGATAAAATACTGGGAAGATGGGGGGAGGGGGTGAAAATGCAAAAACAAAAATTAGCTGCTTCATAAAGGGGATTAAAACAATGTAGTTAAATAATTATATAATAGTACACTTACAGTGATGTATGACATTTATGAAATCTTCAGAATTTTCCATACTTCTGAATAAATTTGACCTTAAAAATACTGTACATCAGATTTTCAGAGAAGTACGAAAAGTAGATAGTAAGAAAAAAATATACAAGTGAGGAAACTAATCCACTGCCACATTTCTGTGAGTAGCAAAAGTATGTGAGCCTTTGTTTTCAGTATGTGGTGTACCCCTGTTGAACAGCAAATATTGCTTTGAAAATTTGATAGGAATTTTAGTCCATGACTTTCCTTCTTTTGAGTCATTGTCTTGCTTCATCATCCACATTCTCTTGAAACTCAACTTCTGGATATATGAACTGACATTTCCTTTTAGAATTTGCTAATATAAATCAGAAATCTTTGTTTCATCAATGATGGTAATCTTTTCTAGCCAAATTCAACAAAACAAGCCAAAACAGTGATACCACCACTACCAGGTTTCACAGATGGTATGAGATTTGTTTGCTGTAATGTAATGCTTTTTTTCCAAATATAATACTTATCAATTAAACCAAAAAGCTCTATTTTTGTCACATCTATCCACAGAATATTTTTGACTGGTCTTCTAGTTTGTTCAGGTGATCTTTATCAAACTGTAGACTGGGAGCAATGTTCTTTTCTAGAGAAAAGGTTTCCTTATTGTAATTATGCCATATGTGTCCTCCAAGGTGGACTCATAAATGTTAACATACTGTATACTGTATGTTTATATGAGGAAAGACTTTTCTTGCTTAGAAGTTACCTTGGGTTCCTTTGTGACCCTGTAAACTATTTTACGCCTTGCTCTTGGAGTGAAATTTGTCAGTTGACAACTCCCAGGGAAAGTTTTAATGGTTTGAAATGTCTTCAATTGTACACAATCTGACTGAGTGTGGATTGCTGAAGTTAATGTTATAAAGGAAAAGAGGGCACCACATCAGATAGTCGGAATCAGTCCATATAACACAACAGGGAATTAGCAACACGTGGAAAGAAAAAGTGGTGTGTAAAAAATGGGATCACCAATGAGGTATCAACAATCAAAAAAAATAATTTTATTGATAATAAATAGAGACAGAAATACAACACTAAAGCACACATTAAAAACTTTTGAAAACACACTCCATAAAGTGAGGAAGATGACAGGTTTGCATACAATAAGGCATAAACCCCTATTCTTTCCGCCTTCTAGGGAAAAAATATGTGCTATATACAGGTAGTCTATATGAAACAGGCCATAAAAATAGAAGCAAGACACTCTGTGAAACACAGGAAATAAGCAAGCAGAGATAAAGCAATGCAATGAAAAAAGCACTGATAATAATATAATATTCAAAGTATACTTATGAATACCATCCCTGCAGATGAAACAGAGCGATAACGGCCAAGGACTGAGCCCACAGAATTGTCACAGAGCAGCAATGTAGGAGGAGGGAAAGGAAAGATACCCCCCTATGCGTATCGCCACACCAGTAAATGGGGTGTTGACAACTCCTAGGGAAGGTTTTAATGGTCTGAAATGTCTTCAATTGTACACAATCTGTCTGAGTGTGGATTGCTCAAGTTCAAATTCTTTAGAGATGTTTTTGTGAAATATCCCAGCTTGGAGAGCATCAAACAACTCTTCTGAGATCCTCAGAATTCTTCTTCGTTCAGGCCATGAAAAACTTTTACATTCTGTACATGTGTTGTGAAGATTACATTTTGAAAGATCCTTGTTCCTTAAATAAAACAAGTCACCCCCTGAGAATTGATTGTCATTGAAGATTCAGACTTTAGTTTCACTATCAAATTATCTGTTAAGTCTAAAAGTTCATTTATTTTTTTACAAATTCAAACGTTATTTTCGTCATTTTTTTAAACAAGAGAAATGTTGGGCAAAATTTGATGTCATTTTAGCTCAAACGTCTATAGAAATATGGAAACTGTTGAAGGTTCACAAACTTTCAAGCACATCTGTTTTAACATTGACTACTGCAAATGTACTTTTAACCAGTTTTAAACAGCAGACAATTTTTAATTTAGATGTTATAAGGCTAAAAGCATAAAAAAATGTAATGTGCTTCTACATACAAATTACTTCAAACATTTTCATACTATAATTTCGGAAAACTCATAGGAAAAATGTAATGAAAAATGAAATGTGTTTCAACATAGTAATATACACAGTCTGCCTTGTGTCATTTTCTGTGGCTGACACTATGTTTAAGGCAATTCTTTGCACAGCTATTACGCAAATGGCTGCATTTCATAAAGGCCATTATGGTACCCTAGGAAAAATGCTTTTGAAAAGGATTGAATGTGTCTCATACAGACACATTTTAAAATGGAAATTGTGTGGGCTGTTTATTAGATCTCCTGATTACAATATTTTTTCCTTTTATGCAATAGCAACTGAAAGTGAAGCACAGAACTAAAATGATTTTTCTAGTTTAATGTCTATACAAATATGAGCAATGCAAACACTACTCAGAAATTATTATCTTCAACGAGATATGATAGTTTACTTGCAGTTAGGTTTTGTTTAACTTTGTTAAATTATATTTAGCAAACTTTATTTAACCCCTTCATGACCTTAGACACACCGGTACATCCTATCTGTTGGGTACTTCCCGACCTTGGACATACCAGCACATTCCGGAGATCACGTGTGGACAGAAGCTGTGCCCACGCGATAGGTATTTCCATATTCAGGAGAAATTGTGTAACGTATTATAGGTCCTTTTTATCTATTCTGTAGTGCTCGGTCCTGGTCTCAGTGTTGCACCCCCACATGCCCCCCGCTGCCAAGCCTTAATGGGGCGCCACTTTTCTCACTTTCCCGGCAGTCCCACAAGCCCCTTTCCTGCCCCGGGGTCTTCCTGCTTCCAAGCCACATGCAGGCCTTCTATGAGTGCCTGTAGGGTGTACACACATCCACGCCCCCTTTTTTAAAATGCTGGCGTTCTATTACCCAGAAGTGATCCCTGAGATAAGCTATTACCCTTAAGCTATTTAAGATCACCTTCCCTTACAGGAGGCGCCTGAGCAACATTGCCTATTAGTTAGTGCGTTGCTAGTTCTCAGGTCACATTATGCTTCTGTGTCTAGTTCAGCTTGTCTTGTCCCAGTACTAATTTTGTGCTCCTCTAATCTGTATCTCATCGTAGAGCCGGATTACTACTAGAGATGAGCAAACCGGTCGTGGTTCAGCTCGAGCTTGGTTCGTCGAATGGAGGTCTAGTTCGAGTTTGGTTCGGCGAACCGGTTCGGCAAACCACTTGAACCCATAGGAAACAATGGGAGGCAATCACAAGCACATTAAAACACCTAGAAAACACCCTCAAAGGTGTCCAAAAAGTGACAAACAACTCACAAACACATGGAAAAGTGACAAGGACAAATACTCACACGAAAACAGGAGAGCTAGACAAGGAAAAAGAGGAGGAGACACAGATATAGGCATGGCATGCCCTTCTAAAATGATGTAAAAAACCGCAAGGTAAATCAAAGCGGAGTCTCCCTTGGGCCACACAGACACCCTTTTAGTGGCAGCACTTGTGCCCCAGTTGTACACTTCACAGGTAGATTTGCATCAAGCACATTCAAAAATATGCCATCCTTAACTGTCCTCAGGATGACACCGGGGTGGGTAGCAAAGTCTTTGCTGATCCCCGATCTGTTCATCTTGAATCATTTTTAGAAACACTGCAACAAGGGTCACTCCAAGCGGAGTCTCCCTTTTTTCCAAAAATAGGGCCACACGGACACCCCTTCAGTGGCAGCACTTGTGCCCCAGTTGTACACTTCACACGTAGATTTGCATTAAGCACATTCAAAATACACAAGCATTTACTCTCCCCAGGATGACACAGGGGTAGTAAATTCCTTGCGGATCCATGACTTGTTTATTTTGATGAACGTTAGTCTGTCCACATTGTCACTGGACAGATGCGTGCGCTTATCTGTCAGCACACACCCAGCAGCACTGAAGACACGTTCAGAGACAACGCTGGCAGCTGGACACGACAAAATCTCCAAGGCGTAAGTGGAGAGCTCTGGCCATTTTTCAAGATTTGAAGCCCAAAATGAGCAAGGCTCCATTTGCAAAGTCATGGCATCAATGTTCATTTGGAGATACTCCTGTATCATCCTCTCCAGCCGTTGACTATGTGTCAGACTTGTTGTCTCTGGTGGCCTTGCAAAGGATGGTCAAAAAAAATTATGAAAAGATTCAATAAAATTGCAGTTACCAGCAGCAGATACGGTGCTGCTGGTACGGGTAGACTAATAGTGTGGCAAGCCAGTACTCATCATCACTTCTAATTTTGACAATACGAGGGTCATGTTGGAGGTAGTGCAGCAAGAAGGTGCTCATGTGTCTTGCACAGCCATGCGGACCAAGTCCACGCTGTGTTTGTGGCATAGAGGTGCTAACCGTTCTTTCTTCCTCTGACATCTCCCCCCAACCTCCTTCAACTGAAATTTGACCAAGGTCTCCCTCATCCGCTGAGTCTTCCATGTCCATGGACAGTTCGTCCTCCATTTCTTCATGTTCTCCTGCACCTTCCTCAACAATTCGCCTGCTACCATGCGCCCTTATTGATCCCTGTCCACCATGGTCCCATGCCTGCCGCCTTGGTGATTATGAACGTCTGGACCTTGGTGATGTTGTTGTCCCTTGTGCATATGAATACTCCTCTAGTTCCTACCCTTCCTGTTGTCCCACCCCCTGACTCCAAATAGTGTTTAGCGTGTGCTCCAGCATGTAAATGACTGGAACTGTCATGCTGATAATGGCATTGTCTGCGCTAAACATATTCGTCGCCATGTTGAAACTGTGCAGAAGGGTGCATAGGTCCTTGATCTGAGACCACTCCATCAGGGTGATCTGCCCCACCTCTGCATCTCGTTGGCCCAGGCTATACGTCATGACGTATTGCACCAGGGCTCGGCGGTGCTGCCACAGTCGCTGTAACATGTGGAGAGTCAAATTCCAGAGTGTCGGCACATCGCATTTCAGGCGATGAACCGGCAGACCAAAAGACTTCTGGAGCGATGCAAGTCGCTCAGCTGCGGCGGTTGAATGGCGGAAGTGAGCAGACAGTTTTCGTGCCCTGTTCAGAAGGCCATCTAGGCCGGGATAGTGTGTTAAAAATTGCTGGATAACAAGGTTTAACACGTGAGCCATACAAGGCATGTGTGTCACCTTGCCCAGGTGAAGAGCTGCACCCAGGTTTGCAGCATTGTCGCACACGGCCTTACCAGGCTGCAGGTTGAGTGGAGACAACCATTTACCAAACTCAGTCTCCAGAGCTGCCCACAACTCAGCTGCTGTGTGACTCTTATTTCCAAGACATTTCAAGCTAAAGACCGCCTGATGCCGTTGCGCTCTGCTGCCAGCATAGTAATGAGGGGTGTGTGATTCCTTCTGCGCAGTTACAACGCTGGTGACCTCACCAGGCAGGCTTGGCGCGGAGGTGGAGGACCCAGACGAGGTTGAGGAGGAAGAAGCAGTGGATGAACTTGGACAGACAGAGGACTGACACACAAGTCGTGGGGACGGCAAGACTTGTGCAGCAGACCCTTCACCATCTATCACCATAGTTACCCAGTGCCCAGTCAGCGACATGTAACATCCCTGTCCATGCTTACTGGTCCAAGTATCGGTGGTGAAATGCACCCGTTCACACACAGAGCTTCTCAAGGAAGCGGTGATATTGTGTGCGACATGCTGGTGTAGCGCAGGCATACCTTTCTTAGAGAAGTAGTGGCGACTGGGCATCTGGTACTGGGGCACAGCGACAGACATAAGGTCTCTAAAATCCTGTGTATCCACCAGGCGGAAAGGCAGCATTTCGGTAGCCAAGAGCTTACAGAGGGATAAAGTCAACTTCTTAGCTTTGTCATGGGTCGCAGGAAATGGCCTTTTTTTTGTCCACATCTGAGGGACAGAGATCTGGCTGCTGTGTGTAGACGGTGGTGAGTAGGGTGTCCCTGGAAAAATGCAGGTTTGTGAGGAAAGTGCAGGCATAGGCATGATGTTGCCTTCATCCAACGTTGGTGCTATTGATGTCTGAGAGAGCTGTACACACACACTTGTTTCCCCTTCCAAACCAACTGACGACCTAAAAATCAAACTGCCTGTTGCGGTTACAGTGCTGGAAGTTGTGCGTTGAAAACCAGATGTGACAACTGTCCCCACAGTCCTAGAAGATGAAGAGCGCGCGGATGCACTGGAAGGGGCAGGCGGTGGATGGTCCGCTCCGCTAGGCCGCATTGCAGCACGGTGAGCTTCCCACTGGGACATATGATATTTATTCATGTGACGATTCATGGAAGAAGTTGTGAAACTGCTGAGGTTTTTTCCTCTAGTAACAGATTCCTGACAAATTTTACAGTTCACATGATTTGGGCGATCCTTTGCAAGGTCAAAAAAGGACCAGGCTAGGCAAGACTTAGAGGACATGCGACCTGCTGAGCCACCCCGACTAGTGCTCAGAGGCAGAGTGGTGGCTGAGGATGCAGTTGTACACGTGCTACCAGTACTCCTCCTCTGTCCAGGAAGGCGCAAGGTAACTTCGTCGTCAGTTGCATCCTCCTCCACCGCCTCTGTTGACCTCCTCGAGTGCCTGACTGTGGGTTGACAGTAGGTGGGATCTAGAACTTCCTCATCAAGCGTTGTGTTTGCTCTCCCCTCACACTCAGACCGAGCCTCTTCCTGATGTGAACCAATATTTAAGTTGTCATCCCAATCTGGTATCTGCGTCTCATCATCATCAGTATGTTCCTCATTGTCTATAACAACAGGTGTTACAGTTTGTGAATAAGGGTCAAATTTATGCTCAGAAACTTGGTCATCACAGCCTGAATCTGAGTCACAAAGGTTCTGGGCATCACTGCAGACCATTTCCTGGTCTGTACTCACTGTAGCTTGGGAGCAGACCTCTGATTCCCAGGCTATAGTGTGACTGAACAGCTCTGCAGACTCAGCCATCTCTGTTCCACCATACTGTGCAGGGCGGATGGAGACTTGAGAGCTGGGAGAAAGCAAGTGTGATTGGGATGACAACTCAGAGGACTGTTTTTTTTTAGATGTGGTAGTTGAGGTGGAGGAGAGGGCACTTGTTGGACCACTTGAGATCCATTCAATCATGTTCTTTTTTTGGGCATCATCTACCTTTGTTCCAGTTGTTCGTGTTCGTAAAAAAGGGAGCACATCGGATTGTCCACGGAAAGTAGTAGACATCTTACTTTTGCTGGAAGATGGCCTATCTTCATCAGATGTTAATGGAGCTTTGCCACCTTCCCCACGGACACAAACCTTTTTCCTTTTCCAACACGCCTGTTCCCCTTTCCACCAGCATCTGTCATTTTGCCACTCATTTTGATTGCGACAAGATTGTCCACTTAACATGTGGTAGTAAAAATTGAGAGGTGGTGTAGATTGCAGAGGTGGTCTAGCTTTATTGACAGCAGAAGAAACAACACAGACTATCCCTGACAATGCAACTATGGCCCTTAAACTGGCAGCACAGATTGCTATTATAATAGCTTAGTAAAAATGAGCTTGAGGGTGCAATGCAGAGGTGCTGGAATTTCTTGGCACCAGTAGGACATCAATGAAGTCCAACAGCCACTTTTAGGATGCCACTAAGTTTCCTCAGTGTTTGCTATTATTATGGCTTAGTAAAAATGAGCTTAAGGGTGCAATGCAGAGGTGCTGGAAACTGCTTGCACCAGTGGGACACTAATGAAGTCCAACAGCCACTTTTAGGATGCCACTAAGTTTTTTCAGTGTTTGCTATTAAAATGGCTTAGTAAAAATGAGCTTGAGGGTACAATGCAGAGGTGCTGGAAATTGCTTGGCACCAGTGGGACACTAATGAAGTCCAACAGCCAGTTTTAGGATGCCACTAAAGTTTCCTCAGTGTTTGCTATTTTAATGGCTTAGAAAAAATGAGCTTGAGGGTGCAATGCAGAGGTGCTGGAAATTGCTTGGCACCAGTGGGACACTAATGGAGTCCAAGAGCTACTTTTTGGATGCCACTAACTGGCAGCACTCTTTTCAATTAAAATGGATTGCAAAAATGTGCAGGAGGGGAGAATGCAGAGGTGGTGGGACTTGGTTGGCACAAGTGCCACAATAATGGAGGGCAGCAACCACTCTTTGGATGGCACTAACTGGCAGCACTCTGCAATTAAAATGGCTTTGCTAAAAAGGGCAGGAGGGTACAGTGGCCGGGTTGTGGGTCAGTGTACAGGAAAGGAAGCCTCACTTTCTATCCCTCTTAATGGTGAAATGCAGCAAGGAAGTCCCTGAGCTTAGCTACACAGACGCTGTTATCTGTAGCTGTTAACAACTGTTTCCACGGACCTGACTGTCACCTATGGCTCTGAGCAAGATGAAATGAGCCCTGAAAAGGGCTGAATTAAACTTCTATCCCTAATCTGTATAGTGCTGTGTGTAGAGCGTACACAGCAGAATCGGCGGCAGGAGCTACGTCAGCGGTGACTGTCACCCAGGCGCAGAAGGCAGATAATGGCATCCAGACGGGAAAATGGCCGTATTTATAATGCAAGGACATGTGACATGGACAGCCTATGACACATGCCCTTGCTTGTCTGGCAAAAAGTCCACTTAGCTGTGTGTGTGTCAGGGATTGGCTGACATGCTGGCCCGCCCCACTACACACGCGCTTAGGGAAGGAAGAAAAGAAAAAAAAAAAGGCGATCGCCATTATCCCAGCAGCAGTGTTCTGAATGCACACTATACGCTGAAATTTCATAATAGTGTGAGTCACAGAGTGACTTACACTATTACAGCGAAAAGCCAGCTAGTAATTAGCTTGGCTTTTTGCTGATAGAACCATTCTCGAACCTAACTCGAGCTAACGAACTTTTAGCAAAAAGCTTGAGTTCTAGTTCGATCTAGAACACCCCCCAAAATCACTCGAAATGCGAACTGGAGAACCATGAACCATGAACCGCGCTCAACTCTACTTACTACCACCACCTCCATGCTAGCACGTTTGAGCCATTAACTCCATGCTGCCACATCTGAGTCACTATCTCTGTCCTGCCACATCTGAGCCACTACCTCAGTGCTGCCATGTCTGAGCCGTCACCTCCTTGCTGCTACATCTGAGACACCACTGCTGTGCTGCCTAGTCCGAGTTACCACCTTTGTGCTGCCACATTCGAGCATACCCACACCGGACAATACGAGACTACCAGTCTGCCAGAGCCGACTCTACTGGTCCTGGCTGTTGTGCTTTTAGGCACCCTGAAGCTTCGCCTGACAATCCCTGTATAGGGGTTAGCTCCAGGTAAACTCCTTCAGGGAAGTCTAGTGTATGGCCCAGTGGGTCCACTCCTGGACGCTTGCCACCCCTCGGAAACCGTAACAATTCACTCTGTGAAAAATTGGAAATCTGGGGATAAAACAACATTTTAGTGGAAAATATGTGATTATTTTTCTTCACTGCCCAATAGTATAACAGTTTGTGATACACCTTCAGTGTCAATATGCTCATTAAATAAAGTAAATCAGTAAATTCATTGAGGTGTGTACTTTGTACTTGGGGATTATTTCTGCTGTTCTTGAACCTTATGGGCTCTGTCAATGTGAAATGGCACCCGCAAACCATTCCAGCAAAATCTCCAATACAGCACTCCTTCCTTTCTTCACTTTGTACTGTGCATCAAAGAAGTTTTTGACCACATTTGGGGTCTTGATAAATTCAGGAGAAATTGCACAAGAAATTGTATGGTCTGTTTTCTCCCACAAAAATGTATTTTTAATTTTCATGGCTCAACATTATAGTTTCCTGTGAAGTACCTGGAAGTTCAAGATGCTCACCACATATCTAAAAAACGTCCTTGAGGGGTTTTGTTTCCAAAATGGGGTCACTTGTTAGAGGGTTCAACTGTTTAGGCACAACAGAGGCTCTGCAAATGCAACATGGCATCCGCTAATGATTCCAGACAATTTTGCAATTAAAACATTAAATTGCGCTTCCGAGCCCTTAGTGCACCCAAACAGTAGTTTCCACCAAATTATTTGTTGCATTTTCTCCTTTAACTCTTGTGAAAATATAAGATTTGGGATTGAAGCAACTTTTTGTGGTAAAAATGTATTTTTAATTTTCATGGCTCAACATTCTAGAAGCACATGCGGTTTCAAGGTGCTCCCCACATGTCTACTTAAGATCTTTGAAAGGTTCGGTTTCCAAAATGGTTTCTACTGTTTAGGCACATCATGAGCTCTGCAAAAGCAAACATGTCATCCGCTATTGATGCCTCTCTGTTTGCCGCTATAAAATTCAAATTGCACTCATTCCCTTTGAAGCCCTGCCATGCAGCCAAACAGTAGTTTTTCATCCCATTTCTGGTATCAGCATACTCAGGAGAAGATGCACAATAAATTGTATCATAGATTTGCTCCTGTTACATTTGTGAAAATGCTAAATTTGGGACTAAAGTAACATTTTTGTGGGAAAAAGTAAAACTTTAATTTTTTCCTTCCACATTGCTTAAATTACTTTGAAGCAACTAAAAGGTTAATAATTAGTGAAAAGCGGATCCGGGGATATTCTAGGTTGCTGAAAGAACAAACTAAATGAAAATTTGAGTTTGATGGCCGAACTTGATCCGAACAATGAAACCCTTAAAAATCAACGAGACAAGAAGTTTGAGGCTGTAAAATAGCTGTAACATGACCATAGTAAGAACTAGAGTAAGAACTAGGGGGCTGCAAATGGAAGTTAAATGGTAGTAAGGGCAGAAGAGGTGTACATACTGTATTTCAGATACATGCAGTCGGACTCTTTTTTGGGCCTGCCAGTTAAGGTTCATCAATATTCATGGTTTTCCCACCCACCCTCTATGCCAGTGTCTGTGATTGGTTGTAGACTTCTTTACACACTCTCACCTTGTGTCCACATCTATGATTGGTTGCAGTCAGTTTGCTGCATAGTAGTGTAAAAATTAATGCATGCTTCCACCTTATTTTGATAGCCAGCATGGATAAAACAACTCCTAAAGGCTGCAGTCCTCACCTGTGAGCTTTACCATGGCTGGATATTAAAATAAATAAGGTAAATAATTTCTAAAAAAAGACGTAGGGTTCCTCCCATTTTTTCTATCTAGCCACGGTAAAGCAGGTAGCTGGGGTCTGCCTCGGAGCAGTCCCCAAAGAAAAAGCAAGCCCCCAAAATGCAACAATGGTGATGTAAGAAAACACAATACACAGATAAAAAATATAGATCAGCAAAGGTGAGCCCCGACTTACTAAATAGAACAGGATAGGACAGATAACTGATTGCGGCCAGCAAAAAACTCTGAAAAAATACCAATCTCCTGATAATAAAAAATATTGAGACCACACGGACTCTCCCCACTATATCAAGTACTCTTGTGCTTGACGTTTTAAAACAGAACTGCAGATATAATGGGAAGAAACAAAATCACAGAACAAGTAATTTTCTAAAGTGCAAATAATCCAAAACTGACCAGGCAGCAAGCTCCCTTTCTTGCTGTAGGAATGCCCTGCTCACAAAAGCAGAAAGAAAGATCCTCACATACAAGAAACCAAACACAGAATCAAATGGAATATGCAGAAACACTCTTAAGTGCAAATCCAGTAATTAAGCAAAGAAACAGTAGACGTATCTAGAGTAGATTCAGGCACCAAATAAATGGGAAAATCAGAAGGGAAAACTCACAACCATCTTCGGAAGCAGGCCGGAAGATTTATCACCGGCGACCGCCAGGCACAAAATGCTTACCTAAATAAACTAGGCTGATCTGCAATAGGATTTCTTGGATTCCCAATTAATTCCATCACCTGTCTGAATCACGGATTCCAACTCCGCTTCATTACCATTCCTGGCCACCAGAGGGAGCTCCACACCAGTATCCACTCGGATGACATTCACAACAGGTGACCATGCCTATTACTCCACTGTCCAGTCTCATAGGTACCCCATACTCAAGCTACAGAATTAATACAACACATACCCCCAACCGGTCCACACAATTGTCCTCAATGCTGCGAAGGGTGGTAAGTCCCAATCATATGCAAATGTTCTCACTGCCTGCAGGCCATACACAGGTCACATGTACAAACCGCTACTTAGTCTTATGTTCTATATGATGACATGGCAAAGCTATGAAAACGTTGTCTAATATACGTACGTGCAGTGCTTAATATATAAAAAAGTTAATAACATACGTAAAAAAAGTTATGAAAACAAAAAGCTGAAGAAGAAAAACAGGAAAGTCCTATACTTAACTGTCATCTGTAAGAAATGTTTTTTTTCTTTTTGCTCCTTTGACAGTTTTGTCTCTCTGGCGCTGAAGATCCAGCCATATAGCCAGCTTCAGAATGTCATAAGCAGGCTCTAATACAAACATTCTGAAAAATGCATGCACTCCTTACTTAGGTAACTGGTCACATCAGACTGTGGGGTGATGATGGCCCAAGGCAATAATCTGAATACTTTAGAGTTACAAATCCCTCCATTCTTGACAATGGAGAGAATTTTAAGCAAAAAGCAAATTGCACAGATGTTAGTTTTCACAAACATTTTCCAAATTTAACCATACTCGTGACTCCAGTCGCCATAATCTGATACTCCAAAGAAGTCTATGCAACTACTAAAGTGATGTAGTATATAGCAAAAGCAAACATGATTACAGGTTCCAGTCCCTAAAAATATAAGAAAAAAATAAAATAATATTTAAAAAATAACAAAGTATTAAATCACCCATTTCCCAAATCTAAAGTTAAAACAATAAAAATAATGTCTTTTTTGTATCAAAGCATTCTTAAAAGTCTGATCTAATAAGATATAAATTATTTTAGCTAATGAGGTTATTGTCATAAAGCCAAAAAAATTAAAATTATAACATTTTGCCGATTTAGTCACTCCTTAACCCCTCAAAAATGTCATAAAAATACTCAACTTTATTATATAATTTCAAAATACTACAGCTTGCCACTAGTGATGAGTGAGCCCCTGATGTGTGGTATCGGGAGACTTGCCCGAGCTTTTTGTAAAGTCCGTATTTGGGGTCAGAGATAACATGAACTTGCATCGGAACCCTGAGCTTGGACTTTACAGTTATGGGATGGGGCGGGGGCTGTAAAATAAAAAATATAGTTAATAATAAACATTGTAATTATACTTACTTGTCCTGCGACACATCCTGCAGACCCGTTCAGTCGCTGTTCACAAGCCTCTTTTGCTTCTGGGTCTAATCATTAACTTCTTGGAATTTGTCACTCGCCAGTTTTTGGCTTTTTTTGGTTGTGTTTGTGTCGCGGGCGGAGGGGTCGGGAATGCCGCTCGCCTGAGGGTTCGCTGGCGCTCGGGTCCGGTCCTTTTGCTCCTCGGTGGCTCGAGCACGGGGCCGGACCCAGGGCTCGAGCAGCGCCTCCTCGCCCACGAGTGAAAAGGGGTAGGTTTGTGGTGGGATGTCGGTTGTGACGCCACCCACGGGTTGTTGTGATGGTGGGCACCACCGCTGCTGGTGACGGGGGATCCCAGGAGGGATGGCGGAGAGCAGCTAAGGTGTTGACCCCTCCGTGGGTAGGGTCTGTTGGTCCCGGGGCCCCGGTTGGGGAGAAGGGAGGAGGGATAGGTGCAGATGCCGATGCGGGGAGGCAGCGTGGGCGCGGGTGCAACGTTGCGGTGCAGCGCGGTGCCGGATGGCACTGTTGCACTCACTCAGACACAGAAGGACAGAGTCTCTGGTAAACCAAATGGCTGGATGCACGGGGCCCGCAGCCAGCTTTGGTGTTCTCACTCTCCCCGGACGGGTTGATGGTGGCTGTCGTTTCCTGCACTTGTATTTGTGTTTGACTCCTATGGCTTCCATAGGTAGTCCCCTCCCCGGTGTGTACGTGTCGGGAGAGCCCGTTTTGCTCTCAAGCGCTGGCCCTTGGATCTTTGGCCCTTGGTGGTGGCTGTTATCTGGATGGGTTGGGCTGTTGCCTTCTGACGGGACTTGGTTGGGAATGAACCCCTGAGGTCCAGACTGCAATCAGAGAATTTGACCTTTATGGCGGCTCCTAGCCTAGTCGGGGTCTGAGTACCCTGCCTTGGTGCTTGGCTTCAATCTGCTCCCTGGTTCGGTACCGGTGGGCCACCGCCTGACCCCGGTCCTACGGTTCTGCTGACCTCCACCAACTCCTGCAGACGGCCACCACCGTCTTCCGACCTTGCTGATTTTACCTGGGCTTCGACCCAGACACACACAGTCTTTGCTCCTCTCACTTCCACCTCTCCACTTCAACTTCAACTTCAACTAACTTGCTTTTTCCCACCTCCAGGCCTGTGAACTCCTCGGTGGGCAGGGTCAACTGCCTGGCTCAGCCCCACCTGGTGTGGACATCAAGACTGGAGGGAGGCAACAAGGGTTTTGTTTGACTGATGTACCTAACCAGGGGAGGGGGTGTGTATGTGGTGTTAGTGTTCTGTGACCCCTGGGGGTCCAGGGTGTCCCACTTGCGGTGATGTCAGGGTTCACCAAAGTCAATGGCTTAGCCATGGACTCCATTGAACTTTGACTGTTACTGTCAGTGTCAGCCTGCTTCTCGCTCTGTATAGATGTTTGTCTGGGTCGGTCTGATCATTAACTTCTAGGAGTATTCACTGCACTGTTTGTCACTTGGCAGTTTTTGGCTTTTTTTGGCCATGTTTGCGGTGATGTCAGGGTTCACGAAAGTCCATGGCTTAGCCATGGACTCCATTGAACTTTGACTGTTACTATCAGTGTCAGCCTGCTTCTCGCTCTGTATAGATGCTTGTCTGTTCAGAGCAATGAAGCAGAGCTGACATTGCTCTCCCTGATTCTCGCTCTGTATAGATGCTTGTCTGTACAGAGCGATAAAGCAGAGCTGACATTGCTCTCCCTGCTTCTCGCTCTGTATAGACGCTTGTCTGTACAGAGCTACTGTATGAGAGCTATCAGAGACTTCATCCGAGTGTACAGCTGAGGCAGGTCAGTAACCTCGACAGACGTCACTGCAACACTACCGTAGCGTGAGTGCTTGTCGGCAGTGAGAGCACTGATGTCAGAGTCTGGGTTACTCGAGGGCACAGAAGACATCACAGAAGGTCCTGTAACCCTCGAGGTAACAACAACATTCACACCAGACTGGTCACATAGCTGTGACATCATGGACGGCGTCAGCTGTGTACTTGGGTGAAGTGTCTGACATCTCTCAGCTGAGTCTTTGTCAGCAGACCTGTGTTTGTCTCCTCGCACAGGTGTAGCAGAGCTAAAGAGATGCTCGCCTTTGGACTACATCGGAGAGGGATTTTTTTACAGCCCCTGGACCCGAGCTGGACCCAAATTGTAACACGAATTTCCCAGGAAGACTCGTGTTCCTGACCTTGTGCTCGAACACTATGTGTTCAGTACAAACCTCGAACTTTACAGTTCAGGTTCACCCATCACTACTTGCCACACAAAAAATAACAAGTGTTTTATAATGTTCCATGAAAACAAAATTACACATATCAAGAGGTAACGCAAATCCCATTTTAGCAGCTCTTTAATTTTTTTTTAAAATGAAAAAAAAATAAAATTCTGTACTCCTCTGAAGAATCATGTGGTCTAGTGAATTCTATTACACAGTCAATGCTGCATTTTTTTCCATCATTTCCCATCACTTTGAATTTTCTTTCCATATTGTTGTATATTACATGGTAAATTAAATGATCACATTTCTTAATTTCTTTTTTGTACACACTACATCTAATAATGCTCATGTTACCTAAGTGCGAGCCATTCAAACACTGCAAGTGTCTTAGGCCTGCAACACACATCCGTAGAAAACGTGCGTGTTTGGTCCGTTTCCGTATATACCGGAGACACGGCCAAACGTGCACCAATGTTATTTATTGTTTGAGGACACATGTGCGCTTTTCATTAAGGTCCGTGGGTCCGTGTGCGTGCTGCGTTTGTGTCTCCGTTTTGCACGGAAGCATGTCCGTTTTCAGCACGCAACACGCAGCACGGACCCAATGAAAGTCAATGGGTCTGTGCGCACGTCCGAGTGACACGGACGCATCTGTTTGTTCCCTGTACGTTTTGTGCTTTTTTCATGTGATGTCGGTCTTTTTTCTTTTTCTGTTTCGTTCTCTCCCTCAGTCCGTCGGTCGGTCGGTCTCTCTCTATATCTGTCGGTCAGTCTCTCTGTCTTATCTGTCCCTCTCGCTGTCTGTCGGTCAGTTCCCCCCTCTCTCATACTTACCGTTCCCCGATCTCCGGGGCGGCGCTGCACTGCTGTTATAAAAGCTCCGGCGGCTTTTACTATTTTGAAAAAGCCGGACGCTCATTAATCAATCTCGTATTCCCTACTTTACCCGCACACAGGCGCCTGTGATTGGTTGCAATCTCACACGCCAACCACGCTGTGTTACAGCTATGTCACTGCACCCAATCACAGCAGCCAGTGGGCGTGTCTATACTGTGCAGTAAAATAAATAAATAAATAATTTAAAAAAACGGCGTGCGGTCCCCCCCTATTTTAATACCAGCCAGATAAAGCCATACGGCTGAAGGCTGGTATTCTCAGGATGGGGAGCCCCATGTTATGGGGAGCCCCCCAGCCTAACAATATCAGTCAGTAGCCGCCCAGAATTGCCGCATACATTATATGCGACAGTTCTGGGACTGTACCCGGCTCTTCCCGATTTGCCCTGGTGCATTGGCAAATCGGGGTAATAAGGAGTTAATGGCAGCCCATAGCTGCCACTAAATCCTAGATTAATCATGTCAGGCGTCTCCCCGAGATACCTTCAATGATTAATCTGTAAATTACAGTTAAAAAACACACACACACCCAAAAAATCCTTTATTAGAAATAAAAAACACGAACAAAGTTCCTCATCACCAATTTATTAACCCCGACAAAGCCCTCCATGTCCGGCGTAATCCACGGACCTCCAGCGTCGCATCCAGCTCTGCTGCATGCAGGTGACAGGAGCAGCAGAAGACACCGCCGCTCCTGTCACCTCCACGCAACAAATGAGGTGAGTATCGTGATCAGCTGCTGTCAGTCAGGTAACTCACGGCCACCGCTGGATTAACCTCAGTGACAGCTCAGCTGATCGCGATAATGAGCGGCCGGCTTTTTCAAAATAGTAAAAGCCGCCGGAGCTTTTATAACAACAGTGCAGCGCCACACCGGAGATCGGGGAACGGTGAGTATGAGAGAGGGCTGCTCAATTCAGTCACTCAGGGGATTAGCGGTCACCAGTGAGTCCATCACGGGTGACCGCTAATCAGTACGCGGCACACAGACAGAGCCGCAGCATGACAATGAAGTTGGGTGAAGTTCACCTGAGTTCATTCTCATTGCGCAACTCTGTCTGCTGTCTGCCGACATGTATCAACGACATTGTGCATCACACACACACACGGAACATTTTACACGGACAACACACACACATGTCAGTTATTTCACTCACGCACACACGGACATTCCACACACACATACGGCTAGCATACAGGATACACACGCAGGCCACACATACCATAAAAACGGACCTAAAAAACGGAAAACGGACCCGAAAAACGGCCCGTTTTACACGGACGTGGTTTTAACGGATGTGTGTTTTCGGCCTTACACTGGGCCAAGCACCAAGCGTATTCGAGCACAGTGATGCTCGCTCTAATGGTTTGCATATGTAAAGCACCCGAACTCCGAACTCAAACACTAATTTTTTGTAATGTCTGTGTTCGGTACGAACAGTGAACTTTACTGTTCAGGTTCGCTCATTTATACTGTTGACACCGCAGAATTTCTGCACATATTAGGTAAATTAGATTATTTTTCTTTTAATTTTTAAGTGTATTATTTTACACATACTGTACTTTTATCACATATTGGAAGCTATGCTTTTTTTGTTTGTCTCTAATTTTGTCTCTTGTTGATGTGTAATGTTTTAAATAGAGCTACAATATTGTATCCTTCCTGGTAAATAATAATTATATGCTTTTTTGGTACATTTTTTTTTTAAAAAAATGCATATGTGTTTTTTTTACCTGCAGATATTCTGCATTTAATGCAATTCTATTGGAAAAATTCAGTGAAAGAAATTGAAAAATGGATTTCAAACAAGAACTACAGGACAGTTTACGCTGAGTAAAAAAAAAAAACAGAGTGGGCATGAGATTTCTATGAATCCCATCCATTTTTCTAGAATTGTAAGTCACATTTTTGACACAGCACAAATATGCAACAACAAAAACTCACTAAAAATATATTGTGGCTACACAGCCTTAGGCCCCCTTCACACGTCCGTGAAAAACACACACGTGTGTTACGGGCCATTTTTCGGGTCCGTGTCCCGTTTTTGTGTCCGTTTTTATGGTCCGTATGGCATCTGTGTGAATTGCGTATGCTAGCCGTGTTTGTGTGTGGAACGTCCGTGTGTGCATGTGGAATGAACGTGTATGTGTACGCGGAATGTCCATGTGGAATGTCCGTGTGTGTGATGCACAATGTCGTTTATAAATGTCGGCTGACAGCCGACAGAGTTGCGTGATGAGAATTAACTCGGGTGAACTTCACCCGACTTCATCCTCATACCGCGGCTCTGTCTGTGTCGAGTACTTATTAGCGGTCACCGGTGAAGGATTCACCGGTGACCGCTAATCTCCCAAGTGACTGAAGTTTCCGACCCTCTCTCATACTCACCGATCCCCGATCACCGGCGCGGCGCTGCATGGCATTCACACTGCTGCTGCGGCTTTTACTATTTTGAAAAAGCTGGCCGCTCATTAAACAATCTCGTATTCCCTGCTTTCTCCGCCCACCGGTGCCTATGATTAGTTGCAGTGAGACACGCCCCCACGCTTAGCCCCACGACACAGGTGTCTCACTGCACCCAATCACAGCAGCCGGTGGGCGTGTCTATGCTGTGCAGTAAAATAAATAAATGAATAATTTAAAAAAACGGCGTGCGGTCCCCCCCAATTTTAATGCCAGCCAAATAAAGCCATACGGCTGAAGGCTGGTATTCTCAGGATGGGGAGCTCCACGTTTTGGGGAGCCCCACACCCTAACAATATCAGTCAGCAGCTGCCCAGAATTGCCGCATACATTAGATGCGACAGTTCTGGGACTGTACCCGGCTCTTCCCGATTTGCACTGGTGCTTTGGCAAATCAGGGTAATAAGGAGTTAATGGCAGCCCATAGCTGCCACTAAATCCTAGATTAATCATGTCAGGCGTCTCCCTGAGATACCTTCCATGATTAATCTGTAAGTGACAGTAAATAAACACACACACCCGAAAAAATCCTTTATTAGAAATAAAAAACACAAACATATACCCTGGTTCAACAATTTAATCAGCCTGAAAAAGCCCTTCATGTCCGGTGTAATCCAGGATGCTCCAGCGTCGCTTCCAGCTCTGCAGCATGGAGGTGACAGGAGCAGCAGAAGACACCGCTGCTCCTGTCACCTCCACGCAGCAACTGAAGAGTGCCGCGCGATCAGCTGAGCTGTCACTGAGGTTACCCGCTGTCAACGCTGGATCCAGTGAGTAACCAGCGGGTAACCTCAGTGACAGCTCAGCTGATCGCGCGGCTGTCTTCATTTGCTGCGTAGAGGTGACAGGAGCGGTGGTGTCTTCTGCAGCTCCTGTCACCTCCATGCAGCAGAGCTGGAAGCGACGCTGGAGCATCCTGGATTACGCTGGACATGGAGGGCTTTTTCGGGCTGATTAAATTGTTGAACCAGGGTATATGTTTGTGTTTTTTATTTCTAATAAAGGATTTTTCAGGTGTGTGTGTTTAATTACTGTAACTTACAGATTAATCATGAAAGGAATCTCGGGGAGACGCCTGACATGATTAATCTAGGACTTATTGACAGCTATGGGCTGCCATTAACTCCTTATTACCCCGATTTTCCAAAGCACCAGGGCAAATCGGGAAGAGCCGGGTACAGTCCCAGAACTGTCGCATCTAATGTATGCGGCAATTCTGGGCGGCTGCTGACTGATATTGTTAGGGTGGGGGGCTCCCCATAACATGGAGCTCCCCATCCTGAGAATACCAGCCTTCAGCCGTATGGCTTTATCTGGATGGCATTAAAATTGGGAGGGACCGCACGCCGTTTTTTTTAATTATTTATTTATTTATTTTACTGCACAGTATAGACACGCCTACCGGCTGCTGTGATTGGGTGCAGTGAGACACCTGTCACTCAGTGTGGGGGCGTGTCTCACTGCAGCCAATCATAGGCGCCAGTGGGCGGGGAAAGCTGGGAATACGAGATTGTTTAATGAGCGGCCGGCTTTTTCAAAATAGTAAAAGCCGCCGCAGCAGTGTGAATGCCGTGCAGCGCCGCGCCGAACGGTAAGTAAGAGAGAGGGGGGGAAACTGACCGACAGACTGTGAGAGAGGGACAGACAGACAGAGAGACCGACAGAGAGACAGAGAGACCGACCGACGGACTCAGAGAGATTGACCGACATACACAGAAATAGAAAGAATGGCCGACATCACTAGAAATAAAAACAGCAAACGGACACGGACTATAGGTAGATGCATACGTGTTTACTAACGTGTGTGCACATACCCATAGACTTTCATTGTGTCCATGTGTGTGTGCTCCGTGCAGATAACGGACATGCATCCGTGCAAAACGCAAACACATATGGATCACGGACACGCACACACAGACAATGAAATAACGCACGTGTGACCACAATCATAGATTAACATTGGTGCATGTTTGTCCGTGTCTCCGGTATATACAGAAATGGAACAAACATGCACGTGTTTCACGGACGTGTGAAGGGGGCCTTTGGGGCACTTTGCACACTACGACATCGCAAGCCGATGCTGCGATGTCAGGCGGGATAGTCACCGCCCCCGCCGCAGCTGCGATATCATGGTGATACCTGGCGTAGCGAACATTATCGCTACGCCAGCTTCACATGCACTCACCTGACCTGCAACGTCGCTCTGGCCAGCGACCCACCTCCTTATTAAGGGGGCGGGTCGTGTGGCGTCATAGCGATGTCACACGGCAGGTGGCCAATAGAAGCGGAGGGGCGGAGATGAGCGGGATGTAAACATCCCGACCACCTTCTTACTTCTGCATTGTGGCCGGGACGCAGGTAGGAGATGTTCCTCGCTCCTGCGGCTTCACACACAGCAATGTATGCTGCCGCAGGAACGAGGAATAACATCGTAACATCGGTCATTCCCAATTCATGGAAATGACCGACTCTACACCAATGATACGATTACGACGCTTTTGCGCCCATTAATCGTATGAAAAATGCTTTACACACTACGATATCGCCTGCAACGCCGGATATGCGTCACTTTCAATTTGACCCCACCGACATCGCACCTGCGATGTCGTAGTGTGCAAAGTGCAACTTAGGCCTGAGTCACACAAGCGAGTGACTCGCGAGTCTCTCATCGGCATCACCCGGCACGGCCACACACTCTTCTGACAGGAGTGGGTTGGTTGCATGTATTTCTATGCAGCTGAGATGCTACTGTCTGAAGAGTGTGCGACCATGCTGGGTGATGCCGATGAGAGACTCACGAGTCACTCGCGAGTGTGACTCCAGCCTTACAGGGGATTTCCAGGCGTGAACACTGTCAAGATTCTCCATTCTGAGTAACAAGGAGATGACTGCAAAAATGTATAGTAGAAGCACAGCCAACTCTGCACAGTGCTCATGCCAGCTATAATATATAGCTGCCATCTGTCTGCAACAGCAGCATTTGGAGTTCTCATCGATCAGGACTTTTAAGCCTGCTTTACCCATTGCAATTTCGCATACGATATCGTATGCGATTTGCAACGCCCCCATCGTATGTGTGGCACGTTCAATTTGTTGAACGTACCGCACAAACGATTAACCCCCGTCACACTTACCTTCCATACGACCTTGATGTGGGCGGCGAACGTCCACTTCCTGGAGTGGGAGGGACGTTTGGCGTCACATCGACGTCACACAGCAGCCGGCCAATAGAAGCAGAGGGGCGGAGCTGAGCGGGACGTAAACATCCCGCCCACCTCCTTCCTTACGCATTGTGGGCCAGGAGCCACAAGACGTAGGTAAGATCTGTTCATCGTTCCCGGGGTGTCACACACTGCAATGTGTATTACCCCGGGTACGATGAACAACCTGACGTGCAATTCTAGAGAAAGGTACGATGTGTATGCGATGAACATTTTAACATGCAATCGCACGTACGTCACACACTGCAATGTAACTTACGATGCCGGATGTGCGTCTCTTACGACGTGACCCCGCCGACACATTGTAAGATACATTGCAGCATGTAAAGCAGGCTTTAACCTCTTAGATATTGCTGTCAATTGCTGATTGAGGCTTTTGAAGCCTGTGATCCGACTGCAAGTTAGTTTAGGCCAACATCAGCTTTCCTATGACAAGATCACAGGAAACAAATGAATGGTAATAACAACGGGAGGCCAACTAAACAGCCCCAATGCCTGTTATGTGATTTTCAGCCTATATCTGGGCATTATAGAAGATAATTATTTTTATTATATAGAGAATGTTCTGGTATTGCTGCATATAGTAGAAACTATCAGACAATTGTAGGTTCAAATCTCTCAAGCATACTAATAAATTAAAAAGTAAAGATAAAAAGTTTTTAAGAATGTAAAAAAAGATATAAAAAATTAAATCATCCCCTTTTCCCCAGATAACAATATAGAAATGTTAAAAAAATAAAAATTAGACATATTTGGTATCAAAGTGTTCAGAAATCTCGTTTTTAACAATACAAAAATAATTAACCTGATTAGTAAAAACTGGAAAGAATAATAAAACCGCAATGCCAGAATGGTGAGTATTTGGTTGCCACCACACAAACAAATAAATGCAAAAATAAATTATCAAGGAATTGAATGTACCCTAAAATAGTTCCAATAAAAGTATCACCAACTAGCCAAAATTGTGGATTGGAATTTTTGGGTGAAATTCACTTGGAATTTTTTTGCTACTTTCTAGTAAAATGTATGATTAAAACAGATAGTGTTTTTCAGAAGTACAACTAGTTCCACAAAAAAAAACAAAAAAACCACCAATCACCAGGATTTTTTTATGTAAACTAAAGCCAGCACTACACTGGCAGTATCATGGTGATTCTATACATACCTTTAGTTGTCAGATTGGACATATAGTTCTTAAAATACAGGCAAGTAAAGTTGCAGAAATGTGCAGCATTTTGATTGGCAGCAGCTGCTGAGCAGCTAATATATGGGTCGGGTTTTGCTATCTATTCCTGCCCCTGTCTGTCTGCCTGGCCTCTGTAGATATTAGATTATATAGGCTGCATTTCTAAAAATGCTTAATCACGTGACAGAAATGATTCATACCTGGAAGGAGCCCATACTGTCTAGCATCTACAGAGGTTAGGCAGCACACAGGGGCGGGAATAGATAGCAAAACCCCACCCACATATTACCTATTCAGCAGCTGCTGCCAATCAAAAAGCAGTGCATTTCTGAAACTTTACTTGCTTGTATTTCTAAAACTATACATCCAATTTGACAACTAAAGATATGTAAAGAATCAGCCCAATGGTGCCAGTATAGCACTGGCTTTAGTTTATATAGGAAAATCCTGGTGATTTGTGAGCTTTAAGAGGTTAATAGCACTTACGTTAAGGTCGAAAGGTTAAAAAACAACAATGATAATTATTATAGGCTACCATATGCATAACATATATATATATATATATCAGGTTGATGGTAAGTACAAATGAAGAACCACATTAAGGAAGTTTTAATTTCCTCAATAATAATAATATATCAGTTTTAAATTCTTAGTACATGGCTGTTGGATCAAGTCTCATTAAAAGATATGGAGATGAACATTTACATGAAAGAAACAATTTTTGTTGGTGACCTTTACAACTTGTTGAAATTCAGGCTTAATATCTAATATATAATCAGTTCTTAGCACTTACGGATTATCCAGCAGTAGAATGATTGGATTAAGCTCCTTCTTTGGTCTGTAATAAGCTCTGAGCGGAACAATAAAATTGTACAGTCCATTTCCAGCTGTCTCGGCTGCAACAATGATGACTTTATTTTTAAAACCATAGGCTTTAGCATCTTCATAATAGTTATGTTGACATCCCTAAAGAAGAAGTGAATGAAGTTAAGTAGATTATGTCCTTTAATACACAGTATGAATTGCCTTTCATCTTCCAGTATTGCGTATCAGCATAAAAAAATTAAACTTTGGAAATCAATAAACAAAAAGTAACAATATACTAATAAATACATGACAGTGATGTTAGTGTGCCGCCCCAGCAGCGGATCGAACCGCTCGGATCCGGTGGTGGTGTCTGTTCGTGGCTCGAGGGTCTCTGGACCCGGAGGCTTAGGGGCCACACTCCAATGCAAAGGGGGGTATTTACAGGGGATTTGGTATAGTTCGTGATGCCACCCGTGGTGTGCGGTAATTGGGAGTACCGCCGCTGCCATTGGGAGTACCCGGGGTGATGGAGTGGGGCAGCTAGGTGAATTTGCCCTCCACGGGTAGGGGCAGGCCCTGGGGACTCTGGATGGATGGTGCAGAGATGCGGTGCAGGGGTCAGTCTGGTACTCACTCAGCAATGAAGTAGACGCTGACAACAGGGTAAACTAAGTCTCTGAACGCCACTACCTCTCAAGTGGAGCTCATCTGGGTCCCGTCCCCTGCAGCGCTGCTGGTGGTCTGTACCCTGCCTCATGGCACCAAGTTTTAGATTGTCCGTTGTGGTCAGGTAGCTTGGAGCTATCCGGACCCCGCCCTTCACTGTGGCTAAGTGAAGGAGCCTGCTCCTAGTGCTCGCGCTTAGGATTTCAGTGGGCTGCTTGCTAGGAAAGCCCTATCCCCCTCGTTGCACTAGTGCCCCGATTCTGGAGCTGGTGGGAACAGTCCATAAAGGACCTGTTCTGCTCAGGTTAATTGCCGGGTTGCCGGGTTGCCTGAAGCTTCTCCCCAACCTAGGGTCCATGTACCCCGTCATGCCTTTGGTCCCGTACCGGTGATAGGACAAGGCTGCCAGCAGTCATCCTCGATGGGTCCCAGGCACCTAGCCTCAATCCCCTGCGACCGGGGGTCCGACTTTTCTAGGTCCAGACCATGACCACCATCTGCGATCTAGTTTTCCTCTCCCCTGGGGGCTCCAATTCCCAGCTTCCTCATAGCTCCTCACATCTCGAGGGCTACTCAACAACTGACTGACTTTGACACCTCCTACCTCCCTGTCTGACCCCTAGGTGGGCGGCCCTATTACTGCTTAAGTAGCCCACTGGTGTGCCTGACAGGTGTGGTGCAAAGTGTATGTAGGATTTGTGAATGCTGATGGAGGCAGCACTGCAAAATAGAACCATGAGGGGTTGAATACTGCACAGGGAGGGCAGTTTGTGCAGTACCCTGAGACGACCTAAATAGTCCAGGGGTGTCACATTAGCATGGAAAATAGTGCAGTAAATAATGACGTATATAACAGAATCAAAATAACTTGAGCAACGTAAAAGTAAATAAAATCAGGTAAGCGCAGTAAACAAAAAAAAATTCACAAATTTATAGTGCAGAGCATGGAAAAGCAGGTGACTTGTAGGGCTATTGGATAGTTCTTATATATAACTGTTTATAGCGATGCGCCACCAATATTCTGCTGAAGGACTGAAGAAAGCAAAGAAAAACTAACCCAGTGCTCAATGTGAGAAATCCTCATATATTAATGAAGATTACTTAGGAATTACCAAAGACGTTTTCTCACTACTGCTACAATAAGCTGAAAGATCTCCAGCTTTGTCTCCGGAGAATGGCTTATGTCAGATGCACTGTTTTATTATTATTTTGACATTTTAAAAGGTTCTTTTTTTGCTTACCTTATCTAGCCGTAAACAGCAAAAAGGAACTTTTTCTGGCAACAGATGACAAAAGTTTGGTGAGCTGCCTATATATGGTGAATTGGGAGGATAACCCTTAGTGTACCTGAAAGAAAAGAATGATTGTAAATACAAAAGCAAATCCAACTCTGCAGCAATACTCTGTGGGTACTAGGATGTACAGCAGCATTATATATTTGGTTATTTTAAATTCTATTATTACTTTATGATCTATACCTGAAAATGTAAGAATGCATTTTAAATAAAAACGATGTGAGCCCAGACTTATTATTTTCCTGGACCTAGGCCTTTGTTGTCTCTTCTACTGTTCTGCTCTCTACAAGACTGCTCCCACCAAATGTGAGCATAACCGCTAAACTTTTTGCCATACTCAGAGATTATGACTAGAGATGAGCGGACCCATGGAAGTTCGGGTTCTGAAGGTTCAGTACGACTTAAATAAAGTTCTATTCTGGACCCAAACTTGACCTGAACCTCATTGTAAGTCACTGATTGGGCCGTTTGGCTCTCCACCCACATACAGCCAGCCGTAAACAGAGCGCTTCTGGGGAGGACAAGTTGTTTTTTGTTTTCATTTTTTGTATGCACTGCATCCAATAATGCACCAAAATTAAAAAAACTCCCCTTAAGTTTGGTGTATAGAACATGTTAAAACAGAAAATAGTAGGTATGACATGTTCTAAAATCAAGGGTATTCTAGATGAGGTAGCCAATGAGGATGAGGAGAAAAACCTTTGTAAAAAGTAACATCCCATGCACATATGTCCTGTTGGATGTATAAAGAATCTGAACCAATTGTTTGCAATGGAATTATTCTCACCCACAGATGCAGGTGCCCAGACTGTTGGCTGAATCACAAAGTTTCATGCAGCATAATGATTAGCCCTGGATCAGCACCTAACAGTGAACATTTAAAAACACCTGATAGCAATACCACAGAAGAAATGCTACCACAGGCTTCCTGTATCCATTGTTTCAGGTGCCCCACATCCTGGATGCTGGATCTACGGTATTGCTCTTGGTGTATCAAAAGTTGGAGAAGAGAATAAAGTTGACAATTCAACACAATGGGTAGCACTTTGAGCACATTCTTTAGTGATTTACTGTGATTGCTCCATGTCACAAATGTGTCAATAACTCAATAATGAATAAAGCTACATTAAAAATGAGCAAACCACTGTTTTTCATGTGCAATTCTCTGTGTTTAACGTGTCACACGAACCCCTTCCCATTGAAAAAAGTAAAGTTGAATTCAAAATGGCGGCTTTGCAGATGGTCGCCATGGGCGTCACCGGGCCTCAAATGTTTGGCCCCTCCCATGTACTAATATGCTACAATATGCTACAAACGGTAAGGTGATATCAGCAACCACTTCCATTTTATCATGGTGTATCCATACTTATGGCCCACCGTGTACATAATAAAAACCCAAGGTCCTTATAAGGTGTTAAGATTCTATACATACAAAAGGACAACACATAACAAATTACAACCTGGAATTATTTAACAAAAACTAGCCAAAATATCAAAAACAGTGGGCGAAAAATTAAGTACACCCCATTACATACAGAACCACATTTAGCAGCCATAACTTGGATTATTCATTTTCTGTATAACTCTATCAGCCACTCACTTCATTCAGGAGGAATTTGGTCCTGTGTTTCTGTGACGCCCTGGCCGGGCCAGGTAGTCACAGATAGGGCCCCGCATTACACCAGTCCCCTAACAAGGTGACAGCAGCCAAACATTTAAACCCTAGTCACCCCCGTCAGTGATTGATGGACACACCAGGGGGCGGAGCCAGGCAGTTGAACACGCCTACCGAGGAGTTCAGAGAGCCTGGGGCAGGAAACACAGTCAGTTTAGTCTGGGAGTCTGTTAGTGGAGGTGAAGTAAAGTGGAAGCAGGCCTGTGCGTCAGGTCTGCAACTAACTGACAGGTGCCAGAGTAGGAGCCCTGGTACCTTTGGCTAGGAGGCATACGGAGGCCTCTGTCTGCAGGAGCCCGGAAGACGGCTCGGTAGAACCGAGGTGGACTGGGACAGGGTAGTGGCCCTCCGGTACCGACCTGGGGAACCGACTCGGAAACCGGAGCACAAAGGGTGGTACTCAGACCCTGAAGCTAGGTCCAGAAGCTACTGGGGGCTAGCTAATTAAGTGATTGCAGCCAGTACTATAGGTTCTGTCCCACCCAAAGTCCCGACTGAAGACAACAGCCCAATGAGGGGGATAGAAAGCCACCGCCACGGAAGAGAGATCCCACGGGTCAGCATGGGCATAGGGCTCCTTAGGCAACCACAAGCCGGGGAGCGGACTCCTGTAGTTGCAAGCGCAGGTAGTCCACCATCACAAAACAGGTGTGGGGAAAAGACAGAGACCACAAACCGGGTGGGGGACCAGACGGCAGCCAGCTGCAGGCACCGACCACCATCACCTTGGTTTACCAGAGACTCGTGTGTTTACTAATAGTGAGTACATCAGTGCCCTCCGGCCGCCCATCTCCCTGCTCCACCCAACTCCTCCAACGGGTCCCGGGGCCACCATCCCTACCCATGGAGGGGTTAACAACTTGCTGTGCAACATCTCCCCCGGGTGCCCCGTAACTGCAGTGGTGGTGTCCACCTTCACCACATCCCGTGGGTGGCGTCACGAACTTAACACGGCTCCGGCCGTACACCTACATCCCCAAACCGCCAACCCCTTTTTGATCGGAGTGACCGCAGGACCCTCGAGTCACCCACTGAAGGTCCAAACCCAAGCAGCTTGGTTGCCGAGCACGGGGCAGCACACTCCGATTTCTGGTGCTGTGAACAGGATACTTACCCATCCACTTACCTTGTGGAAGTGCGCCTTGAAGTGAAGTCAGCAGTGATCCGTTGTGAAATTTTCAAAATCCGCCATCTTGCAGCCATCTTTTGGCGTGAAGATTCCCTCCAGAATCTTCTTCCCCGCGAAAAGAGCGCGGAAGCTGAAGCCCCGCCTCCTGGGAACACGGCCGTACAGCAAATCCGGAAGTGGAAAAACGAAACTTACCGGCCGGCGAGAAGAGTGCCACGAAAAGACCAAGGGGGAAAAGCGGGAAGATGTCCGCACCTAACCCGGAAGGTGGAGTGGCACCAGCTGCTGGGGTGGCGGCGCCCGCAGGTGCGCCTGGTGACGGGAACGTGATGGCGCTCTCTCCGGTCGCAGGAGTGGGGAGGCCGCAACTCTGACGGTCACCCAGGTAATGCCGATCTCCTTGCCCTAAGTGCCCGGTGCTGCCTGGCTACCCCAGTACGAGGGGAAGCCTGATGCCTTGCAGGTGTTCAGGAAGAAAATACCTTGACCTGATGCCCAGCCAGGGGTGGCAAGTAGAGTTGAGCGCGGTTCGTGGTTCGTGGTTCTCCAGTTCGCGGCTCGAGTGATTTTGGGGCATGTTCTAGATCGAACTAGAACTCGAGCTTTTTGCAAAAGCTCGATAGTTCTAGAAACGTTCGAGAACGGTTCTAGCAGCCAAAAAACAGCTAAATCCTAGCTTGGTTTCTGCTGTAATAGTGTAAGTCACTCTGTGAATCAAACTATTATCACATTTCAGTGTATAGTGTGCGTGAACAGCGCCTTCAGATCACTGCTGTTTCTATAATGGCGATCGCCATTTTTTTTTTTTTTTTTCTTGTCTTCCTTCCCTAAGCGCGCGCGTCTTGTGGGGCGGGCCAGCATGTCAGCCAATCACAGACACACACACACCTAAGTGGACTTTGAGCCAGAGAAGCAACGGCATGTGTGATAGGATCTGCATGTCACATGTCCCTGCATTATAAAACCGGACATTTTCTTCACGAACGCCATTATCTGCCTTCTGCGTCTTTGGTGTCAGACATCAGTGTCGCAGCTCCGTCCTCCTGAGTCCTATAGCCGATACAGCTGTATGCGCTGCATACACAGCGTTAGACAGCTTAGGGAGAGCACATTCTAGCAGTCCTTTTAAGGGCTCAAAGCGGCAGGGTCAGAGAGCCATAAGTGACAGGTCCTGCAAACAGCAACAGCGTCTGTGTAGCCCAGGTCAGGGATTTCCTCCCTGCATTTCACCATTAGGAGGGAATAGAAAGGCAGGCTTCCATTCCTCTACCCAGAGCACCACAATCCTGCCACTGTACCCTCTTGTCCTCTGCACACTCCAACTCATTCTAAGTAAGCCATTATACTAGCAAACACTCAGTGTACCTAGTGGCATCCTAAACGTGGCTATTGGACTTTGCTATAGTCCCACTAGTGCAAAGACATTTGCAGAGCACGTCTGCCTGCATTGCACACTCCAAGTTTTTTAAACTAAGCAATTTTACTAGCAAACACTCAGTGTACCTAGTGGCATCCTATACGTGGCTATTGGACTTTGCTATAGTCCCACTAGTGCCAAGACATTTGCAGAGCGCATCTGCCTGCGTTGCACACTCCAACTAATTATAACGAAGCCATTATACTAGCAAACACTCAGTGTACCTAGTGGCATCCTATACGTGGCTATTGGACTTTGCTATAGTCCCACTAGTGCAAAGACATTAGCAGAGCACATCTGCCTGCATTGCACACTCCAAGTTTTTTAAACTAAGCAATTTTACTAGCAAACACTCAGTGTACCTAGTGGCATCCTATACGTGGCTATTGGACTTTGCTATAGTCCCACTAGTGCAAAGACATTTGCAGAGCACGTCTGCCTGCATTGCACACTACAACTTTTTTAAACTAAGCAATTTTACTAGCAAACACTCAGTGTACCTAGTGGCATCCTATACGTGGCTATTGGACTTTGCTATAGTCCCACTAGTGCAAAGACATTTGCAGAGCACGTCTGCCTGCATTGCACACTACAACTTTTTTAAACTAATCAATTTTACTAGCAAACACTCAGTGTACCTAGTGGCATCCTAAACGTGGCTATTGGACTTTGCTATAGTCCCACTAGTGCAAAGACATTTGCAGAGCACGTCTGCCTGCATTGCACACTACAACTTTTTTAAACTAATCAATTTTACTAGCAAACACTCAGTGTACCTAGTGGCATCCTAAACGTGGCTATTGGACTTTGCTATAGTCCCACTAGTGCAAAGACATTAGCAGAGCACATCTGCCTGCATTGCACACTCCAAGTTTTGTAAACTAAGCAATTTTACTAGCAAACACTCAGTGTACCTAGTGGCATCCTATACGTGGCTATTGGACTTTGCTATAGTCCCACTAGTGCCAAGACATTTGCAGAGCGCATCTGCCTGCGTTGCACACTCCAACTAATTATAACGAAGCCATTATACTAGCAAACACTCAGTGTACCTAGTGGCATCCTATACGTGGCTATTAGACTTTTGTCAATTCACAGTATTGGAACGTTATTTGCATGACATCTGCCTGCATTGCACACTCTAACTTTTTTAAACTCAGCCATTATACTAGCAAACACTCACTGTACCTAGTTGTATCCTAAACGTGGCTATTGTACTTTTGTCAATTCACAGTATTGGAACGTTATTTGCAGGACATCTGCCTGCATTGCACACTCAAACTTTTTTAAACTCAGCCATTATACTAGCAAACACTCACTGTACCTAGTTGTATCCTAAACGTGGCTATTGTACTTTTGTCAATTCACAGTATTGGAACGTTATTTGCAGGACGTCTGCCTGCATTGCACACTCAAACTTTTTTAAACTCAGCCATTATACTAGCAAACACTCACTGTACCTAGTTGTATCCTAAACGTGGCTATTGTACTTTTGTCAATTCACAGTATTGGAACGTTATTTGCAGGACGTCTGCCTGCATTGCACACTCAAACTTTTTTAAACTCAGCCATTATACTAGCAAACACACAGTGTACCTAGTGGCATCCTATACGTGGCTATTGTACTTTTGTCAATTCACAGTATTGGAACGTTATTTGCAGGACATCTGCCTGCATTGCACACTCAAACTTTTTTAAACTCAGCCATTATACTAGCAAACACTCACTGTACCTAGTTGTATCCTAAACGTGGCTATTGTACTTTTGTCAATTCACACTACTGCAAATCTATGTGCAGCACCTCTGCATGACAACCTCGTGCTCTGTTTTTAATAAGCTATAATGATAGCACAAAATACTGCCATTTTGTGGCATCATAGAACTGGCTGTTGTATTCCATTAGTGCACCACTGGTGACAAGCTATTTCTAGCACCTCTACATCACACCCTCATGCACATTTTGCTACGCTAATGTTATAGCAAACTCATGGAATTCATTGCTGCATTTCATAATTCGGAGGGATAGAAAGTCAGGCTTCCTTTAGCTTTTCCTTCTGTTCATAGACAGCATCTCCAAGACAAATTTCCCCTCCACGTCTAAGTGTGGAGAGGCAGCAAGTGCGCATGCGTGTGCCGATGTACCCCAGCTGCAGCATAATTACAGTGTTTCGCCTAGTGAGTATGCTCAGCCTGACTGTGCCATTCCTGACGCTAAGTTTTCATTTCGGGATACAGCGCATGCTCCCACACTAAGTGTGAAAAGCCTCTTTGCACAGGTGCTTGCATTCCGTGCCGGGTATAAGTCCTGTTTTGGGCATAGACACCATGCTAAAGCTGATAGTCTTTTTTCAGAGACTGTATTTCATGCTACTGAGCATGCTCAGGCACTTCCTGCATCAGAGACTAGGTCCGGTAATGAACTCTTTGGCCCTGGCCCTGATGTGGGGGTCCCATATAGACCACAGGGCATCAGGTGTCCTCCCAAATGGCTTGCAGAGGCCCACACCTATGACTTGTCACCGCATTATTGATGCTCAGACGATGACTGGTGAGGTGTTTGGGTCATGGCAGCCATGAGGTCATCATTGAAGTTGCGTTTCCAAATAGGACGCTAGTTATGCCACTCATGACGTGTCACTCTACTTTTGTCTCCAGGAGGTGCATTGTGGTTCACCCTGGTTTGGGGCGGACCCAGGTTATAAAAGGGGCTGGAGCCAACAAGGAGGTGCGCAGTCTTCTATTATGCTCCGAAAGAGCACACCTCCATGTGTTGAACCCATTGCGGCTTTAGGCCAGAGGTAGGCAGGGATCGGGTGGTGGATGCAGGCCACCACCACAGTTGGTAACGCAGAACGGTTAAGACCAGCTCCTGTCCTAACAGTCCTGCTTGTGCAGCCCAGTGGCATTAACAGGCCTGCTGCTGCTGATGCGCCTGCTGTCCACAGGTGTGGCCCCTACGCACACGGTCAGCGTACTCAATGGCCCCTGTGTTGTTAACAGGGAGTTCCTGGGCTGGGTGGGCATGTGGACCCTGTGACGCTAACAGGGCTCACAGTCTCCAGATCCGAATGGCGTCTAACTCGGTTCAGGCTACTATTAGTTTCATAGCCACACAGCTCTGTATCCTCCACCAAACCTTCAAGTTGCCAACCTCTCCTTTTCCAACTGGGAGCACGGTGGACACTGACTGCTGATGGGGATATATACCTTTCTCTTTCTTTTCTTATTAATTTTCGTTATATAGCGGTCACAGATTATATACCACTTTATCCAAATCTGCCAGTCCCACTGTAACAGATGTTGTTTCTTCAGCAAATGTTACAGTTGCTTAACCACCAAATCCACGGACCAAAACTTTTTTCCCCTTTCCAACACACCTGTTCCCCTTTCCAACAGCATCTGTCCTTTTTCAACTCATTTTGGGATATGACCAAAAGTGCAACTGTGCAGGGACACCGTACTCAACGCCATCTCAGCACAGCAGCCATCCCTCGGTCCCTCCGATGTGGACAAGTAAAAGACCATTTCCTCCTATCCATGACAAAGCGTTGAGATTCACTCTGTGCAGCACTGGTGTTTAGTGGACAAGTAGATCTAAGATTGCGTACCACATTCTGCAGATACTCCTGTATACGTGCGTCTATTTCTATGGCAGGAATTAGTTCGCCAAATTTTGTCTTGTACCGGGGATCTAACAGTGTGGCAACCCAGTATTCAGGATTAGTTCAAATTCATACAATCCGAGGGTCATGTAGGTAGTGCAGCAAGAAGGCGCTCATGTGTCTTGTGCATCCAGGAGGACCAAGTCCTTGGTGTGTTGGTGGCAGAGAGGTGAGAATCGTGCATCCTTCCTCTGCCCTCTCCCCCCAACCTCGCACAACCGAAATGTGAGCAAGCTCTCACTCATCTGCTGAGTCTTCCATGCCCATCGCCAGTTCGTCCTCCATTTCTTCATGGGCTCCTGCACTTTCATCAACACTTTTTGCTGATACTATGCGCCCTTGTTAATCCCTCTCCCTCACCATGACTGCCGCATAGGTGCCGCTGACCATCTGGACCTCGTAGATCTTGTTATCCCTTCCGCATATGACTCCTCCTGTACTTCCTCCCCTTCCTCTTGTCCCAACACCTGACTCCGAATAATAATTACAGTGTGCTCCATCATGTAGATGACCAGAATTGTCACGCTGAGAATGACATTGCCAGTGCTAAACATCTTCGTCGACATTTCAAAACTGTGTAGCAGGGTGCATAGGTCCTTGATCTGACACCACTCCAGCAGCGTGATCTGCACCACCTCTGGATCAAGTTATCCCAGGCTATATGTCTTACCGTATTTCAGCAGGGCTCTGCGGTGCTGCCACACACGCTGCAACATGTGCAGATTCCAATTCCTGCGTGTCAAAACATCGCATTTACGGCGTTTAACTGCCAGACCCTAAGACTTCCGGAGTGATGAAAGTTGTTGAGCTGCTGTGTGCGCACGATGGAAGTGAGCACATAGCGAGCGTGCCCACTGCACAAGGCCATGTAGGCCGTGATGGTGTTTTAAAAATTGCTGGCGAATTCGGTTCAACACGTGAGCCCTAAAAGGCACGTGTGTCACATTGCCCTGAGGATGGCCCGCAGCCAGGTTTGCATCATTGCCGCACACGGCTGTTAAGTCACCAACGGAGTCCGCTCCGTCAATTTGTACTCCGGTCGCCAGGTGACAACGTGTTCCTTTCATGAATAGTGCTGATGATGGGAGAGTAGTCGATGCCAGCGGCGCAGGTGGACGCAGGTTATGCTCACCCACTGGGCTGCATTACCTTGACAGATGCAGAATCTCTGGCTGAATGTAGCTGGTGGGTATCTCACAGATGAAATACCATCATTCAGCTACAACCAATGGGAAGACACCACACCCTTTTTTATGCCCATCCTGTCTGCAGACCAATGCCAGACATAGCTATGAACCTCTGGTTAATTTTACCCCCAGTTCAGTTTTATGATTTTGTGTGCTTGTTACCTGACTACTTTTCCTGCTTGCTGTTTATGTACCTTGTTGGCCGATACGCATTTCACCTCTGCTTGTTTTCTGATTCTTTCCTGGCCGTCCCATTCTGTTCCTGTTCCTCAATTAATGTTTTGACCCTGCCTGACTACTATTCTCTGTAATAGCGGTGTGACTCACATTTCCCATACATTTCAAAGTAAAACTTTGACCGCCTGATGGCATTGAGCTCTGCTGCCAGCATAGTAAGGAGGTGTGTGGTAGTCCTTGTGCGCAGTTGCAAGGAAGGGTGGCCTGACCACACAGGGTTTGCGCCAAGGTAGAGGACCCACACGAGGTTGAAGAGGCAGAAGCAGTGTATTAACTTCTACATACAGAACAAGGATTGAAACAACTCGTGGGGACGGCAAGACTTGTACAGCAGACCCTTCTCCATCTCTCACCATAGTTTGCCAGTGCCCAGTCAGTGACATGTAATGACCCTGTCTATGCTTACTGGTCCAAGTATCTGTGTTGAAATGCACCCTGTCGCACACAGATTTTCTCAAGGAAGTGGTGATGTTGTGTGCGACATGCTGGTGTAGCGCGGGCATGCTTTTCTTGGAGAAGCAGTGGTGATTGGGCATCTGGTACTGGGGCACAGCGACAGACATAAGGTCTGTAAAATCCTGTGTGTCCACTACGCGTAAAGGCAGCATTTCGGTAGCCAACAGCTTACAGAGGGATAGAGTCAACCACTTAGCTTTGTCATGGGTCGCAGTAAGTGGCCTTTTATTTGACCACATCTGAGGGACAGAGATCTGGCTGCTGTCTGTAGACGGTGTTGAGTAGGGTGTCCCTGGAAAAATGCAGGTTTGTGAGAAAAGTGCAGGCGGAGACATGATGTTGCCTTCATCTTGCCTTCAGATCTGTTCATCTTGTATCATTTTTAAAAAACACAGCAAGCAAGGGTTACTCCAAGCGGAGTCTACCTTTTTTCCCCAAATTGGGCACACAGACACCCCATCAGTGGCAGGACTTGTGCCCTAGTTGCAAACAGGATGTTTTGATTTGCATCAAGCACATTCCAAATCCACAAGCATTTACTCTCCCCAGGATGACACAGGGGTAGTAAATTCCTTCTGGATCCATGACTTGTTCATTTTGATGAACGTCAGTCTGTCCACATTGTCACTGGACAGACGCGTGCGCTTATCTGTCAGCACACACCCAGCAGCACTGAAGACACGTTCAGAGACAACGCTGGCAGCTGGACACGACAAAATCTTCAAGGCGTAACTGGAGAGCTCTTGACATTTTTCTAGATTTGAAGCACAAAAGGAACAAGGCTCCATTTGCAAAGTCATTGCATCGATGTTCATTTGGAGATACTCCTGTATCATCCTCTCCATCCGTTGACTATGTGACACACTTGATGTCTCTGGTGGCCTTGCAAAGGAGGGTCTAAAAAAATTATGAAAAGATTCCATAAAATTGCTGTTACCAGCACCAGATACGGTCCTACTGGTACGGGTAGACTGTTGAAGATGACGAGGCCGTCCCATGTTTGTCAAGTTACAACTGGGAGAATCACTCCCTTCACCTGCACGGTTGTTTGGTGGAAAAGCCGAGCTAAGATCGAGTAACAGCTTCTGCTGATACTCCTGCATACGTGCGTCCCTTTCTATGGGTGGAATTATGTCACAAAATTTGGACTTGTCCCGGGGATCTAATAGTGTGGCAAGCCAGTAGTCATCATCACTTCTAATTTTGACAATACGAGGGTCATGTTGGAGGTAGTGCAACAAGAAGGCACTCATGTGTCTTGCGCAGCCATGCGGACCAAGTCCACGCTGTGTTTGTGGCATAGAGGTGCTAACCGTTCTTTCTTCCTCTGTCATCTCCCCCCAACCTCTTTCAACTTAAATTTGACCAAGGTCCCCCTCATCAGCTGAGTCTTCCATGTCCATGGACAGTTCGTCCTCCATATCTTCATGTCCTCCTGCACCTTCCTCAACATCTCGCCTGCTACCATGCGCCCTTGTTGATCCCTGTCCCCCATGGTCCCATGCCTGCCGCGTTGGTGATGATGAACGTCTGGACCTTGGTGATGTTGTTGTGTCTTGAGCATATGAATCCTCCTGTAGTTCCTCCCCTTCCTGTTGTCCCACCCCCTGACTCCGAATAGTGTTTAGCGTGTGCTCCAGCATGTAAATGACTGTAATCGTCATGCTGATAATGGCATTGTCAGCGCTAAACATATTCGACGCCATGTCGAAACTGTGCAGAAGGGTGCATAGGTCCGTGATCTGAGATCACTCCATCAGGGTGATCTGCCCCACCTCTGCATCTCGTTGGCCCAGGCTATACGTCATGACGTATTGCACCAGGGCTCTGCGGTGCTGCCACAGTCGCTGTAACATGTGGAGAGTTGAATTCCAGCGTGTCGCCACATCGCATTTCAGGCGATGAACCGGCAGGCCGAAAGACTTCTGGAGCGATGCAAGTCGCTCAGCTGCGGCGCTTGAACGGCGGAAGTGAGCACTGCAGACAGTTTCCGTGCCCTGGTCAGAAAGCCATCTAGGCCGGGATAGTGTGTTAAAAATTGCTGGACAACAAGGTTCAACACGTGAGCCATACAAGGCACGTGTGTCACCTTGCCCAGGCGAAGGGCCGCACCCAGGTTTGCAGCATTGTCGCACACGGCCTTACCAGGCTGCAGGTTGAGTGGAGACAACCATTTATTAAACTCGGACCGCAGAGCTGACCACAACTCCTCAGCTGTGTGACTCTTATTCCCAAGACATGTCAAGCTAAAGACCGCCTGATGCCATTGCGCTCTGCTGCCAGCATAGTAATGAGGGGTGCGTGATTCCTTCTGTGAGAACGCTGGTGGCCTGACCAGGCAGGCTTGGGGCGGAGGTGGAGGACCCAGATGAGGTGGAGGATGCAGAAGCAGTGGCGGAACTTGGACAGACAGAGGATTGACACACAAGTCGTGGGGACGGCAAGACTTGTGCAGCAGACCCTTCACCATCTATCACCATAGTTACCCAGTGCCCAGTCAGCGACATGTAACGTCCCTGTCCATGCTTACTGGTCCAAGTATCGGTGCTGAAATTCACCCGTTCACACATAGAGTTTCTCAAGGAAGCGGTGATATTGTGTGCGACATGCTGGTGTAGCGCGGGCACACCTTTCTTAGAGAAGTAGTGGCGACTAGGCATCTGGTACTGGGGCACAGCGACAGATATAAGGTCTCTAAAATCCTGTGTGTCCACTAGGCGGAAAGGCAGCATTTCTGTAGCCAACAGCTTACAGAGGGATAGAGTCAACCTCTTCGCTTTGTCATGGGTCGAAGGAAGTGGCCTTTTATTTGACCACATCTGAGGGACAGAGATCTGGCTGCTGTGTGTAGACGGTGTTGAGTAGGGTGTCCCTGGAAAAATGCAGCTTTGGGAGGAAAGTGCAGGCGGAGACATGATGTTGCCTTCATCCAAAGTTGGTGCTATCGATGTCTGAGAGAGCTGTACACACTCACTTGTTTCCCCTTCCAAACCAACTGACGACCTACCAAGCAAACTGCCTGTTGCGGTTACAGTGGTGGAAGTTGTGGGTGGAAAAACAGGTGTGACAGCTGTCCCCACAGTCCTAGAAGATGACGAGCGCGCGGATGCCCTGGAAGGGGCAGGCGGTGGATGGTTGGCTCCACTAGGCCGCATTGCAGCACGGTGAGCTTCCCACCAGGCCATATGATATTTATTCATGTGACGATTCATGGAAGAAGTTGTCAAACTGCTGAGGTTTTGACCTCTACTAAGATAACCATGGCAAATGTTACAGATCACATAATTTGGCCGATCTTTTTTTATGTCAAAAAAGGACCAGGCTAGGCAAGGCTTAGAGGCCATGCGACCTGTTGATCCACCCCGAATAATGCTCAGAGGCAGAGTGGTGGCTGAGGATGCAGTTGTAGACGTGCTACCAGTGCTCCGACTGTGTCCAGGAAGGCGCCAGGTTACTTCGATGTCGGTTGCATCCTCCTCCACCGCCTCTATTGACCTCCTCGAGTGTCTGACTGTGGGTTGACAGTAGGTGGGATCTAGAACTTCATCATCAATTGTTGTGTTTGCACTCCCCTCCCCCTCAGACCGAGTTTCTTCTTGCCCTGACCGAATATTTAAGTTGTCATCCCAATCGGGTATCTGCGTCTCATCTTCATCAGTATGTTCCTCATTGCCTATAACCACAGTTGTTGGAAAGGCAGCATTTTGGTAGCCAACAGTTTGCATTTTATGAAAGTCAACCTCCAAGCCATGTCATGCCCTTCTAAAAGCATGTATAACACAGCGAGGGGACTCCAACCACAGTCTCCCTCGTTGCCACTCACTGGGCGACACACACCCCACTTGACTGGCATCGGTTGAGCCCCCTTTTGAAAAAGAAAAAGATGCTTTGCATGAAGCACTCTCAAAAATACGCGTGCCTTTCCCGTCCCCTGGCTGACCCCGGGGAAGAAAAGTCCTCTGAGAGCCATGACTTGTTCATCTTGGTTCTTTTAGAAACACAGCGAGGGGACTCCAACCACAGTCTCCCTCGTTGCCACTCACTGGGCCACACACACCCCACTTGACTGGCATCGGTTGAGCCCCCTTTTGAAAAAGAAAAAGATGCTTTGCATGAAGCACTCTCAAAAATACGCGTGCCTTTCCCGTCCCCTGGCTGACCCTGGGGAAGAAAAGTCCTCTGAGAGCCATGACTTGTTCATCTTGGTTTTTTTAGAAACACAGCGAGGGGACTCCAACCACAGTCTCCCTCGTTGCCACTCACTGGGCCACACACACCCCACTTGACTGGCATCGGTTGAGCCCCCTTTTGAAAAAGAAAAAGATGCTTTGCATGAAGCACTCTCAAAAATACGCGTGCCTTTCCCGTCCCCTGGCTGACCCCGGGGAAGAAAAGTCCTCTGAGAGCCATGACTTGTTCATCTTGGTTCTTTTAGAAACACAGCGAGGGGACTCCAACCACAGTCTCCCTCGTTGCCACTCACTGGGCCACACACACCCCACTTGACTGGCATCGGTTGAGCCCCCTTTTGAAAAAGAAAAAGATGCTTTGCATGAAGCACTCTCAAAAATACGCGTGCCTTTCCCGTCCCCTGGCTGACCCCGGGGAAGAAAAGTCCTCTGAGAGCCATGACTTGTTCATCTTGGTTCTTTTAGAAACACAGCGAGGGGACTCCAACCACAGTCTCCCTCGTTGCCACTCACTGGGCCACACACACCCCACTTGACTGGCATCGGTTGAGCCCCCTTTTGAAAAAGAAAAAGATGCTTTGCATGAAGCACTCTCAAAAATACGCGTGCCTTTCCCGTCCCCTGGCTGACCCCGGGGAAGAAAAGTCCTCTGAGAGCCATGACTTGTTCATCTTGGTTCTTTTAGAAACACAGCGAGGGGACTCCAACCACAGTCTCCCTCGTTGCCACTCACTGGGCCACACACACCCCACTTGACTGGCATCGGTTGAGCCCCCTTTTGAAAAAGAAAAAGATGCTTTGCATGAAGCACTCTCAAAAATACGCGTGCCTTTCCCGTCCCCTGGCTGACCCCGGGGAAGAAAAGTCCTCTGAGAGCCATGTCCACATTGTCAGTGGACAGACACGTGTGCTTATCTGCCAGCAGACCCACAGCAGCACTGAAGACAGGTTCCGAGAGAACGCTGGCTGCAGGACACGACAAGATCCCCAAGACGTACGTGGCGAGCTCAGGCAATTTATCAAGATTGGAAGCCAAGAATGAGCAGGGCTCAAGTTGCACAATAATGGCATGTTTCCTTGCATATACTCATATATCTGTGTGTCCTCCTCTTTTTCCTTGTCCAGCTCTTTTGTTTTCGCATGAGTATATGTCCTTGTCACTTTCCCATGTGTTGTGAGTTGTTTGTGACCTTTTGGACACCTTTGAGGGTGTTTTCTAGGTGTTTTTCTGTGTTTGTGATTGCCTGCCATTGTTTCCTATGCAGTTCGAGTTCGGTTCGTCGAACGTTCGACGAACCGAACTCGAACGGGAGGTCCGTTCGGCGAACCAACCTCGAGCCGAACCGCGACCGGTTCGCTCATCTCTAGTGGCAAGAAGCCCAGGACTAGGAGCCCGCAGTTCAGCTGGTCAAAATGATGATTGCCCAAGGATCTTCCAGGATGGACCCTACAGCCCCCTCTGAAGCTCAACAGTTGTGGAAAGAGAGAGACTGCCTCTACCTGCATCAAGGGAAGCTGTATAGGGGGTTGATCAACCCGAAGACCCACGAAAAAGTCTGCCAGCTGGTGGTGCCCCAGGCATGTGTGCCCAAGGTCTTGCAGGCCTACCATGATGGTGCAGGACACTTTGGCTGGAAGAAGCTGAAGATGCTGTTGAGAGAGCGCTTCTACTGGAGTGGGATGTGGGAGTCCGTGGATGTCTGGTGTCGAGAGTGTGGTCCCTGTACTCTGAGAAGATGGGACGAAACCAGTCAGAAGGCTCCGCTACAGTCGATAGTCACTCACCAGCCATTGGAATTGGTCACTTTGGACCATGTCAAGCTCATGCCCAGTCGGAGCGGGTACACCTACGCCCTGACCATTGTAGACCACTACTGAAGATTCATGGTGGTTGTCTCCGTCAAAGATTTTACAGGCCGCACTGCAGCCAGAGCCTTCCAGGCCTACTTCTGCCGGGCACATGGCTATCCAGAGAAGGTGCTCACGGACCAGGGCCCAGCCTTGGAAGCAGAAGTGTTCCAGGAGTTTTGCCACTTGTATGAGTGCAAGAAGTTCCGGAACACACCCTACCATGCCTAAACTAATGGGATGTGCGAGAAAATGAACCATCTGGTCCTTAATCTCCTCAAGACACTACCCCTGGAAGATCGGAATCTGTGGCCTGAGAAGCTGCCCGACTTGGTGGACATGTACAATAACATCCCCTGTAGCTCCACCAAGTGCACACCTGCATACCTGATGAGAGCTCGGCCGGGGCAGCTGCCAGTGGGCCTAGAAATGGATGTAGAGGTACCTCAAACTCTTCCCCGCACTGCCAATTGGGATGGCAAGCGACAGACGCAGTACCGACAGATCCAAGAGTATGTGGAAAGGAATCTGCGTCATCAGGAGAGGCAAGAACAGCGCTTCAACAAGTGGGCTCAGGCTGCCCCTTTCGGACCTGGAGATGTGGTGCTGAAACGTAAAAGGAGAATGCACAAGTTCGACGATCAATGGGAGAGGACCCCCTACGTAATACAGCCTACCAGATGGAAGAACAAGAAGATCTACTTGATTAGTTGCGACCAGGGAAAGACCACGGCCACTGTTTCCAGGGACCACCTGAAGAGACGCCTGGGTCCCCTGAGGCTGGTAAACGAGGTCCCCGTTCCCATGCCGAGCGTGGAAAAGAAGAGAGAGGTGATCCATACATTTATGGGTGACTTTCCAGCTGACTGGCCTATGCAGAATGGTGCGGTGATTGTTCCCGTGATAATGTTCCCACAACCCGTGGAAGAAATGGAGACGGAGATGCTCTCCAGCAAGCCACCTGAGCAAGCGCCCAGGGATGCACCTACACCACGCCCCCGTAGGTCTCTACCCGCCATACCTGACACTTAGGAAGAGGGACCGGTCATCCCCTCTCCCTCATTGCCTCCACCTGAGAGTATTGGGCCCAGGAGGTCCACACACCTTAATCTAGGTCAGCCCCCGCTTAGATACAGGGAGACCGCAATCTAGGGGTGTTGCATGTTGATTGTGAAAATAATTTTGTGAATGAATTCCAATTACCAGAGATTCTAACCTGATTAAGACGAAGAAGAAGACTGCTGAATAAGATAGCGGTTCCCGGCTACCATATTGCCCGTCCCCGTTGGGACTTTGTTGATTTCCTGTTCCAGTTTACCCCCAATTCAATAGAGACAAGGCCGAGAACTTGCAGGCCACCCCAAAATCTATTGGGCCTTTTAAATAGTCCCTGACCACCCTTTTCATGTCCTGCAGTCACCAGGCTGGTTGGAGGAAGGGCCTGCGGCAGAGGAGGCCGGGGTCCCGTCACCAAGAAAACCGGTGACTACCCTCTGGGTCAGGGGTCCCCTGGACGTGGGGCCTCTGAGAGACTGCAGGGTAAGGAACTTATTACCCGGCCCGTGTGGGCAATACCCGGACCCGAACCCGTTTCCTGGACTGTGGAAAAGGGGTGCGCACCAGTGTTTAGTGGTGGCACCAGGCTTAGGTTTGCTTGGGTGGGCAAAATGGAACGGACCCGGTCCCGTCCTCTTCCTGGTTAATAAAATGTTCTGCAACGTTAAGTAAAATGCCTCCCGTAAGGGAAGAAAACTAAGCATGCTTGAAAATTGTATAAATGTTATTATACTTGTAAATATGTTATTTTTATCTTTTTCTAGTTCAAGAAAAATAAACAGTGGTGGTCGGACAGCCCGCGGACGGTCTGTGGTTAACCAAGGGGGAGTGTGACGCCCTGGCCGGGACAGGTAGTCACAGATAGGGCCCCGCTTTACACTAGTCCCCTAACAAGGTGACAGCAGCCAAACATTTAAACCCTAGTCACCCCCGTCAGTGATTGATGGACACACCAGGGGGCGGAGCCAGGCGGTTGGACACACCCACTGAGGAGTTCATAGAGCCTAGGGCAGGAAACACAGTCAGTTTATTTTGGGAGTCTGTTAGTGGAGGTGAAGTAAAGTTGAAGCAGGCCTGTGTGTCAGGTCTGCAACTAACTGACAGGTGCCAGGGTAGGAGCCCTGGTACCTTTGGCTAGGAGGCATACGGAGGCCTCTGTCTGCAGGAGTCGGGAAGACGGCTCGGTGGAACCGAGGTGGACCGGGACAGGGTAGTGGCCCGTCGGTACCGACCCGGGGAACCAACTCGGAAACCGGAGCACAAAGGGGGGTACTCAGACCCTGAAGCTAGATCCAGAAGCTACTGGGGGCTAGTTAATTAACTGATTGCGACCAGGACTATAGGTTCTGTCCCACCCAAAGTCCCGACTGTCACAATTTTAAAAAAGTCCATCCATATTCTGGATGGACTTTTTTAAAATTCTGACAATAAAGAAAGAAATTATTTTACGTTGGATGTGCCGATATCCTTTCTTTCACTTCTTGTAAAACTTATTTTCATTCCTATTGTGCACCCCCATAAAAATAAAAGAAGATTATACTCAATTCCTGCTTCTGGCGCAGTTCTAGCAATGTCGGAGCCCTGGTTCCCGGGGGTCATGTGACATTGTAATGGCCAAACACTCAAGTAATGCTTACTTCCCTCTGCCCGCCTTCAGTTATGTAAGAAATTAATAGAAATGATCAAATACCAAAATATCCGCTTCAACGAATATCCGACGAATAGTTCGGCACTATTCGACTATTCACGAATATTCAATGCGCAATGTAAGTCTATGGGAAACTCAAATAATTTCACGTTGGACCTAACGGCAAGTTGGGGTGACTGAGGAAAAGGCTGAAATGGATGGGAAAAGGCAGAAACAGTTTGGGCACAACCTGTAGAGGATGCGTGACTGCACTTCTGGTGTCTTGGAACAACGTGCTCAGAGCAGCACGCGGATTTTACGTAGTCACCAGAAAAGCTTTCAAACAAAAGTAATCATTTTTTTGACAAACAGAACGCAGGTCTTTCAGTCTCTCTCTGTCTGTTGGTGTCTCCCTTCCCCCCTCTCTCATACTCACCAATCACTGACCGATCACCGTCACGGCGCTGCACGGCTACCACACTGCTCTGGCGGCTTCTCCAGCTTTTGAAAATGTCAGACGCTCATTATTCCATCTCGTATTCCCTGCTTCCCCCGCCCACTGGCACCTATGATTGGTTGCATTCAGACGCGCCCCAACGCTGAGTGATAGCTGTCTCACTGCAACCAATCAAAGCCGCCGGTGGGCTGGTCTATGTGGTGCAGTAAAATAAATAAATAATAAAAAAAAAACGGCGTGCGGTCCCCCCAAATTGTAATACCAGCCAAGATAAAGCCACACGGCTGAAGGCTGGTATTCCCAGGATGGTGAGCCCCTCATTATGGAGAGCCCCCCAGCCTAAAAATATCAGCAAGCAGACGTCCGTAATTGCCGCATCCATTACAGTAGATGCGACAGTCCCGGGACTCTACCCGGCTCATCCCAAATTGCCCTGGTGCGGTGGCAATTGGTGTAATAAGAAGTTCATAGCAGCCCATAGCTGCCACTAAGTCCTAGGTTAATAATGGCAGGCATCTATGAGACAACCCCAATGATTAACCTGTAAGTGAAAATAAATAAACACATACACCTGAAAAAATCCTTTATTTGGAATAAAAGAAAAAGAAAAAAAAAACACTCTCTTTCACCACTTTATTAAAATCCCCAAATATCCCTCAAGGTCCGGTGTAATTCTCACTAGGTCCCGCAACGCATCCAGCTCCACTACATGAAGCTGACAACAGTGGCCGTGGAACACCGCAGCTCTCTGTCAGCTCCACGCAGCAACTGAAGTGAGCCGCACAATCAGTGGTGACATCACTCAGGTTACCCTCGGTCACAGCTCTCAGGTGGAGGACTGCAGCTGGCCACGGGTCACCTGACTGACGGCCCCGCTGATCACGCAGTTAACTTCAGTCACTCAGGGGATTTGTGGTCACTGGTGAGTCCTTCACCTGTGATCGCAAATCAGGCAGTGGCACACAGACAAAGCCACGCGATGACAATGAACTCGGATGAAGTTCATCCGAGTTCATTCTGATCATACGGCACTGTCTTGCAGCCAGCCATGTTGTATGGGGATGTAGCAGGCCAAATGGGACCACACTGTCAAAAATTAATCCAAAACGCTGATCGAGAATGTTTCCACTCATTGACAGCAAGCAGAGATGGTGGACAATGTTTCCAGTCACTGACAGCAAGCAGACGTGTTGGGGAATGTTTCCATTCAACAGCAGCAAGCAGAGATAATGGGGTATGTTTCCACTCACTAACAGCAAGTGGAGATGGTGGGCAATGTTTACATTCATTGACAACAAGCAGACGGTGTTGGGGAATGTTTCCATTCAATGACAGCAAGCAGAGTTGATGAAGAATGTTTCCACTCACTGACAGTCAGTTATAGCAAGGATTAAAATGTAACTTTTAATATCAACAATATAAAATCATGATAGAACAAAGTGCAATGCAGTGCATGAATAAATAACAATAGATGGATAGATCTCACCCAGTTCTTTTCCTGAGGAGATCAGACACCACCGGAAGAAATCCAAGGCAGAAGCGGGCCAAATTGGATATGAGGGGGAGGGGACCAGTATCAAAGTTCCTTACCCCTGTCGTGCCCCAGCAAAAAAAGCTTCCGCCCTTACAAGGGCAGCACCCAAGTCAGGAATGCTAACCCGATGAAAATGCACACCCTTCCAACGCGTTTCCCTCTCTGTGTAGTAAGAGAGTTCATCAGTGGAGAAATATCAAGTAAAGCCTGCAGTGGCAGGACAATACCACACAAAGCACGTTAGTGGTACAAGAGTGTATGCTAGTGGCCAGTGGGACGTTGCGGAAGTATTGCTTTTCACTCACTGACAGCAAGCAGAGATGGTGGGGAATGTTTCTATTTACTGACAGCAAGCAGACATGTTGGGGAATGTTTCCATTCAATGTCAGCAAGTAGAGATGATGGGGGTATGTTTCCACTCTCTAACAGCAAGCAGAGATGGTGGGGAATGCTTCCATTCAATGACAGCAAGTTGACATGTTGGGGAATGTTTCCATTCAATGACAGCAAGCAGAGATTATGGGGAATATTCTATTTATTGACAGCAAGCAGAGCATAGAGCATTGCTGGCTGCGAGACAGAGCCGCCGATCAGAATGAACTCGGATGAACTTCACCTGACTTCATTGTCATCACGCGGCTTTGTCTGTGTGCCACGGCCTGATTTGCGATCACAGGTGAACGACACACCAGTGACCGCAAATCCCCTGAGTGACTGAAGTGAGCCGCGCGATCAGCAGTGCCGTCACTCAGGTGACCCGCTGCCAGCTGCAGTCCTCCACCTGAGAGCGGTAGCCATGGGTCACCTGAGTGACGTCACCACTGATTGTGCGGCTCACTTCAGTTGCTGCGTGGAGCTGATAGAGAGCGGCGGTGTTCCACGGCTGCTCCTGTCAGCTTCTTGTAGCAGAGCTGGATGCGTCTTGGGACCTCGTGTGCATTACGCCAGATCTCGAAGGCTATTTGGGGATTTTAATAAAGTGGTGAAAGAGGGTGGGGTTTTTTTTGTCTTTTATTCCAAATAAAAGATTTTTTCGGGTGTATGTGTTTATTTACTTTCACTTACAGGTTAATCATTGGGTGTGTCTAATAGACAACTGAAATGATTAACCTAGGACTTAATGGCAGCTATGGGCTGCCATTAACTCCTTATTATGCCGATTGCTACCGCACCAGGGCAATTCGGGATGAGCCGGATGGAGTTCCAGGACTTTCGCATCTAATGAATGCGGAAATTCCAGGAGGCTGCTTGCTGATATTCTTAGGCTGGGGGGCTGTGCAGTGCTGCGCCGGTGATCAGTTAGTGATCGATGAGTATGAGAGGGGGGGGAGAGGGATAGACTGACAGACAGAGAGAGAGACCGAAAGACTTGCGTTCTGTTTGTCAAAAAAGCGATTTATGGATCTTTGTGGCAGTGTTTAGCCCTTACAAGGACTATTTATTAGTTGATCTAAGAACGCTCTCCCGCACACAATACAGTCTATCTACACCACCAGCTCCCTATGGCTGTGTGTTCACAAACTGGTAGCAGGCTTATATAGCCCTTTATAATGCTGTGTGGCCAAGCCAATCACAGTAACGCCACAACAAATATGGCTGCGGCGCTACTGTGAGGGCAAGCAACATCAGATGTGTTCATTGGCTGGAAAACAGGCACCAGGAAGTCAGAAATGAAAATGAAAGTATAGAAGCGAATACAATATTAGTCATCAGATAGCGAATACCTCGAATACCCCTTTATCCGTCGGATACCGAATAGTGGCGAATACATTCGCTCATCCCTAGTAATTAACAGTTAAGGTGTGGCAGCTGCAGCTATCACTTTCTGTTAACTGCTTAATTATCCGAAGGTGGGGACTGGGGAGATGAAAGCTAATGCTAATTGGGAGCTGGGATAACATGATTTAACAACCTCATGCAAGCCACTGGGAATACAAGTTAAGACACCACTGAAACAAAATTGAGAGCGAAGATGAGTATAAGGTTTTTTATTTTTATGAGGGCAAACAAGGGTGGTGAGAAAGGGTTGTCCAAATAGTGGACAACCCTTTTAAGGTTTCACCATATAATTTCACTTGGGTTGAGATCTGCACATTGAGTGAGTTATTGCAAAACTTCAATTCTTTTTTCTGACATTCTGATGTAGACAAGCTAGTGTGCATGATCCAGATTCAGCCAAGCTAGCTTCTGGATAGATGGTGACTCATATGATTCTAGCATACTTTTTGGTATACAGAGGGGTTCATAGCTGACTCAATGACTGCAAAGTACGCAAGTCCTGTAGGTGCACAACAAGCCCCAAACATCATTCCTCCAACACCTTTTATGACAATTGATAAGAGGTGTTTATGCTGTGTTTGGTTTTCAAAATACTTGTAGCCCATTACAATATTAACAATTTGCTCTAATACATAACCAAATCAATATTGTACAGAAACACCAGTAAATAATCATATTAAATAAATCTTAAGGCTACATGCGCACGCTGCTTTTTTTCCTGCTTTTTTGCTGCTTTTTTGGCTGCAGTTTTGTCAGCAGAACTTTCTGACATTTGACTTCCCAGCAAAGTCTATGAGAAGTCAGATTTGTCATGCGCACACTGCAGTTTATTTGTCAGCGTTTTTTTTGTCAAAAGTTTGTGACAAAAAAAATGCAGCATGTTCATTCTTTCCTGCGTTTTTGTCAACATTTGTCACCCATTGAAATCAATGAGGGCATCAAAAACGCAGGAAAAATGCATGCTAATCACAAGTGGTGCATTTTACCTGCCTTTTACCTGCGTTTTTGCTAGCAAAAATGCAGGTGATTTGTCAGGAAGTGAGGTCAGGCAAGTGGTCCCGTCCGTCCTCCACGTGTTCCACGAAGTACCGCTGTCCCCAGGGGAGATGATGTGGAGGACGGGACTATCAGCGGCGGCAGCGAGAGGGGGATGGACATTGGCAGCTGAAAACATTGATTTTTCCCTCTCGCTGCTGTCGCCGCTGATAGTCCCGTCCTCCACGTGTTCCCCGAAGTACCACTGTCCCCAGCGTGCACGCACAGGGGAGATGATGTGGAGGACGGGACTATCAGCGGCGGCGGCAGCGAGAGGGAAAAATCAATGTTTTCAGCAGCCAACGTCCATCCCCCTCTCGCTGCCGCCGCCGCTGATAGTCCCGTCCTCCCCGTGTTCCCTGAAGTACCGCTGTCCCCGCACAGAGGAGATGATGGACCCCTCTCACTGCCACCGCCGCCGCCGCTGAAAGTCCCGTCCTCCATGCTCCTGCCGGCCGGCTCCACTCTCCTGCCGGCCGGCTCCACGCTCCTGCCTGCCGGCTCCACGCTCCTGCCTGCCGGCTCCACGCTCCTGCCTGCCAGCTCCACGCAGTAGCGCGATCAGCTGAGCTGTCACTGAGGTTACTCGCGGCCACCGCTGGATTCAGCGGTGGCCGCGGGTAACCTCGGTGACAGCTCAGCTGATCGCGCGGCTGCCTTCATTAGATGCATGGAGGTGACCGGAGCGGCGGTATCTGCTGCTTCTCCGGTCACCTGCATGCAGCAGCGCTGGATGCGACGCTGGAGCATGCTGGATTACGCCGGACATGGAGGGTTTTGTCGGGGTTAATAAATTGGTAATGAGGGAATGTGTTTGTGTTTTTTATTTCTAATAAAGGATTTTTTCATGTGTGTGTGTTTATTTACTGTAATTTACAGATTAATCATGGAGGGTGTCTCATAGACGCCTGACATGATTAATCTAGGACTTATAGGCAGCTATGGGCTGCCAATAACTCCTTATTATCCCGATTTGCCAACGCACCAGGGTAAATCGGGAAGAGCCGGGTACAGTCCCAGAACTGTCGCATCTAATGGATGCGACAATTCTGGGCGGCTGCTGACTGATATTGTTAGGGTGGGGGGCTCCCCATAACGTGGAGCTCCCCATCCTGAGAATACCAGCCTTCAGCCGTATGGCTTTATCTGGCTGGCATTAAAATTGGGGGGGACCGCACGCCAGTTTTTTTTAATTATTTATTTATTTCTAATTTTTTTTTTTTCAATTCAACAAGCTTTATGGGCTTGTTTGAACTGAAAAATACATGAAACAATTGTTGACAAAACTGCAGCCAAAAACGCACCAAAAAAGCAGCAAAAATGCACCAAAAAAGCACCTACATTTTTTGTGACATTTCCAGGCTCTCTCTGACAAGGTGCAGTTTTGGCTTCAGTTTTGGCTGCAGTTTTGGCTGCAGTTTGTGAACACGAAAAAGAAGCAGCGTGCGCATGTAGCCTTATACAACTTTTTTATACACATTTGTAAATCTTGTAAATAGAATGAAAAACTCACCTCCCAAGATGGGACAAGATGTTTTTATTGCAATGTCCTTGAATTTGATAATATGTGGCCCCTATAAATTTTACTATTATTCACTTAGTCTAATGTGTATGATATAAAGGAAGAGAGAGAAGACTAGAAACCAGCCCGCAGTCACAACTAAACTAAAGATGTAATAACTATTCCTCAAACCACAGTCTTTGGGAGGCTTTGCACGTTGCGACATTGCACGTGTGATGTCGATGGGGTCAAATCGAAAGTGACGCACATCCGGCGTCGCAGTCGATATCGCAATGTGTAAAACCTTTTTGATACGATGAACGAGCGCAAAAGCGTCGTTATCGTATCATCGCTGCAGCCTCCGACATTTCCATAATGCCGATGGTGCGACACGTACGATGTTGTTCCTCGCTCCTGCGGCAGCACACATCGCTGTGTGTGAAGCCGCAGGAGCGAGGAACATCACCTTACCTGTTTCCCGGCTGCAATGAGAAGGACGGAGGTGGGCGGGATGTTTACATCCTGCTCATCTCCGCCCCTCCGCTTCAATTGGCCACCTGCCGTGTGACATCGCTGTGACGCAGCACGACCCGCCCCCTAAGGAAGGAGGCGGGTCGCCGGCCATAGGGACGTCGCACGGCAGGTATGTGCGTGTGAAGCTGCTGTAGCGATTATTATCGCTACGGTAGCTTTCACTAGATATCGCACGTGCGACGGGGGCGAACTATCGCTGCAGCATCGGTAACACATTGTTACCGATGTCGCAACGTGCAAAGCCCGCCTTAATCCTCAGGAACAAGCAAATCACACAAGACACCAAATCACTACACTGGAAAGATAAAAGGAATAGCATAACAAACATAAAACATATAGGCAAGTCAATTAATGATCTAACTGCATGAAATGCGTTAAAGAAAAACACTCTAAAAGGAGCAATTGCGTTTCACAATTCCTTATATAAAGTTGGTAATCCCAATACAGTTAAAGCATCAAAGATGCCACAAGAAGTATATTTGTCCAGATAGCTCATGGCATATAAAGCAAAATATGTGCTATAACGACAACCATACAATTCCTAGTCCTGGGGTGTAGGGTAATTAAATGGACATTATCAGATATATAGCTGCCACTGTGAAAAAGTCCTGCAGTCTAGTCAGACTAAACTACATTCATCATTCATAGTTTTAAAATAACCTATCGGTATATAGGTATTTCCTGTTGATGTTGAAGATGTGATTCTTGATATTTCCTATTGAACCTTTTGTAACGGTAAGAGAAATGAGTTTTTGAACTGGGACTGTAAAATTCGGGATCCGTGCCATATACCTAGTATCCATCCATCAACATAGGGCCAGAAGTTCTCAGGGAACTCCATGTAACTTTGCTGATTCGAGCATCCAGATAATTAAAAAAAATAAATAAATAGGGAATAAGGCAGACATGTAAGGCGAGTCTCCTGCGCGGCTGTAACACTACTTCCAGGGACGCTCATTACCCCCCTACATATTCACTGCTTTCCCCGCCCACCAGCAGTCCTAGCATATGTGAGTGGTTATAGTCACACCGTGCTCCCACCCTGTGAGACAGCGTGTCAGACTGCATAGGATTACGCACACTGTCTGCGTATCTACAGTTGTGTAACAGTAAATAAATAAATAAATTGGTGTAGGGTCCCCCAATATAATGATACCCAGCACAGATGAAGCATACAGCTACAGGCTGCAGCCCCCAGCCGTGTGCTTATCTTGGCTGTGTATCAAAATAAGAGGGACCCCATGGGGCTTTTTTTTAATTATTTAAATTAATAATTTTAAAAACAGCTTGCGGTCCACCTCCCTAGTTTGATAGCCAGCCATGATAAAGCTGACAGCTGGGAGCTGGTATTCTCAGGCTGGGGAAACACATGGCTATTGGGCCACCCAGCCTAACAATAGCAGCCTCCAGCTGTCTAGAATTGTCATAACCATTAGATGTGACAATCCTAGCATTTTACCGTCTCATCCCAATTGCCCTGGTGTGGTGTCAATTAGGGTTATATAAGGAGTTAAAGACAAGCCCACAGCTGCCCCGTAGCCCTATATTAGTAATGAGGATGAATCTAAGAGACCTCCAGAACTAATCTGTAAGTGAAAAGTAATAAGCACAAACACATTATTGGAAATAAAATACAAAAAACACCTTCTTTCTCCACTTTATTCAACCCAAACACCCAGTTCTGATGTAATCCACTCAAGGTCCCCCAATGATTCCAGCTCTGCTACATACTGAAGTTACAGCATGCGGGCACAGAACATATTAGCATACTGTGGCTTCAGGCAAAGACTGACTGAGACACAGTTGTAAGTGGTGATGTCACTCAGGTTATCTGCGGTGACAACAAGATTTTCCCACGGTACCCCAGCTGTGACCGAAGGGAAACTGACCTCAAGTTACTTCATTGAACTGACTGATCTCACCCCAGGTGAACTGAATTAAGAGACCTACATCTCCTGGCCGAAAACCACAGTTTCTTTGCCAAGTGATGCAGACTTGGTGTTGAAATTGATATACCATAGTGCTGCACCAAATCTGCATCTTCTGGCAAAAAAATGCATCAAAACTTGATATGGTAGTGATGTGATTTTTTTTGTCAGGAGATGCAGATTTGGGGTAGAAATTTGGTGCATACATTTCAGCACTAAGTATGCATCTCTTGGCATAAAAATGCACAAAAACAGTTTTCAGGCCATTTCGGTGCAGTTTTCCGTGAGGAGATGCAAATGTTGTGCAGTAATTTGGTGCAGACATTTCAGCACTTAACTTGTATCTCCTGGCAGAAAACCAAACCGCAACGGCATCAACACTTTTTTTTTGCCAAGAGATGCAGATTTGATGCTGAAATTTATACACCATATTCCTACACCAAATATGCATTCCCTGGCAATAAATCACATCAATACCACATCAAAACCGCATCGTGTTTTGATGGACTCTTTGCCAGAAGATGCAGATTTTGCACAGGAATATGGTGTATAAATTTTAGCAAAAAACCTGTATGTCTTGCGAAAAAAACACAAAAACAGTTTTGACATCGATTTGTTGTCGTTTTCTGCAAGGAGACGCAAATATGGTGTTGAATAGAGATGAGCGAACCGGTCGCGGTTCGGCTCGAGGTTGGTTCGCCGAACGGACCTCCCGTTCGAGTTCGGTTCGTCGAACGTTCGACGAACCGAACTCGAACTGCATAGGAAACAATGGCAGGCAATCACAAACACAGAAAAACACCTAGAAAACACCCTCAAAGGTGTCCAAAAGGTCACAAACAACTCACAACACATGGGAAAGTGACAAGGACATATACTCATGCGAAAACAAAAGAGCTGGACAAGGAAAAAGAGGAGGACACACAGATATATGAGTATATGCAAGGAAACATCGATTCCATTAATGTGCAACTTGAGCCCTGCTCATTCTTGGCTTCCAATCTTGATAAATTGCCTGAGCTCGCCACGTACGTCTTGGGGATCTTGTCGTGTCCTGCAGCCAGCGTTCTCTCGGAACCTGTCTTCAGTGCTGCTGTGGGTCTGCTGGCAGATAAGCACACGTGTCTGTCCACTGACAATGTGGACATGGCTCTCAGAGGACTTTTCTTCCCCTGGGTCAGCCAGGGGACGGGAAAGGCACGCGTATTTTTGAGAGTGCTTCATGCAAAGCATCTTTTTCTTTTTCAAAAGGGAGCTCAACCGATGCCAGTCAAGTGGGGTGTGTGTGGCCCAGTGAGTGGCAACGAGGGAGACTGTGGTTGGAGTCCCCTCGCTGTGTCTCTAAAAGAACCAAGATGAACAAGTCATGGCTCTCAGAGGACTTTTCTTCCCCTGGGTCAGCCAGGGGACGGGAAAGGCACGCGTATTTTTGAGAGTGCTTCATGCAAAGCATCTTTTTCTTTTTCAAAAGGGAGCTCAACCGATGCCAGTCAAGTGGGGTGTGTGTGGCCCAGTGAGTGGAAACGAGGGAGACTGTGGTTGGAGTCCCCTCGCTGTGTCTCTAAAAGAACCAAGATGAACAAGTCATGGCTCTCAGAGGACTTTTCTTCCCCTGGGTCAGCCAGGGGACGGGAAAGGCACGCGTATTTTTGAGAGTGCTTCATGCAAAGCATCTTTTTCTTTTTCAAAAGGGAGCTCAACCGATGCCAGTCAAGTGGGGTGTGTGTGGCCCAGTGAGTGGAAACGAGGGAGACTGTGGTTGGAGTCCCCTCGCTGTGTCTCTAAAAGAACCAAGATGAACAAGTCATGGCTCTCAGAGGACTTTTCTTCCCCTGGGTCAGCCAGGGGACGGGAAAGGCACGCGTATTTTTGAGAGTGCTTCATGCAAAGCATCTTTTTCTTTTTCAAAAGGGAGCTCAACCGATGCCAGTCAAGTGGGGTGTGTGTGGCCCAGTGAGTGGCAACGAGGGAGACTGTGGTTGGAGTCCCCTCGCTGTGTCTCTAAAAGAACCAAGATGAACAAGTCATGGCTCTCGAGGGCTTTTCTTCCCCTGGGTCAGCCAGGGGACGGGAAAGGCACGCGTATTTTTGAGAGTGCTTCATGCAAAGCATCTTTTTCTTTTTCAAAAGGGAGCTCAACCGATGCCAGTCAAGTGGGGTGTGTGTGGCCCAGTGAGTGGAAACGAGGGAGACTGTGGTTGGAGTCCCCTCGCTGTGTCTCTAAAAGAACCAAGATGAACAAGTCATGGCTCTCAGAGGACTTTTCTTCCCCTGGGTCAGCCAGGGGACGGGAAAGGCACGCGTATTTTTGAGAGTGCTTCATGCAAAGCATCTTTTTCTTTTTCAAAAGGGAGCTCAACCGATGCCAGTCAAGTGGGGTGTGTGTGGCCCAGTGAGTGGCAACGAGGGAGACTGTGGTTGGAGTCCCCTCGCTGTGTCTCTAAAAGAACCAAGATGAACAAGTCATGGCTCTCAGAGGACTTTTCTTCCCCTGGGTCAGCCGGGGACGGGAAAGGCACGCGTATTTTTGAGAGTGCTTCATGCAAAGCATCTTTTTCTTTTTCAAAAGGGAGCTCAACCGATGCCAGTCAAGTGGGGTGTGTGTGGCCCAGTGAGTGGCAACGAGGGAGACTGTGGTTGGAGTCCCCTCGCTGTGTCTCTAAAAGAACCAAGATGAACAAGTCATGGCTCTCAGAGGACTTTTCTTCCCCTGGGTCAGCCAGGGGACGGGAAAGGCACGCGTATTTTTGAGAGTGCTTCATGCAAAGCATCTTTTTCTTTTTCAAAAGGGAGCTCAACCGATGCCAGTCAAGTGGGGTGTGTGTGGCCCAGTGAGTGGAAACGAGGGAGACTGTGGTTGGAGTCCCCTCGCTGTGTCTCTAAAAGAACCAAGATGAACAAGTCATGGCTCTCAGAGGACTTTTCTTCCCCTGGGTCAGCCAGGGGACGGGAAAGGCACGCGTATTTTTGAGAGTGCTTCATGCAAAGCATCTTTTTCTTTTTCAAAAGGGAGCTCAACCGATGCCAGTCAAGTGGGGTGTGTGTGGCCCAGTGAGTGGCAACGAGGGAGACTGTGGTTGGAGTCCCCTCGCTGTGTCTCTAAAAGAACCAAGATGAACAAGTCATGGCTCTCAGAGGACTTTTCTTCCCCTGGGTCAGCCAGGGGACGGGAAAGGCACGCGTATTTTTGAGAGTGCTTCATGCAAAGCATCTTTTTCTTTTTCAAAAGGGAGCTCAACCGATGCCAGTCAAGTGGGGTGTGTGTGGCCCAGTGAGTGGAAACGAGGGAGACTGTGGTTGGAGTCCCCTCGCTGTGTTATACATGCTTTTAGAAGGGCATGACATGGCTTGGAGGTTGACTTTCATAAAATGCAAACTGTTGGCTACCAAAATGCTGCCTTTCCAACAACTGTGGTTATAGGCAATGAGGAACATACTGATGAAGATGAGACGCAGATACCCGATTGGGATGACAACTTAAATATTCGGTCAGGGCAAGAAGAGGCTCGGTCTGAGGGGGAGGGGAGTGCAAACACAACAATTGATGATGAAGTTCTAGATCCCACCTACTGTCAACCCCCAGTCAGGCACTCGAGGAGGTCAACAGAGGCGGTGGAGGAGGATGCAACCGACGACGAAATTACCTTGCGCCTTCCTGGAAAGAGTCGGAGCACTGGTAGCACGTCTACAACTGCATCCTCAGCCACCACTCTGCCTATGAGCATTATTCGGGGTGCATCAACAGGTCGCATGGCCTCTAAGCCTTGCCTAGCCTGTTCCTTTTTTGACATAGAAAAAGATCGCCCAAATCATGTGATATGTAAAATTTGTCATGATTCTCTTAGTAGAGGTCAAAACCTCAGCAGTTTGACAACTTCTTCCATGAATCGTCACATGAATAAATATCATAGGTCCCGGTGGGAAGCTCACTGTGCTGCAATGCGGCCTAGCGGAGCGAACCATCCACCGCCCGCCCCTTCCAGTGCATCCGCGCGCTCTTCATCTTCTAGGACTGTGGGGACAGCTGTCACACCTGTTTTTCCACGCAAAACTTCCACCACTGTAACCGCAACAGGCAGTTTGCTTGGTAGGTCGTCAGTTGGTTTGGAAGGGGAAACAAGTGAGTGTGTACAGCTCTCTCAGACATCGATAGCACCTACGTTGGATGAAGGCAACATCATGTCTCCGCCTGCACTTTCCTCACAAACCTGCATTTTTCCAGGGACACCCTACTCAACACCGTCTACACACAGCAGCCAGATCTCTGTCCCTCAGATGTGGTCAAATAAAAGGCCACTTCCTCCGACCCATGACAAAGCTAAGAGGTTGACTCTATCCCTCTGTAAGCTGTTGGCTACCGAAATGCTGCCTTGCCGCCTAGTTGACACACAGGATTTTAGAGACCTTATGTCTGTCGCTGTGCCCCAGTACCAGATGCCTAGTCGCCACTACTTATCTAAGAAAGGTGTGCCCGCGCTACACCAGCATGTCGCACACAACATCACCGCTTCCTTGAGAAACTCTGTGTGTGAACGGGTGCATTTCACCACCGATACTTGGACCAGTAAGCATGGACAGGGACGTTACATGTCGCTGACTGGGCACTGGGTAACTATGTTGATAGATGGTGAAGGGTCTGCTGCACAAGTCTTGCCGTCCCCACGACTTGTGTGTCAATCCTCTGTCTGTCCAAGTTCCGCCACTGCTTCTGCATCCTCCACCTCATCTGGGTCCTCCACCTCCGCCCCAAGCCTGCCTGGTCAGGCCACCAGCGTTCTCACTGCGCAGAAGGAATCACGCACCCCTCATTACTATGCTGGCAGCAGAGCGCAACGGCATCAGGCGGTCTTTAGCTTGACATGTCTTGGGAATAAGAGTCACACAGCTGAGGAGTTGTGGTCAGCTCTGCGGTCCGAGTTTAATAAATGGTTGTCTCCACTCAACCTGCAGCCTGGTAAGGCCGTGTGCGACAATGCTGCAAACCTGGGTGCGGCGCTTCGCCTGGGCAAGGTGACACACGTGCCTTGTATGGCTCACGTGTTGAACCTTGTTGTCCAGCAATTTTTAACACACTATCCCGGCCTAGATGGCCTTCTGACCAGGGCACGTAAACTGTCTGCAGTGCTCACTTCCGCCGTTCAACCGCCGCAGCTGAGCGACTTGCATCGCTCCAGAAGTCTTTCGGCCTGCCGGTTCATCGCCTGAAATGCGATGTGGCGACACGCTGGAATTCAACTCTCCACATGTTACAGCGACTGTGGCAGCACCGGCGAGCCCTGGTGCAATACGTCATGATGTATAGCCTGGGCCAACGAGATGCAGAAGTGGGGCAGATCACCCTGATGGAGTGATCTCAGATCAAGGACCTATGCACCGTTCTGCACAGTTTCGACATGGCGACGAATATGTTTAGCGCTGACAATGCCATTATCAGCATGACGATTACAGTCATTTACATGCTGGAGCACACGCTAAACACTATTCGGAGTCAGGGGGTGGGACAACAGGAAGGGGAGGAACTACAGGAGGATTCATATGCGCAAGACACAACAACATCACCAAGGTCCAGACGTTCATCATCACCAACGCGGCAGGCATGGGACCATGGGGGACAGGGATCAACAAGGGCGCATGGTAGCAGGCGAGATGTTGAGGAAGGTGCAGGAGGACATGAAGATATGGAGGACGAACTGTCCATGGACATGGAAGATTCAGCGGATGAGGGAGACCTTGGTCAAAATTCAGTTGAAAGAGGTTGGGGGGAGATGTCAGAGGAAGAAAGAACGGTTAGCACCTCTATGCCACAAACACAGCGTGGACTTGGTCCGCATGGCTGCGCAAGACACATGAGTGCCTTCTTGTTGCACTACCTCCAACATGACCCTCGGATTGTCAAAATTAGAAGTGATGATGACTACTGGCTTGCCACACTATTAGATCCCCGGGACAAGTCCAAATTTTGTGACATAATTCCACCCATAGAAAGGGACGCACGTATGCTGGAGTATCAGCATAAGCTGTTACTCGATCTTAGCTCGGCTTTTACACCAAACAACCGTGCAGGTGAAGGGAGTGATTCTCCCAGTTGTAACTTGACAAACATGGGACGGCATCGTCATCTTCAACAGTCTACCCGTACCAGTAGGACCGTATCTGGTGCTGGTAACAGCAATTTTATGGAATATTTTCATAATTTTTTTAGACCCTCCTTTGCAAGGCCACCAGAGACAACAAGTCTGACACATAGTCAACGGATGGAGAGGATGATACAGGAGTATCTCCAAATGAACATCGATGCAATGACTTTGCAAATGGAGCCTTGCTCCTTTTGGGCTTCAAATCTAGAAAAATTGACAGAGCTCTCCAGTTACGCCTTGGAGATTTTGTCGTGTGCAGCTGCCAGCGTTATCTCTGAACGTGTCTTCTTCAGTGCTGCTGGGTGTGTGCTGACAGATAAGCGCACGCGTCTGTCCAGTGACAATGTGGACACACTGACGTTCATCAAAATGAACAAGTCATGGATCCAGAAGGAATTTACTACCCCTGTGTCATCCTGGGGAGAGTAAATGCTTGTGGATTTGGAATGTGCTTGATGCAAATCAAAACATCCTGTTTGCAACTAGGGCACAAGTGCTGCCACTGATGGGGTGTCTGTGTGCCCAATGTTGGGAAAAAAGGTAGACTCCGCTTGGAGTAACCCTTGCTTGATGTGTTTTTTAAAAATGATACAAGATGAACAGATCTGAAGGCAAGATGAAGGCAACATCATGTCTCCGCCTGCACTTTTCTCACAAACCTGCATTTTTCCAGGGACACCCTACTCAACACCGTCTACAGACAGCAGCCAGATCTCTTTCCCTCAGATGTGGTCAAATAAAAGGCCACTTACTGCGACCCATGACAAAGCTAAGTGGTTGACTCTATCCCTCTGTAAGCTGTTGGCTACCGAAATGCTGCCTTTACGCGTAGTGGACACACAGGATTTTACAGACCTTATGTCTGTCGCTGTGCCCCAGTACCACATGCCCAATCACCACTGCTTCTCCAAGAAAAGCATGCCCGCGCTACACCAGCATGTCGCACACAACATCACCACTTCCTTGAGAAAATCTGTGTGCGACAGGGTGCATTTCAACACAGATACTTGGACCAGTAAGCATAGACAGGGTCATTACATGTCACTGACTGGGCACTGGCAAACTATGGTGAGAGATGGAGAAGGGTCTGCTGTACAAGTCTTGCCGTCCCCACGAGTTGTTTCAATCCTTGTTCTGTATGTAGAAGTTAATACACTGCTTCTGCCTCTTCAACCTCGTGTGGGTCCTCTACCTTGGCGCAAACCCTGTGTGGTCAGGCCACCCTTCCTTGCAACTGCGCACAAGGACTACCACACACCTCCTTACTATGCTGGCAGCAGAGCTCAATGCCATCAGGCGGTCAAAGCTTTACTTTGAAATGTATGGGAAATGTGAGTCACACCGCTATTACAGAGAATAGTAGTCAGGCAGGGTCAAAACATTAATTGAGGAACAGGAACAGAATGGGACGGCCAGGAAAGAATCAGAAAACAAGCAGAGTTGAAATGCGTATCGGCCAACAAGGTACATAAACAGCAAGCAGGAAAAGTAGTCAGGTAACAAGCACACAAAATCATAAAACTGAACTGGGGGTAAAATTAACCAGAGGTTCATAGCTATGTCTGGCAGTGGTCTGCAGACAGGATGGGCATAAAAAAGGGTGTGGTGTCTTCCCATTGGTTGTAGCTGAATGATGGTATTTCATCTGTGAGATACCCACCAGCTACATTCAGCCAGAGATTCTGCATCTGTCAAGGTAATGCAGCCCAGTGGGTGAGCATAACCTGCGTCCACCTGCGCCGCTGGCATCGACTACTCTCACATCATCAGCACTATTCATGAAAGGAACACGTTGTCACCTGGCAACCGGAGTACAAATTGACGGAGCGGACTACGTTGGTGACTTAACAGCCGTGTGCGGCAATGATGCAAACCTGGCTGCGGGCCATCCTCAGGGCAATGTGACACACGTGCCTTTTAGGGCTCACGTGTTGAACCGAATTCGCCAGCAATTTTTAAAACACCATCACGGCCTACATGGCCTTGTGCAGTGGGCACGCTCGCTATGTGCTCACTTCCATCGTGCGCACACAGCAGCTCAACAACTTTCATCACTCCGGAAGTCTTAGGGTCTGGCAGTTAAACGCCGTAAATGCGATGTTTCGACACGCAGGAATTGGAATCTGCACATGTTGCAGCGTGTGTGGCAGCACCGCAGAGCCCTGCTGAAATACGGTAAGACATATAGCCTGGGATAACTTGATCCAGAGGTGGTGCAGATCACGCTGCTGGAGTGGTGTCAGATCAAGGACCTATGCACCCTGCTACACAGTTTTGAAATGTCGACGAAGATGTTTAGCACTGGCAATGTCATTCTCAGCGTGACAATTCTGGTCATCTACATGATGGAGCACACTGTAATTATTATTCTGAGTCAGGTGTTGGGACAAGAGGAAGGGGAGGAAGTACAGGAGGAGTCATATGCGGAAGGGATAACAAGATCTACGAGGTCCAGATGGTCAGCGGCACCTATGCGGCATTCATGGTGAGGGAGAGGGATTAACAAGGGCGCATAGTATCAGCAAAAACTGTTGATGAAAGTGCAGGAGCCCATGAAGAAATGGAGGACGAACTGGCGATGGGCATGGAAGACTCAGCAGATGAGTGAGAGCTTGCTCACATTTCGGTTGTGCGAGGTTGTGGGTAGAGGGCAGAGGAAGGATGCACGATTCTCACCTCTCTGCCACCAACACACCAAGGACTTGGTCCTCCTGGATGCACAAGACACATGAGCGCCTTCTTGCTGCACTACCTACATGACCCTCGGATTGTATGAATTTGAACTAATCCTGAATACTGGGTTGCCACACTGTTAGATCCCCGGTACAAGACAAAATTTGGCGAACTAATTCCTGCCAGAGAAATAGACGCACGTATACAGGAGTATCTGCAGAATGTGGTACGCAATCTTAGATCTACTTGTCCACTAAACACCAGTGCTGCACAGAGTGAATCTCAACGCTTTGTCATGGATAGGAGGAAATGGTCTTTTACTTGTCCACATCGGAGGGACCGAGGGATGGCTGCTGTGCTGAGATGGCGTTGAGTACGGTGTCCCTGCACAGTTGCACTTTTGGTCATATCCCAAAATGAGTTGAAAAAGGACAGATGCTGTTGGAAAGGGGAACAGGTGTGTTGGAAAGGGGAAAAAAGTTTTGGTCCGTGGATTTGGTGGTTAAGCAACTGTAACATTTGCTGAAGAAACAACATCTGTTACAGTGGGACTGGCAGATTTGGATAAAGTGGTATATAATCTGTGACCGCTATATAACGAAAATTAATAAGAAAAGAAAGAGAAAGGTATATATCCCCATCAGCAGTCAGTGTCCACCGTGCTCCCAGTTGGAAAAGGAGAGGTTGGCAACTTGAAGGTTTGGTGGAGGATACAGAGCTGTGTGGCTATGAAACTAATAGTAGCCTGAACCGAGTTAGACGCCATTCGGATCTGGAGACTGTGAGCCCTGTTAGCGTCACAGGGTCCACATGCCCACCCAGCCCAGGAACTCCCTGTTAACAACACAGGGGCCATTGAGTACGCTGACCGTGTGCGTAGGGGCCACACCTGTGGACAGCAGGCGCATCAGCAGCAGCAGGCCTGTTAATGCCACTGGGCTGCACAAGCAGGACTGTTAGGACAGGAGCTGGTCTTAACCGTTCTGCGTTACCAACTGTGGTGGTGGCCTGCATCCACCACCCGATCCCTGCCTACCTCTGGCCTAAAGCCGCAATGGGTTCAACACATGGAGGTGTGCTCTTTCGGAGCATAATAGAAGACTGCGCACCTCCTTGTTGGCTCCAGCCCCTTTTATAACCTGGGTCCGCCCCAAACCAGGGTGAACCACAATGCACCTCCTGGAGACAAAAGTAGAGTGACACGTCATGAGTGGCATAACTAGCGTCCTATTTGGAAACGCAACTTCAATGATGACCTCATGGCTGCCATGACCCAAACACCTCACCAGTCATCGTCTGAGCATCAATAATGCGGTGACAAGTCATAGGTGTGGGCCTCTGCAAGCCATTTGGGAGGACACCTGATGCCCTGTGGTCTATATGGGACCCCCACATCAGGGCCAGGGCCAAAGAGTTCATTACCGGACCTAGTCTCTGATGCAGGAAGTGCCTGAGCATGCTCAGTAGCATGAAATACAGTCTCTGAAAAAAGACTATCAGCTTTAGCATGGTGTCTATGCCCAAAACAGGACTTAGACCCGGCACGGAATGCAAGCACCTGTGCAAAGAGGCTTTTCACACTTAGTGAGGGAGCATGCGCTGTATCCCGAAATGAAAACTTAGCGTCAGGAATGGCACAGTCAGGCTGAGCATACTCACTAGGCGAAACACTGTAATTATGCTGCAGCTGGGGTACATCGGCACACGCATGCGCACTAGCTGCCTCTCCACACTTAGACGTGGAGGGGAAATTTGTCTTGGAGATGCTGTCTATGAACAGAAGGAAAAGCTAAAGGAAGCCTGACTTTCTATCCCTCCGAATTATGAAATGCAGCAATGAATTCCATGAGTTTGCTATAACATTAGCGTAGCAAAATGTGCATGAGGGTGTGATGTAGAGGTGCTAGAAATAGCTTGTCACCAGTGGGGCACTAATGGAATACAACAGCCAGTTCTATGATGCCACAAAATGGCAGTATTTTGTGCTATCATTATAGCTTATTAAAAACAGAGCACGAGGTTGTCATGCAGAGGTGCTGCACATAGATTTGCAGTAGTGTGAATTGACAAAAGTACAATAGCCACGTTTAGGATACAACTAGGTACAGTGAGTGTTTGCTAGTAAAATTGCTTAGTTTAAAAAAGTTGTAGTGTGCAATGCAGGCAGACGTGCTATGCAAATGTCTTTGCACTAGTGGGACTATAGCAAAGTCCAATAGCCACGTATAGGATGCCACTAGGTACACTGAGTGTGTGCTAGTATAATGGCTTCGTTATAATTTGTTGGAGTGTGCAACGCAGGCAGATGCGCTCTGCAAATGTCTTGGCACTAGTGGGACTATAGCAAAGTCCAATAGCCACGTATAGGATGCCACTAGGTACACTGTGTGTTTGCTAGTATAATGGATGAGTTTAAAAAAGATAGAGTGTGCAATGCAGGCAGACGTGCTGCAAATAACGTTCCAATACTGTGAATTGACAAAAGTACAATAGCCACGTTTAGGATACAACTAGGTACAGTGAGTGTTTGCTAGTATAATGGCTTTGTTATAATTAGTTGGAGTGTGCAACGCAGGCAGATGCGCTCTGCAAATGTCTTGGCACTAGTGGGACTATAGCAAAGTCAAATAGCCACGTATAGGATGCCACTAGGTACACTGACTGTTTGGTAGTATAATGGCTGAGTTTAAAAAAGTTAGAGTGTGCAATGCAGGCAGACGTGCTGCAAATAACGTTCCAATACTGTGAATTGACAAAAGTACAATAGCCACGTTTAGGATGCCACTAGGTACACTGACTGTTTGCTAGTATAATGGCTGAGTTTAAAAAAGTTAGAGTGTGCAATGCAGGCAGACGTGCTGCAAATAACGTTCCAATACTGTGAATTGACAAAAGTACAATAGCCACGTTTAGGATGCCACTAGGTACACTGACTGTTTGGTAGTATAATGGCTGAGTTTAAAAAAGTTAGAGTGTGCAATGCAGGCAGACGTGCTGCAAATAACGTTCCAATACTGTGAATTGACAAAAGTACAATAGCCACGTTTAGGATGCCACTAGGTACACTGACTGTTTGGTAGTATAATGGCTGAGTTTAAAAAAGTTAGAGTGTGCAATGCAGGCAGACGTGCTGCAAATAACGTTCCAATACTGTGAATTGACAAAAGTACAATAGCCACGTTTAGGATGCCACTAGGTACACTGAGTGTGTGCTAGTATAATGGCTTAGTTATAATTAGTTGGAGTGTGCAACGCAGGCAGACGTGCTGCAAATGTCTTGGCACTAGTGGGACTATAGCAAAGTCCAATAGCCACGTATAGGATGCCACTAGGTACACTGAGTGTGTGCTAGTATAATGGCTTCGTTATAATTAGTTGGAGTGTGCAACGCAGGCAGATGCGCTCTGCAAATGTCTTGGCACTAGTGGGACTATAGCAAAGTCCAATAGCCACGTATAGGATGCCACTAGGTACACTGAGTGTTTGCTAGTATAATGGCTTCGTTATAATTTGTTGGAGTGTGCAACGCAGGCAGATGCGCTCTGCAAATGTCTTGGCACTAGTGGGACTATAGCAAAGTCCAATAGCCACGTATAGGATGCCACTAGGTACACTGAGTGTTTGCTAGTATAATGGCTTCGTTATAATTAGTTGGAGTGTGCAACGCAGGCAGATGCGCTCTGCAAATGTCTTGGCACTAGTGGGACTATAGCAAAGTCCAATAGCCACGTATAGGATGCCACTAGGTACACTGAGTGTTTGCTAGTATAATGGCTGAGTTTAAAAAACTTGAAGTGTGCAATGCAGGCAGATGTGCTCTGCTAATGTCTTTGCACTAGTGGGACTATAGCAAAGTCCAATAGCCATGTATAGGATGCCACTAGGTACACTGAGTGTGTGCTAGTATAATGGCTTAGTTATAATTCGTTGGAGTGTGCAACGCAGGCAGACGTGCTGCAAATGTCTTGGCACTAGTGGGACTATAGCAAAGTCCAATAGCCACGTATAGGATGCCACTAGGTACACTGAGTGTTTGCTAGTATAATGGCTTCGTTATAATTTGTTGGAGTGTGCAACGCAGGCAGATGCGCTCTGCAAATGTCTTGGCACTAGTGGGACTATAGCAAAGTCCAATAGCCACGTATAGGATGCCACTAGGTACACTGAGTGTTTGCTAGTATAATGGCTGAGTTTAAAAAACTTGAAGTGTGCAATGCAGGCAGATGTGCTCTGCTAATGTCTTTGCACTAGTGGGACTATAGCAAAGTCCAATAGCCACGTATAGGATGCCACTAGGTACACTGAGTGTGTGCTAGTATAATGGCTTAGTTATAATTCGTTGGAGTGTGCAACGCAGGCAGACGTGCTGCAAATGTCTTGGCACTAGTGGGACTATAGCAAAGTCCAATAGCCACGTATAGGATGCCACTAGGTACACTGAGTGTTTGCCAGTATAATGGCTGAGTTTAAAAAACTTGGAGTGTGCAATGCAGGCAGATGTGCTCTGCTAATGTCTTTGCACTAGTGGGACTATAGCAAAGTCCAATAGCCACGTATAGGATGCCACTAGGTACACTGAGTGTTTGCTAGTAAAATTGCTTAGTTTAAAAAACTTGGAGTGTGCAATGCAGGCAGATGTGCTCTGCAAATGTCTTTGCACTAGTGGGACTATAGCAAAGTCCAATAGCCACAGATAGGATGCCACTAGGTACACTGAGTGTTTGCTAGTATAATGGCTTAGTTAGAATGAGTTGGAGTGTGCAGAGGACAGGAGGGTACAGTGGCAGGATTGTGGTGCTCTGGGTAGAGGAATGGAAGCCTGCCTTTCTATTCCCTCCTAATGGTGAAATGCAGGGAGGAAATCCCTGACCTGGGCTACACAGACGCTGTTGCTGTTTGCAGGACCTGTCACCTATGGCTCTCTGACCCTGCCGGTACGAGCCCTTAAAAGGACTGCTAGAATGTGCTCTCCCTAAGCTGTCTAACACTGTGTATGCAGCGCATACAGCTGTATCGGCGATAGGACAAAGGACGGAACTGCGACAGTGATGTCTGACACCAAAGACGCAGAAGGCAGATAATGGCGATCGTGAAGAAAATGTCCGGTTTTATAATGCAGGGACATGTGACATGCAGATCCTATCACACATGCCGTTGCTTCTCTGCCTCAAAGTCCACTTAGCTGTGTGTGTGTCTGTGATTGGCTGACATGCTGGCCAGCCCCACAAGACGCGCGCGCTTAGGGAAGGAAGACAAGAAAAAAAAAAAAAAAAATGGCGATCGCCATTATAGAAACAGCAGTGATCTGAAGGCGCTGTTCACGCACACTATACACTGAAATGTGATAATAGTTTGATTCACAGAGTGACTTACACTATTACAGCAGAAACCAAGCTAAGATTTAGCTGTTTTTTGGCTGCTAGAACCGTTCTCGAACGTTTCTAGAACTATCGAGCTTTTGCAAAAAGCTCGAGTTCTAGTTCGATCTAGAACATGCCCCAAAATCACTCGAGCCTAGAACTGGAGAACCACGAACCACGAACCGCGCTCAACTCTAGTGTTGAAATGTCTATACCACATTTCTGCCTCAAATTTGCTTCTCCTGGTGAAAAACCACAACAAAACGACATCAAAACCATTTTTTGCATTTTTTCCCCAAGAGATGCAGATTTGGTGCTGAAATTTACACACCATAATTCTGCACCAAATCAAAAATATTTTCACTTAAAGGTTAGTAATGGGGTGTCTCATAATTGCCTCCTTTTACTAATCTAGGGCTTACTGTCAGCTGTGAGCTATCATTAACCCCTTACATTACAAAGATTGCCACTGCACCAGGGAAATTAGAAAGAGTCAGGTAAAGTACCAGGATTGTCGCATCAAATAGATGCAACAATTCTGGGTGGCTGCAGGCTGCTATTGATAAGTTGGAAGGCAAAAATAAACGTGTCTCCCCAGCTTCAGAATATCAGCCCCCAACTGTCAGCTTTTTCATGTCTGAGTATCAAAGTTGTGGGGACAGCATGTCTAGTTTTTAAATTATTTCTTTAAATAATTTAAAAAAAGTTGCATTTGGTCCTTCTTATTTTGATACACAGCCAAGATAAGCACATGAACGGGGGCTGCAGTCTGTAGCTGTATGCTTTGTTTGTGTTGGATACCTTATGCAATTTTTTTGTGTATGTGATTCTAAGCAGTCTGACATGCTGTCACACATAGTGGGACCACGGTCTTCTAATTTTTGGCAGGTCATGGTTTTGTGAAGTTCAGAGTCCCTCCTTTATGAATTAAACAGACAGGATGTGTCTGACCATGTCACACATTTCACATACTCAATTATGGTGGTAAGATGTTAAAATTACATTTACTGGTGACTACTGGCGGGTGTAGTTTGATTTACTCTCTATACTATGTCATCTACTATAGTCATAGGTGACATGGAAATAAATACGTTGATAGGGCTAGGTTCACATGTTGCATTTTTCCAGCAATGTTTTTAACTCCTTCCCCCGGGCGATTTTCCATTTTTCATTTTGTGTTCCTCTTTTTCCGAGAGCCGTAACATTTTTATTTTTCTGTCAATCTTGCCACATGGGTTTTATTTTTTGCGGGACGAGTTGTACTTTTGAATGAAACCATTAGTTTTGCCATATATTATACTGAAAAACAGAAAAATAATTCCAAGTGCGGTGAAATTGCAAAAAAGTTTATATGCATGATAGTTTTTGGGGTATTTATTCACTGTGTTCAATATATGGTACAACTGATGTGTTGGTATGATGTCTCAGGTCGGTATGAGTTTGTAGATACCAAACATGTATACTTTTACTTTTATCTAAGGGGTTAAAAAAATTATGAGGAAGATAATCCAGCTGGGTGCAAACGGTTTTCTTTATTCGTGCATGAGAGGATAGAGCACAACAAATGTTAACGCATTTCTGGCTTAACGCCCGTAGTCATGACTAGGGGCGTTAAGCCAGAAACACATTGGATTATTTTCCTCATTGTTTGCATTGCAGCCTGGGGCAGGGCCGACATCCCAGTCTGGGCAGAGGTCAGGTCAGTTGGCGGTGAGCTGGATCCTCAAGCGTTAAAAAAAATTCTGAAGTTTGCCAAAAAGGAGTAGTGCTTTTGATGCCATTTTCTGAGACCCAAAGTGTTCTCATTTTTCAGGATCTGGAGTTCAGTGATGGCTTATTTTTTTGCTTCTTCAGCTGATGTTTTTAATTACTCAATTTTTGTGTGGATGCTACCTTTTATAGCTTGCTATTGCATTTTAAATAATTTTTGCAAAGGCCAAAAAACGTAATTTTGGAATTTTTTTTCTCACTACGCTGTGTACCGATCAGATTAATTGATTCATATTTTGATAGATCGGGTATTTCTGAATACGGCGATACCAAATATGTGTATATTTATTTATTTTTTTATTGTTTTATTTTCAATGGAGCGAATGGAAAGTGATTTGAACTTTTAGGGTTTTTTTTTTTCTTATTTTTAAAACCTCTTTTTTTTACTTTTTTATTTATTTTACTAAGTCCCCTAGAGGACTTTATGGATCAGCAGTCTGAGCGCTTGTGCATTTCTGTTGATCAGCGCTGATCAGCAAAAAAGCACTGTTCCTTTAAGATCTGCCGCTCTGTCAGCTCTTACAGGAAGAACATCATGGTCGCATCAGGAGTCATCACATGACTCCTAGCTACCATTACAACCATCGGCTTCCCATGATCACATCACAGGGCCTCCAATGGTGGTGATGAACGGCACGATACCTGCTATGGCCATTTAAATCATGCTGTCACATTTTCACAGCACAATCTAAGTGGCAAGCAGGCATGGATGAATTGTGGATCCACCCGCACCTGCTAGTTCCACATGTTTGCTGTTCAAATCAACAGACATATGCAGGGATCACTGTCGGCTCACCGCAGCAGTCGACGGTGATTGCCACAACACGGCCGATAACTTACCAGTACGTCATAGGCCGTGAAGGCGTTAATGAGTTTGATGCAAGTTAAAAGCTAATTTTTACATTAACAGCAAAAACAATGAGACAATGATACAGCTAGGCCCCTTCCACACATCAGTTTTTTGCCATCAGTCACAATCCATCGAATTTTGAAAAAATGGATCTGGCAACTGATGCTGCTGCATCCGTTTATTTCTCATCAACTTGCATTAGCGACGGATTGCGATGGATTGCCTTATGTTTCACCCGTCGTTCGACGGATCCGTCGAAATTTGTTTGTCCATCGGACAGAGACAACGGACAAAGTAACGTTTTTTGTCTATGTCGAAAAAACAGACAGTGATGGATCTGTCGCCGTCTGTCGTTTGGTAGAATGGAAGCCTATGGGCGCAGGAGCTGTCGTAAACTATCAAATGACGGAATCCGGCGACAGATTCCATTTTTTTAAACTGAACATTCTCTAATTATTATTTAGCCCCCAGCTAGTCGGATCCATCAAAAAACGGTTCAGTCACTTTAGTTTTGTCACAATCTGCGACGTATCGTTGATCCGTCGAGAACATGGATTGTGACTGATGACAAACAACTGATGTGTGAAAGAGGCCTAATGAACCCAACTGTTTTTTTTTCATGATTGAAATTGAAAATTGCAGCGTTTTTTAAAGAAGCAGCATGTCAATTCTCTCAGTAGCATTTTTTAAACATTTAAGTCAATGAGAAAGTGCAAAAACGCAGCAAAAATGCTATGTGTGAATATAGTCTAAGGCAGTCATGGCGAACCTTTCACAGGCCGAGTGCCCAAACTGTAGCCCTAAACCCAATTTTTTTTCCGAAGTGCCAACCAATCCTATTATGTAAATAATTGATTTTAACCTTACCTTTGCAGTCTTCTCTTAACCCCTTCAGCCCCCGGGCACTTTCCATTTTTGCGTTTTTGTTTTTTGCTCCCCTTCTTCCGAGAGGCGTAACTTTTATATTTTTCCATCAATCTTGCCATATGAGGGCTTGTTTTTTGTGGGACGAGTTGTACTTTTAATTGAAATCATAAGTTTTACCATATAGTGTACTGGAAAACGGCAAAAAAATTCCAAGTGCGGAAAAATTGCAAAAAAAGTGGGATCGTACAATAGTTTTTGGGATATTTTATTCACCGTGTTCACTATATGGTAAAACTGAGGTATCTATGTGATGCCTCAGGTAGGTGCGAGTTTGTAGACACCAAACATGTATAGGTTTACTTGTATCTAAAGGGTTAAAAAAAATTCACAAGCTTGTCCAAAAAACGTGGTGCACGTTTTGCGCCATTTTCCAAAACCCGTAGCGTTCTCATTTTTCAGGATCTGAGGCTCAGTGATGGCTTATTATTTGCGTCTCGACCTGACGTTCTTAACGGTACCATTTTTGTGCAGATGCTACGTTTTGATCGCCTGTTATTGCATTTTGCGCAAAATTTGCGGCGACCAAAAAACGTAATTTTGGCGTTTGGAATTTTTTTGACGCTACGCCGTTTACTGATCAGATTCATTGATTTTATATTTTGATAGATCGGGCATTTCTGAACGTGGCAATACCAAATATGTGTGTATTTTTTTATTTTTTTAACCCTTTAATTTTCAATGGGGTGAAAGGGGGGGTGATTTGAACTTTTAGGTTTTTTTATTTTTTTAAATTTTTTAAAACTTTTTTTTTTACTTTTTTATTTTATTTTACTAGTCCCTCTAGGGGGCTATTGCGATCAGCAATCCGATCGCTCTGCAGTATCTGCAGCTCTCAGCTACAGAGCTGAGAACTGCAGATTTGCTGCTTCACTTTCAATGCCGGCTGTATTCCGGCATTGAGAGGAAGTGAGTCATGTTAGCTACAACAGGCGTCATCACATGACCCTGTGCTACCATGGCAACCGCCGAAAGTCACGTGATCATCTCACGTGACTTCCGGTGGGGGCGGGGTAAGTCACTTTCATGGCGGCGCCCATATACATATCGCTGCCAAGATTTTGGCAGCGAAATGTAAGGGGTTAATGGCCGCGGGTGGAAGCGATTCCACCCGCGGCTAGCAGGCACACATGTCAGCTCTTAATAACAGCTGATATGTATCGTCGCCGCCTGCCGGCGGCAGGGGGCGGGGCTTACCGGCACACGATCCATGACGTACCCAGTACATCATGGGTCGTTAAGGGGTTAAGCAAGGGGCATCACACTCATGCATGCTTACCACACATTGAAGCTGAGCCACTGCCACTGCCCTTTCCAGACACAGCAGTTGGATTGATGTTTCTGGAAAAAATTGCAGCATATTAGACAGACAGAAATTTTAGCATGGAATGCAATCAGATTTCATCCTGTAATCCACATCTACATTTCAAAGTCTGAACACCTTGAAAACCCATAAAGACATACGAGTTGCTCCCCTCCCCTTTCATTGTGTAGTTATGTCCCCCTTCCTGGACCACTTCCTAGTAAACATGTACCCCATTCTGATATATATTTCCTACATTCTGGTATATTTGTCCCCATTATGGCCCCATCCTGGCAAATGTACCCCATGCCGGCATAATCCCCATCCTGGTAAATGTTCCTCCATACCGGCATGTACCCTATTCCTGGTAAATGTCCTCCATCCTGGTAAATGTACCCCATCCTGGTAAATGTACCCCATTATTGTAAATGTATTTCATCGCTGGCTTGTTCCCCCATGCTGTTAAATGACCCTATCCTGGTAAATGTACCCCATCCAGGCATGTTCCCTTATCCTGGCAAATGTCCTCTTTCTTGGTATGTTCTCCTTCCTGCTAATTGTTCCCCATCCTTGCATGTTCATGTACCCCATCCTTGCATGTTTCCCCCCATCCTTTCATGTTTTCCCCCATCCTGGTAAATGTATCCCATCTTGTTAAATGTCACCCTTCCTGACATGTTCCCCTTCCTGCCAAATCCATCCTGGCATGTTTCCCCCCATCCTGGCATGCTTTCCTCATCTTTGCATGTTTTCCCATCCTTGCAGCCATGTTTTCCCCCATCCTTGCATGTTTTCCCAACCTTTGCATGTTTTCCCCATCCTTGCATGTTTGCCCCATCCTTGCAGCCATGTTTCCCCCATCCTTGCATGTTTGCCGCCATCCTTGCATGTTTCCCCATCCTTGCAGCCATATTTTCCCATCATTGCAGCCATGTTTCCCCCATCCTTACATGTTTCCACACCATTGCATGTTTCCCCTTATCCTTGCATGTTTCACCCATGCTTGCATATTTCCCCCACCATTGCATGGTTACGCCATTGCATGTTTCCCCCGCATCCTTGCATGTTTCCTCTATCTTTGCATGTTTCCCCCATCCTTGCAGCCATGTTTCCCCATCATTGCAGCCATGTTTCCCCCATCCTTACATGCTTCCCCCACCATTGCATGTTTCCCCCGCATCCTTGCATGTTTCCCCCATCTTTGTATGTTTCCCCCATCCTTGCAGCCATGTCTCCCCCAATGTTTGCCCCCCCGTGCTGTCCATGTTTGCCCCCCCGTGCTGTCCATGTTTGCCCCCCCCGTGCTGTCCATGTTTGCCCCCCCGTGCTGTCCATGTTTGCCCCGTGCTGTCCATGTTAGCCCGGGGCTGTCCATATTTTCCCCGTGCTTTCCATGTGTCCCCCGTGTGTCTATGTCACCCCCGTGCTGCTGGCACTGTCTACCTTCACTTTACATAGCTGCACACAGTTTAAAAATTTAAAAAAAACCTCACCTTCCAGCACTTGCTCCACCACTGCACGCCGCTGGGTCCTCAATCAGTTCCCGCGCAGCCACAAGATGTGGGAGCTGCTTACTGATGCTTCGCCGTCTCCTAGGCAACAGGCCTGTGGCCTAGAAGAGGAGGAGTGTCAGAGGGAGGAGAAATGTCTCCTCTGCTCCAACACAAATTTGAACTGCCGATGCGATCACACCGACAGTTCAAAGTGGCTGAATGTGGCGACAGCGCACGTGTCGGCAGAGAGGGCTCTGCGTGCCCTGTCTGGCACGCATGCCATAGGTTCACCATCACTGGTATAAGAGATAGAGGAGGTGTGACGCCCTGGACTAGCCAGGTAGTCACAGATAGCGCCCCACACAACACCAGTCCCACACCAGGTAACACCGAACCACATAAACCCTAGTCACCTCCCTCAGTGCTTAATGGACACACCAGGGGGGCGGAGCTAGGCAGTTGGCACGCCCACCGAGGAGTTCAGAGGGCCTGAGGCAGGAAACACAGTCAGTTGAGTTGTAGTTGACAGTGAGTGAGGAGTGAAGGAGTCTGACAGGTGCCGGGGTTGGAGCCCGGGCACCTTTGACTAGGAGGCAGACGGTAGCCTTAGCCTGCAGGAGCCAGGAAGATGGCCAGGTGAAACCGTGGTGGACCGGGACAGGGTAGTGGCCCGCCGGTACCGACCCGGAGAGCCGACTGGAAACTGGAGCACACAGGGGGGTACTCAGACCCTGAAACGAGGTCCAGAAGCCACTGGACTGAGTTAATTCACTGATTGAGGTCTGGACTATAGGTCCTTTCCCACCCAAGTCCCGACTGAAGACAACAGCCCACCGAGGGGGATAGAAAGCCACCGCACAGGCAGAGAGATCCCACAGGCCAGCGCCTGCGGGCAAACGGGCTTTCCCAACATACATACCGCCGGGGAGCGGACTTCCATCGCTGAAGCGAAGGCAGCCTACATGCACACTACACGGTGCAGGAGAAAGGCAAAGACCACTGAACCGGGTGGGGGACCAGACGCAGCCAACTGTGGGCACCGACCATCAGCAACTTTGTTTACCACTGACTTGTGTGTGTCAATAACAGTGAGTACAGCAGTGCCATCTGGCCGCACACTGCCGTGCACCTCCCTGCTACTTCTCCCCAACGGGTCCCGGGGCCATCATCCCTACCCACGGAGGGGTTAACATCTTGCTGCATAACCATCTCCCCCGGGTGCCCTGTAACCACAGAGGTGGTGTCTACACCTTCACCACATCCCATGGGTGGCGTCACAAACTCAAACACGGCTCCGGCCATACACCTACCTACCACCCCCCCTACGTAGCACCAGCATCCTTTCAGAGCAAAGTGACCCCAGGTCCAGAGGCGCTCGAGCCACCCACCAACGAGCCCGGATCTGAGCGGCTCGGCTGCAGCTGAGCGCAGGCCGGTAAACATCGACTCTTCTGGCGTCACGAACAGGATACGTACCTAATCACTTACATAGTGAAGTGCGCCTTGAAGTTGAAGTCAGTGGTGACCCGTTGAAAATTTTCAGAATCCGCCATCTTTTGGCGCGAAGATTCCCGCCAGAGTCTTCTTCCCCTCAGAAAGGGCGTGAAAAGCCGAAGCCCCGCCCCCTGGGAACACGGCCATGCAGCAAAGCGCGTGGTCGGAAAGAGAAACTGCCCAGCAGAAAAAGGGAGTGCCGCAAAAAGACCAAGGGGGAGAAGCGGGAAATGTCCGCGCCTAACCCCGATGGCGGAGTGGTGCTGGCCGCTGGAGCGGCGGAGCCCGCAGGTGTGTCCGAAGATGGGAATGTGACGGCGCTCACTCCGGTCGCAGGAGCGGGGGAGGCCACGGCTCCGACAGTCGCCCAGGTAGTGCCAATCTCTTTGCCCTACGTGCCCGGTGCTGCCTAGCTACCCCAGTACGATGGGAAGCCTGATGCCTTGCAGGTGTTCTGGAAAAAGATATGCACGATTCTCGATTTGTATGCCATGACTGGTAAGCAGCGTGCAGCGGTAGTGTTAGGGCAGCTGACCGGCGCGGCCGAACAGGAGGTGGAGATTTGGGCAGACGCGGATTGGACCTCGGTAACCACCATTTTTGATAAACTCCAGGTCGCCTTTGAAGCAGAGTTACGGATGCAGTTTTACCATTATCGGCAGCAACCAAATGACAGTATACGAGACTATGCCTTGCGGCTACAAAGAGCCTTGCGTACACTAAAGTGGGTGGACCCCATCAATGAGATTGATAGCAACAAAATGCTAGTGGAGCAGTTACTGCAGGGGCTGGGGTCCGCCAAAGATCTCAAGCAGCTGCGGCTGTGGTCCTTGGAACATGCCGACTTGGACTTTGCAGTACTGAAAGAGCAGGTCATCAAGGCCCTACAGGCCCCAGAGGCCGGCACCCCTTATCCGCCATCTTGGTCGGTTGACACTGCTCCCATCCCGGCAGCACCCCCCTTGCTGGCCCTGTCGGCCCCTGCTGCAGCCACCGGAGCTCTGGAAGATCTGACATTGCAAGTCCGGCGCCTGAATGAGGATGTCAACTGGATCCTTGCCGCTCTCCAGCTACCAACGAGAGTCAAGCCCGTGGAGAAGATCCAGCTCGCCGATAGCCCGAAGGATGTCCCTTGGATGCAGCGGAAAAGGAACAACGATCCCCGGTATGCACCGCCAGTCTGCTACAAGTGCAACAAAGACCGGCCATTACTGCATTCGGTGTCCGTTAAACGAGCAACCCCTGAGGCCAAGGGCCAATCCTCAGGAGTAGATCCTCAAGGCCCAGGTGATTGGTGGGATCGGTACGATGGAGGCCGCTCCATCATCTCCCTGGCGGTGGATGGTGTCCTGACCATGGCCCTGCTTGACACCGGATCACAGGTAACAACTATGCCTTACTCGTTGTACCAGCGATATTGGGCTGATAGTGAACTTGCCCCTCCAGACAATAGCCTAACTATCATTGCTGCCAATGGGATCCCTATGATCCAGTTGGGGTTCAAGGAGGTGACCCTGACTGTGGGACGAACAGAGCTGATACGTCAAGGGATGATTGTGGTGCTGAATGATTCCAGTGACCGTAACCCAAAGGTGGTCCTCGGGACCAATGTGATTGAGCACTGCATGGGGGAGGTGTTGAGCTTGTTGCAACAATTGTCTGCCACTGCAGGAGGGGGTGGCAGAGGGCACTGCAGCGTGAGTTCCAGACCCTCCTGCAGCGACAGCAGATGAACATGACAGGTGGAGAGATTGGTGGTGTGCGGGTGATGGATGCCGCGCCTTTGGTGGTGCCGCCGCGGAGTGAGATGATGATTTGGTGCAGGGCAGCAAAAGGGCCCCAGGGACAGGATTACCCGACAATGGTAGAGGCCTTGCCTTCAGAGCACTGGCCCACAGTAATGGCAGCCAGGGGGTGATTTATGTCAAAAAGGGGAGAGTGCCCGTGAGAGTGCTGAATTGTGGAGAGGAAGAGGTCAGGCTCCCCCACTATGCCACCATAGCCAAGTTGTTCACCGTAGAAGCACATGCTATCCACGAAAAAAAACGACAACCACTGCACCACACTTAGTCAGTGACCCTCTGCCCAAACAATTAGAGTGGTGCAGGGAGTTGCATGTCGGCACCGAGGCTACACCCATGCGCCACAAGGAAGGGGTATACAGGGTAGTGCAGGAGTACGGGCGGGTTTTCAGCAAGCAACCGCTAGATTTTGGGAGAGTTAAAGGGGTTCAACACCATATCCCCACGAGTAGGCATCCACCCATTAAAGAGAGGTACAGGCCAATCCCACCTGCACACTACCAGTGCTCCAAAGACATGTTGAGGAACATGAAGGAGGCAGGGGTCATCCGGGATAGTTGTATTCCCTGGGTAGCTCCATTGGTGCTGGTGAGGAAGAAGGATGGTACCATGAGAATGTGTGTGGATTACCGAAAGATTAACCAGATAACGCATAAAGAAGCCTACCCCCTTCCCCGCATTGAAGAGTCACTCGCTGCGCTGAAGACTGCTAATTATTTCTATACCCTTGACCTTACTAGTGGCTACTGGCAGGTGGCGGTTGCACAGGAAGACCGCGAGAAGACTGCGTTCGCTACCCCCATGGGACTCTGCGAGTTCAACAGTATGGCATTCGGCTGTGCAATGCCCCGGGGACCTTCAAGAGGCTCATGGAGTGCTGGTTGGGGCATCTCAACTTCGAGACTGTTCTGCTGTACTTGGACAACATGATTGTGTATTCGAAGACATATGAAGCCCACTTGGAGCGCCTAGCAGAAGTGTTTGCGGCCCTCGCCAAGTACGGGATGAAATTAAAACTCTCTAAGTGCCATCTGTTGAAACCCAAAGTGCAGTACCTTGGGCACGTGGTGAGTGCGGAAGGCGTAGCCCCGGATCCTGAGAAGATTACCGCTATCCAGAGCTGGCCACAACCAACCATGGTGAAGGAGGTGAGGCAGTTCCTGGGCCTAGTGGGCTACTCCCGCCATTTTATCAAGGGGTACACGAAGATGGCCACGCCCATGCAAGACCTCCTCGTGGGACAGACAAAGAATGGTAGATCTCCTGGACCCCCATTTGTCTGGGGGTGAGAAGCACCATCATCCCTGCCCACGGAGGGGTTAACATCTTGCTGCATAACCATCTCCTTCGGGTGCCCCGTAACCGCAGCGGTGGTGTCTACACCTTCACCACATCCCGTGGGTGGTGTCACGAACTCAAACATGGTTCCGGCAGTACACCTACCTACCATCCTCCCCTACGTAGTGCCAGTATTCTTTCAGAACGAAGTGACCCCGGGTCCGGAGGCGCTCAAGCCACCCACCAACGAGCCTGGATTCGAGTGGCTCGGCTGCAGCTGAGCACGGGGCGGTACAGAGGCTTTTCTCCTCTTTTTTTATTTTGCGCTATGTACAAATCACTATGCAGAAAATAATGTTTTTTAACATGTTTATCCAGTGAAATCAATTTTAGCATTTTTTTATGTTTTATTGTCACTCTGTAAAAGTGGCATAATACTCTGACAACATTGTTCTCAGCAGCAACCTGGGAGTCAGCGATGCATCCAAGCATCCTCCCTATGCTGTTCCTATTACATTTCAGCAGTCTTTCCATCCATTTCTGTGATTTTAAGCCCCTCCTAAATTTTTTGTAGGGGTCTACTGGAAAAATGTTTCACCTCACCATGAGGTTTTCCAGCTTTATTCAAAGCATGTGAATTACAGTATGTGGGAGAGAGGGGAGTGTGGGATAGGCAAGCGGATGACGGCCATTTTGTGCTGCAACAAGCGCTTTGACTAGTCCAGGACTAGTCAAAGCATTGTTACAGCGCAAAACAGCCATTGTCCGCTTTGCGCTCCCACATTCCCCTCTCCCCCACATGCTGTAATTCACATGCTTTGAATAAAGCTGAAAAACCTTGTGGTGAGATGCCGCCTTTCTTCCTTTGCTTGGATTCTTCATAACAGTGACTGCGCTGCAGGCTGAGCACCACCTGGAGTTACTAATCTAATCCATTGATGGCTATGTACCAGGTCTGTAAGTATGGCTTCACTCCATAGCTTTAGAGCTGCAGTGTCTGATTTTTTCTTCCTTTTTTTGTGCATGCATGGAAAAATGTTTGCGTTTCCTATTGACTTTCATTATGCTCGTTACTTGAAATAAGCCCTCGAGCATTACAAATTTCTTGACTCAAGCAGCAAGCACCTGAGCATTTTAGTGCTCGCTCATCACTAATAGAAATGCATTTGTTGCTCATCTGGAATCTCTAACCAGTGATAAATATACCATCAAAATTTCTGTACAGCAGAAAAACTTTTCAGAGAAACAAAATATAATCATTTCAGTCCTTAAGGAGTGTGAAAGGTTGTTCTTTTCACAATATCTGTAAAAACATGTTCGAACAATGGAGAAAGTGTGTTTTTTTCTTTAATATCTAAGCTAGAATATATATTTAGCCACCGGTGCTTTATAGACATTACTGCGCTGTGGAACCTCTTATTTCTGAAACATGCTGCTAAACTTAAAATTGTGAGGGGAAGAGGGACATGCTTCTAATAAGATGTAATACTAAAGACAGAGGTGGTGCAATTTAAAAAACCCTAGTGTAAAAACCCCTGCTGCTATCATTTCTATGAGTCTGTCTTACATTTTTTCCAAACTACCATCATTATTTGCAAAAGTTTCTTTAGAGGGTTGAGAACTCAGAAAATATGATCTTGCACAGACAGGATTTAAACCTCCTGCTGGAAAAATAAAATTGTAACGGTAATGATTTTTCTGTGAGAAGATTCAGAAAAAAATGACTTCTTCAGTCTGTTTTATAACAGGATTCAGGTTAAAATATTTCAGATGCTTCTTTCTTCACTTTTCATAATTTTTCAAGCATGTTCAAGAAGAATAATAACAGTAATAATCCTAACGACTGCATAAAGAATTTCACTGACAAACCATTACACACCCCATATTTCCTGACTTGAATACTAGAAAAGGTCTAATTATCCATGGTCGTAAAATTTCTGTGTCTTATATTTTGGCTGTACATTATTATGGAAATCTTAGGACATAAATTGTTTTTGCTGTCATTAGCTATTCATAAGATACTCCAATATGTCATATGTAAAAAAAAAATCTGAATTTTAAAATGAATATTATATTCTGCCTAAATGGTCACTGTATTTCACCAAACTTTGTATAAATCAATAGTATAAGCAAACATATCAATATATGTTTAAAGCAAAATACGCTGCTATCTCTACGTATGATATACTTCTATTCTTCCTTGCCTCCTGTTATTCACTCTAAAAAACAGGTAATATGCATCTTGGTCAAAACAAGACTGACTATAAGCTCACCGGGTCATCATTTATTCTCAAAAACTGCTGAAACCCAACTTGCTCAAGACAAGATGGAATACCAACTCACTAAGGGATCAAAGTTAAAGAGGTAGATAGACCAATCCTGCTTTTATTTAAAGTGGGTGTCCACTACTTGGACAACCACCTTTCTCATTCCCAAGTGTCGGTGATGTTCCATTAATGCCGGAACTCGCGTTGCCAGGGCTCATGTGAACTTGTTATGACATGCGAGCTACCCATCCAATTATCACCGGCTTTGTCTCCCAGGCTTCAGACCAAAGAGCAATAAACAGGAAGTGAGCAGCAGTGGCAGCTCTCAATAACTGATAATTACTTAACCGTCTCAAGGTAGTGAGACAGAAGCCAGCAGTGATTGGACGTGAGGCTCATATGTCATAACAAGTTCAACATGAGTCTGGCAATGTGAGTTCCAGCATCACTAACACGTCCACTCTGACAGTGAGTGTAGGCCTTTTTATTTTTATGAAGGCCCAAATGGGGAACGAGAATGGGTTGTGCAAGTAGTGGACAACCACTTTAAATAGCATTTATGATAAACTTATAAAAATGTCTGCAAAAATGTATGAAGGTTAGTGATGAGCGAGTACTAAAAAGCTCGGGTGCTCGAGGCTCGGGCCGAGCATACCAAGATACTCGTGTACTCGGCCCGAGCACCGAGCCCAATGTTATCCTATGGGAGACCCGAGTATTTTTCTGAAATGACCCCCGGCAGCATGTAGAAACCCTAAAAGTGTCATAAAAGTCTCAGAAGAGTGCTCAAATGACATAGCAACAGCATGGGGAAGACCCCTTGAAGCATTTATCACTCAAAAGTCACAGCTGTGAACAATTTTGTCTGAGTTTTACGCCATTTTTACGGACTCACCAGAAAACCTTCCAAAATGACACCAAAATGAATTTTCATGGCGGAAATGTTAAGGGCACATACCCAATAGTGAGATAGAGCTGGTGTATGTTACTTTTTGAGATTAATACATGAAAGATTTTACGTAAAACATTGTGTGGCACTCCGATGTCCAAAACGCACGTTTTGTGCTTTTTACTAGCGATGTCGGTCATTTTTTTTTTCATTCTATCTCCCGTCGGTCGGTCTCGTTCTGTCTCTCTCTCTCTGTCTTGTCTGTCCCCCTCTCACAGTCTGTCGGTCAGTCTCCCTCCTCTCTCTTACTTACCGTTCCCCGATCACTGCCGCGGCGCTGCACAGCTGTTCACTAAACTCCGGCGGCTTTTCCTCTTTTGAAAAAGCCGGCCGCTCATTAAACAATCTCCTATTCCCTGCTTTCCTGCTTTTCGGCGCCTATGATTGGTTGCAGTGAGCCTTTATACCGGCGGGCATGCTGTGCTCTGCACACAGCCATCTCATATTCCCTGTTTTCCCCGCCCACAGGCGCCTATGATTGGTTGCAGTGAGACACGTCCCCATGCTGAGTGACAGGTGTCTCACTGCACCCAAACACAGCAGCCGGTGGGTGTGTGTATACTGTGCAGTGAAATAAATAATTAAATAATTTAAAAAAATGGCGTGCGGTCCCCCCAATTTTAATACCAGCCAGATAAAGCCATACGGCTGAAGGCTGGTATTCTCAGGATGGGGAGCTCCACGTTATGGGGAGCCCCCCAGCCTAACAATATCAGTCAGCAGCCGCCCAGAATTGCCGCATACATTATATGCGACAGTTCTGCGACTGTACCCGGCTCTTCCCGATTTACCCTAGTGCGTTGGCAAATCGGGGTAATAAGGAGTTAATGGCAGCCCATAGCTGCCACTAAATCCTAGATTAATCATGTCAGGCGTCTCCCCGAGATTCCTTCCATGATTAATCTGTAAATTACAGTTAAAAAACACACACACACGAAAAATCCTTTATTAGAAATAAAAAACACTAACAAAGTCCCTCATCACCATTTTCTTAACCCCGACAAACCCTCCATGTCCGGCATAATCCACAGTCCTCCAGCGTTGCGTCCAGCTGTGCTGCATGAAGGTGACAGAAGCTGCAGAATACACCGCTGCTCCTGTCAGCTTCACACAGCAACTGAAGACAGCCGCGCGATCAGCTGAGCTGTCACTGAGGTTACCTGGATCCAGCGGTGGATGCAGCGGTGGCCGCTGGTAACCTCAGTGACAGCTCAGCTGATCGCGCTACTCACCGCCGCTCCGGTCAGCTCCATGCAGCAACTGAGGTGAGTATAGCGATCAGCTGAGCTGTCACTGAGGTTACCTGGATCCAGAGGTGGATGCAGCGGTGGCCGTGGGTAACCTCAGTGACAGCTCAGCTGATCGCGCTACTCACCGCCGCTCCGGTCAGCTCCATGCAGCAACTGAGGTGAGTATAGCGATCAGCTGAGCTGTCACTGAGGTTACCCGCGGCCACCACTGGATCCAGCGGTGGCCGCGAGTTACCTGACTGACAGCAGCTGATCGCGCTACTCACCTCAGTTGCTGTGTGAAGCTGACCGGAGCGGCGGTGTATTCTGCAGCTCCTGTCATCTGCATGCAGCAGAGCTGGACGCGACGCTGGAGGTTCGTGGATTATGCCGGACATGGAGGGCTTTGTCGGGGTTAATAAATTGGTGATGAGGGACTTTGTTATTGTTTTTTATTTCTAATAAAGGATTTTTCGTGTGTGTGTGTTTTTTAACTGTAATTTACAGATTAATCATGGAAGGAATCTCGGGGAAACGCCTGACATGATTAATCTAGGATTTAGTGGCAGCTATGGGCTGCCATTAACTCTTTATTACCCCGATTTGCCAACGCACTTGGGTAAATCGGGAAGAGCCGGGTACAGTCCCAGAACTGTCGCATATAATGTATGCGGCAATTCTGGGCGGCTGCTGACTGATATTGTTAGGCTGGGGGGCTCCCCATAACGTGGAGCTCCCCATCCTGAGAATACCAGCCTTCAGCCATATGGCTTTATCTGGCTGGTATTAAAATTGGGGGGACCGCACGCCGTTTTTTTTAATTATTTATTTATTTATTTTACTGCACAGTATATACACGCCCACCGGCTGCTGTGATTGGGTACAGTGAGACACCTGTCACTCAGCGTGGGGGCGTGTCTCACTGCAACCAATCATAGGCGCCTGTGGGCGGGGAAAACAGGGAATATGAGATGGCTGTGTGCAGAGCACAGCACGCCCGCCGGTATAAAGGCTCGGTCACGCTGTGCAGGCCGGCCAATCACTGCAATTCTACAACTAACAGGGCTGTGGCATTGCAGTGGTCTGCCAGCCAATCCCTGCATGAGGGATGAAGACCACGAGTAAAGCACGAGTATCGCGAAATTACTCGGTACCTGCCGAGTAGCCCGAGTACAGTGATACTCGTGCGAGTACCGAGTAGTAACAAGCATACTCGCTCATCACTAATGAAGGTGTTTAAATCCTATGCATAATTAGTAGAAAACTATGTGTGACAATATCATGATCAGAAAAGTATTTATATTCAAATTTTGGTGATGCTAATGAATTAAATCATATTATAGTTCAAATATAATATTACAGACATAATAGGCAACTTATAGAGTCACAAACCCTAATTGGTATGAGATTGACCATAAACATCCATAGGCCAGGTGCAGATAAAATACAGAACAGATTGCATAATTAGTAATATAATTATTCCTCCACCACCCACTCCAATGTACCTTTCATGTTTCTGTCCTCCACTGTACGCTTCCTGAAGAAGCAGATGTGAAACTTGAGTTGGTGTGGTTGATGGAGGAATAATTATACCCCTAATCATGCAATCTTGTCTGTACTTTTTCTGTGCTCACTTGGTCTTATGGCGGCTTACACTCAACTTCTTACCAATTAGGGTTTATCTCTCTATAATTAAAATATAATGTCTTTAATGTCATATTTTACTATAACTTTTCTGATCACGATATTGTAACACACAGTTTTATACTAATTTTGCATGTGATTTAAACACCATCATCAATTTTTGCAAATGTTTTATGATGGGTTATACTTCAGGATGGGTTATACCTGACCTAGGAACATTTTGTTCCCCCTTAGTTCTGTTAATTTTTGCTGCTTATAAATATAAAATATTCTTCTGTTCTGTATCCTTCAACTTCTGTATCCTTCAACCTCTAATCCCCCAAACTAGTAAAATCATGAGCTAACACACAGCTGAAAGTATACAATGATTAAGTAAAATGTGTAGAATCCAACACAAATCATCAAAGGGTAATTAGAAAATTATGTCAAGAGCTATTTAGTTCTAAAATATTACCATCATTTAATAACACAGGTATGCAAAATTTCAGTTTATGGAAACTGTTTCAAACTCCATAACTGACCCTCATGTTTTCTTATGTCCTGATTTTAAAAAAATCTTCTATTTTTAACCATTATGTGTGGAATTTGCATAAAAAGCACATGAAATTATGTACAAGAGAGATGAACAAGAAAAATCTTTATCATAGCCAAAAATATGAACAATATGAACAAATTAATTATTACTCCTTTTCCTTTTTTCTTCATAACCTGTAGTTCCAGGCTCCATTTACTTTAATAGAGGCATGTTTTTTGGAGAGTAACTGTAAAGCGCGGGGTTAAATTTTCCTGCCAAAACATAGTTTACGACGTTCCCTGGGTCACATGAGATGTCTGTGCAAAAGTTCGTGATTGTAACTGCGACAATGCGGATACACTTTTCATTTCACATTTTCCCCAATATGTAGATAGGGGCAAAATTGTTTGGTAAATTGGAACGCGCGGGGTTAAATTTTCGCCTCACAACATAGCCTATGACTCTCTCGGGGTCCAGATGTGTGAGTGTGCAAACTTTTGTGGCTGTAGCTGCGACGGTGCAGATACCAATCCCGGACATGCACACATACATACATACACACATTCAGCTTTATATATTAGATATATATATATATATATATATATATATATATATATATATATATAATACATAAAGCTGAATGTGTGTGTGTATGTGTGTGTGTGTGTGTGTGTGTGTGTGTATATGTGTGGTGTGTGTATGTCCGGGATTAGCATCCGCACCGTCGCAGCTACAGCCACAAAATTTTGCACACTCACACTTCTGGACCCCGAGAGCGTCATGGGCTATTTTTCGAGGGGAAATTTTAACCCCGCGCTTTACAGTTATTCGCCAAAAAACCTGCCTCCATTAAAGCGCATGGAGCTGGGAGCCACAGTGCAGCCAGAACTTCAGAAGAATGCACAGCCACGCCCTTATATGGAATGTTGTCATGTCACAATGCAGCCAGGGAAAGAGGCAGACATAGACAGGGAAAGAGACAGAAACAGACAGGGTAAGAAACAGACATAGACAGGGTAAGAGACAGACACAAAGTGATAGACAAAGAGACAGACTGACAGGGAAAGAGACAGACACAGGGAAACAGACAGACAGGTAAAGAGAGGGAAAGAGACAGACAGGGAAAGAGACAGACAGGGAAAGTGACAGAGATAGATAGACAGACAAGGAAAGAGATAGATAGACAGAGAGGGAAAGAGATTGAGACAGACGGAGAAAGAGAAAGAGACAGTCAGAGACAGACAGGGAAAGAGACAGACAGACAAAGATAGAGAGACAGAGAGATATATACAGAGGGGGAGACAGATAGAGAATTGGAGAGAAACAGAGAGACAGTTACTATCCCGGGCATTAATATATTCTATTTATACATTCTATCCCGGGAATGTTAATACATTCTATTTTGTTAACAGCAGTTATTAACCCAGGCAAAGCCGGGTGTGTATGTATGTATGTACTGTATGTATGTGTGTGTGTCCGGGATTGGCATCTGCACTGTCGCAGCTACAGCCACAAAATTTTGCACACTCACACTTCTGGACCCCGAGAGCGTCATATGCTATGTTTCGAGGGGAAATTTTAACCCCACGCTTTACAGTTATTCAACAAAAAACCTGCCTCCATTAAAGCGAATGGAGCTGGGAGCCACAGTGCAGCCAGAACTTCAGAAGAATGTGCAGCCTTGCCCTTATATGGAATGTTGGCGTGTCACAATGCAGCCAGGGAAAGAGACAGACACAGACAGGGTAAGAAACAGACATAGACAGGGTAAGAGACAGACACAAAGAGACAGACACAGACAAAGAGACAGACTGACAGGGTAAGAGACAGACAGGGAAAGAGAGGGAAAGAGAAAGACAGGTTAAGAGACAGACACAGACAAAGAGACAAACTGACAGGGAAAGAGACAGATAGGGAAAGAGAGGGAAAGAGAGGGAAAGAGACAGACAGAGAAAGTGACAGATAGATAGACAGACAGGGAAAGAGATAGATAGACAGACAGGGAAAGAGACAGACAGACAAAGAGATAGAGAGAGATACAGAGAGATTTATACAGAGGGAGAGACAGACAGAAAATGGGAGAGAAACAGAGAGATAGTTACTATCCCGGGGAGCGCCGGGTGCTAATTTACCAATCAATTTTGCCCCTATCTACATAATGGGGAAAAAGTGAAACGAAAAGCGTTTGGGGCAAATTGACAGCTGCCAGATGTGAACAAGGGGGACTTAAAAAATGAGGCGATGGTGCCAAAGAGTATATACTTTACAGTTGCTAAGGTGGGGCCCCGACATGGGATACTCACCGGACTCGGGGAAATGAACACACATACAAAATGCGCCACACACTACCACGTGCTTGAACACATATACCACCCTCAGCACACATTTCACCACACATACACCAACCTCGCCACATAATCGCCCTAAAACACACACAAGTCTGGTATTATCCTTCAAAAATAAAAATCTGATTAATAAGCAGCCAAACTACAAGAACAACAAATGTACCATGTAGGAAATACAGCAGCTGTCAGTCACATGACCTGTCTATTATGTGTATGTGTAAGCTAATATATACTGTCAAGGGGGAGGGCTTTCTGTTACCTGGAGATTTATCAGGCTGCCAATAGCAACCAATCACAGCTTAGTTTCTATTTTGCTACAGTTAATTAAACTTAGCTCTGATTGGTTAATATAGGCAACAATTTAATAATTACATTTCTATCTATTTGTTTTGTGGTTATTGTGTGCAGAATATATTTTTGTTATTACATTCTATTTTGTTAACAGCAGTTATTAACCCGGGCGAAGCCGGGTAGTACAGCTAGTATATATATATATATATATATATATATATATATATACTAGAAGGTGGCCCGATTCTACGCATCGGGTATTCTAGAATTTACGTATTGTGTAGTTCATGTATGATTTTTGTTATATATATATATATATATATATATATATATATATATATATATATATATATAGAGAGAGAGAGAGAGAGAGAGAGATGTTGTTGTGTGTAGTTACCAAGTGTTTGTGTAGGCGCTGTACATGTTCTGGGTGTTGTCTGGGTGTGGCGGGGGGTGAGAGCGGTGTTGTATGTGTGTTGCGTGTGTTGCGTTGTTTGTGGAGCGCTGTGTGTCTGTAGCGTTGTGTGTGTGTGTTGCACGGTTTGTGTGTGTGTGGTGTGTTTTGGGGGGAGGTATGTTTTGTGCAATGTGTGTGTTGTGCGGTATGTGCGTATATTTGTGTGTGCCGCGGTGTTTGTGTGTTGGGTGTTGTGTGTGTGCAGCGTTATCTGTGTGTGTGGGTGTCTGTGTAGGGCAGTTGTTTGTGGTTCCCAGTGTGTGTGTGTGTGTGTGTGTGTGTGTGGTGTGTTGTGCAGTGCGCGCGCATGTGTGTGTGTGTGTGTGTGTGCGCATCAGCCTCTCTTCTCTCAGCCTACCTCTCCCAGCCTCCCTCCTCCCAGCCTCCCTCAGCATCAGCCTCCACCAGCATCAGCCTCTCTCCTTCCAGCCTCCCCCAGCATCAGCCTCCGCCAGCATCAGCCTCTCTCCTTCCAGCCTCCTCCAGCATCAGCCTCCCTCTCCCAGCCTTCCCCAGGATCAGCCTCTCTCCTCCCAGCCTCCGTCCTCCCAGCCTTCCCCAGCATCAGCTTCCCCTCCCAGCCTCCCTCAGCATCAGCCTTCCCCAGCATCAGCCTCTCTCCTCCCAGCCTCAGCCTCTCTCCTTCCAGCCTCCCCCAGCATCAGCCTCTCTCCTTCCAGCTTCCCTCAGCATCAGCCTCCCCTTCCCAGCCTTCCCCAGGATCAGCCTCTCTCCTCCCAGCCTCCTTCCTCCCAGCCTCCCCCTCCCAGCCTCCCTCAGCATCAGCCTTCCGCTCCCAGTCTCCCCCAGCATCAGCCTCCCCATGCATCAGCCTCCACCAGCATCAGCCTCTCTCTTTCCAGCCTCGCCCAGCATCAGCCTCCCCTTCCCAGCCTTCCCCAGGATCAGCCTCTCTCCTCCCAGCCTCCTTCCTCCCAGCCTCCCCCTCCCAGCCTCCCTCAGCATCAGCCTTCCGCTCCCAGTCTCCCCCAGCATCAGCCTCCCCAAGCATCAGCCTCTCTCCTTCCAGCCTCCCCAGCATCAGCCTCTCTCCTTCCAGCCTCCCTCAGCATCAGCCTCCCGTTCCCAGCCTTCCCCAGGATCAGCCTCTCTCTTCCCAGCCTCCTTCCTCCCAGCCTCCCTCAGCATTAGCCTTCCCCTCCCAGTCTCCCCCAGCATCAGCCTCCCCAAGCATCAGCCTCCACCAGCATTAGCCTCCACCAGAATTAGCCTCTCTCCTTCCAGCCTCCCCCAGCATCAGCCTCCCCAAGCATCAGCCTCCACCAGCATCAGCCTCCCTCGTCCCAGCCTCCCCCTCCCAGCCTCCCTCAGCATCAGCCTCTCTCCTCCCAGCCTTCCCCATGATCAGCCTCTCTGCTCCCAGCCTCTTCCAGCACGCCGTGCTCCTCTGCCGACACTCACACACCCGATCGCATCCACTCACACACACCCGATCGCATCCACTCACACACACCCGATCGCATCCACTCACACACACCCGATCGCATCCACTCACACACACCCGATCGCATCCACTCACACACACAGACACTGACGATATCGCACATACGCGCTTATACTCACAACATCCGGAGGTATCACATGCTTCTGGCCATGTGATCCTCCCGCAGGTCCTGGAAGCTAACAGCACAGTACCGCCGCCGAGAAGCAAGCGATATCCCAGGATGTTGTGAGTATGTGGATGCGATGTGATGTGTGTGTGAGAGTGAGTGTGATCTGATTTGTGTGTGTGTATGTGTGTGCTGTTATGTGTGTGTGCTGTTATGTGTGTGTATTTTCCGCCGCTGCAGGACCTTGATGTGTGGATGCGATGTGATGTGTGTGTGAGGTGTGTGTGAGAGTGAGTGTGAGCCGCTGTACACTGGTAACTATGATACACATCGGGTAACTAAGGGACCTTAGTTACCCGATGTGTATAATGGTTACCAGCTTTCACGGCCTCCGTCAAGATCCCAGCATCGCAAGGTTATGTCTGGCGCTGCCGGGATCCTGATGCAGCCGGTGTAGAAGCAAGCGATATCCCAGCATGTTATGATGTGTGAGGTGTGTGTGAGAGTGAGTGTGAGAGTGAGTGTGATCTGATGTGTGTGTGTACTCACCTGGGAGTCGCGGCTCCGTGTCAGTTGGGCCAGAGCGAGCGTGCATTGCGTGAGGGGGCGGGGCCTGCAGAGAGCCGGGGCGAGAGGCCAATCCGTGTGGGGGGGGCGGGGCCATGGCGAGCCCAGCGGCCAATCAGCTTTGTGTCACCGTAAGGACACAATTTCGGAGCATGACAGACAGACAGACAGATAGACAGACAGACAGACAGACAGACAGAATAAGGCAATTATATATATAGATATATGTATTTATATATTCAGTTCATAGAGCTTTACAGTCTTAAGTTAAGATTTACATGACATCACTTGTTGGTGTAAGCAGTGGCATGCAGTTTATTTAGGTGATGCAGCATAAGGTATTTTTATTTGGTTGACATTTCTAATTGCATTTTCTAATCTATAGGATGAAACTAGTGAGCATGGCCGGCTTTAGGCATGTGCGACTTGTGCAGTCGCACAGGGCGCCGATGGCTATGCTTCGGGGGGGGGGGGCGCCGCAGAGAGGTAAGAAGTCGTAAATTTCTTGCCTCCTCCAGTCCCAGCACTGCATTTTTACTGTTTTTACTGCTGTATGGGGGCTCCTGCTGCATGTAGGAGGCTGTGTGAGGGCTCCTGCTGCGGGTAGGAGGCTGTGTGGGGGCTCCTGCTGCAGGTAGGAGGCTATGTGGGGGCTCCTGCTGCACGTAGGAGGCTGTGTGGGGACTCCTGCTGCGTGAAGGAGGCTGTGTGGGGGGTTCCTGCTGCGCATAGGTGTCTGTGTGGGGAGCTCCTGCTGCACATAGGTGTCTGTGTGGGGAGCTCCAGTTGCACGTAGGTTTCTGTGTGGGGGTTCCTGCTGCGTGTAGGAGGCTGTGTGGGGGGCTCCTGCTGCGCGTAGGTGTCTGTGTGGGGAGCTCCTGCTGCACATAGGTGTCTGTGTGGGGAGCTCCAGCTGCGCGTAGGTTTCTGTGTGGGGGGCTCCTGCTGCACGTAGGAGGCTGTGTGGGGGGCTCCTGCATATAGTTGTTGTGTGACCTCTAGAGTTAACTCCTCCTGTGGACCCCAGAAACCCCAGTCCGACCCTGCATCCATCTATCTTTTATATAGTATCTACTATATGTGTGTCATGTATATGGTGTAATTTATGCAGTGGCAAAATGACTGGGCCTGTGGGTGATGGTGGCCATTGCTATTTCCTCGGATGCATGGTTGAACACCATTAAGGATCAGTTGGCCACTGACTCCCTGTTTCGCCCTTGCTCTGCAGCTGTAAGCCCTGGATAGGTGTAATGACATTGGGGGAGCCTGTGACGTGATGCCAGTGTGCCCTGCAGCTGCGGCCAGAGTGGGTGCAGAGCATCTGTAGGGGGTAATACATATATAATTTTATTATACACCCTACATATGCCCTGTACCTTTCACGTGTAATGTAATGTAATTCTGAATATAGGTGTGTATTATGTGCTCTGTTAGGACTTCACTTGCTGATTCGACTGGTAGTCATCTGATCGCTCACATGCGATTTACAATGTGTGGTCATCTGCCAAATGACATCTCCTCCTGTTTCTCTCAAATTGAAAATTATAACAATGAGAGAAGCAGGAGGAGACGTCATTCAGGAGATGACCCCCAGTCCGCAAATCACTGGTGAGCAATCACATGACCACTCAGATTGGCAAGTGAAATCCTAGCCGTATATTATATACTTTGGGGATACGGCTAATGTGCAGAATGTCACACAGGGAAGACACTGGTCAGTCCAGGGCAGCAGAGCAGGGGGAAGCCGCTGGCGACTGGCCTCCTGGGCTCGTCATCCTGGTTGCGTTGTCCCCGGACAGATATTAAATGTGTTTTATCTGAAACGTGGCAGCATCAGAGTAAAGGCCCCGTTACACGCAGCGATGTATCTAATGATATATCGCCGGGGTCACGGATTCCGTGACGCGCATCGTTAGCGATGTTGTTGCGTGTGACAACAAGGAACGGCCGTTAACGATGGAAAATACTCATCTTATCGTCCATCATTGACGCGTCGTTCCTTTTTAAAAAATTGTTGATTGAGGAGGTCTTAGGTTGTTCACTGTTCCCGAGGCAGCACACATCGCTACGTGTGAAACCTCGGGAACGACGAACTGCAGTTTACTTGTGGCCGTCGGCAATGCAGAAGGAAGGCGGTGGGCAGGATGTTACGTCCCGCTCATCTCCACCCCTCCGCTTCTATTGGATGGCCGCTTAGTGATGCCGCTGTGACGACGCACGAATGGCCCCCTTAGAAAGGAGGCGGTTCGCCGGACACAGCGACGTCGCTAGGCAGGTAAGTCCCGTGTGACAGCTCCTAACGATTTTGTGCTCCACGGCCAGCGATTTGCCCGTGATGCACAAACAATGGAGGCGGGTGCTCTCACCAGCAATATCGCTAGCGATATCGCTGTGTGTAACACCCCCTTTAAATATACAAGACTGCAATAATGGAGCCAGTGTTTAATTCCTTACACCCGGGGGTCGTGCTGGAGGAATCAGCTGTCAGAGAACTTATCTTGTAGCAAAATAATATTGAAGACTCATATGTGACATGGCATCACTGCCATCTACACATCACATGTAATGTACAGTACATATGCCATAGTTCTTCCATAACAAGTGCCCCTCCCTCATGGTGTGTATGTGGTTCTGCACTCATTCTGTTCATGTCAGTGTATCTGAGAGGCAGTAACATATACACAGTGCCCTGTCCTCATGGCCTCATGGTGTGTATGTGGTAAAACACCTCAGTCTGTTCAGGTCATTGGAGCTGAGAGGCAGTGACACATAATTCCTGAGGACTCTTTATTACATAGAAAGCAGAGATTTTTTTTCTAATGTCGTACATTCCCCTTTAACATTTGTTTTTTGGACTTTTTGGTCCAGAGTACACGCAGCATCGGCCGCTGGCTCTATCGTGCATTGTCTGGCATCATCCTGTACGTTTATCCTCAGGATTTGTATAGTAGATGCTGATCCCACCAATGGGGCCATGACTTGCGCCGCTCTAAGTGTATAGGAATGTATATCATCTCTCTACGAAGAGCGGCAGCGCCTCATTCTCCAGATACATGTGCACCCCATAGGTGAGATCCGCATGTACCATCCATCATGTAATATCCAGAGATACGGCATAAATGGTTGAAATCGGAAGACCTCTAAAAGAATGAGATCAAACGTGGTGGATTTGAGGTGCAGATTCTCCAGCACAAATTTGGAGTTTATTGTACATTTGAAGAGATCAATTTTATTAGGATATAAAAAAAATGACCTCCTGTCCTCGTTTGTTTCCTGGGAAACTGGGTAAAAAATCAGTAGAAGGGGTGGGGGCACCAAAGGGCAGTTTTGCACAGGGCACCATTCAGGCTAAGGCCGTCCCTGCTAGTGAGATGCATGTCATGGTCTCCATGTTAATAATTGCATCACTGAGATAGAAATCAGTCCAATACTAGTATTTTATTGGTGCTCCAATTGGTTTCAAAACTTGAAACCTGTCCCACGGAGATGAAGATACCAATTTATAAAGCCAGAAAATTGCATTGAAGCAGCCACCATTGAAGAGAATACTTGAGTTGTTCATTCATCTGCTTTTCATCTCTCTGGAGAGCCTAGATGAGGCAAAAATGAAGGCGATAATTGGAATTATTGTTATTGTACTTTTTTGTACCGCATGTGGAGTCTAAGGGGTACTTTACACGCTGCAAAATCGCTGCCTATATATCGTCGGGTTCACGTCGTTAAAGACGCACATCCGGCACCGATAGGGACAACGCAGCATGTAACACAAATGAGTGACGATCAACGAGCGCAAAAATGTGCAAAATCGTTGCTCGTTGACACGTCGTTCATTTCCATAATATCGGTGCTGCTGCGGGTACGATGTTGTTTGTCGTTCCTGCGGCAGCACACATCGCTATGTGTGACGCTGCTGGAACGACAAACATCTCCTTACCTCCATCCACCGGAAAAGGAGGAAGGAAGGAAGTGGGCGGCATGTTCCGGCCGCTCATCTCGTCCCCTCCTTTTCTATTGGGCGGCGGTTCAGGGACGTTGCTGTGACGTCACTGTGAAGCTGAACGAACCGCCCCCTTAGAAAGGAGGTGGTTCGCCGGTCACAGCGACGTCACATAGAAGTTATGTGCTTGTGACGCTGCCGTAGCGATAATGTTTGCTACGGCAGCGAGCACTAAATGATGCACGAGTGACAGGGGCGGGTGCTATCGCGCTCAACATCGCCAGCTGTCGCTAGTGATCTCGCAGCATGTAAAGCACCCTTTAGACTAGGAGTAGGTTCTATTGTTCGTACAGGGTCACAATAATTAGGGTGGGGAATGCAGGAACTCACCTTAGCCCAACATGTAGGGTGTTATGGGCCACCGTTCCCCTTTTCATAGGCTGGACACCATGGGCTAGATAAAACCCAGATCTCTTCAGGTCTTCCATTCAGAGCCAGCCGCTGTGACTGTGTCAGCATTCCGGGATTTCCAGTTCTCTTTTGAAAGAGCTTGCCCTCTGTTAACATGGAGTTTGCTGTTCTGCTGCCCTACTTCCTGTCCATCTGTTTAAAAGGCCGCCCCTAAGCTTAGTCCAGTGCCTGAGTATACTGCTTGCTGTGTACTCCTGCTTTGCTGCTCTTGGTTCCTGATTGACATTTTGGATCCTCCTGAAAAACAACCGACACCGACTCTGGACTTCACCCGGTCTCATCAAGCTGTGCCCGAACTCCGTCTGCCGTCTTTGGTCAGCACTTCTACCCGGTTCCTTCTGGTTCGTAACCACTCTGGACTCTCATCTCGTGCGGACATTTTTGGACTATACCTATTGCCCTTTGTGTCCCGGCTGCTGCGCATTTAGGCCTTCTGGGGTGATTGCCAGACAGTCCCTGTATAGGGGTTCGCTCTTGGTGGTCTCCCTGGGGGAGTCCGGTGCGTGGCCCCGGGAATTCCCTTCGCTCCGATCCTGGAAGGTATTTCCTGTGTTTATTGTTCTACTGTGTTTTGTTCCGTTTATGTACATATCGTTGGTTACATATTATAGACATCTCTGCACCAAGAACTCGTCTCTGGTTGTCATTGCCCTAACGCAATCGAAATCCTCAGTACATACAATAGTATTACAGACTGCTGCACAGCTGAGGGGGTCTCTCCCAGCGCTTAGTGCATCTCCGGGAGTTATGCCGGTGTATTGGCTGTTCTGCAGCTAAGTCCCTAAAAGGCTCTACAGCACATGCTCGGGTTAGCGGTGCTTTAGCTCCTTAGTCTACGTGCAGAACTTGCACTAGTGAGCATGTGAGTGATGTGGCTTTGTCCTATTAGTGGTCTGAGACTAGCAGGCCTGATGATGTGGCACCACTGAATATGCCCATAAGGGATGTAACCGCCAACTGGGTGTGAGTGTCTGGAGTGGGGTTAAGGTTATAAAAACCTCTCGCCGATGCACATGGCTGTGCAGTTGTCATTTTATATATGAGAGAGTGTGTGTGAGTAGACGCAGTCAAGGTGTCCCAATGCTTTAGTGTATGAATGCAGTTTATGCATGGGTGCTGGGTAAGCACTACTATTGTACACAGTGACATGCAGTCGGGTTAGGATCTACCTTTCTAGCCATAGTGTGTGTGCGCATGGGGCAGCACTAGTTCCTAGCCTGTCGAACTATCTTTAGTCTCCTTTGGTTATTTTAGTGTATGTATGTTCAGTCTATGTGACAAAGCAAAGGCTTCTCTACACCAGGCTTGTGTGGAGTAACACAAATCTTTGCATGCTACCTGTGTGATGATTAACACAGGGTATAGCGCACTCTACCTTTTGTGGTTTGCAGTCGTTTGGCTAGTCCTGAGGACACTAACAGCTCTATACCACCTTAGAGTACGGTAGACCCCGGATTGCGATTGGAACTTTTTATTTATTTCCAATCCCCCAACCCTAAAATAGGGTTTTGATCAAGGAAATTTATAGCTAGCAATATTTCAGGACGGTGTTGAACCTAAAGCCTACTCTGAAATTATGCTGTAATCTCCTTTAAAGATAATGTAGTAACTTTACGTATGTTGTGATTGTAATGTTCACATTTCTGAATCTTGTGCTTTGCATTTTTTTATGTTGGTATTGTGTAAGCTGTTCTGAACATTTTATATATTATCCTATAAAATATACATTTTACTTTTTTCATTAAATAAATGAATTATTTTGGAAGTTTTACAATTGATCTTTCTGTAATTATTAGGGATGATCGGATACCTCAAATATTCGGCTTTGCGAATATTTGCCGAATATGTTGCCGCTATTCGCGAATATTCGATGCGCAATGTAAGTCTATGGGAAACTCGAATAACAACTAATAATTCGGAACTATTCGGGCTTCCCATAGACTTACATTGCGCATTGAATATTCGCATAGCGGCGACCTATTCATCAGATAATCGCAAAGCCGAATATTTGAGGTATTCGATGATCCCTAATAATTATATGATTCTTAGTTGAGAGATCATTCAGTTTGGTGTTCACTATACCAGATTGATTGTATTATTCTACTCAATGCAAATAAACTCAAACCAAATTTTGTATAAAGCATTAATTTACTGCTCTTAACAGTAACACTTTTTAAATAAAAAGCAATTCAGTGTGACAAATATGTGGTAACAGTACAATTGGAAGCTGGAAAATAGTTTTTCATCTTTGTAATTAGTAATATAGCTTGTTAACATATGACTAAAGTTATGCACACTGGGCAACATTTTATTCCACATTCCATTATTGCTTATATGTAAATTACTGGTAATAAAATGGAGGAGGAAGTGAATTATTTTTACATAGAAAAATTCTATATACTTAGATATAGTGATTTTCATTAAAAGATGACCATAGATAACCTTTTTTTTAAAATATATTTATTCAGAAAGAAAAGTAAAATGAAAAGACTTTCAATAATTATTTTTTCTTTTACAGTTCTTGAAACCACTGCATTATATCCATTGAAAAGTAACATATTTCTGACAATTTAGTTAAGGTAAGGTTATGTAACAGAAAATGCCCACAGAAGTTGTAGTGAAAGAATTAAATGTCGATAAAATTAAAAAAGTTAGACATGAGAAATACAAAATAAAGAGTCATTGGCCGTAATAAATATCTGTCTAAATGACAGTATGTTAACAGAAATGTTTCTTTCTATTCCATTGCAAATTGCTATTTAATGTACATTTTTACCTCCCTTTGCAGTTTGTGGCTATTGAAAGTTAAAGGGGTTATCCGGCTTATTTTGACTTTTTTTTAGTATGGCCGGCGAACCGCCTCCTTATTAAGGGGGCGGGTCGAGCGGCGTCATAGCGACGTCACACGGCAGGTGGCCAATAGAAGCGGAGGGGCGGAAATGAGCGGGATGTAAACATCCCGCCCACCTCCGAACTTCCGCATAGCCGGCATGAGCCGCAGGACGCAGATAGGAGATGTTCCTCGCCCCTGCGGCTTCAAACGCAGCGATGTGTGCTGCCGCAGGAACGAGGAACAACATCGTAACATCGGTATTTCCCAATTCATGGAAATGACCGAGGGTACACCAATGATACGATTACGACGCTTTTGCGCTCGTTAATCGTATCATAAAGGATTTACACACTCTGATATCGCCTGCGACGCCGGATGTGCGTCACTTTCAATTTGACCCTCACCGACATCGCACCTGCGATGTCGTAGTGTGCAAAGTGACCCTTACACTAGCATAGCAATCACAAGTCATATGGAATGAAATACGCCTGACATTTGCATTACTTTCACCAACTTTGTTGGTAGAGAATATGAGTGATTTTATAAATGCAGGTGTGAGTGATGGGGTTTGTTACCTAGTCAGAAATGTCCAGATTTAGTTCTTGTTTTATTCCTGCTGACTCCCTGAGCATTCTGTTTTTTTTTTTTTTTTTATATATCATATATTCTATAAATATGAGACTTTTTATTTAGTGGTAAATTTAATGATCATTACTAAAATTACGTGATTGAATTGTTAATTATGTTGAAAAACCTAGCTACATGCCTTCAGAAAACCATGTAAGACCTACCCCCTTAGTAAAGTCCGTAAAAAATGGTACTAAATAAAATGACCCATATTTCTGGAACCATATGTCTGATTTAAAGAATAAAGAAATTGAAATACTTTGGGTACCAGCAGAAATAAAATAAGTAGAGTTGAAAGAGCAAGACCAAACTCCAAAACTAATATTTTTACTGAACAACTCGATGAGAAGTACAGTTAGGTCCAGAAATATTTGGACAGTGACACAAGTTTTGTTATTTTAGCTGTTTACAAAAACATGTTCAGAAATACAATTATATATATAATATGGGCTGAAAGTGCACACTCCCAGCTGCAATATGAGAGTTTTCACATCCAAATTGGAGAAAGGGTTTAGGAATCATAGCTCTGTAATGCATAGCCTCCTCTTTTTCAAGGGACCAAAAGTAATTGGACAAGGGCCTCTTAGGGCTGCAATTAACTCTGAAGGCGTCTCCCTCGTTAACCTGTAATCAATGAAGTAGTTAAAAGGTCTGGGGTTGATTACAGGTGTGTGGTTTTGCATTTGGAAGCTGTTGCTGTGACCAGACAACATGCGGTCTAAGGAACTCTCAATTGAGGTGAAGCAGAACATCCTGAGGCTGAAAAAAAAGAAAAAATCCATCAGAGAGATAGCAGACATGCTTGGAGTAGCAAAATCAACAGTCGGGTACATTCTGAGAAAAAAGGAATTGACTGGTGAGCTTGGGAACTCAAAAAGGCCTGGGCGTCCACGGATGACAACAGTGGTGGATGATCGCCGCATACTTTCTTTGGTGAAGAAGAACCCGTTCACAACATCAACTGAAGTCCAGAACACTCTCAGTGAAGTAGGTGTATCTGTCTCTAAGTCAACAGTAAAGAGAAGACTCCATGAAAGTAAATACAAAGGGTTCACATCTAGATGCAAACCATTCATCAATTCCAAAAATAGACAGGCCAGAGTTAAATTTGCTGAAAAACACCTCATGAAGCCAGCTCAGTTCTGGAAAAGTATTCTATGGACAGATGAGACAAAGATCAACCTGTACCAGAATGATGGGAAGAAAAAAGTTTGGAGAAGAAAGGGAACGGCACATGATCCAAGGCACACCACATCCTCTGTAAAACATGGTGGAGGCAACGTGATGGCATGGGCATGCATGGCTTTCAATGGCACTGGGTCACTTGTGTTTATTGATGACATAACAGCAGACAAGAGTAGCCGGATGAATTCTGAAGTGTACCGGGATATACTTTCAGCCCAGATTCAGCCAAATGCCGCAAAGTTGATCGGACGGCGCTTCATAGTACAGATGGACAATGACCCCAAGCATACAGCCAAAGCTACCCAGGAGTTCATGAGTGCAAAAAAGTGGAACATTCTGCAATGGCCAAGTCAATCACCAGATCTTAACCCAATTGAGCATGCATTTCACTTGCTCAAATCCAGACTTAAGACGGAAAGACCCAAAAACAAGCAAGACCTGAAGGCTGCGGCTGTAAAGGCCTGGCAAAGCATTAAGAAGGAGGAAACCCAGCGTTTGGTGATGTCCATGGGTTCCAGACTTAAGGCAGTGATTGCCTCCAAAGGATTCGCAACAAAATATTGAAAATAAAATTATTTTGCTTGGGTTTGGTTTATTTGTCCAATTACTTTTGACCTCCTAAAGTGTGGAGTGTTTGTAAAGAAATGTGTACAATTCCTACAATTTCTATCAGATATTTTTGTTCAAACCTTCAAATTAAACGTTACAATCTGCACTTGAATTCTGTTGTAGAGGTTTCATTTCAAATCCAATGTGGTGGCATGCAGAGCCCAACTCGCGAAAATTGTGTCACTGTCCAAATATTTCTGGACCTAACTGTATGTAGATCAGATAGCAGGCACAACACTTCATGAATGTTTCGTCTGCACAATGCAGAGAGAGGAATATTACAGGTACACATCTGTCGAGGCTCGACTCCGTGGCTTGATTTGTGACCTCTGGTTGCGTGGTTGATCACTCTCTGTTGGACCACAAGCTGTTTGTTTCAGTGCAACTGCTGATAGCTTTCTTGTATTTAATCTGTTTGCCTTACATTTCTGATTTATTTCTATTCAGATGTGTTCCTGTCCTTATTTTATTTGTCCTCTCACATCCTGGGAGTGGCTAATTATACTCACCATGCACATGCCTTAGGTGCTGGCTATATTCCTAGGTTGATGGATTGTTGGAGTCCCAGCAACTCAGTTTTGGATAATTTTGCAGAGCACTGACTTTTGTTTTTTCCTACGGTTTGTTTGTGTTTTTAACTTTCCGGCATTGACCCATTCTGCTTTCCTTAGGATTTGGAGGGGTTCCATCTTTCCTGTAAGAATGTCTAAACATGTCTTTAAAACTGTGTTTCACCCTCTGCCTGTGAATACTTCTGTAACATTTATTGGTGTAACACTTGGTTTATAGTTTAAGGCGCAGTTAAGGACACTTATGGTCAGCCGACGTTGAGTGGGAGTGCCATTGCATATCTTTAGGGTGATAACTTCTGCCATCAGGCAGGGATGAAAAAAGGTCAGGTTTAACATTCTTCAAGGCTGTATAGGGACCTGTGGTTAAAATCTCCCATGGCTTATTCATCCCTGTGTGAGTGGAAGAGCTCAGTCATAACACCCTCAGAGCTACTTTCAACTCCCAGTTGCTTAGTGAGGACCAAACTGTATGAAATATTTTGGTACAACTCCTCAATAGTACTGTCGAAGTCCATTCAATGAGTGCAATATTGTGACGCCCAGCAAAACAAGGATGTCACAGAGCTTGCACAAATCCACCAAAATGCAGGCCATTCTGCTCTTTGGCACCAACACAGTCGCCACACAGGTATACACCAGCCAATCAGGCCCTAGTCACCACCCCCCCATGACAATGGAAGGGAATAAGACAGGACAGTGAAGTGGAGGGGCAAAGCAGAGCAGTCTGTGTCAGAGAGAGAGAGGAGTGGAGAGCTGACAGGAGGTAGTTGGAGCTCCCTGGAGAAGGTGGTAGTCGGGGTTGGAGCCCCTGACCACCGTACGACTGAACTAGCTATGCTGACTAGGTGACAGTGAGGGCCACAGGCGACGGAGATCCGGTCGCGGGGAACCTGAGGTAGACAGAGGGGATTCAGTCCGGAGGCCGTTACAAGCGGCCTAGTCCAGACAAGAGAGACAGACAGTAAGTACAGGAGAAAGGGCCCCTGGCTGTATATCTGCATGCGGGATAAGCACACGCATCCAGAGGCTCCCAGCATCTGGACTTGGTTTACAAAAGGACTCTGTGTGTTTACTGACCCTCCAAATCAGCACCAGCTTATCTAGCACAACGACAACCAAACTGTGAGTTTCCTGCTCCCTGCAATCCCTCACTGTATCCTGAGCCCTGGGACTACACCTCCCCTACCCGTGGAGGGGATCCCACCTTGCTGCCCTGCTCCATCAGCCCCAGGCACCCCATAGCTAGGCAGCGGTGGTGTCACCATCCATCATCGCAACCCATGGGTGGCGTCACTTACAAAGACTCTATCCCCTGTAAATAACCCCTTTTCACTAATGGGCGACGGACAGCTGCGCGAGCCCCAGATCTGGCTGCTACTCGAGCCACAGCAACCGCCCGTATCCGAGCACCTCGAGCAGCCCCCCTGTTGTGGTCTGTCCCCCGCCCGCGACATTTTGGCATCATGAACATGTTACCTCCAGTGACCTGACTGCCGGATTGCTGGATTGTTGTACATGGCGCCACAGCAGTCCAACAATCCACCAGTCAGGTCACACTGGTGGCTCCCCGCTGGTCTCAGTGAAAGTTGAACCTGCTGCTCACAGTGAAAGTTGAACCCATTTCCAGATTGCTGAACTGCTGTGCTGCCATGTCCTACAATCTGGCAATCTGGCAGCAGGTTCAACTAAGCTATGAACTTTGGTGAACTGAATGTGACGTGACCACATCTCACAGCCGAAGATCCCCGTGGATGTTAGTTTTTCCCAGTGGCTGCACTGAGTGAACGTGTTTTCCATCATTGCAGTAAACAAGACAGGCGGGAGGGCACCAAAGATAATAAAAAAATAACTAAAGATGGGATCACAACCACTAGCACATTCAAGGCAAACAATTAGGTACACAAGAGAAAAAGAAAATGTGCAACAAGTGGGATCACCAGAAATGACCATGTAATATCAATTTATTAATCAAAAAGGACATACAAACACACAGATGTTCATTAAAAACAATTAAAAAAGCAAAAAGCTTGTACATACATTTGGTGCCAATAATATAAGCCACCAAAATACACCCCACCCTCTCAGCAAGCCAAAGAGAAACCCCACATGATAAGTCAGAGTGAGTGTGATAGCCAAAAAACCTTGTTCAATCAATGACAGGCAGTAAGCACGGCATACTAAATGAAACAATAGCAAGCAGAAGGACAATTGCTGCATACAAATACCTCAAAGCCGCATGAAAGTAATCTGCCCTGAAAACAAAGGTCTGGAACAAGTATAAGGCAAATCACATACCCAGGGGTCCTACACTGGGTAAATGGCAGAGCAAATATCATGAGAAGGGTGGGGTGGAAACCCCACGCGTATCGCTACAAGGAGTTGTAGCTTCCTCAGGGTCACTCACTTTCCCCTGAGGAAGCTACAACTCCTTGTAGCGATACGCGTGGGGTTTCCACCCCACCCTTCTCATGATATTTGCTCTGCCATTTACCCCGTGTAGGACCCCTGGGTATGTGATTTGCCTTATACTTGTTCCAGACCTTTGTTTTCAGGGCAGATTACTTTCATGCGGCTTTGAGGTATTTGTATGCAGCAATTGTCCTTCTGCTTGCTATTGTTTCATTTAGTATGCCGTGCTTACTGCCTGTCATTGATTGAACAAGGTTTTTTGGCTATCACACTCACTCTGACTTATCATGTGGGGTTTCTCTTTGGCTTGCTGAGAGGGTGGGGTGTATTTTGGTGGCTTATATTATTGGCACCAAATGTATGTACAAGCTTTTTGCTTTTTTAATTGTTTTTAATGAACATCTGTGTGTTTGTATTTCCTTTTTGATTAATAAATTGATATTACATGGTCATTTCTGGTGATCCCACTTGTTGCACATTTTCTTTTTCTCTTGTGTACCTAATTGTTTTCCATCATTGCAGACCCTAGATGTAGCAGAGTCAGAATTGCCATGGGATATCATGTTATTATTATTATTATTATTTATTTATAGAGCACCATTGATTCCATGGTGCTGTACATGAGAGGGGGTTACATACAGAGTACATCTACAAGTTACAATAGACAGACTAATACAGAGGGAAGAGGGCCCTGCCCTTGCGGGCTTACATTCTAAAGGGTTTTGGGGAGGAGACAGTAGGTGGGGTGTAGGTAGGCCGGCAGCTCCGCACAGTGGTGGGGCGGCGGCTCCGCAGGGTGCTGGGGCGGCAGCTCTACAGGGTGGTCGGGCGGCAGCTCCGCAGGGTGGTGGGGCAGAAGCTCCGCAGGGTGGTGGGGCAGCAGCTCCGCAAGGTGGTGGAGCGGCAGCTCCGCAAGGTGGTGGGGCGGCAGCTCCGCAGGGTGGTGGGGTGGCAGCTCCTCAAGGTGGTGGGGCGGCAGCTCCGCAAGGTGGTGGGGCGGCAGCTCCGCAAGGTAGTGGGGCGGCAGCTCCGCAAGATGGTGGGGCGGCAGCTCCGCATGGTGGTGGAGCGGCAGCTCCGCAAGGTGGTGGGGTCATTGAAGATTATATCATATGGATTATTACGTGTTAATAAAGCAGTGAAATAAGGTATGTGTGTTTTTTATTTCAAATAAAGGGTTTCTCCCTATGTGTGTTTATTTCTTTTCACTTACAGGGTTAGTTATGAGGGTGTCTCATAGACACCTTGCCATTACTAACCTAGGGCTTGATGACAGCTGTAATTTTTGAGAAATCACTGCCATAGCTCTTCCCATTCTGATAATATCAGCCCCCACGTGTCAGCATTACCTTGGCTGATTATCAAAATGGGGGGATCCTACACAATTTTTTAAATTATGGGATCCCCTCAATTTTTGACAACTACCAACGTTAAAGCAGACAGCTGTGGGTTGCAGCCTGTAGCAGTCTGTTTTAACAGCGCTTATTATAAAAAATATGGCGGGAGCCCACAGAATTTTTTTAAAATTAGTTAATTCTTTCTTTTTACACTACTATACAGCAAACTGGTCTGCAAGCAATCACAATCTTAAAAGAGGTTTCTAAGGTTAGTCATGCTTCTACAATGGGTACAGAAAGTATTCAGACCCCTTTAAACTTTTCCCTATTTGTTTCATTGCAGCTATTTGGTAAATTCAAAAAAGTCCATTTTTTTTCTCATTAATGTACACTCTGCACCCCATCTTGACAGAAAAAAAACAGAAATGCATACATTTTTGCAAATTTTTTAAACAAGAAAAACTGAAATAATAATAATTTATTCATTTATATAGCGCTATTAATTCCATAGCGCTTTACATACATTGGGAACACTATCCCCATTGGGGCTCACAATCTAAATTCCCTATCTGTATGTCTTTGAAATATCACATGGTCATAAGTATTCAGACCCTTTGGTCAGACACTCATATTTAAGTCACATGGTGTCCATTTCCTTGTGATCCTCCTTAACATGGTTCAACTCCTTCATTGGAGTCCAGCTGTGTTTAAACTGATAGGACTTGATTTGGAAAGGCACACACCTGTCTATATAAGACCTCGCAGCTCACAGTGCATGTCAGACCACATGAGAATCATGAGGTCAAAGGAACTGACCAAGGAGCTCAGAGATAGAATTGTGGCAAGGCACAGATCTTGCCAAGGTTACAAAATAATTTCTGCAGTACTCAAGTTTCCTAAGAGCACAGTGGCCTTCATAATCCTTAAATGGAAGAAGTTTAGGACCACCAAAACTATTCCTAGACCTGGCTGTCCAGCCAAACTGAGCAATTGTGGGAGAAGAGTCTTGATGAGAGATGTAAAGAAGAACCCTAAGATCACTGTGGCTGAGCCCCAGAGATGCAGTAGGGAGAATGGAGAAAGTTCCACAAAGTCAATTATCATTGCTGCCCTCCACCAATCAGGCCTTCATGGCAGTGTGGCCCAACAGAAGCCTCTCCTCAGTGCAAGACATATGAAAGCCCGCATAGAGTTTGGAAAAACACATGAAGGACTCCCAGACTATGAAAAATAAGATTCTCTGGTCTGATGAGACGAAAATAGAACTTTTTGGTGATAATTCTAAGCGATATGTGGGTATGTGTGGAGAAAATGAGACACTGCTCATCACCTGCCCGATATAATCACAACAGTGAAACATGGTGGTGGCAAAATCATGCTATGTTTTTCAGCTGCAGGGACAGGACAACTAGTTGCAATTGAAGGAACGATGAATGAGGCCAAGTACAGAGATATCCTGGAAGAAATCCTCTCAAAGAATGATCTTGACCTAAGACTTGGCTGAAGGTTCACCTTCCAACAAAAGATTGACCCTAAGCACACAGCTAAAATTACAAAGGAGTGGCTTCAGAACAACTCTGTGACCATTCTTGACTGGCCCAGCCACAGCCCTAACCTAAATCCAGTTGAGCAACTCTGTAGAGACCTGCAAATGCCTATCCACCAACATTCATTATCCAACCTGACGGAACTGGAGAGGATCTGCAAGGAAGAATGGCAGAGGATCCCCAAATACAGGTATGAAAAACTTGTTGCATCATTCCCAAGAAGACTCATGTCTGTACTAGCAGTTTTTCTTGAACTTTTTTGAATTTACCAAATGGCTGCAATGAAACAAAGTGAAAAATGTAAAGGGTCTGAATACTTTCCGTACACACTTCCCAACAAACATTATTTGTATCCGCTCACCTGTAGCCGAGAGTCTCTCGGTCACGCTCTGAACCTTTCTTGGACCTGTTAATATGCTTTAAAATAAAATTCAACATTTTTTAAGTATACCTTCTTGAACTTTGTTGCTGGAATTTTTGGATTTTCCGTACACACTGTATATTATTGACCCACATAAAAAAAACTATAGTTAGAAGTTGTTCTTTGTTAAATCAGTAAGCAGACAAGACACTTTCTCCATCTAGACAAAAGTGATTCAAACTTCAGGAATGAATAGCATTCTTATCTTAATGGCATTAATGTAGTTTATTAGAGTAAGGCCGGGGCCACACGGGAACTACTGCGATCCTCGCATAACACTCGGGTCATGCTGGCAGCACAGTGGGAGCCGAATGTCATGCGAGTCTCATTGAGACTGAGGTCCAATCATGCGATCGGACCACAGCTGTGGGGGGCGGGCCGGCACTGAGGAGGGAAAGGCCAGCACTGAAAAGGGGAGGGCCAGCGCTGAGGGAGAGAGTGAGGGATTTATCTTCTTTTCTCCTCCATTGCCAGCTATTGCCATTGTCACTCTGCACTCGCATTACACCGGTGTAATGCGAGTGCAGTGTGATTTTTCTCTCACCCCATAGACTTGAATGGGTGCGAGAGAAAGAGGATCGCATTACAGTTGCAGCATGCTGCGACTGTTTTCTCAGTCCAATTAGGGCTGAGAAAATAATTGCTCATGGGTGCTGGCACATAGGCTAAAATTGGTCCGAGTGGAGTGCAATGTTTTATCACATTCTACTCGCTCTGATTTTCATGCCGTGTGTCTTAAGCCTAATGTAGGAGCTGCTCAAGGCAAAAACAGCTGATAGCTTTAACAAAGGCTTGAATGATTTTTCGTTCAATGATAATAAATTAAATCAAAAATAGATACACGTTTATGTAAATGTCTAGAATTCTTGTTTGCCTGTTTATCCATTATTATGGATATTTAGGGTTCCTATTTTGTTATTTTTTCCCACTTTATGAATCAATAAGAGGAAACAAAATAAATTTTAGCCAATGCTAGAATCACTGAAACAGGTATTTACCAGATACAGGAGGCACAGAGGATTCTTAAGAACTTCAGTGTGATTTCAGACTGATATAGCTGTGGTTTGTGGTTTTATAAAATGTAATGATCCCAACTGTTTACTGTGCATAATATAATAGACAAACAAATACAACTATGGAGTTTTCTGAAAATTTCAATAACATCAGGCACACTGCAGGCACAGAACAAATCAATGGGTTACATTTCTTAAATCAGCAGTGATGTTGTTTTTCAATTATTTACCAGACTGTGTAATAAGATTAAGAAGATTATTAAGAAATTAACTCTGCATGACTATAAGTTATCAAACATCTAAAAAACCCAAATTGTCAAAAAGAGAAGCTTTTAATGATGTTTCTAAATACAAAATCAAAGCCTGTCCTGTGTTTCATAGTTAGAAAATTCTAATACACTGATTCTCATAATAAATGATGAAAGTGCGAGAAAATGCTCTGGAGATGATGCATGGTAATACTATAACTGCTGCATGCAAATTACAGTATCACTTTGTGGCAAATAGAGGATCTTGGTGTGATTCTGTATGAATTTGGGAAAAAAACACATCATGGCACATATTAATATGGTAGAATAACAGCACATAGAGGTAATGTAAATACGACCTTCAGCAATGTTCTCACACAGCCTATATGCAACGGATAATATATAGTATGTTTGTTATATGGAAACAGAGCCTTACACAAACACTACCAATGCATTTCTATTTTCTAAAGCTATTAAAATGTGTATGCAGCGTAGAGTATGTGCAATAAAAAATGTACCGATCGGCATCTTTCCCAGCTCCCAGTGTTAGGCCTCCTTCACACGTTCGTGAAAAACCACGCACGTTTTTCACGGACGTGTCAGAGGTGCGTTTTGCCCTCCGTGAGCCGTGCTTATGGGTTACGTGTGTTATCCATGTGTTATCTGTGATAACACACAGAGAACGGGAACTTTCTACTCACCTGTCCCTGGCGTCGCTGTCCGTGGTGCTGAACCTCGGTCTCCAGTCCTGCCGACTCCCCGCTGCTGCTTCTTCCGGCCGCAGTGAGGTGAATATTCAATGAGCATAATGAGCGGCGGTCGGCAGCAAGTGACAGCAGCGGCAGAGACTACAGGGCTGGAGAAGGGGAGTAATGTTTTGTTTTTTTCTCACAGACACGTCTTCTCTCCGGTGCGTGTCACACAGAACACATCCGTGTGGTCAGTTTGCATTACGTGTGACACGTTTGCGTTCTGTTTGACACCCGTGATGCCGGAGAGAAAACTGACATGTCGGCGTGAGAAACACACCTACACACGTAAGTGTGGAACGGACACACATTCCATGCGCAAATACTTACGTGTGTCCAAAACCATAGAAATACCTAGGTCTACGTGTGTATGTGTCTCCGGTATGTGAGAAAACTGCCAAACACGTACTGGAGGTACGTACATGTGAAAGAGGCCTTAAGCGGGCTTTACACGCGTCAATAGATCGTACAATGTGTCGGTGGGGTCACGTCATAAGTGACACACATCCGGCATCGTTAGTGATGTAGCTGCGTGTGACACCTACTGTGCGATCAAGATTGAACGCAAAAACATTGATCGCATACACATCATTTATTTCCTATATATTGTACGTTTTGTTGTACGAAACGAGTCTATTGTAACGTGTGGTACCCTTCTAACGATCTGTCAAATCGAAATTATCTACGTCATATGCTATGGGGTTGTGTCGTGACACGACATGCTTGACGCCCTCCCCAAAGCTAATTGCTCGTACATGCGTTATGGCTTGTTCTGTCTTTAAAAGGCTTTCGCTACTGTGGTCAAATACTGCATTCATGTATGTATCTGGTCCTGGTGGAGGCTCTGTTGCGTGCGCTGCTGTGCCCTTTGTGCGTTTTTTTGGTGTTTCACACATTGTGATTTTATTTTGCTATATTTTTGACGGTAAGTTTAAAATTTGTTATATGTGTCTTTTGGATTGTGGTTTGTTTGGGCTTAAGTTTGTTTCACTTGTTTAGGATTTTATTAATATTTTGTTAGATTTTTGAATTTTTTATTTTTATTTTTTTCCCAACAACAAATTGAAAAAAAAAAAAAGGGTGTAACCAAGAGGAAAAAAAAATCTCTTCCATTCCGGAAAAAAGGGGTGGGCTATGCTGACGTCAGAGTGTACATTATCTAAAAAATCGTACAACATATTGATCAATTTTGCATAGATTCCATAACGCACGTGTGACGGCAAATACACAATCTATGTACGATCTCGGCAGATCGTATATGCGACCTGGGCATGGCACATCGCATACGAGATCGCACATCTAATTGTAAAGTGTAAAGCAGGATTTACTCTGATCCTCTTCTGACTTACTTTACTTCACTTATAACTCACCGGATCAGACAGGGGTGTATGTGTAAACTGGCAGCCTCTTTTACAATGTTAGTCTATGGAGCCTTTTACAGACACTTCATAGAATTACATAGTAAAGCGACTTCTAATTTATACATAAACTCCTGTCTGATCCAACGAGTCATAGTTGAAGACACATGAGTGCGAAGAGGACCAGAGCCATGCTAAAAAAAAGGAAAGATGGCGATCACTATGTTTTGTTATGGCCCATACACTACATAACAGGAATATAATATCTCTTCTTATTATATTTATGCATCTCTCCTAAGTATTATAGTGTTTTCCTCTATAAATTAATATGCCATATTGTTACAGATATGTGAGGATTTGATTTGGTGCACCTAAAGTGTTAATTTCTATGGTCTTTACCAATAGAGTGTTGATCATGGGGTATTTATGCAGGGCATCCTAAGGACACGACTCCCAAGAATCCTGTGACCCATGCCCTTTGGTAAAAAAACATAAATAGCACATTAAATTGAAAAGCCCATATTTCTGGAACCATGTTGCAGATTTGAAAATAAGCAAACAAAACAACAAGAACTAATACTCAGAGGAACGGCAAGAATTAAATGAGAAGAGAAAGTGAACACTTCTGATCTGTTGTCAGGTTCTATTTAAAGAACATCGTTAGCCAGAAATTGGAAACCTCCTCCAGCTCAGTATTGATTGTCCCGAGCAAATGGGTTAGAAAAAGGAATAGTTTGAAGTTACAACAAGTTATTTTTAGAAAGACCCCAAAAAATATGTATTACCAATCTGTAGCTTCTCCTCTTGTTTAATTAAAGAGTAGGCAATTTAAGATTAGTTACATTATTAATTATAAGTTAGTGCCATAACCACTCATAAGTGCTCCTAAAGGCCCCAGATTTTTACCAAAGTTGAGCCTGTGTTTCTGGGTTGTAGAGTCCCTGTGTTATGGGGAGACTTGTGGATTAGGATAAAGGTGGTGAATATTCCAATCGCCAGTCGGGGTCCACTGTGCTTCAAGATGGTAATGGAGCTGCTGGCAACCTGTAGGTCAGGCAGATAATACAAGCTGGGTGGCTCCGAAATAATATGAGCCTGATCCAAGTTTAAAGTCACTTGGACCAGGACTATTGTGAACCCTGTTCACGCCACAGGATCCACACACCCAAACCAGGACCTCCCCTGTTAGCAACACAGTAGTCCTGGGGTACATTGTCCGTGTGCTTAGGGGGCAGACAGCGCAGCAAACACAGCCCAGTAATGCCACTGGGTCAATACAGCAGGACTGGAACGGTATGAGAGAAGCAGAAAGACTGACTCTAATATGCCTCACCGGAAAATCTTGGCACGACAGGCACCGGACGCCTAACCCTGCTTACCGCTTCCAGAACTAGTGGCTTTAGCCGCAACGTGGCTCTGTACATGTGTTGCTATGAGCATAAATGAAGACTGTGCACCATGGTGCGCTCTCCAAGCCCTTTTAACACCTAGGGTCTGCCACAAACCCAGTGTGAACCACAATGGCGAGTCCAGGGGCCAACAGCGGAGTGCCACATCATCAGTGAAATCACCAGCGGCCTATCCGGAACTGCCACATCACTGATGACACAAGCACAGCATTGCCCCAAACAGACTACCAGTCATTGTCTGATGACCAATGATGGGGTGCCAGGTCATAGGGGCAGGCCTCCGTGAGCCAGTCCTGAGTGGCCACATCATCAGGACACCTGATGCCATCCGGCCTATTAGGGCCTGCCACCTCATGGACATGTCCAGTGAAGTCCTCACTAGACTTAGCCTCTGATAATGCACTGAGTATGCTCAGTAGCCTGAATGACCAACTTAGTTTCAGAAATAAGACTATCAGGCTGAGCATGCTCAGTAGGCACAACACAGGACTTGGACACAGAACGAAGTCCAAGTACCTGGACATAGAGGCTTTTCTCACTTAGTGAGTGAGCATGCTCAGTAGCCCGAACTGAGTACTTAGCCTTAGGAATGACACTATCAGGCTGAGCATGTTCACTAGACGACACACTGGACATGGGCTCTGACTGGGGAAAATCGGCACGTGCATACACCCTAGCCGCCTCTCCTCACTTACACACTTAGACATGGAGGAAGAAACAGCCAGCTGGACGACCCAAAGCACGGCCAAAAATGGCGGCGGGCACCTAGGCATAGCAGTAACTGTAGCAGGTTGCTTGCGGCTATGGCGGCGCCGATTTGTAACACCCGGAATACAATGTGGGATCCAACCATCTGCTGCAGAAGCTCTTACAGTGAAATGTGAAATCTTATGAGGTCTCACTCTTTCCACTAATCCAGCATTGTTATGTACTTAATAAGTTGTTAACAAATGGTAAACTCATAGCAGTGGTTACAGTTTGTTAAATCTTATAAAAGTACATGGGAAAGAGCGAGATCTCACTCTCTCACTGCCGGAGCAGCCATGGAGGGTTGTGGGATTCCACTTTGCATGGGATCCAACAATTACTAAGTTTAGGCCTGACTTTGGTGGAAAGCCAGGTCTTTCAGGGGGCCTGAGGAGCACTTCTGAAAACTTTCAAAACTAACGTATAGTTATTAAAATCACTAGATAGGGGATTCCCACTCATCTATTAAAAACAAAGACCAGCCCCAGATTGGTGACATGTAGTCTCTAAAGAGAGAAAGTCACATGTTATAATCAAATTATTTCATTATGAATTTTCATTTAATCCTTAGCGATGAAGTGGAATCCGCATTGCCTGAGGAAGATCACTGAAGCCCAATGGAGATAAAAACATATGATTTTATTGCTCTACACATTTTGGAGCTGTAAAACCCCTTCCTCAGGAACAAAATGAATAGTGTACATTGCTGATTTTGTTCCTGAAGAAGGGGATATACAGCTCAGAAACGCATAGAACAAGAAAATCATATATTTTAATCTCTATCGGGCTTCAGTGACCTTCCTCTGACAGTGCGGATTAACCCTATTCTTCCATCCACTTCATTGCTATCTTCATGAGCTCTGCATCAGCCATCCTTATTACATGGTTTTAGAGGTTGGGTCTTCAACACAACCATACCAGGTTAGTGCACATTTTTAAACCTTTTATGTTGTCATCAGATAAGACACCATTTTCCGCCCTCCCCCCCTCCCTCCTTCTTTGTCTTTTCAGTTTTTATAACACATTTAGTTCTTTAGTTATATAAAAATAAAAAATATAGATAAATAAATAATGTTTGAATTTACAGTCCCTGACAAAAGTTCTGTCTCTTATCCATGTTCTTTTGAAAGCTGAAACCCTCCAAAATTTGGTTTAGGTTATGAAAATAAAGTTGCTGCAAAGCCGAAATATTGATCATTTAATGAACACAAAAAGGTCAGATTTTGGCAAGACGCATGTTTTGTCGCCTTGTCATATAATGCACCCAATCCTAGTTTACATCCTCACCTGTGCTCACTAAATGATCGGTTAATTAGTGGGTGTGTATAAAAAGAAACCCAGCACCCCAGACATTCACTTGAACTGCAACTTGACTTCTGACAACATGCCAAAAATCCACTCTGCGACCAAAGCCTTGATTATCAAGAGGCTGAACACCAGATCTACTGCAGAGGAGGCTGACACCTTTATTGTGTTTCAGCGTCAAGTACAAAGAATTATAAAAAGATTTGAAGAGACTGGAGATGTTTTTGACAAGCCCAGGTTCAGCAGACCCCACAAAACAACTGCTCAGGAGGAACGTTTGTTGATTAAAAAATCCAAAGACAGCCCCTTTTCCACTGCAGCAGAGCTCCAAAAGGTCTGGTCACCTCAAGTCCCTGTGTCAACTAGAACAGTTTGTAGGATTCTATCTCGAAATGGCCTCCATGGTCGAATCAGTGCCCAGAAGCCAGCACTAAACAAAAAGCAATTAAAAAACCATGTGGCATTTGCCAAGTTCCACAGCCTGCTAAACAGATGGACGCTGGAAAAGTGGCAGAAGGTGGATTTCTCTGATGAATCTTCAGTTGAATTACACCACAGCCACCGCAAATACTGCAGGAGACCTACTGGAGCCCGTTTTGGATCCAAAATACACCCAGAAAACAGTTAAGTTTGGTGGTGAAAAGATCATGGTCTGGGGTTACATTCAGTATGGGGGTGTGCAAAACTTTTGCAAGGTGGAAGGCAATATCAATAGCCTAAAATATCAAGAAGTATTAGCTACCTCTTACATTCCCAATCATAAAAGGTTTCAAATTCTGCAGCAGGATGGTGCTCTTTCTCATACATCCATCTCTACAACAAAGTTCCTCCTGGCAAAGAAGATCAAGGTGCTCAAGGATTGGCCAGCCCAGTTACCAGACATGAACATCATTGAGCAAGTTTGGGGTAGGATGAAAGCGGAAGCTTGGAAGACAAAACCAAAGAATATAGATGAACTCTAGGAGGCATGTAAGACTGTATTCTTTGCTATTCCTGATGACTTCATCAATACATTTTTTGTACAGTCATATGAAAAAGTTTGGGCACCCCTATTAATGTTAACCTTTTTTCTTTATAACAATTTGGGATTTTGCAACAGCTATTTCAGTTTCATATATCTAATAACTGATGGACTGAGTAATATTTCTTTATTGAAATGAGGTTTATTGTACTAACAGAAAATGTGCAATCTGCATTTAAACAAAATTTGACCGGTGCAAAAGTATGGGCACCTCAACATAAAAGTGACATTAATATTTTGTAGATCCTCCTTTTGCAAAAATAATGGCCTCTAGTTGCTTCCTGTAGCTTTTAATGAGTTCCTGGATCCTGGATGAAGGTATATTTGACCATTCCTGTTTACAAAACAATTCCAGTTCAGTTAAGTTTCATGATCGCCGAGCATGGACAGCCTGCTTCAAATCATCCCACAGATGTTCAATGATATTCAGGTCTGGGGACTGGGATGGCCATTCCAGAACATTGTAATTGTTCCTCTGCATGAATGCCTGAGTAGATTTGAGCGGTGTTTTGGATCATCGTCTTGCTGAAATATCCATCCCCTGCGTAATTTCAACTTGATCACTGATTCTTGCACATTATTGTCAAGAATCTGCTGACACTGAGTTGAATCCATGCGACCCTCAACTTCAACAAGATTCTCGGCGCCGGCATTGGCCACACAGCCCCAAAGCATGATGGAACCTCCACCAAATTTTACTGTGAGTAGCAAGTGCTTTTCTTGGAATGCCGTGTTTTTTTGCCTCCATGCATAACGCCTTTTTGTATGACAAAACAACTCAATCTTTGTTTCATCAGTCCACAGGACCTTCTTCCAAAATGTAACTGGCTTGTCCAAATGTGCTTTTGCATACCTCAGGCGACTCTGTTTGTGGCGTGCTTACAGAAACGGCTTCTTTCCCATCTCTCCCATACAGCTTCTCCTTGTGCAAAGTTCACTGTATTGTTGACCGATGCACATTGACACCATCTGCAGCAAGATGATGCTGCAGGTCTTTGGAGGTGGTCTGTGGATTATCCTTGACTGTTCTCACCATTCTTCTTCTCTGCCTTTCTGATATTTTTCTTGGCCTGCCACTTCTGGGCTTAACAAGAACTGAACCTGTGTTCTTCCATTTCCTTACTATGTTCCTCACAGTGGAAACTGACAGTTTAAATCTCTAAGACAACTTTTTGTATCCTTCCCCTGAACAACTATGTTGAATAATCTTTGTTTTCAGATCATTTGAGAGTTGTTTTGAGGAGCCCATGATGCCACTCTTCATAGGAGATTCAAATAGGAGAACAACTTGCAAGTGGCCACCTTTAAATACCTTTTCTCGTGACTGGATACACCTGCCTATGAAGGTCAAAGGTCAATGAGGTTACAAAACCCATTTAGTGGTTTAGTAAGTCAGTAAAAAGTAGTTAGAAGTGTTCAAATCAAGAAATTGATAAGGGTGCCCATACTTTTGCACCGGTCACATTTTGTTTAAATGCGGATTGCACATTTTCTGTTAGTACAATAAACCTCATTGCAATCCAGAAATATTACTCAGTCCATCAGTTATTAGATATATGAAACTGAAATAGCTGTTGCAAAAACCCAAATTGTTATAAAGAAAAAAGGTTAACATTAATAGGGGTGCCCAAACATTTTCATATGACTGTATGAATCATTGTTGAACCGCATGGATGCAGTCCTTCAAGCTCATGGAAATCAGACAAAATATTAAATATGGCTCTAATAGCACCACAACTTCATTCACCAATATTATGCAAAATATCTTTGTATTAGAAGTTATTAATTTGTTTGAATTTCAAGTTACTTTCTGTGGGTGACAAAATTTTTGTCTTGCTAAAATCTGACCTTTCTGTGTTCATTAAATGATCAATATTTCAGCTTTGCAGCAACTTTATTTTCATAACCTAAACCAAGTTTGGGAGGGTTTCAGCTTTCAAAAGAGTAATTTATGAAACCAATGGATAAATTTAAAGTCAGGTTATAAGCTTTTATTTACATAACATGGATAAGCGACAGAACCTTTGTCAGGGACTGTATTTATAAATTATGTATAGTGTTTCTATAGGTTTATATTCTTTAGTTATATTTAGAATAACATACCTGTAAAGTAATATGGGCATAGCAGTACCATATCCCCTGCATGTCTGGACACTAAAAGCACCAAATGGAACTCATTGACTATTGTAAGTTCTGTTTAGTGTCTGTTATGCTGAATGTCATTTCACTGGAACACATTAACCTGTTGCTTTATTTGTTTTTATAAAAATAACAATCTGTGAAAGGACATCAACATGAATGTGAAGAGAGCCATACAGATAACTAATATTGTGTCCACTTTAAGATAATATATAGATGTTATACATACTCTTTGGAGTCAGAACCTTCATCGTCAGATGGGTTGGTTTCGTCTTCTGATTGGTCACTTAGAATATCACATGGTTGTGTATTTGCATTATCTGCAACCTCCAGAACCGGTGCAATACTGGGTCTTCTTCCTTCTTTAGGTACGTCTGAGGGGAGCGATAGATTTTGACCACCAGTAGAATGACAGCTTGTATCTTGCAAATCTATTGCCACTGTGCCTATAAATGAAGTTGGAGAGTGTATAGTTAAACATTTATTCCCCATGCATCTACTAAATTCTACTTACATATATATAACAAATATTAAAAAATATGACAATGCTACCCTTACAATATATCTCCATATGTATAGCTACAGACATGTGTAAATGTATATTTAGTTCTGCCAGCAATGTGGTGTTCATACTGCATATTGAGAGTCTTTTATGTTCTCTTTCATGTTGTTTTCTCTTTATGGTTTTTGAGCAGATAGACTATACTTGATAATGATGTAGGAGCACAAAATATTGCAGGCAGTTCACACCATCCATGCCCCTAAACTACTGTGGGGTGAATAATATATATATATTAGTGTCATACCGTAGAAATTCTAATACTGCATGGGTCAAAGAATAAATAACATAGACCAATACGGAAATCACCCTGAGGAAGGTGATGCCGAAACACGTGTTGGGGTGGGTGTCACATGCTCTGATCTCTTCCATGCTGTATCAGGTCATATATGGACATATTCATAGCACTTTATATGTCTCTCTTTTTATAACACGACCTATGTATACTTCCGCAGCAGCACTTTAGTTTGCACTTAGCACTTTATACTAACCTATAGCTGCTATTCTTTACATTTAATGTGTATTGGTGAATGTCTATTATATTATTACTGATGATGGCGGTGACATAACTTGATTCTGGGCTTGTCTGTGTTAACACACAGAGCTCATAGTTTGGGATGTTCGATACAGATTTTTCCCCGTATTGATAGTATATATACATAATTGATTGCCCATGTTATATACTATACACATGTTGGGCTAATTGTAGCATGCATAGTGTCAACACATTTCATATGGCTAAATTGATTTTCATCTCCAACAGGATATAGTTATTGTTACATATACAGTATATATTGATATATTGGTATCCCTGATGGAGACATGCGTATGTATATATTTTTTTCGTACTTATATCTTACTAGCATGTGACGCCTCTGTTTTTATCTGTAACTGTGTTCTTGCCCTATTTTTTAATAATAAAACATATGTGCAATTGAACCCTTTTCGAATTATCTCCTCCTTTCTGATAATGATGTAATAGCTGCTTTAGACTGAGGTAAGACTCCTCCTGCTGTTCCTCCCCAGTCCTGGAATGGTGTCAAATGCTAAAGTCTGTGATTGGCAACAGCTGCAAGATGACTGTACCAACACATTATTGGATAATATGCTGATAACATCACCGTCCCTTTACCCAGAGAAATATCTGATGACATGTTGTTCAAGTCACCTTACCTCTGCAGCCAGTCACAGGCCACAGCGGTCTTATGAGAATGTAGTAGTTCAGATGTCCTTTCAAACCACATAGCAGTCTGCCCTGCACCCATAGTTGGTTATAGCAGATAAGTATAATAAATTTGATATTTTTAGAGATTCCAAGCCATGTTTCATTGTTTGTTGGCGCCCACTGATCTGGAAGGAGGAGGTGTCCCTATAGAGTTTGATACTCTAATCAAGGTAGACTGTAAAACAGAAAAATGTCAGAGTGCCTCTAGTACAAAACTTTCCAGGAGAGACTTATACAACTTAGTTTTATAGCTCGAGGGAAGGAAGGGAAAGTGTTTATTGTTTAAACTGTTAAATATTTTAATGGTTTAACTGGAAACCGAACTTGCAAATTTGCATAAAACAGTAATGAAAAAGAATATAAGAAACTTTGTAGTATATCTTATCAGCTAAATCAGATGACTTCACCAATTATGAGCTACTTGTTCCTGTCAATGTATGTAAAGCGCTGTGGAATTAATAGCACTATATAAGTTAATAAATATTATTATTATTAGTCCCCCTTGCCTCACATCCATTCTGAAGAAACAGCTCAGGAAAGACCTCAGGGGTCGTGTTACAGAGCTCATTACACTCTGTAGCAAGGACAGAGGGAAGGAGGAGAGAGGAGCAGAGTGAGGAAACAGGCAGAGGAAACCCAAGAATGAGCATGTTGAGCTTTCTATCATGTCTTTTCCATCACTCCAGGGCTGGATGTAAATTTTTTACTGGTTTTTACTACATGCTGTTGATGCTTTTCTCTGTGTGCCAAAAAAGAAATAAAGAGCCTGAATATAGGAAAGATCCCAGCAGCTAGCCTGCTCTCACCAGCTCAGAGTGGATTGTATGTTAGACAGCCTAAAGAGAAGACAACTGGTGAAAATGCAGGATACAGGAAATATAATGGCTGGAAATATTGTTCTCATGTACACACAGAAGACAGCTGATTCTGAAATGTTTATTGAAATTACCATAATTCTTTAAATAAGGTTTAAGAGTTAGGTAATTTCAATAAGAAACTAAGCTAAAAAAAAAAAAGAAGAAATTCAAAAGTAAAAAAGATGTCTGGAACAAAACATATATCTATACTAAGTAATAAATGATAAGGTAATAATATGAGGGGAGACTAGGTGGACCAGGTAGTCTTGTGCTGTCAGATTTTCAGAAATGTTATTACAGAAAGAATACAAATATTTACTTAGACTGATGCATGAGAGCTGATAAGTTGTCTTTAAATGGCATTATTTTCTAATAGGCTGGAAAATAAGTTGCAATGCACCTTCCACAGAGACAAGGAAGGGGCAAGAGAGATGATGCATGAGAGCATAAGAACTTTTTTGGCATTTTTAGGCTCCAATTTATTAATTGTATTTTTAAGTCACTTTCCTTTTTTAGTCTTGTGGTATTGATTGCCGCTTGTGGCACCAAACTTTATAAAGTGTATAGAAAGCTGAAAGGAAGAAAAGCGCAATAGGGTCATACCCAGTATACAAAATAAAAGTAATAAGGGAATGTGCTCATCTTATTAAGTTGTGTATTACACAACCAGAAATAAAGCCTGTAACAGGCTGCTGCAGAGTCCACATGCTGAAAAAGAAAAAGTGACTCAGGAATACTGTAGATGTGGAACTATTATTGTACTACTGAAGATATGACACACATCCAGGAGAGGTACAATGCAAGGGGGTTTAATTCTATGCATTTTGAAGTGTTACCCCACCTCTTCATCAGGAAATCCACCATTAAGACCCTATGTCATTACACCACCTTGCATTATACCTTTCATGGATTTATGTCATACTTGCTGTAGTACCAGGCATTGCCTAGGATAGTAACTGTCTCTCTGTCTCTCTCCCTCCCAGTGTCTACCAGGCTCTGTCTGTCTATGTCTCTTTCTGTCTCTCTCTTTATGTCTGTCTCTGTGTGTCTGTCTCTGTCTGTCTGTATCTGTGTTCCTGTCTCTGTGTTCCTGTCTCTGTGTGTCTGTCTCTGTGTTTCTGTGTGTCTGTCTGTGTTTCTGTGTGTCTGTCTGTCTCTGTGTGTCTGTCTGTCTCTCTGTCTCTTTCCCTGTCTGTCTGTGTGTCTGTCTCTATCTATGTGTGTATCTGTCTCTATCCATGTCTATCTGTCTGTGTCTGTGTATCTCTGTCTGTCTCTGTTTTGTGTATCAGTCTCTCTGTCTCTCGCTATCTCTGTGTGTTTCTTTCTATCTCTCTCTATCTCTGTGTCTGTCTGTCTCTCTCTATCTGTCTGTCTCTATCTCTGAGCTTTTGGTGTAATATCTATGTAATATCTATATCTGTAATATTTTGGTCTATCTCTCTAGAGCTTTTGGTGTAATAGATTAGATTATTCACCCCTTCCATTGGTTTTATTTAGATTCGCGTCACAACATATGGCTTGTCAGCTTTCTCCAGTCTCTAATACCTTCAGGTATGTGCCTGCACTAGCCTGCTAATGATATCTCTTATATATGATTCAATACTTTTAATCATATATTTTCCATAGGGTCTCTTATAGAACCCCATAAGGATTTTTTCATCCCATGATCCAGTTTACATATATTTCTTTTTTGAACAATACTAAGGTAATACATTATCCACTATATCACATGTACCTTATATTGGTTTTCTTATCCTGTCTGTAACCCCTGGTTCTCATATATTTTGCTCATAGCACTCATGTCACCCTGCGGCCACTGGGAATTTCTCAGTGAAGGTATCAGAATACTCTTTCTGCATTCCAGGTAGTTTGCCTTCCCATTATGTGTCATTTGGTACACATGTGCCACTTTGAATATCTTCTCCTTCTCTCTATGTTTTGAAATATTACTTTGATGCAAGTATTTATGCCTCTTTTGCTCAGAACATTCCCTTTTCTTCTGAGGCAACTGAGAAACTATCAGTGAAGGAAACACGATACTCCTCCCTACCCCCTAAGGTACCCACCTTTGGCAGCCACTCAGTTTTCCAGGTAGACTGTTTTCCTTTATGTTGATTTTCTACTGCATACTTGTCATAATACATGTAGCCCTGATACCCTGTGTATTACTCTAATATGCACGTTTATACCTATTTGCATTTAGAATTATCCACATTCTACAACGCTCTCATTCTTTCTGGAAACGGTCTCTACCATTTACCACCTACCTTCTTCAGTGCATTGCATAAGGTATAAAGAGAGAAAGGCATATGTATACATGTATATTTCATTATTGCAAAAGAAAGAAAATAATTTTTTTTTCTCATATCATTTGCATATTTGTATGTTTTGTATGTAATACTCATTTGATTCTATTCCCTATATAGGATTGCATTTCTGTTCATTTTGATCCTATGGTGGATGTCCACATACTATAGAACATACACCGCACAGTTGTTCATATAGGTGGGTGTTACTGCTGCCTTTTTTCTGCCCCATTTACAGAACAATATGCATACTTCTATGAGCTTTTTCCAGGATAGGCTTTCTCTATATTGAAAATACATAGATTTCATGAGCATATATATGTCCTTGTTTTATTATGTGCTATCAGATATGTTCAGAGGGTCTGTTGTTACAGCCTATTTTTTGTTCTGTGTAACATGCTACATTATTATATGTTTTTACTATGCACTAATTGTACACATGTTTCTGTTGTACTAGATAACTTGGTCCTTGATAAAGACCTTCAATTTAATGGTCGAAACGTTGGATGAATTATCAATTTTTTTGACTTATGCACGAATAAAACCATTTAAGCATTCCAAGAGTCTCTTTTTCCATATACCTTTTGAGTGTGCCAGAACTATTTTCTATTGTCTCTATCTCTGTGTCTGTCTTTCTGTCGCTCTCTATCTCTGAGTCTGTGTATGTCTTTCTCTATCTCTGTGTCTTTCGGTCTGTTTCCATGTCTGTCTGTTTTCCCAGCTGTCTCTTTCCCCGGCTGTCTCTTTCCCTGGCTGTCTCTTTCCCCATATGTCTCTTCTCCCATTTGTGTCTTTCCCCGTCTGTCTCGTTCCAGGTCTGTCTAGTTCCAGGTCTGTCTAGTTCCAGGTCTGTCTTGTTCCAGGTCTGTCTTGTTCACCATCTGTTTCTGTCTCTTTCCCTGTCTCTATCCCTTTCCTTGTCTGTCTGTCTCTTTCCCTGTCTCTTTCCCTGTTTTTGTCTCTTTCCCTGTCTGTCTCTTTCCCTGTCTGTCTCTTTCTCTGTCTGTCTGTGCCTGCCTCTTTCCCTGTCTGTATCTGTCTGTCTCTGTCTCTTTGACTGTCTGTCTCTCTGTCTCTTTCCCTGTCTGTCTCTTTCCCTGTCTACGCATGTCTGTCTCTGTCTGTCTCTTTCCCTGTCTGTGCCTGTCTGTCTGCCTCTGTCTGTCTCTTTGATTGTCTCTCTCTCTCTCTCTGTCTGTCTCTGTCTTTCTTTTTCCCTGTCTCTGTCTCTTTCCCTGTCTGCCTCTTACTCTGTCTGTGCCTTTGTCTCTGTCTCTTTCTGTCTGTTTCTATCTGTCTCCCCACCGACATCTTATTACCTCACACATAAGCTTCTTATACTATGAATGTCCTTTGTTCCTAGAGCAAACAATCACAGCTGCTATTAATAACCTTTAGCTCACAGTTCCATTGACTTTAATGGAGGCAGTTTTTTTGGAGAGTAATAGTAAAGTGCGGGGTTACATTTTCCCATCAAAACATAGTCTATGACGTTCCCTGAGTCACATAGGGTGTGTGTGCTAAATTTCGTGATTGTAAATGCAATGGTGTGGATTCCTTTAGCGGACTTACACACATACATACACAAACACATACACTCAGCTTTATATATTAGATTTTAAGCAGCGCAGTAATAGATCCACATTTACAGTATTCCTCAATGACTTAAAGGGGTGGTTCACCCATTTTTTTTTTCCCCAATGATTCTCACTTACCATTGTCTGCAGCTTCTGCATTGGCTTCTGTTTCCAGTTCTGGCACTGAGCGGCGCTATGCTGCACGCTCAGTGCCAGTCACATGACCCCCTGGAGCTGTGGCCGCCGGCATCCTCTGACATCCCGGCATTTCCGGGCTCTCAAACTGGACGGGAACGTCACAGGATGCCGGCGCCACTCACACTGATTGACTGGGCTGTGGGCGGTGACTACCGCACGTCACAGCCCAGCATCGAGGGGAGGATCCGGAGGACGCCAGTGTTGAGCGGTGAAGGCAGAGCGCGCGCTACCAGCATTCAGCTGTGGGAGGTATGGGCTCCTGTGTGGAGTACAGGGGGGGTTTCCTCCACTGAAATCACCCCCTGTCACGCAAGTATGTGATCACACTGTCCACCCGCCTGCTGTGCTCAGCTGTCAGGAGAGCGGGCGGTGTCGGCAGTGTGATCATATACTCCCACCAGCAGCACAGGTGACAGGACGCGGAGTGAGTGTGTATGTGTGTGTATATACAGTGTGTGCGCGTATATACAGTGTGTGTGTGTATATATACAGTGTGTGTGTGAGTGTGTATGTGTGTGTGTATGTCATACTCACCTGTCTGCAGGGTCCGGGTGCCATGCCTGCTTCCAGCCCCTGTCCCGGTCCCGCCGCTTCGGCTGTGTGCAGTCTCCCCGGGGCATGCACGAAGCTTGCAGGACCTGGCGGTGGATCACCTGATGCAGTCACCTGACGCATCAGCTGATCGTAGTCTCGCCGGCTTTTTCGCGCCCGGCCGGCTATCAGCTGATCCTGCTGTCAGGGGACTTCATCAGCTGATTACCGGCAGCTCCGGCAGCGATGGGACAGGATCATACTCCTGTCCAATCAATCGCTGCAGGAGTTGCCGGTAATCAGCACATAAGTGAGTATGTATTTATTTATTTTTTTTTTTTTTTTGCACTGATGCATCAGCTGATTGTATAATCGGCTTTTATACAATCAGCTGATGTGTGATGTGATTCAAGCACTTGATCCTGACACACCATCTGATCGCTTTGCCTTCCAGCAAACCGATCAGATGATATTGGATCCGGATTGGACGGCGCGGGACCCTAACCCAGGATTACTGCGGAGGGGGGTTTATTTCAATAAAGATGGAGTCACTAATTGTGTTGTGTTTTATTTCTAATAAAAATATTTTTGTGTGTTGTTTTTTTTTTTTTATCATTACTAGAAATTCATGGTGGCCATGTCTAATATTGGCGTGACACCATGAATTTCGGGCTTAGGGCTAGCTGATAATATACAGCTAGCCCTAACTCCATTATTACCCGGCTAGCCACCCGGCATCAGGGCAGCTGGAAGAGTTGGATACAGCGCCAGAAGATGGCGCTTCTATGAAAGCGCCATTTGCTGGGGTGGCTGCGGACTGCAATTCGCAGTGGGGGTGCCCAGAAAGCTTGGGCACCCTTCACTGTGGATTCCAATCCCCAGCTGCCTAGTTGTACCCGGCTGGACACCAAAATTAGGCGAAGCTCACGTCATTTTTTTTTTTAAATTATTTCATGAAATTCATGAAATAATTAAAAAAAAAAAGGGCTTCTCTATAATTTTGGTTCCCAGCCGGGTACAAATAGGCAGCTGGGGGTTGGGGGCAGCCCGTACCTGCCTGCTGTACCCGGCTTGCATACAAAATATGGCGAAGCCCACGTCATTTTTTTTTTCTTTTTTGGCAAAAAACTGCATACAGTCCGGGATGGAGTATGCTGAGCCTTGTAGTTCTGCAGCTGCTGTCTTCTCTCCTGCTTACACTAGTGAATGGAGGATGCTGAGCCTTGTAGTTCTGCAGCTGCTGTCTTCTCTCCTGCTTACACTAGTGAATGGAGGATGCTGAGCCTTGTAGTTCTGCAGCTGCTGTCTGCTCTCCTGCATACATTAGTGAATGGAGGATGCTGAGCCTTGTAGTTCTGCAGCTGCTGTCTGCTCTCATGCATACACTAGTGAATGGATGCTGAGCCTTGTAGTTCTGCTCCCCCTGCCTCTCCCTCCAGCATACAGTCCTGGATACAGCATGGTGAGCCCTGTAGTTCTGCAGCTGTATGCTCTCCTGCATACACTAGTGGAGAATGAAGAACATATTGAAGAAGGAAATTACTTCAGAACTTGTTTATTTTTTTTTTTCTTTCACCAATCTTTCTCTGATAAAAAAAAGCATAAAAACAGAGCAAAAAACGCACCAAAACACGGTAAAAACGTGTCTGTTGTTTGCCACGTATGCTTTTTTTGGGGTTTTTTGACGCAAAAAAACGCACAAAAACACCGCTTAAATAAAACGACGCAGTGTGTGAACTTAGCCGAAATCCACACTGTTACTTGTCATGCATGGGACACACTTTCTCCACTCTCAACTGCACAAGTCCCAGAGTGGCTCAAGTTGTGATAATCCCTGCAATCATTAGAGGATTGGAGATTAGATTCTGTAACAATAAATGTTTAGAGCAATATTGTTATATTGATGGTGTATCCTTAGTATAATACATCATTATGTGATCGTAGGGATCTGATACACGGCCATGTTCGCCACTAAGATTTTCATGGCCACACGATGGAAAAAGTATCGTTTTCCTTGAGACTCTGCCCTGACTCCATCACAGCTAAGTCTCCACCACGCAAGCCTTCTACTATTACACCGCCAGGCAGTGCAGCTGTCGCGGGCGGGGAGGAGGGTGTCAGCACACCGCGCTCACCCCTTCTGCTCGGGTCCGGCAGTTGCTCCTGGTGGCTCGAGCTGCGAGCCGGATCCCGGGGTGTCTCGAGCGACGCTCCTCGCCCGTGAGTGAAAGGGGGGGTGTTTGTTGGGATTATAGTTCGTGACGCCACCCACGGTTGTGGTGATGGCACCACCGCTGCTCAGTGTGGGGGTCCCGGGGATGGTGATAGGAGCAGCCAGGTGTTGTGTTGCCCCTCCGTGGGTAGGGGTTGGTGATCCCGGGGCCCGGTGAAGAGATGTGAAGTGTAGGGCCTGGAGGGCGCAGGGACGCGGGGGCAGCGCTATGCCTTGCGGCACTGTGGTACTCACTCAGCCTGAGACACGGACACAGTTTGTACGGTAAACCAACGGCTGGTAGGACGGTCCCACAGACGGTTGCACCTGCACTCCCGGTAGGTGACGGTGACGTCTCTCTTCCTTGCACCTGTTTGACTGATGGTAGCGGTGGATTCCCTCCGGTTACCCGCTCCCCGACTGCAATCTGGGCCGGAGGAGCTCTACACTTTGCCCGCAGGCGCTGGCCCTGGGGAAACTGGTGCCTTGGCGGTGGCGGTGTCTCCCCGGTAATGGTTGGGCTGTTGCCGTCAATCGGGACTTTGTTGCTGGGGGATCTGCGTCCCCTTCACTGACGGATTCGGCAAATTGGGCGACTCCTAGTCTTGCCGGGGTCCGAGAGGCCCCTGCCCTGGTGCTGACTGTCCTTCGGAACACTGCTCCAGACCACCGGGCACACAGCCAACGGGGTCCTTCCAGGAACTTCCAAACGGTCCCCCTCCGGACAGTCACCGCCGTCGCTGACCTTGCTGTTCTAGCCCTACACACAGCTGGGCTCTCAGGCTCTGTGCACTCTCTGCGCTCTCTCCACTTCTTGCTTTCCTCCTTTTCCACTCTCCTTTCCTTCACTTTCACTTCTTGTTGTTTACTCTAGCCCCTGCCTGGGCTAATCTGCTTCTTTACTCAAGCCCTGCCTGGGCTAATCTGCTGTTCACTCCTTCATGTCCCTGACTCGACTGCCTGGTAACTTCCTGCCTCCAGAGTTGTGAGCTCCTTGGTGGGCGGAGCCAACCGCCTGGCCCACCCCCTGGTGTGCATCACAGACTCTTGGAGGAAGGCAACAAGGATTTCTGGTTAGCAGATGTGCCTACCTGGAGTGTGGGGTGTAGTGGTGTTGTTATCTGTGTCCCCTGGCTTGCCCAGGGCGACACATTCCCCCTTAGCAAAAATGCAGACCGTCCGCGGGCTGCCGTCCTACACCGGTTTTATTTTTCTGTAAAAAGGGGATAACAGGGTTAAACATAACATAAGCATTTTCAATAAACTCTTCCCAAGACGGGAGGCACATTTTACTTTTAACGTTTCAACGGTGTACGGTCACGGTTTCCGCTCTCTCCCACCCAAGCAACCTGGCCCTGATGCTGCCCCTAAAACCCAGGCAGCACCCCTTGACCCACAGTCCAGCACAAGTCACCCGAGCGGGATCTGTCCTTCCCTCCAGAGGGTAGCCACCGGTTCCTTTGGTGGCTGGGCCCTGGCCTGCTCTGCTCAGGGCCCTCCCTCCAACCTGCCTCTCCGGAGGCGGCACTGCGGAAACGGTAACGGTACCCAACATATTTACAAGCCACTAACGTTTGTGGTTGCCCTGCAGAGTTCACGGGCTTGTCCATGGCTAGTTCCCATGCATTTTAAACGGTCCCCACGGGGACAACGGTGCCGGCTCCTGCCGGTTGCTAATCACAGCAGACAATCAGGTGAACTTCGGATCATTTTCACTTATCATTCTCATTTTCAGTAGAACTTTCAAACAACAAAGTGGTGGTCCCCACGGGGACTGTGCAACGGCACTCCGCTGCCCCTTTTGCGGCTTAACAGTCCATTCTCACTCGTGGGGCTCTAGTGCCACCTTCACACGGTGCACCGCTCTGGACCCCAATGGTAGCTCGCTGCAGGCGATCTTCCATATTCATGCGGGCATGCACATCCGCTCTACACCCCTCTCGGGCATCGATCTCCCTGCGCAGCTGCTGTTGCCGCCGCTCCCAGCCGGGAGTACTTTCTGTTTGCTCCGGTTCAGCGTGTGCGGGGGACGGACCCAGACAGAGACCCTCCGTGTCGGCTACGACCGGCACCTTCAGTAGTGAGGGACCCCGCTGTGACATGGCCTCCTCTGCCTCCTGGCAGCTGCATCCCCGCCGTGCCTCCGGTGCATCTTTGCTGACGGGCTCAGCCTTTGGCTTCTTCCATAGAAGCGGTTCAGGGTGGTCATGAGCTTCTGCTGCAGGTCGGTCCGCCGGGGCGGATTGGCAGGGTACCGCTACCGGTGGTGGTGGTAGCGGGCCTAGTGGCGGGGCAGCAGCAGCTAACGCGGGTAGCGGGAGAGGCAGCAGGGTGAACGGGTGTAGGCCGGGCCCCTCAGCCGCAGCGGCCGATCCCTCGGGAATACAGGGACGTGGGTCTCTTACCCGTTCCTCCAAATCTTCCTCCACCTCGCATCTCCGCATAGCAGCCACCGCTTCCACCATGTCGGCCTCCCACTCCTCCAGGAGGAGCTGCATGCGGACCTGCAGACGGCTGCTTAGCTGGGCGGTCCGGACTTCCACCCACGCCGCCATGCCGGGCGCGGGGACCACGGTGTTGTTGGTCGGACTCAGCATCTTTAGCAGCGGCCTCTTCCAGGAACCAGTCAATGGCCGCAGGGTCCTGGCGTCCCTGCTTCTATAGCCGCAGCTACATGCGGCCAGCCGCCATCGCATCCCCCTTAGCTCTTTCCGGCCCCTCCTCTCTCGGGGCGGGGTTTTGGCCTTCGCACCTCTACTGCTCGAGAAGACGCTCGAGCGGGAACTTTTCGCGCCAAAGATGGCGGCTTCTGAAATTTTTCTGCCGGATACCTCCGGCGGTAACAAGGCGCACCTCTACCAGACGGCAGAGCGGTAAGATCCTGTTCGTGACGCCAAGTTGTCGCGGGCGGGGAGGAGGGTGTCACAACACCGCGCTCACCCCTTCTGCTCGGGTCCGGCAGTTGCTCCTGGTGGCTCGAGCTGCGAGCCGGATCCCGGGGTGTCTCGAGCGACGCTCCTCGCCCGTGAGTGAAAGGGGGGGGTGTTTGTTGGGATTATAGTTCGTGACGCCACCCACGGTTGTGGTGATGGCACCACCGCTGCTCAGTGTGGGGGTCCCGGGGATGGTGATGGGAGCAGCCAGGTGTTGTGTTGCCCCTCCGTGGGTAGGGGTTGGTGATCCCGGGGCCCGGTGAAGAGATGTGAAGTGTAGGGCCTGGAGGGCGCAGGGACGCGGGGGCAGCGCTATGCCTTGCGGCACTGTGGTACTCACTCAGCCTGAGACACGGACACAGTTTGTACGGTAAACCAACGGCTGGTAGGACGGTCCCACAGACGGTTGCACCTGCACTCCCGGTAGGTGACGGTGACGTCTCTCTTCCTTGCACCTGTTTGACTGATGGTAGCGGTGGATTCCCTCCGGTTACCCGCTCCCCGACTGCAATCTGGGCCGGAGGAGCTCTACACTTTGCCCGCAGGCGCTGGCCCTGGGGAAACTGGTGCCTTGGCGGTGGCGGTGTCTCCCCGGTAATGGTCGGGCTGTTGCCGTCAATCGGGACTTTGTTGCTGGGGGATCTGCGTCCCCTTCACTGACGGATTCGGCAAATTGGGCGACTCCTAGTCTTGCCGGGGTCCGAGAGGCCCCTGCCCTGGTGCTGACTGTCCTTCGGAACACTGCTCCAGACCACCGGGCACACAGCCAACGGGGTCCTTCCAGGAACTTCCAAACGGTCCCCCTCCGGACAGTCACCGCCGTCGCTGACCTTGCTGTTCTAGCCCTACACACAGCTGGGCTCTCAGGCTCTGTGCACTCTCTGCGCTCTCTCCACTTCTTGCTTTCCTCCTTTTCCACTCTCCTTTCCTTCACTTTCACTTCTTGTTGTTTACTCTAGCCCCTGCCTGGGCTAATCTGCTTCTTTACTCAAGCCCTGCCTGGGCTAATCTGCTGTTCACTCCTTCATGTCCCTGACTCGACTGCCTGGTAACTTCCTGCCTCCAGAGTTGTGAGCTCCTTGGTGGGCGGAGCCAACCGCCTGGCCCACCCCCTGGTGTGCATCACAGACTATTGGAGGAAGGCAACAAGGATTTCTGGTTAGCAGATGTGCCTACCTGGAGTGTGGGGTGTAGTGGTGTTGTTATCTGTGTCCCCTGGCTTGCGCAGGGCGACACACAGCCATTTTGAAAATTTATTAAAGTTTATTTTTCTCATTAATAAAATACTGAAATGTCTCCAAATTTCCATTGCACTACATTTTTTATTTTACAGAAAACAATAGTTTCGAGAATGAAAAAACTATTTACATGTTACTAAAAAATATACCTATAAAGATAAAAATCAGTTAACATGAACTTTGATGATGTCATAGTCATGAGACCAGTCTGAAAGCTAAGGTCTGTGCAACATTCACACCAGACTGGTCACATGGCTATGTTGTCATGGAAGGTCTTTTAGGCCGTTGTGCATACCGGGGGACATAGCAATGATCTAAAGCAGAAGAGCCACGTAGACAGAGTCTGCAGGATGCGTTGCTGAACCTGTCTGTATAATGAAACTTATTTTTTTAATCTTTATTTTACAGAACCTCACCCGCCCCATACCATAACTGTAAAGACAGAGTTCGGTGTTTGCCCGCAAGGTCGCGTTATCTCTTCAACTCTGCCACTATGTATAATATCACCCACACACACTGCCAATCTGTATAATATCTTCCTGGTATACAGTATATGTCCTCTTCTTGGTATTTATGTCTTCCTTTTGGGTTATGTCCTCATCATGTTTTGTGTCCCCTTTTTGGTATATATGTCCTCTTAATTGTATAGAAGTCTCCTTTTTTGGCCCTTCGTGTCATATTATGCAGCAAAAACAAAAGACAAAACATTTTACTCACCTTCCATAGCTCCAATGTTAGTCAATGTTCTCTTTGAGCCACGATGCAATTTAGCTAGTTGTGTGCCTTCCGATGCACAGCCAGCTGAGACAAGGCTGGTTCTTTGGTCGGCGTGCCACCTGACCACCCCTGGCATTTGGCCCGCGCATGTGTTCAGCTCACAGAGTGCTTTCATGCAGCACTGTGATGAGGTCGCAGACTAATGACATAATTAAGCAGCTGCACACACAGCGCTTTGCTACATTGACCTTGCCTTCAGCACCTGCCTAATTTTCAGGCAATGTTCCTTCACATGCAAATTTGCTATGTGTTGTGGTAGAAGTGACATGTCTGGTCACGAGAGCTACACTACATTTATAATGCGATATATTTGCTAATATTCTTATTATTACATCTACTACATAGTAGTAGTGGATCTTGGACATGGGAATACCCCTTTAACTGTTAATAATGTTATCTGTTTATCTAATAATATTTTTTTTTTAGTTGACATTGATTAAAACAGTTAATATTTTCATACACAGGTATAATTAAAAAGTCCAGTCAAGTACATATCATATTTTTCATTTATTTTATGCAGCAGAAATCACAGAGTGGTGCAGTTAGTGACATGTATCATCCGGTCACCTGCACAACAAGTCCCAGAGTGGAGGCAGTGACATGTAGCATCCGGTCACCTGCACAACAAGTCCCTGAGTGGAGACAGTGACATGCTCTGCTCTGACACATAGTGTGCTGCATGTCACTATCTGTCTCCCCTCTGGGACTTGTTGTGCAGGTGACCGGATGCTAAATGTCACTATTTGTCTCCACTCTGTGATTTCTGCTGTATAGTACCAACTGTATACACTCTCACCTGCAGAACAAGTACCACAGTGGAGACAGTTAGTGACATGTATCATCCGTTCACCTGCACAACAAGTCCCAGAGTGGATACAGTGACATGCAGCACAATATGTGTCAGGGCACAGCATGTTACCAACTTGCTCTGCTCTGTCACCTGCGGTGCTGCATGTCACGTTTTTGCTGCGATTTGGTGCGTTTTTTGCTGCGTTTTTGCTCACTGCGTTTTTAATAAGTGCACAATGCCATTAAAGATTGTTGATGGAAAAAAAAAAAAAGGTCTGATGTCATTTCCTTATTCAAAATGTTCATTGTATGCAGGAGAGCAGACAGCAGCTGCAGAACTACAAGGCTCAGCATCCTCCATTCACTAGTGTATGCAGGAGAGCAGACAGCAGCTGCAGAACTACAAGGCTCAGAATCCTCCATTCACTAGTGTATGCATGAGAGCAGACAGCAGCTGCAGAACTACAAGGCTCAGCATCCTCCATTCACTAGTGTATGCAGTAGAGCAGACAGCAGCTGCAGAACTACAAGGCTCAGCATCCTCCATTCACTAGTGTATGCAGGAGAGCAGACAGCAGCTGCAGGACTACAAGGCTCAGCATCCTCCATTCACTAGTGTATGCAGGAGAGCAGACAGCAGGTGCAGGACTACAAGGCTCAGCATCCTCCATTCACTAGTGTATGCAGGAGAGCAGACAGAAGCTGCAGAACTACAAGGCTCAGCATCCTCCATCCAGGATTGTATGCAGTTTATTACCCAAAAAGAAAAAAAAAATGACATGGGCTTCGCCATATTTTTGTATGCTAGCCGGGTACAGCAGGCAGGTACGGGCTGCCCCCAACCCCCAGCTGCCTATTTGTACCCGGCTGGGAACCAAAAATATAGAGAAGCCCTTTTTTTTTTTTAATTATTTCATGAATTTCATGAAATAATTTAAAAAAAAAATGACGTGAGCTTCGCCTAATTTTGGTGTCCAGCCGGGTACAACTAGGCAGCTGGGGATTGGAATCCACAGTGAAGGGTGCCCAAGCTTTCTGGGCACCCCCACTGCGAATTGCAGTCCGCAGCCACCCCAGCAAATGGCGCTTTCATAGAAGCGCCATCTTCTGGCGCTGTATCCAACTCTTTCAGCTGCCCTGATGCCGGGTGGCTAGCCGGGTAATAATGGAGTTAGGGCTAGCTGTATATTATCAGCTAGCCTTAAGCCCGAAATTCATGGTGTCACGCCAATATTAGACATGGCCACCATGAATTTCTAGTAATGATAAAAAAAAAAACAACACACAGAAAACATTTTTTATTAGAAATAAAACACAACACAATTAGTGACTCCATCTTTATTGAAATAAACCCCCCTCCGCAGTAATCCTGGGTTAGGGTCCCGCGCCGTCCAATCCGAATCCAATATCATCTGATCGGTTTGCTGGAAGGCAAAGCGATCAGATGATGTGTCAGGATCAAGTGCCTGAATCACATCACACATCAGCTGATTGTATAAAAGCCGATTATACAATCAGCTGATGCATCAGTGCAAAAAAAAAATACATACTCACTTATGTGCTGATTACCGACAGCTCCTGCACCGATCGATTGGACAGGAGTATGATCCTGTCCCATCGCTGCAGGAGCTGCCGGTAATCAGCTGATGAAGTCCCCTGACAGCAGGATCAGCTGATAGCCGGCCGGGCGCGAAAAAGCCGGCGACATCACGAGAATCGATCAGCTGATGCGTCAGGTGACTGCATCAGGTGATCCACGGCCAGGTCCTGCAAGCTTCGTGCGTGCCCCGGGGAGACTGCACACAGCCGAAGCGGCGGGACCGAGACAGGGGCTGGAAGCAGGCATGGCACCCGGACCCTGCATACAGGTGAGTATGACATACACACACACATACACACTCACACACACACTGTATATATACACACACACACACTGTGTATACGCACACACACTGTATATTCACACACACACTGTATATACGCGCACACATACACTGTATATACGCGCGCACACACTTTCTTCCCCTGGCTGTGCAGAGCTGCTGCTGTCTCTGTGTAATTGATCTCAGTGCACATCCACTGGGAAGAGGCAGGGAGGAGGGTTTGGGTGGGAGCAGAGTGGGTGTATTAGACACAATGGGTGTGTTAGATAAGCTAGACACCGCCCTAGAGCCACAAAGAATTCTGGGACTTGTAGGAACTGAACACAGGAAGTCAGAGGAGAGATTAACCCCATCAGAGCTGGAGCCAGCAATGAGCATGTGCTGCTAGTGCACAATGAAAGGTAATTTTGCTGAAAAAACATAATAGATGTGTTGAGGTGCACATATTAGCAAGATTTATCAGAAAAAAAAAAATCAGTTTTGGTAACTGGACAACTTCTTTAAACTCTATAAAGTGGCACACGTCATTTATGAATTTGTCGCAAAGTCAAAAATTATCCTTTTTTTTCATCTTTAACTGTTTTTGTGAATTTTTGATGGACAAAATTTCTTAAAATGGAGGAAAAAGTGCACAAAATGAAGGTATACTCAAACATACATCATGACTTTCACTGAATTTTATGACTTTTAGAATTGTCACAACTAATGAATCAGGTGAAAATTTCTGGAATTGTTAAACTCTGCAAACACAAAGCAGAAAACAAGGATAACAAAAAAGTGGGCAAATATAAAATAGACTTCAAAAAAGATACCAATGGAATAATGACTCAGGTAGAAGCAAAAAAGGTTCAAAGACAATGATAAGCCGGGGCCAAAGCAATGATATTGTGCCTTATCCAGGCAGTACTCTACTTAGAGATCCCTCTGCTTACTTTAAAGGCTGCATTACACGCTATGCTACGATTTATCTGCCGATATATCGTCGGGGTCATGGATTCCATAACGCACATCCGGCATCGTTAGCGACGTCGTTGCTTTTGACACCTACATGCGACTCCGAACGATCGCAAATACGTTGAAAATTGTTGATCGTTGACACATCGTTCACTTTCAAAATATTGTTCATCGTTTGGAACGCAGCAGACATATTGGTACGTTTGACACCCTGCAAACGACGAACAACATCCACACGACTGCCTTGGTCAAATAATATATCGTTGAACGATTTTGCCTCGCTTGTGAGATCGTTACGTGTGACTGATACTAAACGACCTATGAGCGATCTCGGCAAATCGTAACTACGATCTGGGCGTGTCACATCGCTAACGATATCGTCAGATAAATCGTAGCGTGTAAAGTGGCCTTAAGGCTACATCACAAAATAGTAAAGTGAGAACAAAACCAGGAATGTCAGCATTTCTGCATGATCCAGTGGTTCTGTCCAAGTGGAATAGAAGCATCCACATTAAAAGATGTTGTGTACTTATGATAAAAGAAATGTTTTAAATCAAGTATTATTTTCAGGTCATAAATTGCTTTATATCTATATATTGCATTGCTACTGAGTTTTGTGAAGGTATTGAAGCTCTATGGAATGACATTGCCTCTGGGGACAGCAGCTTACTGTCATATAGGAAATACAGTTCATATTCAAAATAGGAATCATGAAGTTTGGTGTTCTAGAAATTATTGATGAGACATAAATTTACATGAATATGTATTTTTGGCACATAAAGGAACATTCATCATAAAATTTTAATTTATCATAAAATACTGAATAAAACAGACTTATTTTGGATACAGAAAGCCTATTCAGTTATATGTCCCCCACGCAGGGGACACAAGCTTGCCAAATACAGCTGGAAGGAAAGGATACAATCTTCAGCAAAAGAAAGGATTCTTTACACAAAGGGCCATCAAACTATAAGAATGCTCTCCCAAGAAAGGAGTATTGGCAGGTGATGTGCATATATTTAAAAAGTGTTGGGGATGTTCTTACAGAAACAGACTTTACTATTGTCAAAAAGCAACAAAATATTGTAGATCATAACATTAACTGTTTGATTGCTTTAAGGTTGAAATAATATTAATATTTACCATTGTATTCTGTATACTACCCCATCTTTGGATACATAGCCTTACTCTACAAAACCAGTTTTCATGGTTATATTATGCCTTCTATAAATATACAGTGTAATATTGTAGGATACAGCTCACCATTATCCTTGAACCCTTTCATTCGGGGTGTAGGCATCGGCTCTGCCATAGCCTAGATCCAGTATATGAAGAAAAAGAAGTCCGGCTCCATGAACAGGTTCTACTTTATTAGAAATAATTCATGCACAGGGCATCAATTAGCAGATAAAATAGCACAACATTAACCCATGCATCTACGCATTTCGGGTGTACTCACACCTTTAATCATCATGCGTTAACATAGTACACTCAAGTGTACTATGTTATCCCTCCCTTGTCTCTGTGGCAGGTGCACTGCATCTTATTTTCCAGAGTTTATTAAAAAAAATGACATTTAAAGACAACTTATCCATTCTCCTTATGCATCAGTTTAAGTAAATATTTGTATTCTCCCCATTAATAATAGCTCTGGAAAGCTGACAACTCCAAAAGACCCACTGGTTCACCTCATCTCCCCTGATATCATTAGCTTATCATTTATATTTTAGTATAGATATACGTTTAACCCGGGTATCTTAACCCCTTAATGACTGCGTGCACTAATATTATGTCCCTGCAGTCATAGTGTTTATCCCCACCTGCTGCTGTGGGCTGCGGGCGGGGATCCACGCACATGTCAGCTGACATGTGTGCCTCGGCGGTATGAGCGAAATTGCTATCCACCCATGCCTGTTAACCCCTTAAATGGAGCTGTCAAGTTGTGACAGCGCCATTTTAATGGCGATCGCGGTAATCACATACTCACAGGTCGCCATCGGAAGTAATGGGACATGTTCAAGTTGATACAATGGTTGTCATGGTAGAAAAGGGTCATGTGATGACTCTTGTAGCTCACATGACTCAGGTCCTGTAGGAAGCAGCTGAGGAAGCAGTCTGTTGCAAAAGATGATCATTTCTCCCGGTCTGAGTGAAGCTGCTCTGATCTGGAGAAATGAATGAGCGATCAGACAGCTGATCCTTATAGTCCCCTAGGGGTACTAGTAAAATAAAAAAAAGTTTAAAAAAAAGTTTTGAAAAATTAAAAAAAAAATAAAAAAACCTAACAGTTCAAATCCCTCCCCATTCACCTCATTGAAAATTAAAGGTTAAAAAAATAAAAAATATACACATATTTTGTATCACCGAGTTCAGAAATGCCCGATCTATCAAAATATAAAATCAATTAATGTGATCAGCAAAACAGCGTAGCGGCAAAAAAATTCCAAACGTCAAAATTATGTTTTTTGGTCGCTGCACATTTGTGAAAAATGCAAAAAAAGGCGATCAAAAAGTAGCATTGGAGCAAAAATGGTACCATTAAAAATGCCAGCCTGAGATGCAAAAAATAAGCTGTCACTGAGCCGTAGATCTCAAAAAATGAGAACCCTACGGGTCACAGAAAATGGCGCAAAACTTTGTTTGGAAAAACCTTTGATTTTTTTAACCCCTTAGATAAACGTAAACCTATACTTGTTTGGTCTCTAAAAACTCGCACTGACCTCAGGCATCACATCCACACATCAGTTTTACCATATAGTGAACACAGTGAAAAAAATATCTGAAAAACAATTTTGCAATCACTTTTTTTGCAGTTTTTCTGCATTAGGAATTTTCTTGCCATTTTTCAGTACACTATATGGTAAATATATTGGTTTCATTTAAAAGTACAGCTCATTCCACAAAATCACATGACTAGATTGACTACAAAAAAAAAAAAAAGTTACAGCTCTCGGAAGAAGGAAGGCGAAAAACAAAAAGCGGAAAGCGCAAAATTGGCCGATCGTGAAGGGGTTAAAATTTACCTGCAATTGAATTACTCCTTGCTTTTGAGCCTAGTTTCTTATTAAAAGTACCTTACTGCTAACCCTTATTTAAAGTGTAACTGTATATTCAAGAAACATTTTATGATAAAATGCCTTGTTTGTGTACTTTTGGAATAACAATATAATCCAGCCCTTATATTGCTTGTATCCTGCGTTTTTACCAGTTATCCTCTCAATAGGCTCTCTCTCTAGCATACAATCCACTCTGAGCTGGTGAGAGCAGGCTAGCTGCTAAGATCTCTACTATATACGGAGGGGGATTCTTCCTCTTCATTTCTCTTTTAGCACACAGAATGAATCATCAACAGCATGTAGTAGTAACCAGTGCAAATTTACATCCAGCTCTGGAGAGAAGAAAAAGACTTGCAAGAAAGCTCCACATGATTCTGAGTTTTCCTCTGCCTGTTTCCTCACTCTGCTTCGCTCTACTTCTTCTCCCTGTCCTCTCTAAAGAGTAGATGGGCAGATGAATAGAGCTAAATACAGGGTAATCCTGGAGGAAAATCTGTTAGACGCTGCAAATGACTGGAGACTGGGGTGTAGGTTGACTTTCCAGCAGGACAACAACCCTACACATACTGCTAGAGCTACAATTGATGGTTTACCTCAAAACATATTCATGGTTGTGACTGGCCCAATCAAATTACTGCAAAATATCCTATTGAGAGTCTGATAAAAGACTTGAAAATTGCTATTCACAGATGCCCTCTATCCAGACTCAGTGAGCTAGAACTAGAGCTATTTTGCAAAGAAGAATGGGTAAAACTTTAAGCCTCTAGATGTGCAAAGCCGGTAGAGACACACAGCAAAAACTTGCAGCAGTAAAAAATGGACCTCCAAATGATTGACTCAGGGTGCAGAATACAAATGCATGTCACATATTTAAGATTTAAATTTAGAAAACCATGTGTAATTTCCATTACACTTCACAAATACTTGCTACTTAGTGTAGGTATATTATATAAAATCCCAATAAAGTACTATACAATAAAATGTGTGGGTGTAACATGAAAAAATTACGCGTTGTGGGTAGACTCACACACTTAATCATGATGCATTCACAAAGTAAATCCAAAATGAGATGTGTGTGAAAATATGAAAATATTGTGCTATTGTATCTGCTAATTGATGCTTTTTATATTCATTATTTCTAATAAAAAAAAACTTGATCATGGAGCCGGGCTGCTCTTTCTTCATTTATTACAGATACAGTGCCTTAAAAAAGTTTTGATACCCAATGAACTTTTCTACATTTTTCATGCTACACCCACAAAGTTAAATGCATTTTTGGGATTTTAAATACTATACCAACACTAAGTAGCAAGTATTTGTGAATTATAAAGGAATCTGAAATTTGTGACATGCATTTGTATTCAACCTCCATGAGTCAATACTTTGTAGGACCACTTTTTGATGCAATTACTATGCTTCAGTCTAAAATATTTTGCAGCCTCCATTAGATTTTTCTCCAGGATTGCAATGTATTTAGCTTGATCCATCTTCCTATCAACTCTGATCAGCTTCACTGCTCCTGCTGAAGAAAAGCATACACACAATATGATGCTGCCACCAGCATGCTTAACGGTGGGGATGTTGGTTTCATGGTGATATACAGTGTTAAATTTTTACCACACATAGCGTTTTGCATTTAGCCCAAAAGGTTCTTATTTGGTATCATCTGACATGAGCATCTTCTTCCACATGCTAGTTTTTGCCCCTACATGACTTTTTGCAAACTGAAAGCTGTATTTCTTATGGCATTCTTTCCCCCAACTGAGCTGCGAATTTCTGTGTCTCTTCCAGATTGACCATGGGCCTCTTGTCTGCTTATCTAATTAATGCTCTCATTCTTTAGATATCAGTTTAGGTCATGTCTTGGAAGGTTTGAATTTTGGGCCATACACCTTCAATTTTTGGATAATAGATTGGATTTTTATAACCTAGCCCTAATTTTCTGTTTTCCACAACTTTATCCCCAACCTGTCTGGTGTATTCCTTGGATTTCATGGTGCTGTTTGATCTTTAATGTTCTCAAACAAACCTTTGAGGCTTTCATAGAACGGCTGTAATTATTCTGAGAACTCAATTTACTAATTAAGAGTCTTCTGGAAACAATTGGCTACTCTTGATTTTATTTCCATTTATCAGAATACAGGGGTCTGAGTGCAAGTTCACATCACAATTTTTACATATATATTTTTAAATTATTGAAAAACAATGTATCATTTCCTTTACCATTTACAAATACTTATACTTAGTGCTGGTATATCACATTAAATCCCAATAAAATAAATTTAAAGGGAACCTGTCACCAGATTTTTCAGCTATAATCTGCTGCCACCACCATTAAGCCCTTATAAAAAGAATTATAGAATACGGAATATAAATGCCCAATATGATCTGTATAACATAGCAAAGACCTTTTATTATATTCCCCTTTGGGGTGGTCCGATATGATGGGCATCGCTGGTCTTGGTCCAGCACCTCTTATCTTCTTGCAATCGCCATCTTCCTTCCCTGCTTTGTGTGGAGGACGCATTCTGTGTCATCCATACAAAGTCCTCCATCGCGCTCCTGCGCATGTGCACTTCTCTCTGCACTGTTGAGGGCAGATCATAGTATTGTAGTACACATGCACAGGTGGTCTTTGACCTTTCCCCGCGAATGTGTATTACAGTACTTTGCTTTGTCTGTAGCAATGCAGAGAGTAGTGTGCGTGCGCAGGAGCGCTTTGAAGGACTCTGTTTGAATGATGTAGGATGTGTCATCCACATGGAGCAGGGAAGGAGGAGGGCAATAGCAAGCCAAGAGGAGGCAAAAAGTCAAGTCTAGCGACACCCATCGGACTGGTCCACCCACAGGTTAGTATAATAAAAGCTATTTTTTATGTTATTCAGATCACCTTGAGCAATTATATACAGTATTCTAGAATGATGTATATAAGGGCTTACTGGTGGTGGCCACAACTTATAGGGGACAATTCTGATGGCAGGTTGCCTTTAAACTTGTGGGTATAACGTGAAAAAAATGTCTAAAATTTGACATGGTATGAATCATTTTTTAAGGTATTTTTTATGTTCTAAAAGTAGACACCTGACACATGGTAAACATGTCACATAGAACTTTTACTATCTCAGACGACTCCATATCCATTTATTAAATAAACGTTTAACTTGTGTGTAAAAAAAGACAATGCTTTTAGTAAAGATGATCAGATCTTTTCAATTTTAATTTATTCACTTTGATTCACGGTGAATAAATTAGTTTAAATCTCAGTATTGGAAAGATTGTAGTTGCTCTGAAAATACACATGGGGTAAGGAGAGAGAGGGCTTGCTGACCACAAGAGCTTACACTGTTCAGAAAAGAGATTACCCAATGTCTCTGCTATACAATCTGAGCTCCGCTGAGGACCGCTGACCTGTGACGGTTGAGGTACTCACCACCACTATATTTGTTACAATAATAAGTAAGCTGTCATACTGTAGCTGCAGGACATTATGATGAGGGTCACGTGGCAACACAAAATCAAAAATGGCATGTGCTTAGTCTCAGAGGCTTCAGCAGTGTTGGTAATGATACCAGACATTTTTTTTGTGAACCAGAAAAAATATCTTGAATTGATGAATTTGCGTGAAACCAAGAATTTCAGGAAATTCAACTCAATTTTGATTCTCTGCAGATTGATCTGCTCTTCTCTATTGGTAGGGAACACCATTGAAAATCCTTTTCTATATTTGAATTATTAGTTTCTATTCACTGTTATGAAACCAATTAATATTTGGGACACATGCCTGCAGAAATACAACAGTTTTAATGGGTTCACAATTTCAGCATCACTCTGTGTTAGGCTGCTTTCACACATCCGGTTTTAGCAGTGCTGCTCAATCCAGCCCAAAAACCTATGCAACGGATGCGGCGAAAAAAAACGGATCCGTTGCATAAGTTTTTCCCATGCGGCCCGTCCGTTTTTTGACGGATGCGGCTTGATTTTGAGCATGCGCAGTGCAAAAAACCACATCCAGCGGCTGGATGCGGGTTTTGCCACAGGATGCCGCATCCGCCATCCATAGGCTTGCATTGTAAATTGCGCCGCATCGATCCGGATCCGGCGCGATGCGTTTTTTTCGCCGCACAAAAAAGCATGCCAGGCAACGTTCCATCCGGCCACCGCATGGGCTAAATATGCCGCATCCGGCAAAAAACGGACACAACGCAAGGCCATGCAGCACAATACGGAGCTACTGCAAGTCTATGCGGGAAAAAACACAACCGGCGGCAAAAAAAAATGGTTGCGTTTTTTCTGCAGAGCACCGTATTGTGCCGCACTGCGAAAACCGGATGTGTCAAAGCAGCCTTACTTAACACCTTATTTCTCACACATGTTACTATTAATACGCACCCATGCTGGCAATTATACTGTGGACAGGTAGCCTGGATGGTCCGTGATAGGATTTATATTTACGTAATTTCTCCAGTTGCTCGTGTTGTTTAAATGCCGAATTTTCTTCTTTTGTCACATGAATATAAAAACAGGTGTCTGTAGAGCTCATGATGTATCTTGGCCCTGGGTTCAGCAAGATGTTTTTGTTATCTTCTCTTTTAACACCAATTAGGCAGACACCAAATCTGGGAGATAAGGAGGGCAGCAGGATATCTGTGAGATAAAAAGCCTTTAACATGCTAATCATTTCTTTTTTTTAGTGATACTGTACATAAAAAAGTGAAACCATATAGAAAATTCCTTATATTATTCATCCAACATAAAATTTAATATCACCAATATTCAGGTATAAAGGCTCGTATACACATTAGACTAAAGCTAGCTTCATCCACCAATACAGAAGATATTGATAGGTGCTGCAGAATATCTAATAGGTGGGTCGAATTTGCTTGTTAATCCTGCCCCTGTCTGCCTGAATGCCAGGCAGAGAGGGGCGGGAATAACCAGCAAACGCGACCAGTGGTTGGTCCTCTTTAAGGCAATAGAGTACGAGAGTCTAGAATGTATAAGCATCTGCTAGTGTGCATATACACTAATGAGCAAAAGGGTAAATATATTTTGAACTTTTGACTTCCAGGTTCAATGTCTCACCATCCACCAAAGCTTCCAATGTGAGACTACCAACATTTTATAGACAATATACTGGGCCATCTCATACATAAATTTGACTTGCAACTATTTAGCATACAATTAATTGTGCTGATTCTTGTAATGTCTCTGCATTGTTACGGTTTTGCACCTAAAAATCTAAATGTTACATTTTTATTATTCTATGAGTATTTTGTAAATCCAACTTTGGCTTTGAACACTGCCTGAATCCTTTTGGGCCTGCTCTCAATTATATCCAAGCAAATCTCAACTAAAATCTGATGCCAGGTCTCTTCTACTCGTTCCCAATGTTGGTTCATACTGGTTGACTCACTTGGGTGTTACAGGGGCTGTCGGATAATAAGGGAATGGAAGGTTATCCGACAGTCAGGGTCCACCGTGCAGAGCTCTGCTGCAGAGTAGGGCAGAGGATAGGGGAAACCTGTACCACCAAAGCGGTACTGACAATGTTACGTCACAGTGTCACCAAGGCCAATAGCGGCGTATACTGTTTCAGTCACAGCGACTACCTCTTAGCATAACATAGGAGTGGAAATGCAAAAGAGTGAGGAATACAACATAAAAGTGCAAAGAAGTCTCACAATCTGTGAGCGTGAAAGCACCTGTCTCAGTTAACAGTCACAGAGACGAAGTGTAGTGTGTGCAATATGGCACCTACCTATGTCCGCTCCACTTGTGGTACAAGGATACGGACAACAGCAATGCTGCTAGCTTGAAACTCCTGCCTATGACCGCTCCCCTAGTGAGCGAGGATACGGACTGCTGCATGTGGCAGCGTAGTGGAGCGTTACCCTAGAAGGTAACGACGACCTGACCTACCTATGTCCGCTCCACTAAGGTGCGAGGACACGGACAACAGTACGGCTGAAAGGTACAGGAGCGCTACCCTACCGATAGCGCTCACCTCAGAGTAGAACCACAAGGCCCAGTCAGACCATGTGCAGCAAGCACCTGCCTATGTCCGCTCCACTAAGGTGCAAGGATACGGACCACAGCATAAGCTGCAAGGTACAAGAGCATTACCCTACCGATAACGTTCACCTAGATAGACTATAGGTGCCGCAAGGGACATGCACAGAGCGTCTACTCCTATGCAGGAACCAAGAGGACTGAGCGCCGAGCAGCGTGCGTCAGGGTCTTATATAGACTCTGTGCCTCATCCAAGATGGAGGACACCAGCAAATCCGCTGCGAGAATCGTCAGCAATGATGTCACGCTGGCCTATCACAGAGCAAAGCGTCATAAGCACATGACCAGCGGCCAATCGGCTTAGAATGTGTCAGAGACATGTGACCTTGTGTCAGCGATGATGTCACCCGCACATGTGCAGTGTCTCCAAGATAAGACTTAGTCTCCAGCACTCGCATATGCTCAGTAGCATGGAATCAGAACATAGTCTCCAGTGCCACACAGACCTGTGACCAAGATATAGCATAGCCAGACCACAGCAAAGGATGGATAAGGAGACACGCAGATCCCCAGAAACGGGAACCGTAACAGTACCTCCCCCTCAAGGGCCCCCCCTCCGGCGGTGCAGGTACTCAGCAACTAAGTCAGGAGCATTGACAGCCTCCTCAGGCTCCCAGGAGCGATGCTCCAGACCGTAGCCCTCCCAATCGATCAAGAAGAACCTGCGACCACGAACCATCTTAGAACCAACGATGTCCCGTACCTCATAGCTGGACTGAGAGGAATCGGAGGAAGGGGATGGCTCTGAACGGGCATGGGATAGAATAGCCGGCTTCAAGAGCAAAACGTGGAATTTGTCATGGATCCTAAGATGGGCAGGTACCTTCAGTTGATATACCACAGGATTAACCTGGCGAAGTGTGGCGCCCTGGCCTTGCCAGGTCATCACAAATACCATACAAACACCCCACCCCATCAGACAGGGACATCAGCCAAACAAAAACCCTTGTTGCCTCCCTCCAGTGTCTGATGTCCACACCAGGTGGGGCGGAGCTAAGCAGTTGGCTCCACCCACCAAGGAGTTCACAGGCCTGGAGGCGGGAAAAGTGTCAGAACAGTGTAGGAGTGTGAAGTGAGAGGAGTAAACACTGGGGTGTCTGGGTTTGTGGCCCAGGCACTAACAGCAAGATTGGCAGACGGTGGTGGCCGTCTGCAGGAGTGGTGGAGCAACGCGGAACAGTAGGACCGGGGACGGGCGACGGTTCGCCGGTACCGACAGGGGAGCAAAGTGAAGCCAGCACACACAGGCAGGGCCATCAGACCCCGACCAGGCTTGGAGCCGCCGTCAATAGTCAGATCTGAATGTGACTGGAACCCCAGGGGTTTCACAACAGCAAAAGTCCCGATTGAAGGCAACCGCCCACACCGTTAGGGTATACAGCTACAGCCTAAGGCTAGAGACCCAAGGGCCAGCGTCTAAGGGCAAACGGGCTCCTCCGGTACCCATACACCGGGGAGCGGACTACCGTTGGGAATCCATAGTAGTCAGAAAGAAGAACATCAAGGTGTAGTGAAAGACAGCCACCATCACCTGTCCGGGGAGAGACACTGCAGCCAGCTGAGGGACCCGTCCATCCAGCCATTTGGTTTACCGAGGACTTTGTACCTTTCTTGCTGAGTGAGTACACCCGTGCCATCCGGCACCGCGCCGCGCCGTCCCTGCAACCCTGCTCCTCACCAACCCTGTCTCCCCGTCACAACATTACCGGGCCCCGGGACCACCGACCCCTACCCACGGAGGGGGAAAACAACATCTCAGCTGCTCCCTACCATCGCTCCCGGGATCCCCGTCACAAGCAGCGGTGGTGCCCATCTTCACCACGACCCGTGGGTGGCGTCACGGACTAAATCTCCCAAACCAACCACCCCTTTCACTCACGGGCGAGGAGCGCCGCTTGAGTCCCCGGATCCGGCCCACCGCTCGAGCCACCGAGCAGCAGCCGCAGCAGCGCCAGACCCGAGCATAAGCGAGAGCGCAAAAGCGACGGCATCCTCCCCGCCCGAGACAGAAGTACCTCATAAGGACGCAGGAATCGAGGAGCAAACTTGGCAGATTCCACTCTAAGTTTCACGTTTTTAGCAGAGAGCCATACGAAATCCCCTGGGGAAAAGACAGGAGAGGGATGGCGAAAACGATCAGCTACCGTCTTCATGTGATCCTTTGCTACTTGGAATGCACTCTGAGTCCGATCCCTGACCTCCCTAGCATTGGTTGCCCAATCCGTCACAAGAGGCGGTGGTACGGAGGCGGGAAACGGAACAGGCACCCTGGGATGTTAAGGGAAAACTCTGCCCAGGGTAGGAGAGTAGACCAATTGTCATGATTCTCTGAAACAAAGTGCTGTAAGTACATGATCATAGATTGGTTGGTTCGTTCAACCAACCCATTGGTCTCCGGATGGTAGGCCGAAGAGAGGTTCAACTCTATCTGTAAGAGACTAAACAGATCTCGCCAAAACTGGGAAGCAAATTGTGGACTTCTGTCACTGACGATATGGTCTGGCATTCCATGCAGCCTAAAAACATGTTTGAGGACCAATTTGGCCAATACCATGGAGGATGGTATTCTCGGTAAGGGTACCAGATGAACCATCCGAGAGAAATGATCAGTTATTACCCACACAATCCGATTCCCTTGAGAGCAGGGAAGTTCACCCACAAAATCCATGCCTACCACCTCCCATGGTCTATCTCTCACAGGTAATGGGTGTAAAAGACCAGCAGGTCTCTGCTACAAAGGACGATTGCGAGAACAAGAAAAACACGATCGGATGTATCTCTTGACATGGTTGGCCAACTGGGGCCACCAATACCACCTCTCGAGTAATTCTCGTGTCCTTCTAATGCCAAACTGTCCACCCACCTTAGAGGTGTGGGCCCATGACAGAATGTCATTCTGTCGACTAGGAGGAACGAACGTCTTGCCTGGTGGAATCTGATCTAACGTTACAGGAGAGAGTGTGTGAAAAACCCTAGATGGAAGAATGAGACGAGGGTCCTCATTCTCTTCCTGAGATGATTCCATAGACCGAGAGAGTGCGTCGGCCTTGTTATTCTTACTCCCGGTAAGATAATTAATGGAGAAGTTAAACCGAGAGAAAAACAAGGACCAGCGAGCTTGCCGAGGATTCAAACGTTGTGCAGTTTGCAAATACGTCAGGTTCTTATGGTCTGTAAAGACCTGAAAGGGCTGTCTGGCTCCCTCAAGCAAGTGACGCCACTCCTCCAATGCTAATTTTAGGGCAAGTAGTTCCCTGTCACCAATAGTGTAGTTCCTCTCAGCAGGGGAGAACGTCTTTGCAAAGAAAAAACACGGTCTTTTTCTACCTGAGCTGTTCTTTTGATATAGAACTGCTCCAGCTCCTACAGAGGATGCGTCCACCTCCATGAGAAAGGGCCTATTCTCGTCAGGTCTTTGGAGGACAGGAGCAGATGAAAAGTGTTCCTTAACTGCCTTGAAAGCCTGGGATGTCTCAATAGACCAGACCTTAGGATTGCCGCCCTTTTTAGTCAAAGCCACTAACGGAGCTACCAAGGTAGAAAAGTGTGGTATGAATTGCCGGTGATAATTTATGAATCCCAGGAAGCGTTGTACTGCTTTCAAGGGATGAGGTTCAGCCCATTCCATAACTGCAGAAAGCTTCGCAGGATCCATTGCTAATCCCTCATGAGAAATGATATAGCCTAAGAAGGGTAGAGAGGCTTGCTCAAATATACATTTCTCGAGCTTGGCAAACAGGGAGTGCTCCCTTAGACGAGACAGGACCCTGATCACATCCAACTGATGTGTCTCCTGGTCGGGAGAAAAAATTAGTATATCATCCAGATATACCACCATGGATGATAACAGTAAATCCCTAAACACGTCATTTACGAAGTCCTGGAACACTGCGGGTGCATTACATAGACCGAAAGGCATGACGAGGTATTCATAGTGACCGTCTCTGGTGTTAAAAGCGGTCTTCCATTCGTCATCCTCTCGAATTCGCACTAAGTTATAAGCACCTCGCAGATCCAACTTCGTAACTACCTTAGCTCCCCGTAGTCTGTCAAACAGTTCAGAAATTAGGGGCAAGGGGTATCTGTTTTTTACAGTGATGGCGTTAAGACCCCTGTAGTCTATGCAGGGACGCAGATCACCCTCTTTTTTCCGCACAAAGAAAAACCCAGCCCCTGCAGGTGAGACAGACTTGCGGATGAAGCCCCTCTCCAGACTATCCTTTATATAGGCCAACATAGCCTCGGATTCTGGGATAGACAAGGGATAGATCCTGCCCTTTGGTGGAACAGAACCCGGCAAGAGGTCTATAGCACAGTCATAAGGCCTATGAGGTGGAAGAGTCTCAGCACCCTGTTTGGAAAAGACATCAGCGAAATCCAAATAGGGTGTAGGTAAGGGAGAGAGATCAGTTGATGCAAAAGCAACGACCTTAGGTGGTAAGGGAAGACATCGGGACTGACACTTCGAACCCCAACTAATAATGCTGTCGGACTCCCAGTCAATTAGAGGAGCATGAGTCCGAAGCCATAGGAGACCCAGAAGTACGTTGTCTATACCCTCAGGCAAAACAAGAAAATAAATCTCCTCTATGTGACCCTGAGACAGGGAAAGGCGCAAGGGAACTGTCCTCAATGTAATGGAGTCAGACAACATAGTCCCATTAACAACACGAACAGGAATAGGCGCCTCTAACATGATAGAGGGAATATTGTGCCTCTTTACAAATCCTGAGGACACAAAAGTCCCGTCAGCTCCGGAATCCACAAAAGCCATAATAGGCCATGAATTCTCAGAGAATGAGAGCTGACCTGGGACACTACACTTAGAGGGTGCAGAAGACGTCTCTAGTAACCCCCCTCTAATGGTTACTAGGCCTGGGAGTTTCCCTGACGGCTAGGACACTTGATGGCATAGTGCCCAGCCTGATGACATATGTAACAGATAGGGGGACCCACCTTACGAGGTTAGAAATAGTATATCCCAACTCCATAGGAGTAGGAGATGTGTCGGATACTGAGGAAGATGGAGAAGGAACCACAGCATCTGAGCCAACTCAACGCTTGGGACGTGACAAGGTAACCTCGAGTCTACGTTCCTTATGGCGTACATCGATCCTAGTTGCTACCGTAATTAAGTCCTCCAGGGAAGGAGGAACTTCCCGAATAGCAAGAGCATCTTTGACATAGCCTGCAAGACCTCTCCAGAAGATAGGTATTAACACCTTCTCAGGCCAGTCTAACTCTGCTACCAAGGTACGAAAAGCAATGGCATAAGAGCTGGTAGATAACGAACCTTGAGACAGATCTAGCAGTCTCAAAGCCGCATCGTGGGTAACCTGCGGTCCCATGAACACCGCTTTAAGAGCATCAAGGAAGTCTTGATGTCTCTGAGTAACCAAATCAGAGCACTCCCATAAGGAAGTAGCCCACTCTAAGGCTTTATCCTGAAGCAGGGATATAATAAAGCCTACTTAGGACCTCTCCGTAGAGAAGCGAGAGGCATTAACCTCAAGGTGAATCTGACACTGGCTTATGAACTCACGACAAGACCTGGCATCACCAGAGTATCTGTTGGGTAGAGCAAGTCATGGGTCATGTGGCGAAGACACCAAAGTTTGAGGTTTATCCTCTACAGTCTTGAGCCTTGCTTCAAGAAGCTGTATATACCGATGTAATTGTTGATACTCTGCCATCTCTGCCAGACCCTTGGCTCAGTCCTAATGTTACGGGGGCTGTCGGATAATAAGGGAATGGAAGGCTATCCAACAGTCAGGGTCCACCATCCAGAGCTCTGCTGCAGAGTAGGGCAGAGGATAGGGGAAACCTGTACCACCAAAGCGGTACTGACAATGTTACGTCACAGTGTCACCAAGGCCAATAGCGGCGTATACTGTTTCAGTCACAGCGACTACCTCTTAGCATAACATAGGAGTGGAAATGCAAAAGAGTGAGGAATACAACATAAAAGTGCAAAGAAGTCTCACAATCTGTGAGCGTGAAAGCACCTGTCTCAGTTAACAGTCACAGAGACGAAGTGTAGTGTGTGCAATATGGCACCTACCTATGTCCGCTCCACTTGTGGTGCAAGGATACGGATAGCAGCAATGCTGCTAGCTTGAAACTCCTGCCTATAACCGCTCCCCTAGTGTACGAGGATACGGACTGCTGCAGGAGGCAGTGTAGTGGAGCGTTACCCTATAAGGTAACGACCACCTGACCTACCTATGTCCGCTCCACTAAGGTGCGAGGACACGGACAACAGTACGGCTGAAAGGTACAGGAGCACTACCCTACCGATCCGTCTCCTGACGAAGCCCAGGTGGTGAAACGCGTTGAGACGCTGTGGGTGGGAACCGCAATCACTACTCAAATCCGCCTCCTGACGAAGCCCAGGTGGTGAAACGCGTTGAGGCGCGGTGGGTGGGAACCGCAATCACTACTCAGATCCGCCTCCTGACGAAGCCCAGGTGGTGAAACGCGTTGAGGCTCGGTGGGTGGGAAACGCAATCACTACTCAGGTCTGTACTATTATTATGAATTATGTACTGGTGTTATGATGTAATATGTAACTTATGATTAACACTGTTGTACAGTGTGGTAGACGCTGCGCTCAGTCTGTGTACTACAGAGGTTAGTGATTGGTGGGTGTGCGCCTCTCTGCCCTAATGTAGGGTGGGGACGTGCAATACCCGCCAAATTACAGTGCTTGGTCAATAGGAGATTTGGGGGAGTAACGGTCTGCACATGTCTTCTGGCCCAGATACTATAATCTAGAAGCTGAGGAACTCTATCAGTTACATAATATGGTGGATATATGGCTAGAATGTGCCCCCGTATGTCTCTCACTGTGACCCATAATTATGTGACACAGTGAGGCAGCATCTGTGTAATCATATTTGTCATGCATGTGAAGATAATTCTGCTGGCGGTATGCGGCAGGGAGATCTGGTGACCAATATGCTGACACTTATTTATTGTCATCTGTTAAAACTACTTGGATAAATGCATGAAGTCAGGTGTGATCCATAAGTCTCCCCTCACACTCTGTGTACGGATTCTGAGCGTTTTGTCTATCAGTACTGTGACCTCCAGTACAGCACAATTATTGCTATACAGGCCAATAATCCCTGTTTACTCATTATTATTACTTTTACGGGGGATTTTGCTGGTCCTAACCCACCTTCTTCCCAATGTATGTGCCTACCCTGTTGTGCCTTCTTTGTTTGTATGTGCAATTTTTATGCTTAAAGTTTCATTAATAAAATGTATTTTTTAAGGAATTTTGGCATCATATATTCTTGGTTAAGGATATAAGTGGTTTCATGTGCAGCAAGCACCTGCCTATGTACGCTCCACTAAGGTGCGAGGATGCGGACCACAGCATAAGCTGCAAGGTACAAGAGCGTTACCCTACTGATAACGCTCACCTAGATAGACAATAGGTGCTGCAAGGGACATGCACAGAGCGTCTACTCCTATGCAGGAACCAAGAGGACTAAGCGCCGAGCAGCATGCGTCAGGGTCTTATATAGACACTGTGCCTCATCCAAGATGGAGGACACCAGCAAATCCGCTGCGAGAATCGTCAGCAATGACGTCACGCTGGCCTATCACAGAGCAAAGCGTCATAAGCACATGACCAGCGGCCAATCGACCTAGTATGTGTCAGAGACATGTGACCTCGTGTCAGCGATGATGTCACCCGCACATGTGCAGTATCTCCAAGATAGGACTTAGTCTCCAGCGCTCGCACATGCTCAGTAGCATGGAATCAGAATATAGTCTCCAGCGCCACACAGACCTGGGACCAAGATATAGCATAGCCAGACCACAGCAAAGGATAAGGAGACATGCAGATCCCCAGAAACGGGAACCGTAACACTTGGGTATGTATACAGATATTTCTTCAACTCTACCCACAATTGTTTGATTGAGTTGAGGTCAACCCAGCACCTCTACTTCACTGCAATTGAACCATTTCTTTGCCAATCTCAACATACCCTCGGGTTCTTGTCCTGTGGAAACACTTATCCTTTTCCTACTCATAGTACTCGAGTGTACAAAGTAACTCATTTTAGTTAGATACTCATATACACCTCAACCTTGAGACCACCTTCAATCCTGGTTAAGTATTCAACACCTTTGGCTGTGAAACAACCCCATATCATCAGGCGTCCTCCACCAAACTAGACAGTTCCCTCAATATCTCAATCCATTAGCCCCTTAGCTTTTGTTTTTTCCAGACCCATTTGCACCCATCATAGCCATCTTTTGACTTTTGTCTCATTAGTTTAAATCACCCATTTCCAATCCTCTACTGTCCATTTTCTGTACTTTTTTATTACAAACTAGAGCCAACACTTCTTATAATGACATTAAAATTGAGGCTCCCTCAATTTTTTCATGCCCCTATTCCAGATGTGTACTGTACTTTGCATAGTACTTGCATGTGATCTCACTGTTCTGAAGCTCACATATTACCTCCACTGCAGTGTTTATCGTACACAAATATATAGACCTTGTGATGAACAGACTTGTTGACTCCAATATTTTGCCTGGATGTCCACCTCTTGGATATTTTATGGGTGGATGGACTTCATTTTATATTCTTCCAACTGTTATGTCACTCACATGATGCAGTTTGGCAATTTTCTTGGTCGAGAGACTGCTGTCAATGAGCTTCATAATGCTGTTTCACTTTTCATCGGAAATCTTCATGGCTGCTTTTTGATTTGAATCAATGACCTTTCAGTTTCGAATCAACCTAATAACACATTGAGCTATTAGGAAATTTTTTAAAAGTTGTAATTGGTAGCATGCAGGAAAAAACATATTTTTCCACCTCCAGGAGCAAAACAGTAACAATGCAGTGGCATGACAAGAATCTGTATAAATTAATTAATCATTTGCTAAATTATTGCAAGTCAAATATATTCATATAAGATAGCCAAAATAATTGTCTTTGAAATGATAGTAGTCTCGCATTAGCAGCTGTAGTAGATGGTGAGATATGAGTCCTAAAAGTCAAAAGATCAAAACATTGTTACCCTTTTGGTATTTACAGTACATATATATATATATATATATATATATATATATATATATATATATATATATATATATATATATATATATATATATATATATATGTATATATATATATATATATATATATATATATACAGTCATATGAAAAGGTTTGGGCACCCCTATTAATGTTAACCTTTTTTATGTATAACAATTTGGGTTTTTGCAACAGCTATTTCAGTTTCATATATCTACTAACTGATGGACTGAGTAATATTTTTGGATTGAAATGAGGTTTATTGTACTAACAGAAAATGTGCAATCTGCATTTAAGCAAAATTTGACCGGTGCAAAAGTATGGGCACCTCAACATAAAAGTGACATTAATATTTTGTAGCTCCTCCTTTTGCAAAAATAACAGCCTCTAGTCGCTTCCTGTAGCTTTTAATGACTTCCTTGATCCTGGATGAAGGTATATTTGACTATTCCTGTTTACAAAACAATTCCAGTTCAGTTAAGTCTGATGGTCGCTGAGCATGGACAGCACGCTTCAAATCATCCCACAGATGTTCAATGATATTCAGGTCTGGGGACTGGGATGGCCATTACAGAACATTGTAATTGTTCCTCTGCATGAATGCCTGAGTAGATTTGGAGCGGTGTTTTGGATCATCGTCTTGCTGAAACATCCATCCCCTGCGTAACTTCAACTTCGTCACTGATTCTTGCACATTATTGTCCAGAATCTGCTGATACTGAGTTGAATCCATGCGACCCTCAACTTTAACAAGATTCCCGATGCCGGCATTGGCCACACAGCCCCAAAGCATGATGGAACCTCCACCAAATTTTACTGTGTGTAGCAAGTGCTTTTCTTGGAATGCCGTGGTTTTTTACCTCCATGCATAACGCCTTTTTGTATGACCAAGCAACTCAATCTTTGTTTCATCAGTCCACAGGACCTTCTTCCAAAATGTAACTGGCTTGTCCAAATGTGCTTTTGCTTACCTCAGGCTACTCTGTTTGTGCCGTGCTTGCATAAACGGCTTCTTTCGCATCACTCTCCCATACAGCCTCTCCTTGTGCAAAGTGCGCTGTATTGTTGACCGATGGACATTGACACCATCTGCAGCAAGATGATGCTGCAGGTCTTTGGAGGTGGTCTGTGGATTATCCTTGACTGTTCTCACCATTCTTCTTCTCTGCCTTTCTGATATTGTTCTTGGCCTGCCACTTCTGGGCTTAACAAGAACTGTACCTGTGTTCTTCCATTTCCTTACTATGTTCCTCACAGTGGAAACTGACAGTTTAAATCTCTGAGACAACTTTTTGTATCCGTCCCCTGAACAACTATGTTGAATAATCTTTGTTTTCAGATCATTTGAGAGTTGTTTTGAGGAGCCCATGATGCCACTCATTATAGGAGATTCACATAGGAGAACAACTTGCATGTGGCCACCTTAAATACCTTTTCTCGTGACTGGATACACCTGCCTATGAAGGTCAAAGGTCAATGAGGTTACAAAACCAATTTAGTGGTTTAGTAAGTCAGTAAAAAGTAGTTAGGAATGTTCAAATCCAGAAATTGATAAGGGTGCCCATACTTTTGCACCGGTCACATTTTGTTTAAATGCGGATTGCACATTTTCTCTTAGTACAATAAACCTCATTGCAATCCAGAAATATTACTCAGTCCATCAGTTATTAGATATATGAAACTGAAATAGCTGTTGCAAAAACCCAAATTGTTATAAAGAAAAAAGGTTAACATTAATAGGGGTGCCCAAACGTTTTCATATGACTGTACATATAAAATGGGCTTAGATTGTATGGGTTCCTGCTGGTGTGTATATGTTGTATATTTGGGCTCTTGCTGCTGTGTATATATACATCTATGTGTCTAGAAAGTTTAGGTTCCTGGTGGCATATATAAGTTTAGAATGTATGGGTGCCAGGTGGTATATTAACACTTTCACAACATCCACTCTATATGTGCAGTGCAAATCAAAAGAGAGTGTTTGGAGCTGGCTCATGGGGTGAGGTCTCCACTTACTTGGTGTGTAAGTACGCTCAATCCTTAATGGTTAGCGTGTTAAAATTTGCTGACAATGGCATTCAATATGTGCCATTTTAACCTTGTGAAGATATTGGCAGAAGCTGGTAAGATTGTGTCATTATTCACAGTGAAACAAGTACTGTATCAACATGGGCTAAAAAAGGCTACTCTGCCAAGAAGAAGCCATTACTCCAAAAGAAACATAAAAAAGCCAGATTATTGTTCGCAATTTCACACAGGAACCAAGAGTTTCCTTTTTGGAGACATGTCCTGTTGTTTGCCAAAACAAAAATTAAACAGTTTGGCCATAATGAACATTGTTACATTTGGAGAAAAGAGGGAGAAGTTTTGAAGCCTAAGAACACCATCCAAACTGTGAAACACAAGGTTCGTAGAGTTATTTTGCTGCAGGAGGGACTGGTGAACTTCACAAAATAGATGCATAATGAGGAAAGAAGATTATGTGGCAATACTGAAGCAACATCTCAAGACCCAGAAACTTTAAGCTTGGGTGGAAATGGGTCTTCTGAATGGACAATGACACAAAGTATGCTCCCAAACTGGTTACAAAGTGGCTTAAGGATAACAAAGTCAATGTTTTGGTGTGGCCATCACTATGTCCTGATCACAATCCTATTGAAAATTTATGGGCAAAGTTGAAAAGGCAGGTGCGAGCAAGGTGAACTACAAACATGGCTCAGTTACACCAGTTCTGTAAAGAGAAATGGGCCCAAATTCCTACCAACTATTGTGAGAAGCTTGTGGAAGGATATTTAAAACATTTCACCCAAGTTATACAGTTTAAGGGTAATGATACCAAACACTAATGAAATGTATGTAAACTTTGTACTTTACAGAAAGTTATAAAAATGCCTTAAAACATTCTCTATCTCTCTCATTATTCTGGCATTTGGCAAATATAATTAATTTTAGTTCCTAATTGATCTAAAACGGCAAACGTTCATTCTGTGTTAGATTGTGAGAAAAACCTGCAGATGTGTATTTTTAGATAGTTTATGTAAATATTTGGTTTCAACTGTATGTGCTCTTTGTATTCATGTGTCCATATGAAGGAGCTGTGTGTATACATTTATGTGTGTGTGTGTGTGTGTGTGTGTGTGCTATGTGTGTGTAATATGAATTGTTTGTGGATCAAATACTATTAGTGATGAGCGAGCATGCTTGTCACTACTCGGTACTCGCACGAGTATCACTGTACTCGGGCTGCTCGGCGGGGACCGAGTAATCTCGCGATACTCGTGCTTTACTCGTGGTCTTCATTTCTGCATGTTGGCGCTCTTTTGAGAGCCAGCCCTCATGCAGGGATTGGCTGGCAGACCACTGCAATGCCACAGCCCTGTTAGTTGTGGAATTGCAGTGATTGGCCGGCCTGCACAGCGTCACCGAGCCTTTATATCGGCCGGCGCGCTGTGCTCTGCTCACAGCTATTCTGACAGTGAGTGTAGGGAGAGTGTCGCTGATTCAGGGAAAGCTTTGCGGCCCTTTATAGCTTTTTCAGTTGCAGGGCTGCAAACAGTGTGACCAAAAGTCCTTCTCAGGACTATTCTAGTTGTATACAGGCAGGCAGGGTATAGCCAGGTCGGAGTACAGTAGCAGAGTCCTTCTCAGGACTATTGTTGCTATATACAGGCAGGGTATAGCCAGGTCTGAATACAGGCTAGTGACCAAAAGAGTCCTTGTCAGGACTATTGTAGCAGTATACAGGCAGGCAGGCAGGCAGGGTAGTGGTGACCGTATACCAGCCTTCATATCTGGGGCTGGTGTACACAGTGTAAAACAGTCCAGATAGTGTCTGACTTGTCTGTACTGTAATTGTCGCTCCCCAAAAAAACCTGTTAGTAGGTTATTATTGCGTCCGTGCTTGGTTTTTAAAACCGCACGTGTGTGCCTGTTGGTGGCAGCGTACAGGTGCACTGGTGTGCGTTTACCAAACTATTATATAACGCACAAGTGTAGTGTATAATACACGTCAGTCAGCAGTGGCTGATAGTGTCAGAGTTCTTAATTTTTGCTCCTAAAACCTGTGTTAGGTTATTATTGCGTCCGTGCTTGGTTTTTAAAACCGCACGTGTGTGCCTGTTGGTGGCAGCGTACAGGTGCACTGGTGTGCGTTTACCAAACTATTATATAACGCACAAGTGTAGTGTATAATACACGTCAGTCAGCAGTGGCTGATAGTGTCAGAGTTCTTAATTTTTGCTGCTAAAACCTGTGTTAGGTTATTATTGCGTCCGTGCTTGGTTTTTAAAACCGCACGTGTGTGCCTGTTGGTGGCAGCGTACAGGTGCACTGGTGTGCGTTTACCAAACTATTATATAACGCACAAGTGTAGTGTATAATACACGTCAGTCAGCAGTGGCTGATAGTGTCAGAGTTCTTAATTTTTGCTCCTAAAACCTGTGTTAGGTTATTATTGCGTCCGTGCTTGGTTTTTAAAACCGCACGTGTGTGCCTGTTGGTGGCAGCGTACAGGTGCACTGGTGTGCAATTTCCAGAAACTTTGATATAACGCACAAGTAGTGAATATACACGTCAGCAGTGCACAGCATTGCAAAATGCGCAAGGGCATTGGCAAGGAACAAGGAAGTGGACGTGATGGTGGTGCAGGCAGAGGCCGAGGTCGTGGGCAAGCTCTAATTTCGCCACAACAAAGGGCCACATCTAGTCGCTCGCACGTCCTGTCCCAAATTCTTGGGGACCGCAGCAGTACACCGCTCTTGAACCAAGACCAGTGTCAACAGGTTGTTAGTTGGATAGCGGATAATGCTTCCAGTCAGATTGGCACCACCACAAACACTCTGTCTTCCACACGGTCAAGTGTCAGTAGCCGTGATACTGCACCGCACATTTCTGAACCTGATCCTCCTTCCTACCACCAGGCTGAGTACACGTCCTCCTCGGACATTAATGATCCCACACTTGGACACTCGGAAGAGCTGTTCACGTTTCCATTCACACATTCTGGCCTCTCGCCAGCTCATATTGAAGTGGGTCATGAGGAGATCGTCTGTACAGATAGCCAAATATTTGAGCAGCCACGTTCTCACGAAGTTGGCAACGTGTCTCAACAAGTGGTGGACGATGATGAGACACAATTGTCAGCAAGTCAGGAGGAGGAGCAGGGTGCGGAAGAGGAAGACGACGTGGTGGATGATCCAGTAACTGACCCAACCTGGCAGGAGGATATGCAGAGCGAGGACAGCAGTGCACAGGGGGAGGGAGGCGTAGCATCACAACAGGCAGTAAGAAGCAGGGTGGTGGTCCCAGGCAGAAGTCAGGCAACCGTTCCCCGTAACAACACGACGACACAAGGTGCCTGTACAAATGTTAGGTCTTCACGAGTCTGGCAGTTTTTTAAGTTGGATCCAGATGATTCAAAAAAGGCCATTTGCAACACCTGCCGTGCCAGCATCAGCAGGGGTACCAAAACTAGCAGCCTGACCACCACCAGCATGATCAGGCACATGTCAGCCAAGCACCCGACTTTGTGGGAAGTACAACAGAGTCGAGGAGCAGTGCTTGCTGATGTCACTGCTACGTCTTCGCTGGTTGTGCATGCGAGCCAATCCTCTGTCCATGCTGCCTGCGAACAAGCCTCCTCCACTCCTGCACCTGCAGTTGCCTACGCAGAAAGAACACCATCATCAAGCACGTCCTTGTCCCAGCGCAGCGTTCAGTTATCCATTCAGCAAACCTTTGAACGCAGGCGCAAATACACTGCCAACACCCCACATGCCACAGTTCTAAATGCTAACATTTCGCGACTGCTTGCGCTGGAAATGTTGCCTTTTAGGCTGGTGGAGACAGAAGCATTCCGTGACCTGATGGCGGCAGCTGTCCCACGTTACTCGGTCCCCAGCCGCCACTATTTCTCCCGGTGTGCCGTCCCCGCGTTGCATAACCACGTGTCACAAAACATCACACGTGCCCTGAACAACGCTGTTTCACCCAAAGTCCACCTAACCACAGACACGTGGACAAGTGCTTGTGGGCAAGGCCGCTACATCTCGTTGACGGCACACTGGGTTAATATTGTGGAAGCTGGGACCCAGTCTGAGCGAGGGACGGAACACGTCCTTCCCACACCAAGGTTTGCAGGCCCTACCTCAGTCAGTGTTTCACCCACACTCTACAGCTCCGGAATGTCATGCTCTTCAGCCTCCTCCTCCTCCTGCGCATCCTCATCCACTGTGCCCTCCACACCAGTCACAAGCTGGAAGCACTGCAGCACTGCCTCGGCGAAGCGGCAACAGGCTGTGCTGAAGCTAATCTGCATAGGTGACAAACCCCACAATGCAGAAGAGCTGTGGACAGCTCTGAAACAGCAGGCAGATCACTGGCTCACACCTCTGAACCTAAAGCCAGGAAAGGTCGTTTGTGACAATGGCCGGAACCTGGTGGCGGCTTTGAGGCGAGGCCAGCTGACACATGTTCCATGCGTGGCCCATGTGCTCAACCTCGTGGTTCAGCGGTTTATAAAGTCATACCCAGAGCTGTCTGATCTGCTGGTAAAAGTTCGCCGCCTGTCTGCACATTTTCGAAAGTCACCTACTGCTTCAGCCGGCCTTGCCGGCTTTCAGCGCCGTTTGCATCTTCCGGCTCACAGACTGGTGTGTGATGTCCCCACGCGTTGGAATTCAACTCTGCACATGTTGGTCAGGATATGTGAGCAGAAGAGGGCAGTTGTTGAGTACCTGCATCACCTAAGCCGTCGGGAAATGGGTCAAACTCCACACATAACACCTGAGGAGTGGAGATGGATGTCAGACCTATGTACCATCCTCCAAAACTTTGAGGACTCCACCAAGATGGTGAGTGGTGATGACGCCATTATTAGCGTCACCATACCGCTACTCTGCCTTCTAAAACGGTCCCTTTTGAAAAACAAACATGATGCATTGCAGGCGGAGCGCGATGAGTTGCAGCAAGAAACAGTAGTGGGTGTGGGTGATAACACACAGCCCAGCCTCGTCTCATCACAACGTGCAGTGGAGGACTATGACGAGGAGGAGGATGAAGACATGGAGCAACTCTCCGGCCAAATTGAGGATATGACATGCACACCAGTCATATCCTCGATTCAGCGTGGCTGGCCAGAGGACAGGGTAGATGAGGAGGAGGAGGAGGAGGAGGAGGAGGAGGAGGACAGCATGTTCAGTCATCTTGTTGGTCAGGCTACTGAAGTCCTGGCTGTTAAGAGTCTGGCGCACATGGCTGACTTTATGGTAAGCTGCCTGTCTCGTGACCCTCGCGTTAAGAACATCTTGGCCGACAATCATTACTGGTTGGTAACACTGTTAGACCCACGCTACAAGGAGAACTTTTTGTCTCTTATTCCCGTGGATGAGAGGTCAACCAAAATGCAGCAGTTTCGGAAGGCCATACTCACGGAAGTAGGCAAAGCATTCCCCTCACAAAACGCTAGCGGCATAGGTCAGGAATCAGTGGACAACCGAGGCGTACAGCCGAGAGAGGCACAAGTCCAATCCGCCAGAGGTAGGGGAACAGTCTTTAAGATGTGGGACAGTTTTCTCAGCCCCTCACGTACCACAGCCCCTGAGGTGCGGGGTAGTGCCACAAGAAATCCTAAGTTTGCCCAGATGCTGAAGGAGTACCTTGCAGATCGAACAACTGTACTCCGACATTCCTCTGTGCCTTACAATTATTGGGTATCCAAGCTGGACACGTGGCATGAATTGGCTCTCTACGCCTTGGAAGTCCTGGCCTGCCCTGCTGCTAGCGTTTTGTCAGAGCGTGTTTTTAGTGCCGCAGGTGGAATCATTACAGATAAACGCACCCGCCTGTCAACTGAAAATGCTGACAGGCTGACTCTGATAAAGATGAACAAGGGTTGGATTGGGCCAGACTTCACCACACCACCAGCAAATGAGAGCGGAATTTAAAGTTTGCCATGTACCTCCACTCACCCATGGGTACACTTCTCGACTTTGGATAATCGCTGGACTGCTCCTCCTTCTCCTCATGCGCCATCATGATGACCGTTACAATAGTTAGGTCTTTGTTTCAGGTATACCCCCAGTGGTAAATTTTTTCGCCCATTCTTTGCAGAATGGACATTACAACGACAGGAGACCCGCTCCTTTGCAATGGGAACAATGTTTTGAGGCCCTCATGCACGTCTCTACCCAGGGACAACGTGTAGCCTCCCAATTTTTGGCTGCCCTGCCTAAGGGCTATACTGAAATACACCCACTTCCTTAAAATGGACACTTAATGTTTTGAGGCCCTCATGCACGTCTCTACCCAGGGACAATGTGGAGCCTCCCAATTTTTGGCTGCCCTGGCAAAGGGCTATACTGAAATAGACCCACTTCCTTACAATGGGCACTTCAGGTTTAAAGGCCATCATGCACGTCTCTACCCAGGGACAATGTGGAGCCTCCCAATTTTTGGCTGCCCTGCCTAAGGGCTATACTATAATACACCCACTTCCTGACAATGGACACTTAATGTTTTGAGGCCCTCATGCACGTCTCTACCCAGGGACAATGTGGAGCCTCCCAATTTTTGGCTGCCCTGGCAAAGGGCTATACTGAAATAGACCCACTTCCTTACAATGGGCACTTCAGGTTTAAAGGCCATCATGCACGTCTCTACCCAGGGACAATGTGGAGCCTCCCAATTTTTGGCTGCCCTGCCTAAGGGCTATACTGAAATACACCCACTTCCTTAAAATGGACACTTAATGTTTTGAGGCCCTCATGCACGTCTCTACCCAGGGACAATGTGGAGCCTCCCAATTTTTGGCTGCCCTGGCAAAGGGCTATACTGAAATAGACCCACTTCCTTACAATGGGCACTTCAGGTTTAAAGGCCATCATGCACGTCTCTATCCAGGGACAATGTGGAGCCTCCCAATTTTTGGCTGCCCTGCCTAAGGGCTATACTGAAATACACCCACTTCCTTAAAATGGACACTTAATGTTTTGAGGCCCTCATGCACGTCTCTACCCAGGGACAATGTGGAGCCTCCCAATTTTTGGCTGCCCTGGCAAAGGGCTATACTGAAATAGACCCACTTCCTTACAATGGGCACTTCAGGTTTAAAGGCCATCATGCACGTCTCTACCCAGGGACAATGTGGAGCCTCCCAATTTTTGGCTGCCCTGCCTAAGGGCTATACTATAATACACCCACTTCCTGACAATGGACACTTAATGTTTTGAGGCCCTCATGCACGTCTGTATGCAGGGGCATTGGTGAACCTCACAATTTAGGACTGCCCTGGCAAAGGAAAATACTACAAAGACTCACTTCCTCAAAATGGGCACATTAGACTCAAGAGGCCTTCATGTACGTCTCTTCTCAGGGACATCGGAGTGCCACACAATGTTTTCACGTAAAATCTTTCATGTATTGATCTCAAAAAGTAACATACACCAGATCTATCTCACTATTGGGTATGTGCCCTTAACATTTCCGCCATGAAAAATCATTTTGGGGTCATTTTGGAAGGTTTTCTGGTGAGTCCGTAAAAATGGCGTAAAACGCGGACAAAATTGTTCACAGCTGTGACTTTTGAGTGATAAATGCTTCAAGGGGTCTTCCCCATGCTGTTGCCATGTCATTTGAGCACTCTTCTGAGACTTTTGTGACATTTTTAGGGTTTCTCCATGCTGCCGGGAGGTCATTTCACAAAAATACTCGGGTCTCCCATAGGATAACATTGGGCTCGTTGCTCGGGCCGAGTACACGAGTATCTTGGGAGGCTCGGCCCGAGCTTCGAGCACCCGAGCTTTTTAGTACTCGCTCATCACTAAATACTATGTGTCTGTAGTATCCATTTATCAATCCCACATGACCAGATGAGATTTCATAAGTGTAAACATTTCTGCAATCTCCCAAGTACCGAGAAAAATGCTGCTCATTCATTGGATGATTGGATTGTTTATGGTGGAACAAAAATCATTTTTTTTCAGCAGCACATCGCCCCGTGCAAGCTGCAGAAGTGCTGTTGATCACATGATTATTGATCATTCTGTGCCCATCATTCTTCTTAGACCTGTGTAAGCAGGCTGAGAAACAATCACCGAAGTTCACCAATATTGTCAATCACACTCATTTAATGGTCTGAACTCCGCGCAGTTAAATGTAATCTAAATGATGAGTGTGATGTTGCATTATTTGAGCAATTAGGGTCACACTTTAATGTTTTGCACACGACCCTACTTTGTCTAAAACCAGCTCTGAGTCCAGTAGTGCCTCTCACCGAGAGCACAGGAGCACATGGCCGAAACTGGTGTTCCTGTGTTTATGGGGAGTCCAAAGAAATATCTGACGGCTGAACCATCTTTCAGTTGTTAGGTATCGAATATATATTGGGGCCTTAACTCTTGAAATCATAAGTTTATGCTGTGTATATCAGTTTTACAAAAGTATTGACCTTGTGTTTATCTAAAGGAAAAAACAGTTCCATATTCTTGATATTTGAAGGCAACTCTACAGACTGCACAAGGATTTAATAGAAATTGTGTGCACCTAGCTATCAATGATTGTTATCAATCAGAGCACTACTTGTTTTCTTTTGGAGGAACATCAATATTGAGTGGAAAAAGTGGAAAATACAAATATTCAGGGGAATGACAGATAGGGTGCAGTAGCTAAGAGCTACTAAATATTGTACAGAGCGGTGCTGTTCATGCTCCATACATTATTTCCATCCGGCCACCATTGGAGCAGATAACAGCTGACCGATGAGTGTTGGACCACTGACCATATATTGGTGGCCTGTATTAGGTCATCAATATGTTACGCATGTAAGCTGTAACCCAATAGAATAGCAATAAATCTCTGTAATGACTCATTTCTTTAATTGAAATGTTGGGTGTTTGTAGAGCAGAGTGACTGTAGCCAAGTGCTAATTTTATGTTTTTGCATAGAATAATGACACTTTGTGACAATTAATACTTTGCATGGTAGGAATGATAGGATGATGTGAGCATGTACGTGGATGTGCTATTAATATATCAGAGGAGAAATTAAGACAAATAGGCATAAAGCCTAATCTTATAACCAGGAGAATGCAAAAAAAGCAATTTGTATACAGCAAACTAAGTTGTACAGAAGATTTATACCTACTTTTTATGTGCGTGGAATGAGGCATATGTGAAGCTTTTTCCTTCATATTCTGCAAAGAATAAGCTTTCCTCCATCTTAATATGATAGACCTCATTTCCTGAACATCTACCGTACATTTTCTGCCATTGCTCTGGAGACTGTTGTCCTTCTCTATATATATAGAAAGAAAGAAAAACATTCAGTACGGTATCCCAAATGGACATTGATAAAAGGCAGAACATAATTTATATAGTTACTTAAGGGCTTTCTCTGAGGCTTAGAGCAGCACAACATTTCACTCTGTCTCTCTTGAATTAATCAGTGGCATGAAGAACACAGGAAAAAATCATTGCCGGGTCCGATAAGACTTCTATATAACACAAATATCCAAACGTTGGTCTGACTATTACCCGGTACTTTACATATTGTGTTTTCACATTTTGTGTATCACTAAAGTTTGATTCTGAAAAAAAATATTTCAGCTCCTGTAACATTACAACAGGTTACAAAGCCGCCAAAATATAGAATAAATTTAGAAAAAAAATTATGACTAAAAACAGATCAAACTTCTATACTCCTCAAAGCGGATTCTAGGGTCATAAAAATTAAAAAAGTGGAAGATCAACTCTCAGCATGTACAGTAGCTGTAGTGGAGGCGAGAGCTGCAGACCTTCTTTATATTGCTTCATCTGCCTGCACAGTGTCCAATTAGTGCTAGATGCATCAGGTAATGTAGAGTTGTCCTAGAAGTGAATGAGTTTGCATTGATTGCATTGATTGGCTTCTATCGTTAAGGAGAATTCAATTACAGGGTCTGGTTTAGGCAATACATTCATCATTTCTGCTCTTTGAAATTGTGTCTTTGGGGGTCTGATTTAAGGTCTGAGTTTGCTCTAGTATGGGGTGTGAATTTATTTACAGGTCTACACTTGGTTTACAATTTATTAATGGTTCTGTTATGAAGCCTGAATTAATTATTAGGTTTTGATTGGGCTAAAATATTTGTGTTCACTATTGAGGCTGTGGATTATTTTAAAAGCCAGGTTCTAATCAGGTTTTGGCTATAAACCTGGTAAGGACAAATGAAGGTCTGGGCTGGACAGAGAAGAAAACGTATAGTGATATTGTTGCTATGGTGACTTATATTAGTGCTTGTTTTAGGGTTCACTTTTGCCTGTCAGAAAAAGAAAGTATACATCTGTTCCATGTTCCAGTTTTATTTTTCTTGTATTTATTGTTGATTTATTGTTGGTTATTTACAGAGAATGCAAAAAAGGGAAATCGAATAAGGCTAAACCTCACCACAGCAAACCTTGTATGCTAATATTGTAGAGACTACATTGAATACTAATGCTCATTTAAGTCTAAATACGCTGCTGATCACCGGATAAAAGAATGCTGGTTCATTGGTTGTAATGCCTTTTTAATTTGCTCAAAAGAGTATTATTCTCGGCACCACATGATACTGTGTAAACAGGACTTGTACCTCCTAAAAAAATGGCAGGCAGTGTGCATTGAACATGGAAAGGAAAAAGAGGGCGATCCGGCACAAATCCTCCTTATGTTAAAACATCCAAGGCTTTATTTAAACATCGTTAAAAACATTGTGAAGACCGAAATCCAGTGTGCATTGAACAATCTACTTTTGATCTTTCTGTGCACAAGCTATGAAACAGGTTATTAAATGACTACTGACTGGCAAACATGTTGCCGGTAGGGGGTCATCTGACACTGTGCATCTCTAATGCTGTGCATCCCTAACCCTGTGCATCTACAATGCTGTGCATCCCTAACCTTGTGCATCGACAATGCCATGCATTCCTAATGCTGTGCATCCGTAACTCTTTGCATCTACAATGCTGTGCATCCCTAACCCTGTGCATCCCAAACACTATGCATCCCTAACACTATGCATCCCTAACACTGGGCATCCCTAACACTGTGCATCTCTAACACTGTGCATCACCAACCATGTGCATCCCTAACACTGTGCATCTCTAACACTGTGCATCACCAACCATGTGCATCCCTAACGCTGTGAATCTACAATGCCATGCATCCCTAACACTGTGCATTCCTAACGCTGTGCATTTCTAACGCCGTGCATTTCTAACGGTGTGCATCTCTAACAGTGTGCATCTCTAAATTTGAGCATCTCTAACTCTGTGCAGCTATAATGCTGTGTATCCCTAATGCTGTGAATCTACAATGCTGTACATCCCTAATGCTGTGCATCAACAATGCCATGCATTCCTAACGTTGTGCATCCCTAACTCTTTGCATCTCTAATATTGCATCTCTAACACTGTGCATTCCTAACACTCTGCATTCCTAATACTGTGCATCTACAATGTCATGCATTCCTAACACTGTGCATCACTAACACTGTGCATCTCTAACACTGTGGATCTATAACACTGTGTATCTATAATGCTGTGCATCTACAATTCCATGCATCTCTAATGCTGTGCATTCCTAACGCTGTGCATTTCTAACGCTGTGCATTTCTAACGCTATGCATTTCTAACGGTTTGCATCTCTAACTTTGTGCGTCTCTAACTCTGTGCAGCTCTAATGCTGTGCATTCCTAATGCTGTGAATCTACAATGCTGTACATCCCTAATGCTGTGCATCAAAAATGCCATGCATTCCTAAGCTGTGCATCCCTAACTTTTTGCATCTCTAAGGGTGGAAACACATCTATGCGAGTAAAATCGGTCCGACTGGGCTGAAAAATACTCGGCTGATTTTAGTTCACGGTAGGCGCGAGTGCAACGCAAGTGCGATGCTTTTTGCTCGCGTGTGTGTTGCGATTGCGATGCTAGTTTCATGCAACATCTTAATTAGATAAAAGCTATTACACATGTGTCATTTAATTAACCTATGGGAATGTGCTGTCACATTCATCTAATGAGCAAAGTTACTGCCACACTCGCAAATGTGAACGGTGGTGCGCGTGTGTGATGCTACTTTTAATCCCCTTCCATAGGAAATCATTGGGACAAATGGTGCGAGAAACTCGCAAAAAAGAAGCATGCTGCGATTTTTTTCTCGGTCCGATTTGGACTGAGAAAAAAATCGCAGATGAGAGCTGAATCATTGACTAACATGTGTCCGATTTCAATGCGAGTTTTTCTCGCATTGCTCTACTGCGAGAAACTCGCAAGTGAGAAGCAGCCCTAAAAGTGTGCATCTCTAACTCTGTGCATCGCTAACACTGTGGATCTAGAATGCCATGCATCCCTAATGCTATGCATTCCTAACACTGTGCATTCCTAACACTGTGCATCTCTAAAGGGGGCTTTACACGGTAGCGATATCGCTAGCAATTTGTAGCAATAGCGAGCGAGTAAGTACCCGCCCCTGTCGCGCATGCGATTGTTTGTGATCGCTGCCGTAGCGAATATTATCGCTATGGCAGCGTCACACATACTTACCTGGTCGGCGGCGTCGCTGTTGACTGCTGAACAATCCCTCCTTTAAGGGGGAGGGACGTTCGGCATCACAGCGATGTCACCGCAACGTCACTAAGTGGCCGGCCAATCAAAGCGGAGGGGAGGAGATGAGCAGAACATAACATCCCACCCACCTCCTTCCTTCCACATTGTGGCCGGCGGCAGGTATGGAGACGTTCCTCGCTCCTGCGGTGTCACACATAGCGATGTGTGCTGCCGCATGAGAGATGAACCACCTGGATAAACAACCCTTACCGATTTTTGAGTTTGGGACGACCTCTCCATGGTGAACGATTTTCATCATTTTTGAGGTCGCTGGTCAGTGTCACACGCTGCGATATCGTTAATGACGCCGGATGTGCGTCACTAACAACGTGACCCCGACGACAAAACATTAACGATATCATAGCGTGTAAAGCCCCCTTTACTCTGTGCATCTCTAACACTGTGCATTCCTAACACTGTGCATTCCTAACACTGTGCATTCATAATACTGTGCATCTACAATGTCATACATTCCTAACACTGCATCTGTAACACTGTGCATCTATAACACTGTGCATCTATAAAGCTGTTCATCTACAATTCCATGCATCTCTAATGCTGTGCACTCCTAACGCTGTGCATTTCTAACGCTGTGCATCTCTGATTTTGTGCATCTCTGATTTTGTGCATCCATAATGCTGTGCATCTACAATGCTGTGCATCTGTAGCACTGTGCATCGCGTAGTATATACAAACCTCTATAGCACGGAGTTAAGAACACGTCTGTATGACTGTTAGACTGATGCATAATTGTATGGAAAGAAAGCTGAGACATGACATTATAACAAACCAATGCTGCAGTTTATTGATCGCCCTGAGTTATACCCCCTGATTAACTTCTTGTTTAATTCTCCTGAAACGCGCTTTAAGCACTGCTTTTAATCACATCACAATGCTGCACAGACGTCTTGATTTGCATCATAGTCAGCACTTTTTTTTTTACAACAGACTTAACATTAGTATTTACTTATTTGTAAAGAAAGCAGCGTATCACCATTCAGGCTGAAGGCGACCATGAGTCCATGATTACAATGCAGTGTAAGGAATGAAGCAGGACCTATTAAGGCTCAAATCATTCAAAAAACATTTTGCATTTCAATTTTCCAGAAGACGAAACAGCAAAATACACAGCTTTACCATATCTTACAATTATATACATGATCATTTCCGATATGTGCTGTGAAAACTGCAGATAAGCACATCATCTAATTGCTTACAAGATTTCAGCTCTGATCTGCAGGTATACAGCGCCACCAAGTGTTTTCTGAAGGTATTGGAAGAGAAATTTTAAAATACACAGGACAACACAAGAAGGCACCATGAACACTTGATTTTATTTATTTATAATTAGTATTGTTTTTCATATACATGTTTTAACTATATTTTCAGTTTTGATGTTTTCACTATTAGTTGTGATTGGCTAGGCTGTTGGGTCTACTTAGACCTAGTATCTGCTGACAGCTGTTCCCAGTATCATGATGATGTGACTTAGGCCTTGATCCCACTTGTTTATATTTGCTCCAATACTCATCCAGAAAAATGGGCTGTCATGCCTATGTCATTGCACATGAGATCCAAAGACAGGTCAGCACCACCCTAATATAGAGCAAAGGCCTGTGTCATAGCCTAAGAGCAACAGGATGAGAAAAAGAAGAATGGGGAGAGTAATAAAAGCTGTATTGTCTCTCAGCTTGTTTTAGTGTTTTATTTTCTATTTGCACTTAGAGTAGTCTTTTAATAAAAACTTTTTTCACTTACATGGTCCTATATACTATTTATTATGCAGTCCTTTTGGTGCCTTGTGTATACCCCTTCTCCTTTTTCTCCTACCATGTTATTGCATATGTAATGCACAGTGCTATGCGAGTCTGCATTTTGTTTTCTCTCCTAGGATCCATGTACCATCTGTATCCAATGTGTTTCTAACATTATCTTTTACATACTATAATAACTAAGCACCATATTTTTCAGATTATAAGATGCACTTTTCATCACAAAAATTTGGGAGGAAAATGAGGGGTGCATTTTAAATTCCGAAGGTAGCTTACCAGGAGATGGTGGAGAGGGGGCCACAGGAGGCAGGACACTGCTCTGTGCGGTGCTGTGGACAATGCTGCTTTGTGCAATGGGTGGGCAACTCTGCGTGGCTCTGTGCGGCAGGCAGGCATTACTGCTCTGTACGGCTCTATGCAGTTTGAAGGCAGCGAGGCTCTGTGCTGTGGCAGCAAGCACTGCTCTGTGCTGGGGCTCGCTGCAGGCGGTGAGGTACTGGCCATTCTGAAGATGTCGGTGGTAAAGGCTTCAAATAATGGCGCCCAGAGTTAGTGCGTGTGCAGATGGAGCTCTCGCCTCAAGCTCTCATCTTAACACATGCCGACTCCAGACACCATTTCTTTGAAGCCCTTACCACCGACATCTTCAGAATGGCCAGTACCTCACCACCCGCAGTGATCCCAGCACAGAGCAGCACCGGCTGTAGCAACACAGCGCTGAAGCCTGCAGTGAGCATCTTGGCCCCCCCTCTGCACCACCCAAAGTATCGCCGTTATCCAGAACCACCCCTGCCTCCTTTGACCCCCTGCTCTACCACTGCTGCCACCCCCACCCCCCAGTAAGATACCAAAGGATTCTAAAACAGACCCGATATTTTTTTTTTATCATTTTTTATCTCTAAATTTTGGGTGCATCTTATAATCCGGTGCGTCTTATAAAATGAAAAATACGGTTATTTTCAGCTAGTCATAATTTATAAAGCCATCGTACATAAAGATATACAGAATATAGATTGAAAGATGGATAGATTATAGGAAGGTATTAGATATATACAAAATAGATAATAACTAGATAAATACCGTAGGTATTATAAAGATGTATCGTGTATATTAAAGATAGATTGATTGATAGAGAGATAGATAGATAGATAGATAGAAAAAAGAATGAAACCAGGGATTCCCAGCCGGTCTCCCATGCCGGTACTTGCCTGACTTCAAACTAGACTGGCAGCACCTCCCAATGTGAATAGGTGAGTATCTGTTCATGATACAATATATGAAAAGTAGAAAAAAACAGTCGCATTCTGCAATAGCACAAAAATAAACTACCTAATGAAGAAATTGGAGGTATTTAGAATATTAGAATGGCCATTATAATACTAGCTCTGGCCATTCTAATATTCTAAATACCTCCAATTTCTTCATTAGGTAGTGTATTTTTGTGCTATTGCTGAGTGCGACTGTTTTTTTTCTACTTTTATTTTTAGATAGATAGATAGAGGAATAGACAAACTTGCACCCTTGCCTTTTATGTGGCACTAAAGGGTGTTTATCCTGGTTTAACCTAATAAATAAATAAATAAATAAAGAACAAGGGGTATTTTATATAAAAAAGCAAAGGTAAAGCAAACAGCTTGAGGCTGTTATTATCAGGCTATTAAGGTCTTTGATTATTGGGTCCTTAAAATCTTAAAAATACCAGCAACAGCCTCCCCAGAAGTGGAGTATCTCATTTGATGCCCCACGACTGACACTGACCTTGGCACTTCTCAATTGCCCTGGTGCACTTGGGTTTAATGTCAGCTGTCAATTGTTCCAAAACAGAGCTGACATCAAGTCCTGGTGTTATTAATGGAGAAGTGTCTGTCAGACACTTCATTTCTAACCCAGTAAGTAAAAAGAAAAAACACACAGACAAGGGCTTTATTCCAACTGTGTTTTGTTACAATTCACAGCTGACATCAAACGCAACTACCATTATCTCAATTGCCAAAGCATTAGGGCAATCGGGAGGGGCCAAAGCAAAGCGCCAGATTTGGCGCTATTAATGTGGTACTACACTTCTGGGGCGGCTGTGTGCTGCTATTTTTAAGCTGGGAAGGGCTGAATAATCATGGGCTTTCCCAGCTTGATAATATCAGCCCACAGCTGTCTGCTTTACTTTTGCTCTTTATCAAAATATCATCTACCTACCTATATTTTTTTTATTTCATTTTATTTTTATTTTTTTTTTCCCTTTGAGACATGTGTGAAAAAAAAAATGTCCATGTGTGCAGTCGGATTTCTTTCACCCACACATTGACTTGCATTGGAGAGTTTTGACCGACATACTCAGCCATAGACAGCATGCTGCGATTTGTTTCCTCAGCTAACTTACATCTGAGGAAAAACTCACAGATAACATTGGCTCAAAGAATTATATTGATGCAAGTGTAATGTGATTTTTTTTCTCACATTGCACTCTTCTGATTTATAGACAAGTGTGAGGCCTTATATTCTCAATGGAAATTTCATTAGAAGGCATATGTAGATCAAGAAGGCATAGAGTTCCTAATTGAAGACCAGCAGCTTCCCAACTTTATGCAGAATAAAGCCACTTAATGATTTATAATAATATAATTTTATTAATTTATATGTTAATGAATGGACAGCCTGTAAAATTATTTTTATTCACCAGAATGGAAACTTTTCCATTGAGAAAGTATGTAAAAAAATGTTGATATGATCATTGACTGGAGATTAAGCCAATGACCTACCAAGATTTAGTAGATGATCAGTAATATGTAAACATATGTTGTATATTATTCTGTATATGCGGCACCCTGGCACGATATAGAAAAGTGGTTATTGCTGTGTGTAGGTGTGATGATGTGATTTCCGTGAACACCTTCACCTTTGGATCCGGTGTTTCTGTTCCTCTTTAAAGGTAACCAACCTGCAGGATTTTCCCATATAAAGTAAAAAACAGTGCCATACCGGTGTTAGCATGGTGAATCAAATCATACCATCAGTTTCCAGACTGGATGTTTCATTGCCAAAAAAAATGTTCTGAAAGGTCTTGAAATGGGTGCATTGCATGATTAATGTGGGCAGTGGGAAGGGACTTTGTGGGTCCTCTGTTTATGTTTCACTTTGTACGTATCCTGACTTGCTCTTTTATCTTTATTTAAGTTTGGCGCCAGGCCGCCATTGCTTATGTTGGTGGCGTATGCATATTGCTATTTTTATGTTGTCTTCATTAAAATGGCACCAGAATCAGGGCATGTATGTATCATGATCACAGGCACCGTTTTATTGAAGAGGAAGGAGGAGGAGGAATGTATACAGAGAACCAGACCCACAAAGGTCTGCCCCATTGCACATGCCAATCAAGCAATGCACTAATTTCTGGACCTTTGAGAATGTTTATTTCAGCAATCAAACATCCATTCTGGAAACTGAAAGTATGATTTGATTCACCATGCTAGAGCCAATTTGGCACTTCCTTTACTTTATTTGGGAAAATCTTGCTGGTTGGTTCCCTTTAAGCCTCTTTATATTCAGGTTAAGTACACCAGATGAGTTGTTATACACAAGGCCCACTTTACTTGGCAGACAACTTGGGTACATAGGGTAGTAGGCAGCCCATTTCATTTTTTCTTCTGGAACAAGCAAGGGCATACTCTTAATGGTTTTTGGGAATCACACTCTACTTGTGTTCAGTGAACAGAGAAACCAAATGAGGGGCACTTACTCTTTTCTTTGTGAATGTGTAACTCTATGGTTCCTGCACCCAAAGAACTGACTGTGATTCCATACAAGGGCCACTCATAGAGCCACTTCCCTCTTCCTGTTTTTCTGACTAGGCAAAACCGTTCTCTTACAAGGTCCCTTTTTCACAGGCGGCCAATACTGAAGTCACTCCTGTCATAGACTGCTCTCATAGAGGTTGCACGTTCTGTTGCCACTAATGTTTCTTTCAATTCATGCTCCCTTGTGCTCCACAACAACTCACTACAATTGTTTGCTCCTGTTCTTCCCACATTCCACTGAGCTCCAAAAAGGAACAGCCTCACATTTTGGGCCCTGAATTTCCACCAACGCCCCTAGCTGGGTGAGTGTTAACCCTGTCACTTCCATCTACAGACTGCTAAACTCTCAGGGAAATCTAAACCTATTAAAAGGAAAACAGTGATCTTTTGTAGCTGGTGTTAGAACTGCAAGCAACATAGCAGACATAAAACCATACTGTAGTGTGAATGGTGTCTTCAGGGGGGAATATGACAACACAACCACCTCCTTTCAAAAAGGGGAATCATGGTCTTAGCACCATTTGTGGGTGCAGTTTGAGTCTTGGAAATCTCTAAATTAGCTGTGACAGTTTACTACTGTTTACTACTGTTACTTCTGAGACTTTTGGCAAATGTAAGTGTCTGGTACGTGAAGATGATCTATACAGTCGACGGCTTCTCATCTATAGTGCTTTGAAAAAGCATTTGCCCCATAGCCGATTTCTTTGGTTTTTTTTTATTTACTACATTTGCTACTCTAGCACACTTATTTGGTTATTAGAAACTTAGAAGGTTTACTTATAAGGGTAAAATGACATCATCCAATAAAAGGGCTTTGATACTCAAAGAATTTAGGTTGTTTAGTTTCAAATCAGGTCTAAAGCTTTAGAACACACATTTGAAACGTAAGCTATCAAGATATTTTTTTCAAAGATGTTTATGGTATGTCATACTTTGCTTTTGATTCTTACTGGAACTTGGTTTAAGTAAAACTTTTTTAATATAGTTGCATGCGGAATACTTGTGTTTTTAGTATTTTTCTGCGGAGCAGAGCACTTAAAATTCATGTGCCTTTTTCACCTTCAAATTCTACAAAGCTAAGGCCATGTGTTGAGCATTTGGTTTGTGTTTACCTCAATATTTTTTAGCTGAGATGAGTGGACCCATAGAAGTTTAGGTTCACTGAGTTTGGCCGGACTTTAGTTAAAAGTTCAGTTCAGGATCTGGACTTGACCCCAAATCTTGAACCCTATATAAGTTATAGGGAACCCAAACTACTGGATTCTAAAATTGCTCTAAAAAGTAAGTCGCAGTAAGGGCTAGGGGGGCCCACGTTAAAAAAAACGATGTGGGCCCACCTCATTTTTGATAACCAGAACAGGTAAAGCAGACAGATGAGGGCTGGTATTATCAGGCCGGGAAATCTCATAGTTAGTTGGCCCCCCCAGCCTAAAAATAGCAGCATTCAGCCACCCCAGAATTGGCGCATCTATTAGATGCGCCAATTCTAGCGCTTCCCGATTGCCCTTGTGCTGTGGTAATTGGAGTAAAAATGTTGCAGTTCATAGCATCAAGTCCCGGGGATAATAATGGATGGGTGTCAATCAGACACCCCTATTGTTAATCCAGTAAGTGTAGTTTTAAAAAACACACACATGAAAAAAAGTTTATTTGAATAAAGACTCCCAAAGACTCTCTTGCTCACCAATGTATTAATTCAAAAGAAATCATGGAAGTTCCAATGTAATCCAGTGGTGTAATGCCCCCTTATGCCCATCACATCTTGTGGAGCTATGTTCTGAGAATGTTCTCAAAACGAAGCTCCATAGGTCATTGCTGGTCAGCAGCAAACCTAGAATTTTTCACGAGTGTGAGAAGTACCAAATCTACTGCTTACCGGGAGTGACCTATGGAGCTTTGTTCTGAGAACGTTCTGAGAATGAAACTCCAAAGGAATTGATGAGCGTCTTTAGACACTATGCCAAAAGATTGTGTTGGAACATGCAGGAATTATTTTGAGTTAATAAATTGGTGAATGAGGAAGTGTGGGGGGAGTCTTCAGTCAAATGAACTGGGTTTTTTTTCATGTGTGTGGGTTTTTTAAATTTACCCTTGCCAGGTTAGTAGTGAGGGTGTCTGATAGATGCCTCACTGTCACTAACCTCAGGCCTTGATGCCAGCTTTCAATTTACAGCTGACATCAACCCCAAAAGTATTACCCCAATTGTCACTGCACCAGAGCAATTGGGAAGAGCCAGGCAAAACACTAGAATTGGCACATCTAATGGATGCAGCGCTCCTGGAATGGCTGCAAGCTGCTATTTTTAGGCTAGGAAGGCCCAAATAAACATGGGCCTTCCCAACCTGATAATACTGACTCCCAGATATCTACTTTACTTTGGCTGATTATAAAAAATAAAGGAGACCCCATGCCATATTTTAATTATTTAAATAAATAATTTAATAACACAGCATGAGAGCCTCTCTGTTTTTGATATTTTTGACTTGTGGATGAATTAACACCAGAATATGAGATAAACCTAAAAGGGCCCTAAATCTGCCCCTAAGTTCTCTCCCTACCTTGCTGCAGAGGTCGGCGCCCTAATAAACACAAATGATGCCCCTGCTCACCGATGGCTCACCCTTGGAGACCGTAATAAGTCCCTAGACTTACAAGGCCTACCGACGACTATGTAATCCACAATATTCAAAAAACTGACCAAAGGTAAATACTAAGCTCCCAAGCTAATAACAAACATAAGCAATAACCAAATGTCACGCTGTGTCATAATACACCAATCATGGAAGGCATAGACCAACCTGGGTTACCGGTGCACACACAGCACCCAAGGAGACTGAACCAAAAAATATGTATAATCAAAAAACAGAGCTTAAGGTCAGACTATAAGAAAGAGAGAAAGATGTGAAACTTCCCTTTTTAAATGTGATGATGCAGAACAGCCTCAATGCATTTCTCCTGTGTTCCAGGTTCTTCAGGAGGCCTGACTGGGTTATAGATGTTCAATGATGGTGTGGCTATACTGCAGCCAATGTGAATATTTTTATTTTTTTAATATTCATTGTTCACAGCAGCGTACAGGCATCTTCCAAATGCAATAAAGAGTGTTGATTGACTGTGCTGCAGCCTTTCAACAAACTTTATTAGCATACAAACAGTACCTGAACTCCGAATCAAGGCACGCTCACTGTATAGTGCCACTTTTTCAACTGGTGTTGAGTTTTGTTATATTTTTTTTTTTAATATGCCTTCCGTTTCCCCATGCTTTGAGTAGCATGCATACAAATTTTCAGCCAATTCTGTCCACTGTGTCATTCTGCACATGGCTCCAAACATCTTGGGTTAGAGAGGATCATGACAGCCTGTCTACCATTTTACATTTTTTTAAAAAACAAATATCAGGACACTTTAAAACCTTAGCAGCTTTATTTAAAGCAAGGCACACCAAAGAGAGAGAAAAAAAAACCTCATCAAAAATGTGATAAAAATGCATGTAAAAAAAGCCATACAAAAATGCAATGAAGAAATGCAAATAACCTAATTTAAATAATAGGTGCAGAAAGGGTGCATAAATTCTCTGAAACATCAAAAATCACCAAAAGCTCATTGTGGGATCATAGCTTTACTGTTACAATGACACTCTAAGGCTATGTGCGTGTGACGCCCCTGGCCTATTCAGGTCGTCACAGGGTACTGCACAAACTGCCCTCCCTATGCAGTATTCAACCCCATGGTTCTGGGTCTCTATCCTGCAGTACTGCCTCCACCAGCATTCAACACCACCACCACCAACAACAACAAATCCTAGATACATCTTGCATCACACCGGTCAGGCAAACCAGTGGGCTGCTTAAGCAGGAATAGGGCCGCCCACCTACGGGTCAGGCAGGGAGGTGGGAGGTGTTAGAGTAGTCGAGTAGTAACCCTCGAGCTGTGAGGAGCTCTGAGTAAGCTGGAAGTAGTGGCTCCCAGGGGAAGCAGACTAGGTCACAGACGGTGGTCTGGACCTAGGGGAGTCGGACCCTTGGTCACAAGGGATTGAAGCTAGGTGCCTGGGACCCATCAAGGAGGACAGTCAGCAGCCTGGTACTATCACTGGTCCGGGACCCCCTAGGTCGGGGAGAAGCTTCAGGCGACCATGCAATTAACCTGCGGAGGACAGGGACTGTTCCCACGAAGCTCAGAGATCAGAGGCACTAGCACAACGAGGGGGATAGGGCTTTCCTAACCAGCGGCCCACTGAAATCCCAAGCATGAGCTCCTGAAAGCAGGCTCCCTCACTTAGCCACAGTGGGGAGCGGGACCCGGCAAGTTTCAAGCTACCGGGCCACTATGGACAATCTAAATTTTGTACCAGGAGGCAGGTCACGGACCACAAGGCAGTGCTGCAGGGGTGGGACCCATACGAGCTCCCCTCGAGTGACAGCGGCAGTCAGAGACTTGGTTTACCTGGTTGTCAGCGTCTACTTTATTGCTGAGTGAGTACCTGATTGACCTTTTCAACCAGCAAGCCTGCACTCCCCCTGCACCCCAGCACACCATCCAGAGTCCTGGGGCTTTCCTCTACCCGTGGAGGGCAACGACAACTTGCTGCCCCACTCCATCACACCGGGTACTCCAAACGGCAGCGGCGGTACTCCCAATTACTGTACACCATGAATGGCGTCAAGAGCTATATCTCTCTTGTAAATGCCCCTTTTCCATTTGAGTGTGGCCCCTTGCCGCTGGGTCCGGAGACCTTTGAGCCATGAGTAATCACCCCCACGGATCCGAGCGGTTCGATCCGCTGCTGGGGCAGCACACCTCAAATTTCTGGCATCACGAACAGGATACGGACTGGGCCCACTAACCTGGGTGACATGCACCTTGAAAAGTGAAACTGCATGTCAAAAGTCCAATTCCCGCCATTTTCCGCCATCTTTGGCACCAAAACGCCATCTTCCAGACCAAAAGCGTGCAAAGCCGAAGCCCCGCCCTTCGTCCCAAGAGTATAGCTGGAACCAGAAGTTCCCAGGGGGCCCCAGCGCGCAAGTGAGTGGCTGGCGAAAACCAAGGCGGCGTGACGGGATGTAACAGCAGAAGAGAAGCAGGGATGCCAGGATTCTGCCATAATGTTCCTGGGCACAGCAGAGGCAAGATGGCGGCATCAAGGGACTGGTCACCAGAGCGCGCTGCTCCTGAGACCGCGACCTGGATTGAGCAAGACACCAGGCAACTCTGCAGGAATGTGGACACAATTCCTCTTTAGCCTGGACCATTGGAGGGAAGAGATGAGGAGCCTGGCAATGGCGGTGCGAGTCCATGAGATAGAAGTCCCACGCGAGGAGTGGGTAAGCAGCTACCCAGCCCTGGTTGACACATCACAGGTGTCACACAGACCACACATGGACCGCACGGATGTGATCCATGTGACATGCACCAGAGAAAACACACCTGCCTGTAAAATAAAAATTTCTATACTCACCTTCTCCAGCGCTGCTTTCTCTGCTGCTGCTAGGAAATGCTTCCGACCCCGCTCATTATGTTCATTGCATATTTACTCCACAGCAGCAGCAGCGGGAAGTTGGCAGGGCCGGAGACCATAGATCAGCACCATGGACAGCAACGCCAGGGACAGGTGAGCAGAAAGTTCCTGTTCTCTGTGTGTTATCATGGATAACATAAACATAGCACACGGAGAACAATATGCACCTTTGACATGTCCGTGAAAAACGTGCATGATTTTCACGGATGTGTGAAAGAGGCCTAAGGCTGTGTGCACGCGCTGTGTTTTTTTCGAGTTTTTTTATGCATTTTTTTTCTTGCAAACTTTACTCAATCTTCAAAGGAAAAAAACATCCCAGCAAAGTCTATGAGAATTTTGAAGTGGTGGGCACAAGTTGCAGATATTTTCCTTGCAGATTTTGGTTAAGAAAAAATGTTCACCAAATAATTCACTTGGTGACTTATTTCTGTATTTTTTCCAGCGTTGTTTTTCCTATCAGAACACATAAAACAAGTACATTAAAAATGCTTAAAGAAACACATCAAATAAAGTAAAACAGCGGCAAAATATGTGCATTTTGTCTGCAGAATTTTTCCTGCCAAGAGATGTAATTTTTGATTGAGAAAATCTGCACCCAAATCTGCAACATGGGAACATAACCTTAGAAGACTCAATTTTTATATGCTAATAATGTGAACTTGCTTCTTCACGTCAATGATTTTTCTCAAATATTTCATCAGTCTTTTTGATGTCATCAGAGTTTGGTAAATGCATTAGCCTTTAACTCAGATAAAAAAATTATGTAAATTTCTCAAACTTCTCATATCAAGTTTTCCATGGAAAATGGACAGCATACGATGACATGCTTTGTCGAGTTTGATCCCACACTTGGCTCAATGTAATTAAAGTGATTTTGTGCGGACTACTCAATTCGTGGAAAAAATCGGACATGTAAACTACCCTATACACTTTTGTAAGAGTGCTATCCTTGAAAAACATTTGACCCTGCAGTCATGTTGAGGCCCTGCAGAAATGTATGTTTATCCTAGAAAACCTATTTCTTTAATCAGTGTTGAGGTTTTCGGCTTCTTGAATAATCTACTGAGATTTGTTGTTTTCTATTATATTATGGGAACAAATTTTCCTTCTTTATTGTCAAAGATAATCCACCAAGAGAGCAAATAAAACCTGCGCAGCAGCTTCAACTGAACAGATGGCCACCATAGGCAGCCAAACAACAAAAACGCTTCAGTGTATTCACAGTAAGTTTTTTTGAAGAGTTTATTGGAGAAGATCCTCAACAAATTGTACCTCAATAACAGTTGGAAAACGTCCTCAAATTATTTTGTATGTGAAACATACTTTAGTGAATATGCACACTGCATGTTTTGTATGTGGATTTGGCTTGGAATCTGGCTGAAAAAGTTTCACAAAAGCACAGCATAAAAATGAACTTGCATATGTTTCTTCTTAGGGTACGTTTACACTTGCGTTTTGCATGGATGAGTGCAATTCGATAAAAACTGCAATTGATTTCTCATGCCATAGCAACATGCGGAAAGAATTTCAGCATGCTGCATTTGGCAGCGAGTCTCGGCTCACGCACCCCCATACAAGTCTATGGAAGTGTGTGAAGCTTCGCACTACACTCGCATGTAATCCGGCCGCAGTGTGCAGAGACAAGCCGCGGAGGAGAGAGAGAAAGTGCTCGCTTCCATCTTCTCCACAGCTGTGAAACGATTGTGTAACGCCCCCTCAGCAGCAGCCGAGCCGCTCTGATCTGGAAACGCGGTGGCTCAAGGGGTCTCCAGACACTTGTGCGGACACTTGATTAAAAGGGGGCTATGTACAGGGAGACTAGAAAGTTTGTGACGCCACCCACGGTGCGTGGTAATGTGAGTTCGTCGCCCAACATGGGACGCTACCGGTTTTTGTGGTAACAGGCTCAACCTACTCCTTTGCAGCCCCTTCCTGCGACAGTCCAGTCCCAACGTCCCAGATCCCAATAACACGCCACCCAAACAACCTGTTCCCCTTGGAAACCTAAAATTAGTCCGTGACCGGGTTAAGGTCCCGAGTGTTGTATTTTAAACGACTATGGTTAGCACAGGAGGTGCAATTATTTTATAAGACACAAGTCTGTGTTGGTCATGCTAGTCCTGTGACCGTGGTCCATTTTTACTTATATATATAAAACTTTAACGGAGTCCATGTACCGGGTGTACACCTTTTGACAATCTTCTAGCAAATCTGGTAACTTTCACTCATTTCATTAAAACTGGTTGATTAGACACTTATTCACTAACATTTTCTATATGGAAAATAATAAACTGTGGAAAATAACTAACGAAAACACTGATACCTAACAGTTCTATGGCATCGTAACTACTGGTACCGTATACTTTTAATACTCTAATAATAGATTGTCGGGTCCCGTAGCCATGCTTCCTTGCGACTACGTGCTACTGACACAAACACATACCCTTCCTCAAATATCACATGCTTCGTTACCTCCAGTGCATACCAGCCCCGCTTTTCGCAATGCCGCGTATAGGTAACCATCTCTTCAGGCTGAAGATTACGCTCCGGGTGGTCCCAAGGAAGGTGCTGCGCCACATCTCGCTGGGACACATACACCCCTGCTGTGAGACCTGCTTCGCGGATAAACCCCCATCCTTGCTCGGGGTCAAACCGCTCCACAAGGCCACGGCACCGTGGCCCTTTTACTCGGGAAGCAGTGCTTCTTATCTGCTCTTTTTCTTCTCGATCACGGGCGGCAAGCTCCTGTCATCTTCGGTCTTGGGTTGCAATTTCTGACTGTAGCTGGTACTGTTGTCGTTCCCAGTAGGGGGCATCAGCGTCAGGCCTCCGCTCCCTATCTGGTTCTGGCTTTACTTGAACTCTGGTGGCCCCAACAGCCGTCGGGATGCCGCATGGTAACGGAACAGGCAGACATCTTGGTTCCGCTGCCACTGGTGTAAACTGATGAACCGACTGCTCCGCAGCCAGGATTGCAGGGCTTGGGTCCTCCACCTCTGAGGTCGGGCCCGGTGATGCGGCCGGGTCTTGTCTGACCGATGTCTGGGTGACCTCTGCCGTGGCTGGAAAGAGGGCCTCAATCTGGATCTCTGCAGCCGGAGATTCTGATAGACATACTGAAGGTTCCGCTTCCGGAGTTGGTGGGGGCAGCTCGGCATTCGCCGAGGACGGGGTAGTCGGTAGTGGAGCGCTCACTGCGAGTGGGGACGGTCTGGATCCCTCAGCCACTTTGGCCGGATTTGTGCAATCTGCAGGGACTGGGTAACCGCTTACCCTCTCTTCGCATGGGATTTCAATCTCATGGGCTCGCACCGCCACCGCCAGGCTCCGCATCTCTTCCCTCCAGTGGTTCAGAATAAAGAGAAACTGTGTCCGCATCCTCCGGCACAGCTGCTCGGTTTCTTCCTCTATCCATGCCGTGGTCCAAGGGAGAGCACGTTCTGAGGACCAGTCTCGCTCTGCCATCTTGCCACTGCGTCGTTCAGAAACGTTATGGCAGAGTCCTGAAATCCCTGCTCACCTTCCACTAGTAACACATTCTGGCCCGCCCCCTCGGTCTTTTCGCAGCACTCTCTCGCTGACCGTGGCCCTCTGGGGACTTCCGGTTCTGGCCTCACTGCGACAATGAGGGGCGGGGCTTAGGCTGAAAATGGCGGAATTGGTGGGAAACAGAATCCTGACTCGCGGTCCTCGGCTTTCAAGGCGCACATCACCCAGGTAAGTGGGTCCTGCTCATATCCTGTTCGTGACACCAAGTTTTCGAGGTGTACCGGCCCCGCAGCAGCAGCCGAGCCACTCGGATCCGGAACTCAACAGTTGAGTTGTTCTGACTAAACAAAGAATTTAATATTTTACAATAAATTTAATTTTTATTTTATTGGAGGCATCCTTTTTCTTGCAAATTTTGTACCGACAACCCGGACCTGGATGAATCTCCAATTGCATGGATTACGGGTTTTCCAATTTACATCACGGTGAGCCTCAGTTTTTTTTTTTTCTTTTGCAAGTAACTACACTTCAAGAACACTTGAAGAAAAAAACCTCTTCCAAAAATCTCCAAAAAAATCCAAACAAATTGACATGTCGCAACATTCAAAATCTCTTTGTTGGACAGTTTCCACAATTTAAAAAAGAAAAAAAGCGCAATGGGCGTGAGATTTATATAGATCATGTTCACTTTGCCAGAATTGTAATACACTGTAGGCTAGGAGAATATGGCTGTGCACATGTCCGATTTTTTTCGTTGGATCCATTGAAGACACGTTTGATTTTGATCCGAGTGTCAGATCAAAATCGGTATGGGTCAGTAACACAAACTCACATTGCACTCAGACAGAATGGAGAAAGTATCATATTTTTCGGACTATAAAACGCACCGGACCATAAGACGCACCCTGATTTTAGAGAAGGAAAATAGGAAAATAAAATTTTAAGCACAAAATGTGGCCATGACACACTGTTATGGGGAAAGGATCTGCTGCTGACACTATTATGGGGGTAATGTCCCCAAATTCTTTACTAAGGTACCCAATCCTGGTAATGAACCTCCTGCCTTATATATCCATATATATATTTGCCTTATTCTGTCTGTCTGTCTGTCTGTCTGTCTGTCTGTCTTGCTCCAAAATTGTGTCCTTACGGTGACACAAAGCTGATTGGCCGCTGGGCTCGCCATGGCCCCGCCCCCCGCACAGATTGGCCGCTTGCCCAGGCTGCGCCCCCACACGGATTGGCCGGCCGCTCGCCCAGGCTCCGCCTCCCCCACAGATTGGCCTCTTGCCCCGGCACCCTGTAGGCATTGGCAACTCGGCCATGCCCCCCCCCTCCCGCAATGCATGCTAGCTCTGGCCCCGCCCCCCCCACGCATTCCCCGAACCGACACGGTCAGGAAGCCACGACTACCAGGTGAGTATTGTACCCCTGGGAGCCCACATCAGCGTACGCCGCCAAACCAGCCGACACATACCCTCGCATTGCTGGGGCTGGCCGGCGTATGCTGGTGTGGGCTCCCGTGCGAGCGGGGGATGAGATACGCTGGTAACCATGGTAGCATAGTTACCAGCGCATCAAGGTCCTGCAGCGGCGGAAAATACACACACGCACACACATAACAGCACACACACACACACACACATCAGATCACACTCGCTCTCACACACACACACACACCTCACACACACACCTCACACACACATCACATCGCATCCACATACTCACAACATCCTGGGATATCGCTTGCTTCTCGGCGGCGATACTGTGCTGTGAGATTCCAGGACCTGCCGGAGGATCACATGGCCAGAAGCATGTGGTATCTCCGGATGTTGTGAGTATAAGCGCGTATGTGCGATATCGTCAATGTGTGTATGCGATCGGGTGTGTGTGAGTGTATGCGATCGGGTGTGTGTGAGTGTATACGATCGGGTGTGTGTGAGTGTATGCGATCGGATGTGTGTGAGTGTATGCGATCGGGTGTGTGTGAGTGTATGCGATCGGGTGTGTGAGTGTCGGCAGAAGAGCACGGCGTGCTGGAGGAGGCTGGGAGGAGAGAGGCTGATCCTGGGGAAGGCTGGGATGGGAGGCTGAGTGAAGAGAGGCTGATGCTGGGGGAGGCTGAGGCTGGGGTAGGCTGGGAGGAGAGAGGCTGATGCTGGGAACCGAAAAGGCTGATGCTGGGAGGAGAGAGGCTGATGCTGGGGGAGGCTGAGGCTGGGGTAGGCTGGAAGGAGAGAGGCTGATGCTGGGAAGAGAGAGGCTGATGCTGGGAGGAGAGAGGCTGATGCTGGGGGAGGCTGAGGCTGGGGTAGGCTGGGAGGAGAGAGGCTGATGCTGGGGACAGAAAAGGCTGATGCTGGGAGGAGAGAGGCTGATGCTGGGAGGAGAGAGCCTGATGCTGGGAGGAGAGAGGCTGATGCTGGGGGAGGCTGAGGCTGGGGTAGGCTGGGAGGAGAGAGGCTGATGCTGGGAGGAGAGAGGCTGATGCTGGGGGAGGCTGAGGCTGGGGTAGGCTGGGAGGAGAGAGGCTGATGCTGGGAGGAGAGAGGCTGATGCTGGGAGGAGAGAGGCTGATGCTGGGGACAGAAAAGGCTGATGCTGGGAGGAGAGAGGCTGATGCTGGGATGAGAGAGGCTGATGCTGGGGACAGAGAGGCTGATGCTGGGGACAGAGAGGCTGATGCTGCGGGTAGAGAGGCTGATGCTGCGGGTAGAGAGGCTGATGCTGGGAGGAGAAAGGCTGATGCTGCGGGCAGAGAGGCTGATGCTGCAGGTAGAGAGGCTGATGCTGGTGCAGCATGGGGGATGGAGCACGATGGTGGGTGCGCAGCATGGGGGATGGAGCACGTTTGGGAGTGCGCAGCATGGCGGATAGAGCACGTTTGGGAGTGCGCAGCATGGCAAATGGAGCACGTTTGGGAGTGCGCAGCATGGCGGATGGACCACGTTTGGGAGTGCGCAGCATGGCGGATGGAGCACGTTTGGGAGTGCGCAGCATGGCGGATGGAGCACATTTGGGAGTGCGCAGCATGGCGCATGGAGCACGTTTGGGAGTGCGCAGCATGGCGGATGGACCACGTTTGGGAGTGTGCAGCATGGCGGATGGAGCACGTTTGGGAGTGCGCAGCATGGCGGATGGAGCACGTTTGGGAGTGCGCAGCATGGCGGATGGAGCACGTTTGGGAGTGCGCAGCATGGGAGATGCAGCACGATGGGGAGTGCGGAGTATGGCGGATGGAGCACGTTTGGGAGTGCGAAACATGGCGAATGGACCACGTTTGGGAGTGCGCAGCATGGCGGATGGAGCACGTTTGGGAGTGCGCAGCATGGCGGATGGAGCACGTTTGGGAGTGCGCAGCATGGCGGATGGAGCACGTTTGGGAGTGCGCAGCATGGGAGATGGAGCACGATGGGGGGTGCGCAGCATAGGGGATGGAGCACGATGGGGAGTGCGCTGCATGGGGGATGGAGCACAATGGGGAGTGCGGAGTATGGCGGATGGAGCTCGTTTGGGAGTGCGCAGCATGGCGGATGGAGCACGTTTGGGAGTGCGCAGCATGGTGGATGGAGCACGTTTGGGAGTGCGCAGCATGGCGGATGGAGCACGTTTGGGAGTGCTCAGCATGGGAGATGGAGCACGATGGGGGGTGCGCAGCATAGGGGATGGAGCACGATGGGGAGTGCGCTGCATGGGGGATGGAGCACGATGGGGAGCGCGCTGCATGGGGGATGGAGCACGATGGGAAGTGCACACCTCCCCCCAACACACACGCGCGCGCACTGCACAACACACCACACACACACTGGGAACCACAAACAACTGCCCTACACAGACACCCACACACACAGACAACGCTGCACACACACAACACCCAACACACAAACACCGCGGCACACACAAATATACGCACATACCGCACAACACACACATTGCACAAAACATACCTCCCCCCAAAACACACCACACACACACAAACCGCGCAACACACACACACACACACACACACACAACGCTACAGACACACAGCGCTCCACAAACAACGCAACACACATACAACACCGCTCTCACCCCCCGTCACACCCAGACAACACCCAGAACATGTACAGCCCCTACACAAACACTTGGTAACTACACACAACAACATCTATATATATATACAAAAATCATACATGAACTACACAATACGTAGATTCTAGAATACCCGATGCGTAGAATCGGGCCACCTTCTAGTATATATATATATATATATATATATATACATGTCCCTCATCCTGGTATAGCCCCATCCTGCTACTGTATATGCTGCCATCCTGGTATGTACTCTCATCATGCTATATACTCCATCCTGGCATATGGCCGCATCCTGCTATATACCCCCATCCTGGTATATGGCCGCATCCTTCTATATACCCCATCCTGGCATATGGCCGCATGCTGTCCTGCTATATACCCCATCCTGGCATATGGCCGCATCCTGCTATATACCCCCATCCTGGTATGTGCTCCTATCCTGCTATATATCCCCATCCTGGCATGTGCTCCCATCCTGCTATATACCCCCATCCTGCTATATACCCCCATTCTGGTATATGCCATCATCTTGCTATATGCCATCATCCTGCTATATACCCGCATCCTGCTATATGTCCTGCATCCTGTGGCACACAAAAAAACCCCAAAACGTTTATACTAACCTTTCCTTGCTCCACGCAGCATCGCTCCTCCTCCTGTCTGTACCGTCAGCGCTGTGTGGAGCCAGCCACGATCCCTGCAGCACAGTGATGTCCTCCTTTCTGTGCCGGCGCTGCTGTGTGGACATGTGCGCACAGCGATTACGTCATCACTGTGAGCACCGCTAGTCTCCACACAGCCGCGGCCGGCACAAACAGGAGGAGATCTTGGTGCTGTAGGGGAACGGTTGCCAGGGGTGATAATGTGGCCGGCTGTTTAGTAAGCGTGCATCCCCCGCCTATCATCCCACCCACCTGTCAGTGCCGGCTTCAGCGCTGAGAGATGGGACGAGAGGATGGGAGTGCATATGTAATGAGCGGGCCCACGTGGTCACAGCAGGCGCTGCTGCAGCCTGCTTGTGCCCCCAATGACCCGCTCCACCGCAGCACCCTCATTCCCTGCAGCCCTACATTCAGACTATAAGACACACACCCCACTTTCCCCCAACATTTGGGGGGAAAAAAGTGCGTCTCATAGTCTGAAACATACGGTAGATAACTTTTTTTTTCTCTCCAAGTGGTCTTAGAAAAACTGATGCAATTGGAGTCACATCAAAATCTGATAAGAACAAATGTACTGATTTTTCAAATTTGAAGAAATTGGTCTTGTGCATCTACCATTAGTGACAAAATCCTGTATATGGTATGAGTGAACAAGTGATCACAGTTTCAAGTGTAATAAAGAGACTAAAAAACAAAGTAAAAGATTATAAATATTAAAAAATCTAAAACTTCAAATCATCCCCATATTTAATGTTTCAGTAACATTCTGATTTATCAAAAAATATGGTGATTTAAACACTACAGTAAATATTAAAAGATAAAACTGACATTATTTGTTGCTGCAGTCTGCGAAAAAATAGCAATAAAAATGATAAAAAAAGTGTACCAAAAAGGTTTTAATAATGACTAAGCTCAGCACGCAGAAAATAAGACTAAGCTCAGCACGCTCATACAGCTCAATCAACAGAGAAATCAAATTTTAGGTGTTAGAAATTCATGACAGAACATTTTTTGTTACAATGTACAGAATTTTTCTCAACATGAAAATATATGGAAAAATACACCTGTGTTTGAACTCGCTGTAATCACATTAACCTGGAAAATCATGTTGACATGCCATTTTTATAACACAAAGAACACAATAAAAACAAATAGTGAATGCCATTTCTTTTCCCCATTTAACAGCACTTCAGGGTTTTGTTTTCTTATTTTTCAGTATATTTGTTCTGAAAACAAGCCTTCACATGGCTATATAAAGTGGGTTAAATAAGTATTGAACACATAACCGATTTTCCAAGTAGGTATATTTCTAAAAGTGCTATTGACATGACTTTCTCACTAGATGTTAGTAGCAACCCATCCAATCCAAACATTCTCCCAGTATTTCACAGGCTCATCTAAATGTTGAGCAAACTTTAAACGTGCTTGAAAATGCTTTTCTGTTCAGCAATGGAGTCTTGCGTTGTGAGTGTGTATTAAGGTCATTGAGGTTGAGTGCATTACGTATTTTTTATTTTTGTTTAAACAATTATACCTTTTGATTCCATATTTTTCTGGAACTTTACACAGGTGGTTCTTGGCTCTTTGACAACTCCTCAGATAATTATTTTCATTTTTCTGTGTGAAATTTCTCGGGAAGCACTCGTGGTGGCCGGTTTATAGTGAAATGATGTTCATTCAGTAGTTTAGAAATTCTTCTGTAACCAATGCCATCAGTATGTTTTTCAACAATAAGGTTGCAAAGTACTTCAGACAGCTCACTGGTTTTACCCATCATAAGACGTTTCTTGTGTGGCACCTTGTTAATCAGACCCCTCAGCAGTTGAACCAGCTGATATTATTTTTTACTAATTGACAGGATTGCTTTCTAATTACTATTAGATTTCAGCTTGTGTCATGACTTTCCATGACTTTTTTCACCCTTCTTTCTGCATGTGTTCAAAACGTTTTTCCTGTGTCATTGCTCATTATTGCACAAAACGTAATTTATAGACATCTATGGTTTGATTCAGTTGCCTGTTTGGATTGCATTGATTGTTACTAACATCTGGTGAGAAATTCATGTCAATAGCACCATTAGAAATATATTTACTTTCAAAATTGGTGACATGTTCAATACTTATTTCATCAGCTGGATATATACCCTGAAATGGATAAGACAACTAACTTCATTCAAACTCCAGACAAAGCTGAATGCTTACCCTCCATGCTCTTACTGATCTATCGCACCCATAGATATCCATCACATCACAGCCAAAATAGAGATCATAATCTTATAGAACTTTACCCCTCTCTTCTATTAGAGAGCAACAGAAGTTGAGAGGAGTCCTATACATCATTTTTTAATGTCTTGTGGTCAGTAAAACAACTTCTACTTATGTTGTGGAACAATAATTGACAGCATATCTTAAGTCTCAAAATGTATCCTGGGAATTATGATTCTACAAGTAAAGACAAACTGAATGGCCTATCTATATTGCTACTGAAGTAATTGCCTACAAAATATACTGAGTTTTCTAGTTACATGTATGTTTAAAAGGTTACATTGTATAAAAAAATATCACATTTCAGCTGCTCTATTATGGGTGATACTTGCTGCAATTTTTTGACGTGGAAATTTCTGAGTGCAGAACTAGAGATCTCCTGTAGATGGCAGCACAGCACTGAAGATGGCTACAAATCCTCCAACTCTTATACTTAAGAAAATTAATTAAAAAAAGGAAAACATGTTGTAAAAGTTTATATGTGAGAACTGACAAGTGTCCAGATATTTTAGATACATTTAAAGGTAATTTCATATATATGCAAGTTAGATTTCTGAAGAATTTAGGATCAATATTATCTGAGAAAAAATTGCCATGAAAACTCCTATACTGAATATATAAAAAAAAAAAAAAAATGTGGAGTAAAAATCCTTTATCAACATACAAAAAATATTTTTTATTAAATTACATAAAAGATAAAAATAGCAATAACATAACAAGTATAGAAGAGAGACCATTGTGGGGACAAAACTAATGTGTCAAAAAATCCCAAAGTGCATAGTAAGGTAAGGGTATATTCAAGAATAAAGAATGGACATAAAGATGTATATATTTATTGCACACTGCCGAATACTATATGACTAGCCCTATAAAACCGTGTTATGATGTCAGAACAATTACTGACTACGTCAATACCAGGGAAAAGATGCTGAGCTGGTGTGTAATAAATTCAGATGTCTGCAGTTATATAGAGTGACTGCAGACTTATCACAAGCTTGGCAAACTCTTTAATGCTCCTAACATAAGTAAAAACATAGTAACTCTTAACTTGTCAGATGATATAAGACTTTATTAACATAGCCATGTATAACGTAATCTTACAAGTTTTGAATTTTTATATATGTAAAAGATCACAAACAATAACATCACAAGAATACATCACCAAAACCCCCAGTAGTACAGAAATCATCACTATAACGGTCATCAAAACAGAAATATGGCATCTTAACTAGAGATGAGCGAACCGGTCCCGGTTCGGCTCGAGGCGGTTCGCCGAACGGGGGGTCTGGCTCGAGTTCGGCTCGTCGAACGTTCGACGAACCGAACTCGAGCCCATAGGAAACAATGGCAGGCAATCACAAACACAGTAAAACACCTAGAAAACACCCTCAAAGGTGTCCAAAAGGTGACAAACAACTCACAACACAACACAAACACATGGGAAAGTGACAAGGACATGTACTCATGCGAAAACAAAACAGCTGGACAAGGAAAAAGAGGAGGACACACAGATATAGGCATGGCACGCCCTTCTAAAGTCATGTAAAACACCGCAAGGTGACTCCAAGCGGAGTCTCCCTTTTTTCCAAAAATTGGGCCCCACACACCCACCCCTTCAGTGGCAGCAGTTGTGCCCCAGTTGTACACTTCACAGCTAGATTTGCATCAAGCACATTCAAAAATACGCCATTCTTATCCGTCCCCAGGATGACACCGGGGTAGGTAGCAAAGTCTTTCCTGATCCCAGCTCTGTTCATCTTGGCTTCTTTTAAAAACACAGCAAGCAAGGGTTACTCCAAGCGGAGTCTCCCTTTTTTCCAAAAATTGGGCCCCACACACACTCACCCCTTCAGTGGCAGCACTTGGGCCCCAGTTGTACACTTCACAGCTAGATTTGCATCAAGCACATTCAAAAATACGCTATTCTTAACCGTCCCCAGGATGACACCGGGGTAGGTAGCAAAGTCTTTCCTGATCCCAGCTCTGTTCATCTTGGCTTCTTTTAAAAACACAGCAAGCAAGGGTTACTCCAAGCGGAGTCTCCCTTTTTTCCAAAAATTGGGCCACACAGACACCCACCCCATCAGTGGCAGCACTTGGGCCCTAGTTGCAAACAGGATGTTTTGATTTGCATCAAGCACATTCAAAAATACGCTATTCTTAGCCGTCCACAGGATGACACCGGGGTAGGTAGCAAAGTCTTTCCTGATCCCAGCTCTGTTCATCTTGGCTTCTTTTAAAAACACAGCAAGCAAGGGTTACTCCAAGCGGAGTCTCCCTTTTTTCCAAAAATTGGGCCACACAGACACCCACCCCATCAGTGGCAGCACTTGGGCCCTAGTTGCAAACAGGATGTTTTGATTTGCATCAAGCACATTCAAAAATACGCTATTCTTAGCCGTCCCCAGGATGACACCGGGGTAGGTAGCAAAGTCTTTGCTGACCCATGACTTGTTCATCTTGGCTTCTTTTAAAAACAATGTAAGCAAGGGTTACTCCAAGCGGAGTCTCCCTTTTTTCCAAAAATTGGGCCACACAGACACCCACCCCATCAGTGGCAGCACTTGGGCCCTAGTTGCAAACAGGATGTTTTGATTTGCATCAAGCACATTCAAAAATACGCTATTCTTAGCCGTCCACAGGATGACACCGGGGTAGGTAGCAAAGTCTTTCCTGATCCCAGCTCTGTTCATCTTGGCTTCTTTTAAAAACACAGCAAGCAAGGGTTACTCCAAGCGGAGTCTCCCTTTTTTCCAAAAATTGGGCCACACAGACACCCACCCCATCAGTGGCAGCACTTGGGCCCTAGTTGCAAACAGGATGTTTTGATTTGCATCAAGCACATTCAAAAATACGCTATTCTTAGCCGTCCACAGGATGACACCGGGGTAGGTAGCAAAGTCTTTCCTGATCCCAGCTCTGTTCATCTTGGCTTCTTTTAAAAACACAGCAAGCAAGGGTTACTCCAAGCGGAGTCTCCCTTTTTTCCAAAAATTGGGCCACACAGACACCCACCCCATCAGTGGCAGCACTTGGGCCCTAGTTGCAAACAGGATGTTTTGATTTGCATCAAGCACATTCAAAAATACGCTATTCTTAGCCGTCCCCAGGATGACACTGGGGTAGGTAGCAAAGTCTTTGCTGACCCATGACTTGTTCATCTTGGCTTCTTTTAAAAACAATGTAAGCAAGGGTTACTCCAAGCGGAGTCTCCCTTTTTTCCAAAAATTGGGCCACACAGACACCCACCCCATCAGTGGCAGCACTTGGGCCCTAGTTGCAAACAGGATGTTTTGATTTGCATCAAGCACATTCAAAAATACGCTATTCTTAGCCGTCCCCAGGATGACACCGGGGTAGGTAGCAAAGTCTTTGCTGACCCATGACTTGTTCATCTTGGCTTCTTTTAAAAACAATGTAAGCAAGGGTTACTCCAAGCGGAGTCTCCCTTTTTTCCAAAAATTGGGCCACACAGACACCCACCCCATCAGTGGCAGCACTTGGGCCCTAGTTGCAAACAGGATGTTTTGATTTGCATCAAGCACATTCAAAAATACGCTATTCTTAGCCGTCCACAGGATGACACCGGGGTAGGTAGCAAAGTCTTTGCTGACCCATGACTTGTTCATCTTGGCTTCTTTTAAAAACAATGTAAGCAAGGGTTACTCCAAGCGGAGTCTCCCTTTTTTCCAAAAATTGGGCCACACAGACACCCACCCCATCAGTGGCAGCACTTGGGCCCTAGTTGCAAACAGGATGTTTTGATTTGCATCAAGCACATTCAAAAATACGCTATTCTTAGCCGTCCCCAGGATGACACCGGGGTAGGTAGCAAAGTCTTTCCTGATCCCAGCTCTGTTCATCTTGGCTTCTTTTAAAAACACAGCAAGCAAGGGTTACTCCAAGCGGAGTCTCCCTTTTTTCCAAAAATTGGGCCACACAGACACCCACCCCATCAGTGGCAGCACTTGGGCCCTAGTTGCAAACAGGATGTTTTGATTTGCATCAAGCACATTCCAAATCCACAAGCATTTACTCTCCCCAGGATGACACAGGGGTAGTAAATTCCTTCTGGATCCATGACTTGTTCATTTTGATGAACGTCAGTCTGTCCACATTGTCACTGGACAGACGCGTGCGCTTATCTGTCAGCACACACCCAGCAGCACTGAATACACGTTCAGAGACAACGCTGGCAGCTGGACACGACAAAATCTCCAAGGCGTAAGTTGCGAGCTCTGGCCATTTTTGTAGGTTTGAAGCCCAAAAGGAGCAAGGCTCCAGTTGCACAGTCATGGCATCGATGTTCATTTGGAGATACTCCTGTATCATCCTCTCCAGCCGTTGACTATGTGTCAGACTTGTTGTCTCTGGTGGCCTTGCAAAAGAGGGTCTAAAAAAATTATGAAAAGATTCCATAAAATTGCTGTTACCGGCACCAGAAAAGGTCCTACTGGTACGGGTAGACTGTTGAAGATGACGAGACCGTCCCATGTTTGTCAAGTTACAACTGGGAGATTCACTCCCTGCACCTGCACGGTTGTTTGGTGGAAAAGCCGAGCTAAGATCTAGTAACAGCTTCTGCTGATACTCCTGCATACGTGCGTCCCTTTCTATGGCTGGAATTATGTCACAAAATTTGGACTTGTACCGGGGATCTAATAGTGTGGCAATCCAGTAGTCATCATCACTTCTAATTTTGACAATACGACTGTCATGTTGGAGGTAGTGCAACAAAAAGGCACTCATGTGTCTTGCGCAGCCATGCGGACCAAGTCCATGCTGTGTTTGTGGCATAGAGGTGCTACCCGTTCTTTCTTCCTCTGACATCTGACCCCAACCTCTTTCAACTGAAATTTGACCAAGGTCTCCCTCATCCGCTGAGTCTTCCATGTCCATGGACAGTTCGTCCTCCATTTCTTCATGTTCTCCTGCACCTTGCTCAACATTTCGCCTGCTACTATGCGCCCTTGTCGATCCCTGTCCCCCATGGTCCCATGCCTGCTGCGTTGGTGATGATGAACGTCTGGACCTTGGTGATGTTGTTGTCCCTTGCGCATATGAATCCTCCTGTAGTTCCTCCCCTTCATGTTGTCCCACCCCCTGACTCCGAATAGTGTTTAGCGTGTGCTCCAGCATGTAAATGACTGGAATCGTCATGCTGATAATGGCATTGTCAGCGCTAAACATATTCGTCGCCATGTCGAAACTGTGCAGAAGGGTGCATAGGTCCTTGATCTGAGACCACTCCATCAGGGTGATCTGCCCCACCTCTGCATCTCGTTGGCCCAGGCTATACGTCATGACGTATTGCACCAGGGCTCTGCGGTGCTGCCACAGTCGCTGTAACATGTGGAGAGTTGAATTCCAGCGTGTCGCCACATCGCATTTCAGGCGATGAACCGGCAGGCCGAAAGACTTCTGGAGCGATGCAAGTCGCTCTGCTGCGGCGCTTGAACGGCGGAAGTGAGCTGACAGTTTTCGTGCCCTGTTCAGAAGGCCATCTAGGCCGGGATAGTGTGTTAAAAATTGCTGCACGACAAGGTTCAACACGTGAGCCATACAAGGTACGTGTGTCACCTTGCCCAGGCGAAGTGCCGCACCCAGGTTTGCAGCATTGTCGCACACGGCCTTACCAGGCTGCAGTTTGAGTGGAGACAACCATTTATTAAACTCGGACCGCAAAGCTGACCACAACTCCTCAGCTGTGTGACTCTTATTACCAAGACATGTCAAGCTAAAGACCGCCTGATGCCGTTGCGCTCTGCTGCCAGCATAGTAATGAGGGGTGCGTGATTCCTTCTGCGCAGTGAGAACGCTGGTGGCCTGACCAGGCAGGCTTGGGGCGGAGGTGGAGGACCCAGATGAGGTGGAGGATGCAGAAGCAGTGGCGGAACTTGGACAGACAGAGGATTGACACACAAGTCGTGGGGACGGCAAGACTTGTGCAGCAGACCCTTCACCATCTATCACCATAGTTACCCAGTGCCCAGTCAGCGACATGTAACGTCCCTGTCCATGCTTACTGGTCCAAGTATCGGTGGTGAAATGCACCCGTTCACACACAGAGTTTCTCAAGGAAGCGGTGATGTTGTGTGCGACATGCTGGTGTAGCGCGGGCACACCTTTCTTAGAGAAGTAGTGGCGACTAGGCATCTGGTACTGGGGCACAGCGACAGACATAAGGTCTCTAAAATCCTGTGTGTCCACTAGGCGGAAAGGCAGCATTTCGGTAGCCAACAGCTTACAGAGGGATAGAGTCAACCTCTTAGCTTTGTCATGGGTCGGAGGAAGTGGCCTTTTATTTGACCACATCTGAGGGACAGAGATCTGGCTGCTGTGTGTAGACGGTGTTGAGTAGGGTGTCCCTGGAAAAATGCAGGTTTGTGAGGAAAGTGCAGGCGGAGACATGATGTTGCCTTCATCCAACGTTGGTGCTATCGATGTCTGAGAGAGCTGTACACACTCACTTGTTTCCCCTTCCAAACCAACTGACGACCTTACAAGCAAACTGCCTGTTGCGGTTACAGTGGTGGAAGTTTTGCGTGGAAAAACAGGTGTGGCAGCTGTCCCCACAGTCCTAGAAGATGAAGAGCGCGCGGATGCAGTGGAAGGGGCGGGCGGTGGATGGTTCGCTCCGCTAGGCCGCATTGCAGCACGGTGAGCTTCCCACCGGGACTTATGATATTTATTCATGTGACGATTCATGGAAGAAGTTGTCAAACTGCTGAGCTTTTGACCTCTACTAAGAGAATCATGACAAATGTTACATATCACATGAGTTGGGCGATCTTTTTCGATGTGAAAAAAGGACCAGGCTAGGCAAGGCTTAGAGGCCATGCGACCTGTTGATCCACCCCGAATAATGCTCATAGGCAGAGTGGTGGCTGAGGATGCAGTTGTAGACGTGCTACCAGTGCTCCGACTCTGTCCAGGAAGGCGCAAGGTAACTTCGTCGTCGGTTGCATCCTCCTCCACCGCCTCTGTTGACCTCCTCGAGTGCCTGACTGGGGGTTGACAGTAGGTGGGATCTAGAACGTCATCATCAATTGTTGTGTTTGCACTCCCCTCCCCCTCAGACCGAGCCTCTTCTTGCCCTGACGGAATATTTAAGTTGTCATCCCAATCGGGTATCTGCGTCTCATCTTCATCAGTATGTTCCTCATTGTCTATAACCACAGGTGTTACAGTTTGTGACAAAGGGTCAACATTATGCTCAGAAACTTGGTCCTCACGGCCTGAATCTGAGTCACAAAGGTTCTGGGCATCACTGCAGACCATTTCCTGTTCTGTACTCACTGTAGCTTGGGAGCAGACCTCTGATTCCCAGGCTATAGTGTGACTGAACAGCTCTGCAGACTCAGCCATCTCAGTTCCACCATACTGTGCAGGGCTGATGGAGACTTCAGAGCTGGGAGAAATCAAGTGTGATTGGGATGACAACTCAGAGGACTGGTGTTTTTTGGATGCGGTACTTGAAGTGGCTGAGAGGGCACTTGTTGGACCACTTGAGATCCATTCAAGCATTTTCCTTTTTTGCCCATCATCTACCTTTCTTCCTGTTGTTCGTGTCCGTAAAAAAGGGAGCACATCGGATTGTCCACGGTAAGTAGTAGACATCTTACTTTTGCTGGTAGATGGTCTATCTTCAGCAGATGATAATGGAGCTTTGCCACCTTCCCCACGGACAAAACCTTTTTTGCCTTTTCCACCACGCCTCTTCCCCTTTCCACCAGCATCTGTCATTTTGCCACTCATGTTGATTGCGACAAGATTGTGGACTGAAAATGTGGTAGTAAAAATTGAGAGGTGGTGAAGATTGCAGTGGTGGTCTAGCTTTATTAACAGCAGAATAATAAAGAATAAATATCCCTGACAATGCAACTTAGTTATAATTAGTTGGAGTGTGCAACGCAGGCAGACGTGCTGCAAATGTCTTTGCACTAGTGGGACTATAGCAAAGTCCAATAGCCACGTATAGGATGCCACTAGGTACACTGAGTGTTTGCTAGTATAATGGCTTGGTTAGAATGAGTTGTAGTGTGCAACGCAGGCAGACGCGCTCTGCAAATGTCTTTGCACTAGTGGGACTATAGCAAAGTCCAATAGCCACGTATAGGATGCCACTAGGTACACTGAGTGTTTGCTAGTATAATGGCTTGGTTAGAATGAGTTGTAGTGTGCAACGCAGGCAGACGCGCTCTGCAAATGTCTTTGCACTAGTGGGACTATAGCAAAGTCCAATAGCCACGTATAGGATGCCACTAGGTACACTGAGTGTTTGCTAGTATAATGGCTTGGTTAGAATGAGTTGTAGTGTGCAACGCAGGCAGATGCGCTCTGCAAATGTCTTTGCACTAGTGGGACTATAGCAAAGTCCAATAGCCACGTATAGGATGCCACTAGGTACACTGAGTGTTTGCTAGTATAATGGCTTGGTTAGAATGAGTTGTAGTGTGCAACGCAGGCAGACGCGCTCTGCAAATGTCTTTGCACTAGTGGGACTATAGCAAAGTCCAATAGCCACGTATAGGATGCCACTAGGTACACTGAGTGTTTGCTAGTATAATGGCTTGGTTAGAATGAGTTGTAGTGTGCAACGCAGGCAGACGCGCTCTGCAAATGTCTTTGCACTAGTGGGACTATAGCAAAGTCCAATAGCCACGTATAGGATGCCACTAGGTACACTGAGTGTTTGCTAGTATAATGGCTTGGTTAGAATGAGTTGTAGTGTGCAACGCAGGCAGACGCGCTCTGCAAATGTCTTTGCACTAGTGGGACTATAGCAAAGTCCAATAGCCACGTATAGGATGCCACTAGGTACACTGAGTGTTTGCTAGTATAATGGCTTGGTTAGAATGAGTTGTAGTGTGCAACGCAGGCAGACGCGCTCTGCAAATGTCTTTGCACTAGTGGGACTATAGCAAAGTCCAATAGCCACGTATAGGATGCCACTAGGTACACTGAGTGTTTGCTAGTATAATGGCTTGGTTAGAATGAGTTGTAGTGTGCAACGCAGGCAGACGCGCTCTGCAAATGTCTTTGCACTAGTGGGACTATAGCAAAGTCCAATAGCCACGTATAGGATGCCACTAGGTACACTGAGTGTTTGCTAGTATAATGGCTTGGTTAGAATGAGTTGTAGTGTGCAACGCAGGCAGACGCGCTCTGCAAATGTCTTTGCACTAGTGGGACTATAGCAAAGTCCAATAGCCACGTATAGGATGCCACTAGGTACACTGAGTGTTTGCTAGTATAATGGCTTGGTTAGAATGAGTTGTAGTGTGCAATGCAGGCAGACGCGCTCTGCAAATGTCTTTGCACTAGTGGGACTATAGCAAAGTCCAATAGCCACGTATAGGATGCCACTAGGTACACTGAGTGTTTGCTAGTATAATGGCTTAGTTATCAGTTGGAGTGTGCAGAGGACAAGAGGGTACAGTGGCAGGATTGTGGTGCTCTGGGTAGAGGAATGGAAGACTGCCTTTCTATTCCCTCCTAATGGTGAAATGCAGGTAGGAAATCCCTGACCTGGGCTACACAGACGCTGTTGCTGTTTGCAGGACCTGTCACCTATGGCTCTCTGACCCTGCCGGTTGGAGCCCTTAAAAGGACTGCTATAAAGTGCTCTCCCTAAGCTGTCTAACGCTGTGTATGCAGCGCATACAGCTGTATCGGCTATAGGACTCAGGAAGACGGAGCTGCGACAGTGATGTCTGACACCAAAGACGCAGAAGGCAGATAATGGCGTCCGTGAAGAAAATGTCCGGTTTTATAATGCAGGGACATGTGACATGCAGATCCTATCACACATGCCGTTGCTTCTCTGGCTCAAAGTCCACTTAGCTGTGTGTGTGTCTGGGATTGGCTGACATGCTGGCCCGCCCCACAAGACGCGCGCGCTTAGGGAAGGAAGACAAGAAAAAAAAAAAAAAAAAATGGCGATCGCCATTATAGAAACAGCAGTGATCTGAAGGCGCTGTTCACGCACACTATACACTGAAATGTGATAATAGTTTGATTCACAGAGTGACTTACACTATTACAGCAGAAACCAAGCTATGATTTAGCTGTTTTTTGGCTGCTAGAACCGTTCTCGAACGTTTCTAGAACTACCGAGCTTTTGCAAAAAGCTCGAGTTCTAGTTCGATCTAGAACATGCCCCAAAATCACTCGAGCCGCGAACTGGAGAACCACGAACCACGAACCGCGCTCAACTCTAATCTTAACCCTTAACAGAACAGAAATGTATCACTACAATGGCCATCAGTACAGAAACATAGCATCTCAACCCTCAACAAAGCAGAACCCCCAACAGTAGAGAAACACATAATCAGAACCACCAGAAGTATGGAAATATGTTACTAGAATCACAAGCAGTATAGAAATATATCCAGAAAACCCCAATGTCACAATAGGTATGGGGAAGTACCAAGTGCACGGCGAAAGGGAAGGGAAACCCTGTGTCTAGGAAAGGGGAAGATGGTGAACCCTAACCAAACCTACTGCTGGTCCCTGGGGTCCATCACCACCCTAGATAGGTTTTGCACCCATGCGCTAAGCCAGATACCTGCCCTTAGCCTTGATTGTGATTGGTCTGTCTTTATAGCTTAACAAAAAGACTGTCTTTTTTTTCTTTATAGCTAGTCCCATGCCGGCTAGCTGTATGCCTCTGGTGTCCTGCAAAGCAATTTATTTAAAACTGTCAGCATGCAATTTGGTATGGTGACCATTTAACTCAATCACATATACAGTCATATGAAAAAGTTTGGGCACCCCTATTAATGTTAACCTTTTTTTTTATAACAATTTGTTTTTTTCAACAGCTATTTCAGTTTCATATAGCTAATAACTGATGGCCTCAGTAATATTTCTGAATTGAAATAAGGTTTATTGTAATAACAGAAAATGTGCAATCCGCATTTAAACAAAATATGACAGGTGCAAAAGTATGGGCACCCTTATCAATTTCTTGATTTGAACACTCCTAACTACTTTTTACTGACTTACTAAAGCACTAAATTGGTTTTGTAACCTCATTGAGCTTTGAACTTCATAGGCAGGTGTATCCAATCAGGAGAAAAGGTATTTAAGGTGGCCACTTGCAAGTTGCTCTTCTATTTGAATCTCCTATGAAGAGTGGCATCATGGGCTCCTCAAAACAACTCTCAAATGATCTAAAAACAAAGATTATTCAGCATAGTTGTTCAGGGGAAGGATACAAAAATTGTCTCAGAGATTTAAACTGTCAGTTTCCACTGTGAGGAACATAGTAAGGAAATGGAAGAACACAGGTACAGTTCTTGTTAAGCCCAGAAGTGTCAGGCCAAGAAAAATATCAAAAAGGCAGAGAAGAAGAATGGTGAGAACAGTCAAGGGCAATCCACAGACCACCTCCAAAGACCTGCAGCATCATCTTTCTGCAGATTGTGTCAATGTGCATCGGTCAACAATACAGCGCACGTTGCACAAGGAGAAGCTGTATGGGAGAGTGATGCGAAAGAAGCCGTTTCTGCAAGCACGCCACAAACAGAGTCGCCTGAGGTAAGCAAAAGCAAATTTGGACAAGCCAGTTACATTTTGGAAGAAGGTCCTGTTGACTGATGAAACAAAGATTGAGTTGTTTGGTCATACAAAAAGGCATTATGCATGGAGGCAAAAAACACGGCATTCCAAGAAAAGCACTTGCTACCCAGTAAAATTTGGTGGAGGTTCCATCATGCTTTGTGGCTGTGTGGCCAATGCCGGCACCAGGAATCTTGTTAAAGTTGAGGGTCGCATGGATTCAACTCAGTATCAGCAGATTCTTGACAATAATGTGCAAGAATCATTGACAAAGTTGAAGTTACGCAGGGGATGGATATTTCAGCAAGACAATGATCCAAAACACCGCTCCAAATCTACTCAGGCATTCATGCAGAGGAACAATTACAATGTTCTGGAATGGCCATCCCAGTCCCCAGACCTGAATATCATTGAACATCTGTGGGATGATTTGAAGCGTGCTGTCCATGCTCGGCGACCATCAAACTTAACTGAACTGGAATTGTTTTGTAAACAGGAATGGTCAAATATACCTTCATCCAGGATCCAGGAACTCATTAAAAGCTACAGGAAGCAACTAGAGGCTGTTATTTTTGCTAAAGGACGATCTACAAAATATTAATGTCACTTTTATGTTGAGGTGCCCATACTTTTGCACCTGTCAAATTTTGAATAAATGCGGATTGCACATTTTCTGTTAGTACAATAAACCTCATTTCAATCCAGAAATATTACTGTCCATCAGTTATTAAGCCTGCTTTACACATTGCAATTTCACATACGATATCGTATGTGATTTGCAACGCCCCCATCGTATATGTGGCACGTTCAATTTGTTGAACGTGCCACACAAACGATTCACCCCCGTCACACATACTTACCTTCCATACAACCTCGATGTGGGCGGCGAACGTCCACTTCCTGGAGTGGGAGGGATGTTTGGCATCACATCAACGTCACACGGCAGCTGGCCAATAGAATCGGAGGGGCGGAGCTGAACATCCCACCCACCTTCTTCCTTCTGCATTGTGGGCCAGGAGCCGCAGGAGGCAGGTGAGATCTGTTCATCGTTCCCGGGGTGTCACACACTGCGATGTGCGCTACCCCGGGTACGATGAACAATCTGATGTTCAATTAGTCAAGAATGAACAACGTGCATGTGATGAACGGTTTTTCGTTCAATCGCAATTGCACGTTGCTGTCACACGCTACAACATACCTTACGATACCGGATGTGTGTCACTTACGACGTGAACCCGCCGACACATCGGAAGAAATCTTGTAGCGTGTAAAACAGGCTTAAGATATATGAAACTGAAATAGCTGTTGCAAAAACCCAAATTGTTATAAAGAAAAAAGGTTAACATTAATAGGGGTGCCCAAACTTTTTCATATGACTGTATTTATGGTGGAATGTAGTAAGGTACCAAATCCCCTGAAGCACATGTATGTGATTATGCATTACGTGGTAAATCTTTTTAAAAGAAAAAAAAAAGTAAATACACATGACATGTCTCAGAATATGGCAATGCAGAAGCTAATAACCTTTTAAACTGCCCTTTTTACAAGAGATAACTATGTAAAAAAACAACAATAGAATTATTTTTAATTTTTTACATTTCTCCCCATAAAGCTGGCATGGGTGGAATGATTCAACCAGCATAAATAGGGAGTAAAGCAGAATAAATAGTAAGGAAGAAGATGTGATAGGCCTCTCCACCACATGTGATAAAAGGAGCAAGCAGACCAGCAGATATTAACTCTTGCTAGCCTGCCAATGAATCAGAACACAGCAGGTTGACGCCTGAATCTGCCTTTGTTGGTCCCAGACACCAGAGAAACACTCTGCTGTCAGAATCTGAAATATGAGCAGAGCCTATTGCTGCCACAACAGTCGGCTAAGTGTCACGCTGTACAAAGGCTAGTAAGACATAGTACAGAGTAATCCCCACTAGGTGGCAGCAGAGTAGTGAAGGAGAGACAAAGAAATACTGTAACGGAAATGCAGCTGAAGTATAGCAGAGTAAGTTCAGCAGGCAGTTAACAGGCAAACCACCAGGAGGCAATAGAATAGTGAAACAGTTGGAGTCTAGCCAGGAAAGTCGAGTCACAGCAAAGGGAGGATCAATATCAAAGTCAGAAAACAGAACCGAGTCGGTAGCTGGGAGATCAGGAATGAAGAGGGAAACACAAACAACAGACAGGAGAGGGAAATCAGGGACCAGGACAAGCAGATGAATGGGGGAGGGTCAAACTCAGGAAACAGTAGCAGGGAGGCAGAACAGATCGGGAACACTCCCCAGAATCAGTATACAAGCTGCAAGGCAGAAATATGACTGGCACTGAGCCATAGGTAGAGAGGCAATTTATAGCGTCCTGGGATCTAGAACGAGGCAAGTGTAGTTAACCCCTGACATGACCAGGCCAGAGCTGGGTGTAACCAGCAGCAGGAAAAAGCCGTCCTGGATCATGACACTAAATTTGTGCAAAACTCCATATGACAGTACTGGTCCCTCTAATAGGGTCACCTGGACCCCCAAGGCACCAGTCTGTCAGGATAAATAAGACAGAATCTCCTAACACCAAGCGTTCAGCATAGACATCTAATGTACCCAAGTCCTCTCCTCATGACCATAACATCATCAATTAACCAAATATTGTAATGAACATCGAACAAAAAGAGAATCAATGATTTTGGACACCTCAAATTCCAATGTTCTATCAACATAAGGCCGCTTTACACCCTACGAGATCGCTAAAGCGATGTCGTTGAGGTCACGGAATTTGGGACGCACATCCGGCCGCATTAGCAATGTCGTTGCGTGTGACACCTATGAGCGATTTTGAATCGTTGCAAAAACATTGAAAATCGCTAATCGGTGACATGGGGGTCCATTCCCAATTATCGTTGCAGCCGCAAGTACGATGTTGTTTGTCATTCCTGCGGCAGCACACATCGCTATGTGTGACACCGCAGGAACGAGGAACCTCACCTTACCTGCATCCGCCGGCAATGAGGAAGGAAGGAGGTGGGCGGGATGTTACGCTCATCTCCACCCCTCCGCTTCTACTGGCCGGACGCTTAGTGACGTTGCGGTGACATCAAACGGACCTCCCCCTTGAGGGAGGGATTGTTCGGCAATCACAGCGACGTCGCTGAACAGGTATGTGCATGTGACGCTGCCGTAGCAATAATGTTCGCTATGGCAGCGATCACCACATATCGGCTGTACAACGGGGGCGGGTGCTATCGCGCTCGACATTGCTAGCAATTGCTAGCGATGTCGCAGCATGTAAAGCGGCCCCAAGACCGGAGGTGGAGGTAAGGGAAGAGTTGTTACTGAACCCACATATTACTTCTACAAAGATTTATGGAAAACAACTTTAATCCTGTAAGATGCAGGTAACGCTTGTTGGAAAGCAACCGGATTAATTACTGTTGTTATTTTGTATGGATCATTATACCAAGGTTTTAACTTCAGTGAAGGTATATAATCAACCACACACAGATCCGGACCAGGCACACGTCTATAGTCAGCAACACATCTATATTTGGAACCCATGTTACGCAAATGATGCTAGACCATCTGATATGTAGACAATAAAGCTGAGACCTATTGGTCCCCTCAGGTAGCCCTGATGAGTGCCTTTCCTGAAACTTACAGAACTGGCGATGTTGACCATAAACGCAAAAAAAGAAGATATACCAGACGATACATGGCGGCAATTATTGATGGCAAATTCAGTGACCGGATGGAACAAAGACCCCTTTTCCTGATTATCAGATATAAAACTACGCAAATACTGCTACAAATTCTAATTCACATGTTCTGCTTGCACATTAGACTGAGGGTGGAGCATCGATAAATGAGCTAGTTTAATCCTTAACCAAGAACAGAAAACTCTCTAAAATTTGGAAATAAGTTGAGTTCCTCTATCAGAAACAATATTATAGGGGACTTCATGGACTTTGACAATCTCACGTACAAACATCTGGCTTTAAGTGACGACGGTAAGGCGATAAAATGTGTCATCTTAGAAAACCTATCCACCATCCTCAAAATGACCAGCAGAGGAAGGTAAATCCATGATAATGTCCATGGAAATATCTGCTCAAGGTTTACTAGGAAGAATCAAAGGCTTAAAACCTCACCGAAGGACAAGAGTAAGATGCCTTTGAGCGCACCCAGGTGGCACATGCAGACTCATAGGATACCATATCCCTCCAGATTCTGGCCACCAAAAGTGATACAATAAAAGATCCAGAGTACATTTAACCCTAGGGTAAGCACTAAGTCTGAATCATGACGCTCCTCTAGAACCATAAGAAGGAGATTCAGGGGAACAAATAACTTGTTCACCGGAACCCCAGTTAGCGCATCACCTTGAGAATTAGCAGAATCCACATCAGTACTGAGTGCTGACACTACCACTCCCTTCAGAAGAATAGGGACTGGTTCCTCGCAGGGTTCCTCTCCCATCCCTGGAAAGCTCCTGGAGAAACCAACGGCTTTAATGTTTTAGGAGTAGGGCAATAAGTAACAAAAAAAATTAAACTTACTGAAAAATAATGACCACTAAGCTTGTCTTGTTGTAAGACGCTTAGCTGACTCAAGGTGAAGATTGTTTTTATGGCTGATAATTCCTGTAACAGGATGAATATCTACTTCCAGAAAGTGTCGCCATTCTTCTAATGCTAATTTGATCACCAGTAATTACCTGCTAACAATATCATAATTACAATTGGCCAAAAATAATTTCTTAGAAAAGAAGGTGCATGGACGCTGTTTGCCAAGAGATGGAAATTGATACAATAAATGTCCCACTTTCACTTCTGATGAACCAACCTCCCCCATAAAAGTTTAAGATATATCAAGCTGTATCAATACGGGTGCCGATGAGAAGTATTTCTTATGACAGTCAAAAGAATACTAAGGACCCTGAGTCCATTTAGAGAAGTCTGTACCCTTCTTAGTCATGTCCTTAAGTGGTCATCCTATAGCAGAGAAATTCTTAAAAAACTTCCTGTAATAATTTGCAAAACTTAAAAAATGTTGCAGAGCTTTGAGGTTCTCGGGATGGTCCTATTTCAAAATAGCCTGTAATTTAGTGGGTTCCATACGAAAATCTGCAGCTATAGTAAGTTAAACAAAATATAGAAGTTCTTGAATGGCAAACATACAGTTTTCTAGCTTACCGTAAAATGTATTCATTATGAGAATTTGTAATACTTGTCTGACATGTTCTAAATGAGACCCAAAATCCAATGACTATGAGAATGTCATCAAGGTACAGTAAATAATTACAAATTTCCCTAACAGATAATAAAACACATCATTAACAATATGCTGGAATACTGCAGGGGTGTTGGTTAAGTCGAATGGCATCACCAGGCCATTTTTTACAATTCTGATCAGTGTCACTATATGAGGTTACAACTCTGGAACGCTTTATCGAATCCCGGTGATCTCGGTGATTCTGACAATTTTTTTCATGACACATGGTATTTCATGATAGTTGTAAGCTTAGGCAGATATTTTTTGCATTTATTTGTTAAATAAATTGGAAATTTGCAAAAAGTTAGAAAATGTTTGAATTTTCAAACTTTGAAATTTTATGCCCATAAATCTGAGAGTTATGTCACACAAAACAGATATTAAATAACATTTCCCACATGTCAACTTTATATCAGCACAATTTTTAAAACATAATTCGCATTTGGAGACTCCCTGAGGTGCCTAAACAGGAAGGAATTTATTTAAATATTTGGTGAGCATTTTAAACCCTTGGGGGCTTCACGGAAGTTTATAACGTTGACCTGTTAAAACAAAAAAATACATTTTTACTACAAAATTGTTACTTCAAACAAGTAGCTTTTGTTTCACGAGGTGATCAGGAAAAAATGCAATATAAAATTTATTGTACAATTTCTCCTGAGTAGGCTGATACCTCATATGTGGTAGAAATCAACTGTTTGGGTGCATGACATGGCTCAGGAGGGAAGGAGCGCCATTTGACTGCAAAATTGCCTGGAATCATTAGCGAGCGCCATGTCACATTTGTAGGGCTCCTGATTTATCTCAACAGTGAAGCTGCCCTACCACTGACCCCACTTTGGAAACTAGACCCCTCAAGGAATTTATCTAGAAGGTTGGTAAGCACCTGGAACCCCCGAGGGCTTTACAGAAATTTAGAACGTTGAGCTGTTAAAATAAAAAAATACATTTTTAACCTCAAAAAGTGTTAATGCCAAATTTTTCAAATTAACTAGGGTAATAGAGATAATGAACCATATGATTGTTGTGCAATTTCTCCTGAGTATGCATGTAACCCATACGTGGTCATCAAAAACTACTTTTGAGACACAGTACAACATGAAGAAAGGAAGGAGCGCCATATTGGATTCCAGATTTAGTTTGAATGGTTTGTGGGTGCCTTGTCACAATGGCAGAGCTTCTAAAGTGCCAGAACAGCATAAACTCCCAAGTGACTCCATTCTATAAACTGCACTTCTCAATTAATTTATCCAGGGGTGCAGTGAGCATATTGACACTACAGGGGTGTCACAAAATTTTATACTATTGGACGGTGAATAAAAAATAATTAAATTTTTACCACTAAAATATTCTTTTAACCAAAGATTTCCAATTTTCACACGGGGAATAGGTAAAAAAAGGTCCCATAATGTGTTACGCTTCTATTGGCCGGCCGATTAGTGACATCGCGGTGACATCGCTGTGACGCCGAACGCACTGCCTCCTTGAAGGAGGGATTCTTCGGCAGTCACAGTGACGTCGCCGACCAGGTAAGTGCGTGGGAAGCTGCCGTAGCGATAATGTTCGCTAATGGCAGCTATCACAAGGTATTGCATGTGCGACGGGGGCGGGTACTATCGCGCTCGGCATCGCTATCATCGGCTAGCCACGTGCAAAGTACCCCTTAGGCCTCTCTCACATGTCCGTGAAAAACCACGCACGTTTTTTCACAAATGTGTCAGAGGGGCGTTTTACCCTCCGTGAGCCGTGTTTATGGCACATGTGTGTTCTCCGTGATAACAAACGGAGAACGGAACTTTCTGCTCACCTGTCCCTGGCATCGCTGTTCGTGGTGCTGAACTGTGGTCTCCGGTCCTGCCGACTCCCTGCTGCTGCTGCTTCCGGCGCAGGGAAGTGAATATTCAATTAGCATAATGAGCGGCGGTCGGCAGCAAGTGACAGCAGTGGCTGAGACAGCAGGGCTGGAGAAGGTGAGTAAAGTTTTTTTTTCTCACAGACACATGTATTTTCTCCGGTGCGTGTCACACGGAACACATCCGTGCGGTCCGTTTGCATTACGTGTGATATGTTTGCATTCTGTGTGACACCCGTGATGCCGGAGAAAAACGGACAAGTTGGCGTGAGAAACACACGGACACATGTAAGTACGGAACGGACACACGTTCCATGCGAAAATACTTACGTGTGTCCAAAATCATAGGAATAGATAGATCTACGTGTGTACGTGTCTCCGATACGTGAGAAAACTGCCAAACACGTACCGGAGGCACGTACGTGTGAAAGAGGCCTAAAAGAGGTGTAACAAGATTAACAGCCAAACTGCATGTCAGTTTACACTGCAGAGAAAAGAAGCACAATGGGCATGGGATTTTTATAAATCCATCCACTGTATGTGTACTGCACAACGTAGCATGTTGGATGCAGTGAAAACACGTTGCATCCAACATGCTGCTATTCCTGATTGTGGGCACGTACCCTTACATGTAATCATGGTGCAAGCGCTTAGCATAGAGCGCAGGATAGAAATGAGACGGGCCATACTGCAATATTTTAGAGGCAGAATGAAAAAATCAAAAGCGGTTAAAGAATTATCTTTATTTATTGATTTTTTTACGCACTTTACTATGCAGTATAAATGATTGCCCAGCTTTATTCCTCCTGTAAGTATGATTACAGTGATCAAAGATTTACATTTTATTTTTAGGTTTGGCGACTATCACACTAAAAACGCTTTTTACAAAATAAAGGTTTTTATTGCATTACTGGATTTTGAAGGCTATAGTGATTTTATTTTTCTGCTGACAGAGTCATGTGAGGGCATATTTTTTTGCGGGATTAGTTGGAGTTTTATTGGTACCATTTTTGGCCACATAATAATTTTTGATCACTTTCTATTCCGCTTTTTGTTAGGCAAAATGGAAAAGAAACAGCAACTCAGAAATAGTTTTTTGTTTGTTTTTATTACTCTGTTCACTGTGCCGTAAAAGTGATAAGATAGTTTTATTAATTCAGTCAGTATGATTACAGTGATATAACATTTATATAGTTGTTGGTTTTTTTTTACATAAATGTACATATTTATTGTAATAATTTTTTTTAACTTTATTTTTTTTTTAATTTAGTTCCTTTTTGGGACACCAAGTGTCAGTGATCTGATCAGTGATATAATCCATTGCAGTGATTAATCACTGCAGAGGATTATAAGTGAAGTGTTAGTGCTGCTCTCACAGCACTTCCACTTCGCCTCACACACCATACATACAGCATGGTCTGTGAGGCGATTTGTAGCTGTGTGAACTGGGGTCATCATGGTGATGACCCAGGGTTTCCATGGCAGCAATCGGGTCCCTGTAATTGCATTACAGGGATCTGATTGCCAGGGAGAGGTAAGTGATTCCTCTCCCTGCCTCCTGAATGCTGTGATCGCATTGATCGCAGCATTTAAGGGGTTAAACTGCTGAGAGAGGTGCGGGCACTGTTCCTGGCAGTGAGTGCTGAGACCCAGCTGTAAGATCATCGAGACCTATGGAATAAAATACTTATTAATAAATCAAAAAAATGTTTTCATAATTTTTGGCGACAGCGCGGCATTAACCCCTTCTCCTCTCCAGCACTGAATAATCTGCAATATGAACATAGCCCAACGGTGGCATGACAGTTGACCAAGATTATGCAAAATACTGTGTGACAATTGAGCAACATAAAGGCAAATGACTACATCCAGGCTATTACAAACCGCATTGAGTTGTACTTGACACCTTTTAGCGGGTGATATTTATTTTGTTAAATGAGTCTATGCTGGGAAATCCAGTTATCTCCTACCAAAAGATAAATGATAACTTTTTCATTGAGGTGGGTCTAACCACTAGAACTCCAATCATAAAAAAAAAATGGAGAACTTTTATCTCCGATAGGCACATTTGCTGCTCCATTCCATCTCTATAGGACAGACCCATAGGAATGAATGGAGCAGCAGTCACACACATTCCCTGACAAAAGTTCTGTGTTCTGCTGGTTGGTGCAGGTTCTAGTAGTCCATATCCCACCAATCAATAAGTTATCACCTATACGTTAAGGCCCCGTTACACGCAATGACATTGCTAACGAGATGTTGCTGGGGTCACGGAATTCGTGGCGCAAATCCGGCCTCGTTAGTGACGTCGATGCGTGTGACACGTACGAGCGACCGCTAACGATCCCAAATACTCACCAAATCGTTGATTGTTGACACGTCATTCATTTTCAAAATATCGTTGCTCGTTCTGTATGCAGGTTGTTCGTCGTTCCTGAGGCAGTACACATCGCTACATGTGACACCCCAGTAATGACGAACAACAGCGTTCCTGCGTCCTCCGGCAACGAGGTGGGAGTGAAGTTTATGCGGCTGCTCTCCGCTCCTCTGCTTCTATTGGTGGCCCGCTGTGTGACATCGCTGTGACGCCGCGCGAACCACCCCCTTAGAAAAGAGGTTATTCACCGGCCACAGCGACGTCATTAGGAAGGTAAGTTCGTGTGACGCGCACTACCGATATTGTTTGCCACTAGCAGCGATTTGCTCGTGATGCACAAACGACGGGGGCGGTTGCGATTGCTAGAAACATCGCTAGCGATGTTGCAGCATTTTTAATGCAGCCTTTAGATCTTGGTATTTTGTTTTAACCAGACAATGCCTATAAGTAACAAACTGATGGAAAAGCACAATAAATAAATGCTTAAAAGAAATTTAGCTTCTATACTAAATGTTATTAAATAAAAAAAATAACAACATTGAAAATTGTTCTATTTTCCTATTTCTAGATTAAACATTTTCATTTTTGAGCTCTCTTAAACCTTAAACCTTGTTAAATAAGGGAATACTCAAGGAACAATTTTTACTTGAGGCAATGTGTTTAAAGAAAGAAACCAAAGATCAAAAAAGGTAAGATAATGTTTCTTCACTATCACAGCTTCTTCTAAAATACAATTCCACCTTCCTAATCCCTGAACCAGCAGGGAGCCCGATGAAATAGATTTCACTTCTACAAACCCTTTGACTAAAGAAATTTTTCTTGTTATGAATTTTGCCAAAGGAAATAGAAATGGAGCCGTTTCATTCAGTTTTTACAATAACAGTTACAGTAGCTGTGAAGCTAAATTCTATTTGCTGTGTGTTGTAGAATGATAAAAGAGTTTTCCAAAAAGAAACCTAGTGTGAATAATGGTTTAAGTTCAGGTTCACACTCCCAGTACTGCACAACTGATGCAACTAGTCCAGAACTTATATCCACCTGCCCTGTTTAATATAAACGTCTATATAATTTCCTCTCACTATTAGGTTATGTGATCACAGCATCATTTTCAGTTAGATTCTGCTTCGAATCCAAAAGCGCTACAACAGTCTCAGGACCTTCATCCAGTGGCATCGTCAGAAGTCCATGGCCGCTGGACTAGAGTCATGCAAATCACCTGTTACCTTCCACGACTTTGCTTCTTCTGATTAATTTTCCCAGTGCAATGTCATTATTACAACTTGATGCAAAGGTGAAGTTGCACAGGCCTACTAACTAGAAGAGTCACTAGAGAGTTCAGTAGGAAAGAAGTGGTTCAAGGGACTCCCATCTGATGACCATGGACTAGTGATGTGGGTACTGGACTAGGGTCAAGCTAATTGCTTCACTTAGCTCAACCACAAAATCTTTTCATACGGTAGGTTGCAGCTTTCTGAGGCCTAATCTGAAAAAAATGTTATCTTTAGTGTTTTTTTACAACCATTACCTTCCTATACTCAGACCTTTATTCACAAATTAGCATTAAATAAGTTGTCCACTAATTTACCATTAATGGCCTATTCTTAGGATAGGTCATCAATGTCTGATCAGGTGCTATTAGAAAATGAAGAAGCTCCAAAACTGTGCATTTACAGCCTCATGCTGCCACCGGAGGCACCAAGAACAGCTAATCATTGGGGGTGCCGCAACCCTGGCCGATAAGACATTGATGAGCTATCTTAAGGATAGGCCATCATTGTTAAAGCAGTGTACAAACATTTTAATCATATTCTGCTGAATATAGTCTGGAAAAAATTGGAATGCCTCAAATGTATCTAATATTCAATTATATGTTATTTTAATTATGGAAATGCCTTTACAGAAAATTAAGCACCAAAATATACATGGATTGAGGATAGAAGATTTTACCCACACGACTGCAGCATATACAATTAACTTTATCATCCTGACAAATCATAATTTCATTTTTCTATTTTTTATAAAAATTCATTAAGATTCCAAATTTACAATTTACCACTCGAAATCTAACATTTACCTTCAGTTTGTTTAAATGGCATTTTAACATTACCAGAAAAAAAATTGCAAGAATTAACAATTTGACCTGCCACCCCTGCCAATTTGAATCCCTGCCACCCCACCGTCACCATTAATGACAAAGTTGGAGTAGAGTTACCTCCCCACGCCATGTGATCTATAATGCTCTACTCTCATTTGTCCAAACTGCAAATTATTAACGTCATTTAAATTTCAGCAAATTAATACCAGAAGAAAACACTGGGGGTCTAACTAGCAAAACCTTATATATTGGGAAGTGTTTAATCTTCCCACACTTCTTTCAAAGTCATTGTCAAACATTTACTCTCTCGCTGTTTTAAACCTTTAAATTAAAAACTCATTTGTTAGGATAGGATTTTTCTGCTAAAGAAATTTTATCTTTTCTAGGTACACATTTGTGGCTTATTGAAATATGTGTGTAAGTTAGTTCAAACTGCTTAACATTGTGCCTTCTCAAAAATTAACCTTTTTTTTTTTCAAACTATTAATTTAGCAAATTTGCCTGAATTCACATTCAATCATTTTCTCTAAATATCCACTAATAAACAAAAGGTATAACAATGTTTTGAACTTTGGAGTTTCAGGCTTCATATATCACCATCCACCACAGACTATACAGTGTGTCTACTAGAGATGAGCGAACCGGTCCCGGTTCGGCTCGAGGCCGGTTCGCCGAACGGAGGTCCCGTTCGAGTTCGGCTCGTCGAACGTTCGACGAACCGAACTCGAACTGCATAGGAAACAATGGCAGGCAATCACAAACACAGAAAAACACCTAGAAAACACCCTCAAAGGTGTCCAAAAGGTGACAAACAACTCAAACACATGGGAAAGTGACAAGGACATATACTCATGCGAAAACAAAACAGCTGGACAAGGAAAAAGAGGAGGACACACAGATATAGGCATGGCACGCCCTTCTAAAGTCATGTAAAACACCGCAAGGTGACTCCAAGCGGAGTCTCCCTTTTTTCCAAAAATTGGGCCACACTGACACCCACCCCTTCAGTGGCAGCAGTTGTGCCCCAGTTGTACACTTCACAGCTACATTTGCTTCAAGCACATTAAAAAATACGCCATTCTTATCCGTCCCCAGGATGACACCGGGGTAGGTAGCAAAGTCTTTCCTGATCCCAGCTCTGTTCATCTTGGCTTCTTTTAAAAACACAGCAAGCAAGGGTTACTCCAAGCGGAGTCTCCCTTTTTTCCAAAAATTGGGCCCCACACACACCCACCCCTTCAGTGGCAGTAGTTGTGCCCCAGTTGTACACTTCACAGCTAGATTTGCATCAAGCATATTCAAAAATACGCCATTCTTATCCGTCCCCAGGATGACACCGGGGTAGGTAGCAAAGTCTTTCCTGATCCCAGCTCTGTTCATCTTGGTTTCTTTTAAAAACACAGCAAGCAAGGGTTACTCCAAGCGGAGTCTCCCTTTTTTCCAAAAATTGGGCCCCACACACACCCACCCCTTCAGTGGCAGCAGTTGTGCCCCAGTTGTACACTTCACAGCTAGATTTGCATCAAGCATATTCAAAAATACGCCATTCTTATCCGTCCCCAGGATGACACCGGGGTAGGTAGCAAAGTCTTTCCTGATCCCAGCTCTGTTCATCTTGGCTTCTTTTAAAAACACAGCAAGCAAGGGTTACTCCAAGCGGAGTCTCCCTTTTTTCCAAAAATTGGGCCCCACACACACCCACCCCTTCAGTGGCAGCAGTTGTGCCCCAGTTGTACACTTCACAGCTAGATTTGCATCAAGCACATTCAAAAATACGCCATTCTTATCCGTCCCCAGGATGACACCGGGGTAGGTAGCAAAGTCTTTCCTGATCCCAGCTCTGTTCATCTTGGCTTCTTTTAAAAACACAGCAAGCAAGGGTTACTCCAAGCGGAGTCTCCCTTTTTTCCAAAAATTGGGCCACACAGACACCCACCCCATCAGTGGCAGCAGTTGTGCCCCAGTTGTACACTTCACAGCTAGATTTGCATCAAGCACATTCAAAAATACGCCATTCTTATCCGTCCCCAGGATGACACCGGGGTAGGTAGCAAAGTCTTTACTGATCCCAGCTCTGTTCATCTTGGCTTCTTTTAAAAACACAGCAAGCAAGGGTTACTCCACGCGGAGTCTCCCTTTTTTCCAAAAATTGGGCCCCACACACACCCACCCCTTTAGTGGCAGCAGTTGTGCCCCAGTTGTACACTTCACAGCTAGATTTGCATCAACCACATTCAAAAATACGCCATTCTTATCCGTCCCCAGGATGACACCGGGGTAGGTAGCAAAGTCTTTCCTGATCCCAGCTCTGTTCATCTTGGCTTCTTTTAAAAACACAGTAAGCAAGGGTTACTCCAAGCGGAGTCTCCCTTTTTTCCAAAAATTGGGCCACACAGACACCCACCCCATCAGTGGCAGCAGTTGTGCCCCAGTTGTACACTTCACAGCTACATTTGCATCAAGCACATTCAAAAATACGCCATTCTTATCCGTCCCCAGGATGACACCGGGGTAGGTAGCAAAGTCTTTCCTGATCCCAGCTCTGTTCATCTTGGCTTCTTTTAAAAACACAGCAAGCAAGGGTTACTCCAAGCGGAGTCTCCCTTTTTTCCAAAAATTGGGCCCCACACACACCCACCCCTTCAGTGGCAGCAGTTGTGCCCCAGTTGTACACTTCACAGCTAGATTTGCATCAAGCACATTCAAAAATACGCCATTCTTATCCGTCCCCAGGATGACACCGGGGTAGGTAGCAAAGTCTTTCCTGATCCCAGCTCTGTTCATCTTGGCTTCTTTTAAAAACACAGCAAGCAAGGGTTACTCCAAGCGGAGTCTCCCTTTTTTCCAAAAATTGGGCCCCACACACACCCATCCCTTCAGTGACAGCAGTTGTGCCCAAGTTGTACACTTCACAGCTAGATTTGCATCAAGCACATTCAAAAATACGCCATTCTTATCCGTCCCCAGGATGACACCGGGGTAGGTAGCAAAGTCTTTCCTGATCCCAGCTCTGTTCATCTTGGCTTCTTTTAAAAACACAGCAAGCAAGGGTTACTCCAAGCGGAGTCTCCCTTTTTTCCAAAAATTGGGCCACACAGACACCCACCCCATCAGTGGCAGCAGTTGTGCCCCAGTTGTACACTTCACAGCTAGATTTGCATCAAGCACATTCAAAAATACGCCATTCTTATCCGTCCCCAGGATGACACCGGGGTAGGTAGCAAAGTCTTTCCTGATCCCAGCTCTGTTCATCTTGGCTTCTTTTAAAAACACAGCAAGCAAGGGTTACTCCAAGCGGAGTCTCCCTTTTTTCCAAAAATTGGGCCACACAGACACCCACCCCATCAGTGGCAGCAGTTGTGCCCCAGTTGTACACTTCACAGCTACATTTGCATCAAGCACATTCAAAAATACGCCATTCTTATCCGTCCCCAGGATGACACCGGGGTAGGTAGCAAAGTCTTTCCTGATCCCAGCTCTGTTCATCTTGGCTTCTTTTAAAAACACAGCAAGCAAGGGTTACTCCAAGCGGAGTCTCCCTTTTTTCCAAAAATTGGGCCCCACACACACCCACCCCTTCAGTGGCAGCAGTTGTGCCCCAGTTGTACACTTCACAGCTAGATTTGCATCAAGCACATTCAAAAATACGCCATTCTTATCCGTCCCCAGGATGACACCGGGGTAGGTAGCAAAGTCTTTCCTGATCCCCGCTCTGTTCATCTTGGCTTCTTTTAAAAACACAGCAAGCAAGGGTTACTCCAAGCGGAGTCTCCCTTTTTTCCAAAAATTGGGCCCCACACACACCCACCCCTTCAGTGGCAGCAGTTGTGCCCCAGTTGTACACTTCACAGCTAGATTTGCATCAAGCACATTCAAAAATACGCCATTCTTATCCGTCCCCAGGATGACACCGGGGTAGGTAGCAAAGTCTTTCCTGATCCCAGCTCTGTTCATCTTGGCTTCTTTTAAAAACACAGCAAGCAAGGGTTACTCCAAGCGGAGTCTCCCTTTTTTCCAAAAATTGGGCCACACAGACACCCACCCCATCAGTGGCAGCACTTGGGCCCTAGTTGCAAACAGGATGTTTTGATTTGCATCAAGCACATTCAAAAATACGCCATAATTAACCGTCCCCAGCATGACACTGGGGTAGGTAGATAAAGTCTTTGCTGACCCATGACTTGTTCATCTTGGCTTCTTTTAAAAACAATGTAAGCAAGGGTTACTCCAAGCGGAGTCTCCCTTTTTTCCAAAAATTGGGCCCCACACACACCCACCCCTTCAGTGGCAGCAGTTGTGCCCCAGTTGTACACTTCACAGCTAGATTTGCATCAAGCACATTTAAAAATACGCCATTCTTATCCGTCCCCAGGATGACACCGGGGTAGGTAGCAAAGTCTTTCCTGATCCCAGCTCTGTTCATCTTGGCTTCTTTTAAAAACACAGCAAGCAAGGGTTACTCCAAGCGGAGTCTCCCTTTTTTCCAAAAATTGGGCCACACAGACACCCACCCCATCAGTGGCAGCAGTTGTGCCGCAGTTGTACACTTCACAGCTAGATTTGCATCAAGCACATTCCAAAATACGCCATTCTTATCCGTCCCCAGGATGACACCAGGGTAGGTAGCAAAGTCTTTCCTGATCCCAGCTCTGTTCATCTTGGCTTCTTTTAAAAACACAGCAAGCAAGGGTTACTCCAAGCGGAGTCTCCCTTTTTTTCAAAAATTGGGCCCCACAGACACCCACCCCTTCAGTGGCAGCAGTTGTGCCCCAGTTGTACACTTCACAGCTACATTTGCATCAAGCACATTCAAAAATACGCCATTCTTATCCGTCCCCAGGATGACACCGGGGTAGGTAGCAAAGTCTTTCCTGATCCCAGCTCTGTTCATCTTGGCTTCTTTTAAAAACACAGCAAGCAAGGGTTACTCCAAGTGGAGTCTCCCTTTTTTCCAAAAATTGGGCCACACAGACACCCCATCAGTGGCAGCACTTGTGCCCTAGTTGCAAACAGGATGTTTTGATTTGCATCAAGCACATTCCAAATTCACAAGCATTTACTCTCCCCAGGATGACACAGGGGTAGTAAATTCCTTGTGGATCCATGACTTGTTCATTTTGATGAACGTCAGTCTGTCCACATTGTCACTGGACAGACGCGTGCGCTTATCTGTGAGCACACACCCAGCAGCACTGAAGACACGTTCAGAGACAACGCTGGCAGCTGGACACGACAAAATCTCCAAGGCGTAACTGGAGAGCTCTGGCCATTTTTCTAGATTTCAAGCCCAAAAGGAGCAAGGCTCCATTTGCAAAGTCATGGCATCGATGTTCATTTGGAGATACTCCTGTATCATCCTCTCCAGCCGTTGACTATGTGTCAGACTTGTTGTCTCTGGTGGCCTTGCAAAAGAGGGTCTAAAAAAATTATGAAAAGATTCCATAAAATTGCTGTTACCAGCACCAGATACGGTCCTACTGGTACGGGTAGACTGTTGAAGATGACGAGACCGTCCCATGTTTGTCAAGTTACAATTGGGAGATTCCCTCCCTGCACCTGCACGGTTGTTTGGTGGAAAAGCCGAGCTAAGATCGAGTAACAGCTTCTGCTGATACTCCTGCATACGTGCGTCCCTTTCTATGGCTGGAATTATGTCACAAAATTTGGACTTGTACCGGGGATCTAATAGTGTGGCAATCCAGTAGTCATCATCACTTCTAATTTTGACAATACGACTGTCATGTTGGAGGTAGTGCAACAAAAAGGCACTCATGTGTCTTGCGCAGCCATGCGGACCAAGTCCACGCTGTGTTTGTGGCATAGAGGTGCTACCCGTTCTTTCTTCCTCTGACATCTCCCCCCAACCTCTTTCAACTGAAATTTAACCAAGGTCTCCCTCATCCGCTGAGTCTTCCATGTCCATGGACAGTTCGTCCTCCATTTCTTCATGTTCTCCTGCACCTTGCTCAACATTTCGCCTGCTACTATGCGCCCTTGTCGATCCCTGTCCCCCATGGTCCCATGCCTGCTGCGTTGGTGATGATGAACGTCAGGACCTTGGTGATGTTGTTGTCCCTTGCGCATATGAATCCTCCTGTAGTTCCTCCCCTTCATGTTGTCCCACCCCCTGACTCCGAATAGTGTTTAGCGTGTGCTCCAGCATGTAAATGACTGGAATCGTCATGCTGATAATGGCATTGTCAGAGCTAAACATATTCGTCGCCATGTCGAAACTGTGCAGAAGGGTGCATAGGTCCTTGATCTGAGACCACTCCATCAGGGTGATCTGCCCCACCTCTGCATCTCGTTGGCCCAGACTATACGTCATGACGTATTGCACCAGGGCACGGCGGTGCTGCCACAGTCGCTGTAACATGTGGAGAGTTGAATTCCAGCGTGTCGCCACATCGCATTTCAGGCGATGAACCGGCAGGCCGAAAGACTTCTGGAGCGATGCAAGTCGCTCAGCTGCGGCGCTTGAACGGCGGAAGTGAGCAGACAGTTTTCGTGCCCTGTTCAGAAGGCCATCTAGGCCGGGATAGTGTGTTAAAAATTGCTGCACGACAAGGTTCAACACGTGAGCCATACAAGGTACGTGTGTCACCTTGCCCAGGCGAAGGGCCACACCCAGGTTTGCAGCATTGTCGCACACGGCCTTACCAGGCTGCAGGTTGAGTGGAGACAACCATTTATTAAACTCGGACCGCAGAGCTGACCACAACTCCTCAGCTGTGTGACTTTTATTCCCAAGACATGTCAAGCTAAAGACCGCCTGATGCCGTTGCGCTCTGCTGCCAGCATAGTAATGAGGGGTGCGTGATTCCTTCTGCGCAGTGTGAACGCTGGTGGCCTGACCAGGCAAGCTTGGGGCGGAGGTGGAGGACCCAGATGAGGTGGAGGATGCAGAAGCAGTGGCGGAACTTGGACAGACAGAGGATTGACACACAAGTCGTGGGGACGGCAAGACTTGTGCAGCAGACCCTTCACCATCTATCACCATAGTTACCCAGTGCCCAGTCAGCGACATGTAACGTCCCTGTCCATGCTTACTGGTCCAAGTATCGGTGGTGAAATGCACCCGTTCACACACAGAGTTTCTCAAGGAAGCGGTGATGTTGTGTGCGACATGCTGGTGTAGCGCGGGCACACCTTTCTTAAAGAAGTAGTGGCGACTAGGCATCTGGTACTGGGGCACAGCGACAGACATAAGGTCTCTAAAATCCTGTGTGTCCACTAGGCGGAAAGGCAGCATTTCGGTAGCCAACAGCTTACAGAGGGATAGAGTCAACCTCTTAGCTTTGTCATGAGTCGCAGGAAGTGGCCTTTTATTTGACCACATCTGAGGGACAGAGATCTGGCTGCTGTGTGTAGACGGTGTTGAGTAGGGTGTCCCTGGAAAAATGCAGGTTTGTGAGGAAAGTGCAGGCGGAGACATGATGTTGCCTTCATCCAACGTTGGTGCTATCGATGTCTGAGAGAGCTGTACACACTCACTTGTTTCCCCTTCCAAACCAACTGACGACCTACCAAGCAAACTGCCTGTTGCGGTTACAGTGGTGGAAGTTGTGCGTGGAAAAACAGGTGTGACAGCTGTCCCCACAGTCCTAGAAGATGAAGAGCGCGCGGATGCACTGGAAGGGGCAGGCGGTGGATGGTTCGCTCCGCTAGGCCGCATTGCAGCACGGTGAGCTTCCCACCGGGACCTATGATATTTATTCATGTGACGATTCATGGAAGAAGTTGTCAAACTGCTGAGGTTTTGACCTCTACTAAGAGAATCATGACAAAGTTTACAGATCACATAATTTGGGCGATCTTTTTCTATGTCAAAAAAGGACCAGGCTAGGCAAGGCTTAGAGGCCATGCGACCTGTTGATCCACCCCGAATAATGCTCATAGGCAGAGTGGTGGCTGAGGATGCAGTTGTAGACGTGCTACCAGTGCTCCGACTCTGTCCAGGAAGGCACAAGGTAACTTCGTCGTCGGTTGCATCCTCCTCCACCGCCTCTGTTGACCTCCTCGAGTGCCTGACTGGGGGTTGACAGTAGGTGGGATCTAGAACTTCATCATCAATTGTTGTGTTTGCACTCCCCTCCCCCTCAGACCGAGCTTCTTCTTGCCCTGACCGAATATTTAAGTTGTAATCCCAATCGGGTATCTGCATCTCATCTTCATCAGTATGTTCCTCATTGTCAATAACCACAGGTGTTACAGTTTGTGACAAAGGGTCAACATTATGCTCAGAAACTTGGTCCTCACGGCCTGAATCAGAGTCACAAAGGTTCTGGGCATCACTGCAGACCATTTCCTGTTCTGTACTCACTGTAGCTTGGGAGCAGACCTCTGATTCCCAGGCTATAGTGTGACTGAACAGCTCTGCAGACTCAGCCATCTCAGTTCCACCATACTGTGCAGGGCTGATGGAGACTTCAGAGCTTGGAGAAATCAAGTGTGATTGGGATGACAACTCAGAGGACTGGTGTTTTTTGGATGCGGTACTTGAAGTGGCTGAGAGGGCACTTGTTGGACCACTTGAGATCCATTCAAGCATTTTCCTTTTTTGCCCATCATCTACCTTTCTTCCTGTTGTTCGTGTCCGTAAAAAAGGGAGCACATCGGATTGTCCACGGTAAGTAGTAGACATCTTACTTTTGCTGGTAGATGGTCTATCTTCAGCAGATGATAATGGAGCTTTGCCACCTTCCCCACAGACAAAACCTTTTTTGCCTTTTCCACCACGCCTCTTCCCCTTTCCACCAGCATCTGTCATTTTGCTACTCATGTTGATTGCGACAAGATTGTGGACTGAAAATGTGGTAGTAAAAATGGAGAGGTGGTGAAGATTGCAGTGGTGGTCTAGTTTTATTACCAGCAGAATAATAAAGAATAAATATTCCTGACAATGCAACTACGGCCCTTAAACTGGCAGCAAAAATTGCTAGTATAATGGCTTAGTTATAATGAGTTGGAGTGTGCAATGCAGGCAGACGCGCTCTGCAAATGTCTTTGCACTAGTGGGACTATAGCAAAGTCCAATAGCCACGTATAGGATGCCACTAGGTAAACTGAGTGTTTGCTAGTATAATGGCTTAGTTATAATGAGTTGGAGTGTGCAATGCAGGCAGACGCGCTCTGCAAATGTCTTTGCACTAGTGGGACTATAGCAAAGTCCAATAGCCACAGATAGGATGCCACTAGGTACACTGAGTGTTTGCTAGTATAATGGCTTAGTTATAATGAGTTGGAGTGTGCAATGCAGGCAGGCGCGCTCTGCAAATGTCTTTGCACTAGTGTGACTATAGCAAAGTCCAATAGCCACGTTTAGGATGCCACTAGGTACACTGAGTGTTTGCTAGTATAATGGCTTAGTTATAATGAGTTGGAGTGTGCAATGCAGGCAGACGCGCTCTGCAAATGTCTTTGCACTAGTGGGACTATAGCAAAGTCCAATAGCCACGTATAGGATGCCACTAGGTACACTGAGTGTTTGCTAGTATAATGGCTTAGTTATAATGAGTTGGAGTGTGCAATGCAGGCAGACGCGCTCTGCAAATGTCTTTGCACTAGTGGGACTATAGCAAAGTCCAATAGCCACGTATAGGATGCCACTAGGTACACTGTGTGTTTGCTAGTATAATGGCTTAGTTATAATGAGTTGGAGTGTGCAATGCAGGCAGACGCGCTCTGCAAATGTCTTTGCACTAGTGGGACTATAGCAAAGTCCAATAGCCACGTTTAGGATGCCACTAGGTACACTGAGTGTTTGCTAGTATAATGGCTTAGTTATAATGAGTTGGAGTGTGCAATGCAGGCAGACGCGCTCTGCAAATGTCTTTGCACTAGTGGGACTATAGCAAAGTCCAATAGCCACAGATAGGATGCCACTAGGTACACTGAGTGTTTGCTAGTATAATGGCTTAGTTATAATGAGTTGGAGTATGCAGAGGACACGAGGGTACAGTGCCAGGATTTTGGGGCTCTGGGTAGAGGAATGGAAGCCTGCCTTTCTATCCCTCCTAATAGGGAAATGCAGGGAGGAAATCCCTGACCTTGGCTACACAGACGCTGGCGCTGTTTTCAGGACCTGTCACCTTAACTCTGACCCTGCCGGTTTGAGCCCTTAAAAGGACTGCTAGAAAGTGCTATCCCTATGCTGTCCAGCGCTGTATATGGAGCGCATACAGCTGTATCGGCGATAGGACTCAGGAGGACGGAGCTGCGACAGTGATGTCTGACACCAAAGACGCAGAAGAGATAATGGCGTCCTGGAGGAAAATGTCCGTTTTTATAATGCAGGGACATGTGACCTGGACATCCTATCACACATGCCGTTGCTTCTCTGGCTAAAAGTCCACTTAGCTGTGTGTGTGTCTGGGATTGGCTGACATGCTGGCCCGCCCCACAAGACGCGCGCGCTTAGGGAAGGAAGACAAGAAAAAAAAAAAAAAATGGTGATCACCATTATACAAACAGCAGTGATCTGAAGGCGCTGTTCCCGCACAGTATACACTGAAATGTCATAATAGTGTGATTCACAGAGTGACTTACACTATTACAGCAGAAACCAAGCTAGGATTTAGCTGTTTTTTTGCTGCTAGAACCGTTCTCGAACGTTTCTAGAACTATCGAGCTTTTGCAAAAAAGCTCGAGTTCTAGTTCGATCTAGAACATGCCCCAAAATCACTCGAGCCTAGAACTGGAGAACCACGAACCGCGCTCAACTCTAGTGTCTACCCATATCCTGTCCACCACCATTAACTTGAGAACGGCGGCAGCTATAGGCATAGAAGTGGTGTCTTGGTATAGTAAAGTAGCCATGCGCTATGCAATTAAACCACCTATAGCGCCACCTGGTGGTAAACAACGGAGTTAGCATTTTTATCTCAAAAACGGAACGAGATAGAGAAAAAGAGTGAATTAAAAAATTGTATGACATCATCAATTCAATACGAATCAACACCTTGCATACAGAAATTCTATGATATGAAACCCATGACTCCCCCCAAAACATTGAATGCTGGTCCTGCATATGGCGCTGTTTTAACTTTGATGCTCAAAGTGTCCCCCGTCAGCTGCAATGCACATCTGGACTCTGGACAGCATACTGTATCTTGCTGCACGTTGTGCAATATGGTAGGTGGCACGTTTGAACAAGCATCTGTGATACGTCGTCGTGGGTCCTGCAATGTTGGTGGAGGGGTCGCATACACCTAATGTTTGATGTTACCTCACAGAAAGAAGTCCAATGGGGTCAGGTCAGATGAGCATGGAGGCCACTCCACGCAGGCACCATACCCAATGCCTTGTAGGAAGGTCTCCATGATGTATCACTTCACGTCCGCAGCCTTGTGAGTAGAGTTGAGCGCGGTTCGAGGTTCGAGGTTCTTCAGTTCTAGGCTCGAGTGATTTTGGGGCCTGTTCTAGATCGAACTAGAACTCGAGCTTTTTGCAAAAGCTCGATAGTTCTAGAAACGTTCGAGAACGGTTCTAGCAGCAAAAAACCAGCTAATTCCTAGCTTGGTTTCCGCTGTAATAGTGTAAGTCACTCTGTGAATCACACTATTATGACATTTCAGTGTATAGTGTGCAGGAACAGCGCCTTCAGATCACTGCTGTTTCTATAATGGCGATCGCCATTTTTTTTTTTTTTTCCTTGTCTTCCTTCCCTAAGCGCGCGCGTGTAGTGGGGCGGGCCAGCATGTCAGCCAATCTCAGTCACACACACAGCTAAGTGGACTTTTAGCCAGAGAAGCAACGACATGTGTGATAGGATGTCCATGTCACATGTCCCTGCATTATAAAACCCGACATTTTCCTCCAGGACGCCATTATCTCTTCTGCGTCTTTGGTGTCAGACATCACTGTCGCAACTCCGTCCTTTGTCCTATCGCTGATACAGCTGTATGCGCTCCATACACAGCGCTGGACAGCTTAGGGAGAGCACTTTCTAGCAGTCCTTTTAAGGCATCAAACCGGCAGGGTCAGACCATAGGTCCTGAAAACAGCGACAGCGTCTGTGTAGCCAAGGTCAGGGATGTCCTCCCTGCATTTCCCTATTAGGAGGGAATAGAAAGGCAGGCTTCCAATCCTCTACCCAGAGCCCCACAATCCTGGCACTGTACCCTCCTGTCCTCTGCACACTCCAACTCATTATAACTAAGCCATTATACTAGCAAACACTCAGTGTACCTAGTGGCATCCTAAACGTGGCTATTGGACTTTGCTATAGTCCCACTAGTGCAAAGACATTTGCAGCACGTCTGCCTGCATTGCACACTCCAACTCATTATAACTAAGCCATTATACTAGCAAACACTCAGTGTACCTAGTGGCATCCTAAACGTGGCTAATGGACATTTGTCTAGTCACACTAGTGCAAAGACATTTGCAGAGCACCTCTGCCTGCATTGCACACTCCAACTCATTATAACTAAGCCATTATACTAGCAAACACTCAGTGTGCCTAGTGGCATCCTAAACGTGGCTATTGGACTTTGCTATAGTCACACTAGTGCAAAGACATTTGCAGCACGTCTGCCTGCATTGCACACTCCAACTCATTATAACTAAGCCATTATACTAGCAAACACTCAGTGTACCTAGTGGCATCCTAAACGTGGCTAATGTTCATTTGTCTAGTCACACTAGTGCAAAGACATTTGCAGAGCACCTCTGCCTGCATTGCACACTCCAACTCATTATAACTAAGCCATTATACTAGCAAACACTCAGTGTACCTAGTGGCATCCTAAACGTGGCTATTGGACTTTGCTATAGTCCCACTAGTGCAAAGACATTTGCAGCACGTCTGCCTGCATTGCACACTCCAACTCATTATAACTAAACCATTATACTAGCAAACACTCAGTGTACCTAGTGGCATCCTAAACGTGGCTATTGGACTTTGCTATAGTCCCACTAGTGCAAAGACATTTGCAGAGCACCTCTGCCTGCATTGCACACTCCAACTCATTATAACTAAGCCATTATACTAGCAAACACTCAGTGTACCTAGTGGCATCCTAAACGTGGCTATTGGACTTTGCTATAGTCACACTAGTGCAAAGACATTTGCAGCATGTCTGCCTGCATTGCACACTCCAACTCATTATAACTAAGCCATTATACTAGCAAACACTCAGTGTACCTAGTGGCATCCTAAACGTGGCTATTGGACTTTGCTATAGTCCCACTAGTGCAAAGACATTTGCAGAGCACCTCTGCCTGCACTGCACACTCCAACTCATTATAACTAAGCCATTATACTAGCAAACACTCAGTGTACCTAGTGGCATCCTAAACGTGGCTATTGGACTTTGCTATAGTCACACTAGTGCAAAGACATTTGCAGAGCACCTCTGTCTGCATTGCACACTCCAACTCACTATAACTAAGCCATTATACTAGCAAACACTCAGTGTACCTAGTGGCATCCTAAACGTGGCTATTGGACTTTGCTATAGTCACACTAGTGCAAAGACATTTGCAGAGCACCTCTGCCTGCATTGCACACTCCAACTCATTATAACTAAGCCATTATACTAGCAAACACTCAGTGTACCTAGTGGCATCCTAAACGTGGCTATTGGACTTTGCTATAGTCCCACCAGTGCAAAGACATTTGCAGCACCTCTGCCTGCATTGCACACTCCAACTCATTATAACTAAGCCATTATACTAGCAAACACTCAGTGTACCTAGTGGCATCCTAAACGTGGCTATTGGACTTTGCTATAGTCACACTAGTGCAAAGACATTTGCAGAGCACCTCTGCCTGCATTGCACACTCCAACTCATTATAACTAAGCCTTTATACTAGAAAACACTCAGTGTACCTAGTGGCATCCTAAACGTGGCTTTTGGACTTTGCTATAGTCACACTAGTGCAAAGACATTTGCAGAGCACCTCTGCCTGCATTGCACACTCCAACTCATTATAACTAAGCCATTATACTAGCAAACACTCAGTGTACCTAGTGGCATCCTAAACGTGGCTATTGGACTTTGCTATAGTCCCACTAGTGCAAAGACATTTGCAGCACGTCTGCCTGCATTGCACACTCCAACTCATTATAACTAAGCCATTATACTAGCAAACACTCAGTGTACCTAGTGGCATCCTAAACGTGGCTATTGGACTTTGCTATAGTCACACTAGTGCAAAGACATTTGCAGAGCACCACTGCCTGCATTGCACACTCCAACTCATTATAACTAAGCCATTATACTAGCAAACACTCAGTGTACCTAGTGGCATCCTAAACGTGGCTATTGGACTTTGCTATAGTCCCACTAGTGCAAAGACATTTGCAGCACGTCTGCCTGCATTGCACACTCCAACTCATTATAACTAAGCCATTATACTAGCAAACACTCAGTGTACCTAGTGGCATCCTAAACGTGGCTATTGGACTTTGCTATAGTCACACTAGTGCAAAGACATTTGCAGAGCACCTCTGCCTGCATTGCACACTCCAACTCATTATAACTAAGCCATTATACTAGCAAACACTCAGTGTACCTAGTGGCATCCTAAACGTGGCTATTGGACTTTGCTATAGTCCCACTAGTGCAAAGACATTTGCAGCACGTCTGCCTGCATTGCACACTCCAACTCATTATAACTAAGCCATTATACTAGCAAACACTCAGTGTACCTAGTGGCATCCTAAACGTGGCTATTGGACTTTGCTATAGTCACACTAGTGCAAAGACATTTGCAGAGCACCTCTGCCTGCATTGCACACTCCAACTCATTATAACTAAGCCATTATACTAGCAAACACTCAGTGTACCTAGTGGCATCCTAAACGTGGCTATTGGACTTTGCTATAGTCCCACTAGTGCAAATACATTTGCAGCACGTCTGCCTGCATTGCACACTCCAACTCATTATAACTAAGCCATTATACTAGCAAACACTCAGTGTACCTAGTGGCATCCTAAACTTGGCTATTGGACATTTGTCTAGTCACACTAGTGCAAAGACATTTGCAGAGCACCTCTGCCTGCATTGCACACTCCAACTCATTATAACTAAGCCATTATACTAGCAAACACTCAGTGTACCTAGTGGCATCCTAAACGTGGCTATTGGACTTTGATATAGTCCCACTAGTGCAAAGACATTTGCAGCACGTCTGCCTGCATTGCACACTCCAACTCATTATAACTAAGCCATTATACTAGCAAACACTCAGTGTACCTAGTGGCATCCTAAACGTGGCTATTGGACTTTGCTATAGTCACACTAGTGCAAAGACATTTGCAGAGCACCTCTGCCTGCATTGCACACTCCAACTCATTATAACTAAGCCATTATACTATCAAAAACTCAGTGTACCTAGTGGCATCCTAAACGTGGCTATTGGACTTTGCTATAGTCCCACTAGTGCAAAGACATTTGCAGCACGTCTGCCTGCATTGCACACTCCAACTCATTATAACTAAGCCATTATACTAGCAAACACTCAGTGTACCTAGTGGCATCCTAAACGTGGCTATTGGACTTTGCTATAGTCACACTAGTGCAAAGACATTTGCAGAGCACCTCTGCCTGCATTGCACACTCCAACTCATTATAACTAAGCCATTATACTAGCAAACACTCAGTGTACCTAGTGGCATCCTAAACGTGGCTATTGGACTTTGCTATAGTCCCACTAGTGCAAAGACATTTGCAGCACGTCTGCCTGCATTGCACACTCCAACTCATTATAACTAAGCCATTATACTAGCAAACACTCAGTGTACCTAGTGGCATCCTAAACGTGGCTATTGGACTTTGCTATAGTCCCACTAGTGCAAAGACATTTGCAGCACCTCTACCTGCATTGCACACTCCAACTCATTATAACTAAGCCATTATACTAGCAATTTTTGCTGCCAGTTTAAGGGCCGTAGTTGCATTGTCAGGGATATTTATTCTTTATTATTCTGCTGTTAATAAAGCTAGACCACCACTGCAATCTACACCACCTCTCAATTTTTACTACCACATTTTCAGTCCACAATCTTGTCGCAATCAACATGAGTGGCAAAATGACAGATGCTGGTGGAAAGGGGAAGAGGCGTGGTGGAAAAGGCAAAAAAGGTTTTGTCCGTGGGGAAGGTGGCAAAGCTCCATTATCATCTGCTGAAGATAGACCATCTACCAGCAAAAGTAAGATGTCTACTACTTACCGTGGACAATCCGATGTGCTTCCTTTTTTACGGACACGAACAACAGGAACAAAGGTAGATGATGGCCAAAAAAGGAAAATGCTTGAATGGATCTCAAGTGGTCCAACAAGTGCCCTCTCAGCCACTTCAAGTACCGCATCCAAAAAACACCAGTCCTCTGAGTTGTCATCCAAATCAAACTTGCTTTCTCCCAGCTCTGAAGTCTCCATCAGCCCTGCACAGTATGGTGGAACTGAGATGGCTGAGTCTGCAGAGCTGTTCAGTCACACTATAGCCTGGGAATCAGAGGTCTGCTCCCAAGCTACAGTGAGTACAGAACAGGAAATGGTCTGCAGTGATGCCCAGAACCTTTGTGACTCTGATTCAGGCCGTGAGGACCAAGTTTCTGAGCATAATGTTGACCCTTTGTCACAAACTGTAACACCTGTGGTTATAGACAATGAGGAACATACTGATGAAGATGAGACGCAGATACCCGATTGGGATTACAACTTAAATATTCGGTCAGGGCAAGAAGAGGCTCGGTCTGAGGGGGAGGGGTGTGCAAACACAACAATTGATGATGAAGTTCTAGATCCCACCTACTGTCAACCCACAGTCAGGCACTCGAGGAGGTCAACAGAGGTGGTGGAGGAGGATGCAACTGATGACGAAGTTACCTTGCGCCTTCCTGGACAGAGTAGGAGTACTGGTAGCACGTCTACAACTGCATCCTCAGCCACCACTCTGCCTCTGAGCATTATTCGGGGTGGATCAACAGGTCGCATGGCCTCTAAGACTTGCCTAGCCTGGTCCTTTTTTGACATAGAAAAAGATCGCCCAAATTATGTGATCTGTAAAATTTGTCATGGTTCTCTTAGTAGAGGTCAAAACCTCAGCAGTTTGACAACTTCTTCCATGAATCGTCACATGAATAAATATCATATGGCCCGGTGGGAAGCTCACCGTGCTGCAATGCGGCCTAGCGGAGCGAACCATCCACCGCCTGCCCCTTCTAGTGCATCCGCGCGCTCTTCATCTTCTAGGACTGTGGGGACAGCTGTCACACCTGTTTTTCCACCCACAACTTCCACCACTGTAACCGCAACAGGCAGTTTGCTTGGTAGGTCGTCAGTTGTTTTGGAAGGGGAAACAAGTGAGTGTGTACAGCTCTCTCAGACATCGATAGCACCAACTTTGGATGAAGGCAACATCATGTCTCCGCCTGCACTTTCCTCACAAACCTGCATTTTTCCAGGGACACCCTACTCAACACCGTCTACACACAGCAGCCAGATCTCTGTCCCTCAGATGTGGACAAATAAAAGGCCATTTCCTGCGACCCATGACAAAGCTAAGAGGTTGACTCTATCCCTCTGTAATCTGTTGGCTACAGAAATGCTGCCTTTCCGCCTAGTGGACACACAGGATTTTAGAGACCTTATGTCTGTCGCTGTGCCCCAGTACCAGATGCCTAGTCGCCACTACTTCTCTAAGAAAGGTGTGCCCGCGCTACACCAGCATGTCGCACACAACATCACCGCTTCCTTGAGAAACTCTGTGTGTGAATGGGTGCATTTCACCACCGATACTTGGACCAGTAAGCATGGACAGGGACGTTACATGTCGCTGACTGGGCACTGGGTAACTATGGTGATAGATGGTGAAGGGTCTGCTGCACAAGTCTTGCCGTCCCCACGACTTGTGTGTCAATCCTCTGTCTGTCCAAGTTCCGCCACTGCTTCTGCATCCTCCACCTCATCTGGGTCCTCCATCTCCGCCCCAAGCCTGCCTGGTCAGGCCACCAGCGTTCTCACTGCGCAGAAGGAATCACGCATCCCTCATTACTATGCTGGCAGCAGAGCGCAACGGCATCAGGCGGTCTTTACCTTGACATGTCTTGGGAATAAGAGTCACACAGCTGAGGAGTTGTGGTCAGCTCTGCGGTCCGAGTTTAATAAATGGTTGTCTCCACTCAACCTGCAGCCTGGTAAGGCCGTGTGTGACAATGCTGCAAACCTGGGTGCGGCCCTTCGCCTGGGCAAGGTGACACACGTACCTTGTATGGCTCACGTGTTGAACCTTGTCGTGCAGCAATTTTTAACACACTATCCCGGCCTAGATGGCCTTCTGAACAGGGCACGAAAACTGTCTGCTCACTTCCGCCGTTCAAGCGCCGCAGCTGAGCGACTTGCATCGCTCCAGAAGTCTTTCGGCCTGCCGGTTCATCGCCTGAAATGCGATGTGGCGACACGCTGGAATTCAACTCTCCACATGTTACAGCGACTGTGGCAGCACCGCCGTGCCCTGGTGCAATACGTCATGACGTATAGCCTGGGCCAACGAGATGCAGAGGTGGGGCAGATCACCCTGATGGAGTGGTCTCAGATCAAGGACCTATGCACCCTTCTCCACAGTTTCGACATGGCGACGAATATGTTTAGCACTGACAATGCCATTATCAGCATGATTCCAGTCATTTACATGCTGGAGCACACGCTAAACACTATTCGGAGTCAGGGGGTGGGACAAAAGGAAGGGGATGAACTACAGGAGGATTCATATGCGCAAGACACAACAACATCACCAAGGTCCAGACGTTCATCATCACCAAGGCGCCAGGCATGGGAGCATGGGGGACAGGGATCAATAAGGGCGCATGGTAGCAGGCGAGATGTTGAGGAAGGTGCAGGAGGACATGAAGAAATGGAGGACGAACTGTCCATGGACATGGAAGACTCAGCAGATGAGGGAGACCTTGGTCAAATTTCAGTTGAAAGAGGTTGGGGGGAGATGTCAGAGGAAGAAAGAACGGTTAGCACCTCTATGCCACAAACACAGCGTGGACTTGGTCCGCATGGCTGCGCAAGACACATGAGTGCCTTCTTGTTGCACTACCTCCAACATGAGCCTCGTATTGGCAAAATTAGAAGTGATGATGACTACTGGCTTGCCACACTATTAGATCCCCGATACAAGTCCAAATTTTGCGACATAATTCCAGCCATAGAAAGGGACGCACGTATGCAGGAGTATCAGCAGAAGCTGTTACTCGATCTTAGATCCGCTTTTCCACCAAACAACCGTGCAGGTGCAGGGAGTGAATCTCCCAGTTGTAACTTGACAAACATGGGACGGTCTCGTCATCTTCAACAGTCTACACGTACCAGTAGGACCGTATCTGGTGCTGGTAACAGCAATTTTATGGAATCTTTTCATAATTTTTTTAGACCCTCCTTTCCAAGGCCACCAGAGACAACAAGTCTGACACATAGTCAACGGCTGGAGAGGATGATACAGGAGTATCTCCAAATGAACATCGATGCCATGACTTTGCAAATGGAGCCTTGCTCCTTTTGGGCTTCAAACCTAGAAAAATGGCCAGAGCTCTCAACTTACGCCTTGGAGATTTTGTCGTGTCCAGCTGCCAGCGTTGTCTCTGAACGTGTCTTCAGTGCTGCTGGGTGTGTGCTGACAGATAAGCGCACGCGTCTGTCCAGTGACAATGTGGACAGACTGACGTTCATCAAAATGAACAAGTCATGGATCCAGAAGGAATTTACTACCCCTGTGTCATCCTGGGGAGAGTAAATGCTTGTGGATTTGGAATGTGCTAGATGCAAATTAAAACATCCTGTTTGCAACTAGGGCCCAAGTGCTGCCACTGAATGGGTGGGTGTGTGTGGGGCACAATTTTTGGAAAAAAAGGGAGACTCCGCTTGGAGTAACCCTTGCTTACATTGTTTTTAAAAGAAGCCAAGATGAACAAGTCATGGTTCAGCAAAGACTTTATCTACCTACCCCGGTGTCATGCTGGGGACGGTTAATTATGGCGTATTTTTGAATGTGCTTGATGCAAATCAAAACATCCTGTTTGCAACTAGGGCCCAAGTGCTGCCACTGATGGGGTGGGTGTGTGTGTGGCCCAATTTTTGGAAAAAAGGGAGACTCCGCTTGGAGTAACCCTTGCTTGCTGTGTTTTTAAAAGAAGCCAAGATGAACAGAGCTGGGATCAGCAAAGACTTTGCTACCTACCCTGGTGTCATCCTGGGGACGGTTAATTATGGCGTATCTTTGAATGTGCTTGATGCAAATCTAGCTGTGAAGTGTACAACTAGGGCACAAGTGCTGCCACTGAATGGGTGGGTGTGTGTGGGGCACAATTTTTTGAAAAAAAGGGAGACTCCGCTTGGAGTAACCCTTGCTTACATTGTTTTTAAAAGAAGCCAAGATGAACAAGTCATGGTTCAGCAAAGACTTTATCTACCTACCCCGGTGTCATGCTGGGGACGGTTAATTATGGCGTATTTTTGAATGTGCTTGATGCAAATCTAGCTGTGAAGTGTACAACTAGGGCACAAGTGCTGCCACTGAATGGGTGGGTGTGTGTGGGGCACAATTTTTGGGAAAAAAGGGAGACTCCGCTTGGAGTAACCCTTGCTTACATTGTTTTTAAAAGAAGCCAAGATGAACAAGTCATGGTTCAGCAAAGACTTTATCTACCTACCCCGGTGTCATGCTGGGGACGGTTAATTATGGCGTATTTTTGAATGTGCTTTATGCAAATCAAAACATCCTGTTTGCAACTAGGGCCCAAGTGCTGCCACTGATGGGGTGGGTGTCTGTGTGGCCCAATTTTTGGAAAAAAGGGAGACTCCGCTTGGAGTCACCTTGCGGTGTTTTACATGACTTTAGAAGAGCGTGCCATGCCTATATCTGTGTCTCCTCCTCTTTTTCCTTGTCCAGCTCTTTTGTTTTTGCATAAGTATATGTCCTTGTCACTTTCCCATGTGTTTGTGTTGTGTTGTGAGTTGTTTGTGACCTTTTGGACACCTTTGAGGGTGTTTTCTAGGTATTTTTCTGTGTTTGTGATTGCTTGCCATTGTTTCCTATGCAGTTCGAGTTCGGTTCGTCGAACAGACCTCGAGCCGAACCGGGACCGGTTCGCTCATCTCTACTTGTGAGTTTTACACATTTTAATCATAGAATTTCTGTATGCAAGGTGTTGATTTGAATTGATGATGCCCTACAACTTTGTATTTCACTTTTTTTCTCTATCTCATTCTGTTTTCGAGATAAAAATGCTAACTCCGTTATTTTCCACTAGATGGTGCTATAGGTGGTTTCATTGCGTAGCGCATGGCTACTTTACTATACCTAGACACCACTTCTATTCCTATAGCTTCTGCCGTTCTCAAGTTAATGGCGGTGGCAGGATATGGGTGGACACACTATATAGTATTTGATTAGTCATGCAGAATCTTGTCATGTCACTATATTGTTAGTGCTTTATTTTGTTAGTATTTTGTAAATCCACATTTAGTGTTCAACACTACCTGAATCTTTCTGGGCATGTTCTAAATCAGGTGCAAGCACGTCTTTACTGAAACCTGATCCCAGGTCTCTTCTACACATTCCCAATGCATACTGATTGATTCACTTGGGAATGTATACAGCTTTTTCTTTAACTCTACCCAAAATGTTCGATTGAGTTGAGGTCTTAGGACTGTGTTGGCCAACCTAGCATCTTTACTTCATAGTCATTTCTTTGCCAATCTGGAAGTATGCTTGGGGTTGCTGTCCTGCTGGAACACAATATCATTCTTTTCATAAGTATACAAAGTAACTCTTCTTGTAAGATACTAACATATAGCTCAGCATTGAGACCACCATCAATCCTAGTCAAGTATCCAATGCCTTTGGCTTTGAAACAGGCTTCCTCCACTGAACTTTACAGTTCTTACAATTTCTAGATCAATTAGCCCCTTTTATCCTTTTCTCTTACAGACCCATTTGCACCCATGAGAGCCTAGTCTATTGATTTTGTCTCATATCTTCAAATCACCAATTTCCAGTCTTCTACTGTCCACTTCTTGTACTGTTTTTGCAAACTCCAGTCGAAACTTGTTACCAAGATATTGAAGTTGAGGCTTCTTCACCTTTTTTCAGGCCACCATTCCAGACTTGCGTCATATAAGTTCTTGAATGGACATCTGTGATCTCACTATTATGAAGCATACGAAGTACCTCCACTGTCATGTTTGTTGCACCATAACTGATAGACCTTGTGATGAACAAACTTGTTGACTACAACATTTTGCTGGACGTCTAAAGGGTACTTTACATGCTACGACATCGCTAGCGATCTCATTAGCGATGTGAAATTCTAGATAGCAAGTGCAATCTTTAGAGATCGCACATGCGTAAAATAACCTATGTGCGATCTCTAGAGATCGCACTTGCACTCTAGAATTTCACATCGCTAATGAGATCGCTAGCGATGTTGCAGCGTGTAAAGTAGCCTTAAGTCTTGGCTTTTGGGATGGAGTTAATTTTATATTCTTCCAACTGTCATGGCACTCACATGATGCAATTTGGCAATTTTCTTGGCTGAGAGACCCCTGTTGATGAGCCGGATCATGTTGCTTCTCCTTTCATGTGAAATTATCTTCATAGCTGCTCTTTGATCCAAACCAGTGGCCTTTTGCTTGGGAATCAACCTACTGTAATAACATACAGGTGCTGCAGATTCCATGACGTCATGGCATGCATATATACTCACTTCATATGTCTGTTGTCCATGGTCCACATGCGGCTATAATACCTCTGGTAAGCTCTCCTACATAATTGCTGTTGGGTATTTGACACCCCTTGTATACTGGATTTTTCTATCCAGGTCTCTGACCTTGTTCAGATTGACCTCTTTTGGGGTGTGTTTCTTGTAATACATATATTTTTTCCCTCCCTTTACTTTTGGGATTAGTGTACAGCGATTTTTTAGTATTTGAGCAAGCCTTATGTGCCTCGCATGTGGTCATATATAAGGATTTTTTCACCCTTTTTGTCATTGTCCTGTCTACCCATATTTTTGTACATCATATCCCTTGCACTTTTTTTATACGATTAATAAATTACAACTTTTACTACTCTAGTACTGCTTTGTGTCATTTTTTGACTTAGGGATTTAGGGATGTATTCATGCATACAGGCAAATATAAAGACTTTTTGGTCCTTTTGTTTTTCATATGTAATAACATACTTTAAGGAGTGTGTGAGCATGTTGTAGTTTGTAGTATACAATAAAAAATGATTGTTCCACTCCAATATGAAAACAGTAGCAATGCAATGACATGTAAAGAATCTGAATAACTAATCATATACTAAATAGTTGCAAGTCAAATTTATGTATTACATGTTATATAGTTACATAAGTTTAAAAAAGACCTAGGTCTATCTACTTCAACCTTCCTCCACCAAATATACAGTACATACCAAAAGTTTGGACACACCTTCTCATATCTAGAACAACTGTTAAGAGGAGACTTTGTGCAGCAGGCCTTCATGGTAAAATAGCTGCTAGGAAAACACTGCTAAGGACAGACAACAAGCATAATAGACTTGTTTGGGCTAAAGAAAACAAGGAATGGACATCAGACCAGTGGAAATCTGTGCTTTGGACTGATTAGTCCAAATTTGAGATCTTTGGATCTAACCACTGTGTCTTTGTAGAAAAGGTGAATGGATGGACTCTACATGCCTGGTTCCCACCGTGAAGCATGGAGGAGAAGGTGTGACAGTGTGGGGGTGCTTTTTTGGTGACACTGTTGGGGATTTATTCAAAATTGAAGGCATACTAAACCAGCATGGCTAGCACAGCATCTTGCAGCAGCATGCTATTCCATCCGGTTTGCGTTTAGTTGGACCATCATTTATTTTTCAACAGGACAATGACCCCAAACACACCTCCAGGCTGTGTAAGGGCTATTTGACTAAGAAGGAGAGTGATGCTCTGCTACCCCACATGACCTGGCCTCCATAGTCACCAGACCTGAACCCAATCGAGTTGATTTGGGGTGAGCTGGACCGAAGAGTGAAGGCAAAAGGGCTAACAAGTGCTAAGCATCTCTGGGAATTCCTTCAAGACTGTTGGAAGACCATTTCCGGTGACTACCTCTTGAAGCTCATCAAGAGAATGCCAAGAGTGTGCAAAGCAGTAATCAAAGCAAAAGGTGGCTACTTTGAATAACTTAGAACATAAGACATATTTTCAGTGTTTTCACACTTTTTTAAGTATTTCATTCCACATGTTTTAATTCATACTTTTGATGTCTTCAATGTGAATCTACAATTTTTAGAGTCATGAAAAGAAAGAAAACTCTTTGAATGAGAAGGTGTGTCCAAACTTTTGGTCTGCACTGTATATTTTGTCAATAAATCATTTATAACCAACAATGTTGGGTATGTATGAGATAGCTAAGTTGGTTTTCTATAAAATGAAATTAGTCTCACGTTTGAAGCTGTAGTGGGTGGTGAAATATTAAGTTGTTGACAGTTATAAGTTCAAAACATTGCTTCCCCGTTGCTCGGCAGTGGATATGGTTTTGTATCTGTTTAAATCTCTCTTTATTGTTGCAAAACCTTTCAATACTAAGAAATTTGTTAGAAAAAAAAGTTGAGTTAATGTCTTACAGACTTTTCTCTTTCTTTTAATCTGAATCACGGAAATCTCAGAAGTCACTGTGCATCTAGATCAGATTGGAGCTACCCCTTTCTAGTTGCCAAGATGCAAGTATGTCAGCCTATTTCCATCCCAGACAACGTTTTCTGTGTTTCCCTACCTCTAATGCAGACTTCAAATGCTACGTGATTAAAGAAAGTGTATTAAGTACTGCAGCAGTACCTAACCGTACCTAACATTCTTTACTACTTTGCTGAATTTGCAAGCAGTGTCTTGCGAGAGAAATAGCACTGGAAGTCTAGTGTCTCCAATTGGAAGTAGTAACACTAAAAGTGAAAATCGACCACTGCCAGGTTGTCACAGTGGCACAAAAAAAATCTGGACTATCATATCATGTATTAATTACATAGTTGCATAGTTACATAGGATGAAAAGAAGACCTAGGTCCATCTAGTTTTACCTTCCTCCACCAATTATACATTTTGTCACTAAGTCACTTATAACCGACAATGTTTTGTGTACTGAGGAAATCACCCAGCCCTTTTCAAGAGGTGTTATAGTATCTGCCATTACTTCCTCTTGTGGTAGTGTATTCCACAGTCTGACCGCTCTAACTGTAAAGAACCCTCCTATTTAGGTGTCGGAATCACTTTTTTTCCACTCGCAGTGAGTGCCCCCTGGGCCTTAGTATTGTCTTTGGAAGGAATAAGTCATGTGCCAGTCCTTTGTATTGACCACACATGTGTTTATACATATAAATGATATCTCCTATGAGACTTTTTTTTTCTAAGCTAAACATATCTAACTTTTCCAACCTCTCATCATATCTGAATGTCCTTTCTAAAATGTGGAGCCCAAAACTAGATCCCATATTCCCAATAGTAAGCACACAACACTAGCTGCTGTATTGAAGTGACGCATGACTGTGTCTAATATTAGACTATTGAAGCAATGAAGAGGGCAAAAGAATATTTTAAACAACGCGGGCAGTTTGGTAAGTGAATAGTTGTGTTTAAGTTTCAGGGTTTTAGAGACTTCTTTTTTAAAAAAAAAAATAATGGGTCTCAAAACACATGGATCAAATGTTAAATTAGAAACAGAAGCAACCCTTGAATTCAGATTTAATTGAAAACTAAAAAAATCAGCTATTAAGATGCTGTTGCAGCTAAATATCACAGAAGTATTAGTTCGCAGTCACACATTGAGAGGGTTGAGACACTTCAAGAGTTCCCTTTATAGCATGAATTTATGTTCCCAGACTAAAGCTGGGGCCACACGGGGACTAATGCGATCCTTGCATGACACTTGGCTCACGCTGGCAGCACAGCAGGAGTCGAGTGTCATGCGAGTGTCACTGTGACTGAGATCCGATCATGCGATATGCGGGTACGGGCTAGCACTGAGGAGGGACAGGCTGACACTGAGGAGGGACGGGCTGGCACTGAGGATGGACGGGCTGGCACTGAAGAGGGGTGGGCTTGCACAGAGGAGGAAAGGGATGGATTTATCTCCCTCTCTCCTCCGTAGCCGGCTATTGCCATTCTCGCCCTGCACTCGTGGTACTCCGGTGTACTGCGAGTGCAGTGCGATCTTTCTCTCACCCCATAGACTTGAATGGGTGCGAGAGAAAGTCTCGCATTACAATCGCAGCATGCTGCGATTGTTTTCTCAGTCATATTGGGGCCGAGAAAATAATCGCTCATGGGTGCTGGGGCATAGGTTAATATTAGTCCGAGTGGAATACGATGTTTTATCGCATTCCACTCAGTCCGATTTTCATGCCGTGAGGCTTAGACCTAAGAGTAACATTCCCATTTCATGCTGGTAAATTATGACGGAATCACAATTCCATTTTGTCCTTTATTTAACCCTATCCTGTTTGCTCTGACAGATCCTATCCCTACACAGTGCAGGCATAAAATGTTGTTCTTTGGCCCTATGTTATATACTGCTTGTGAAACACATGTTTTGGTATTTTCTATGAGAGACTGGCTTAGCAAAAAAAAAAATCTGAACAGTGAGACCCTTCTATCCCTCAGCATATTATGTTGATGAGGCCACCATAGACATAGAATGGTCAATCCAGCCCAAATTAGTGGGTTTAGCTGAATTGTATCTAATGTTTATGGTGCTTTTAGGATATGCCAAGCAAAACAAACAAGTAAGGAATGACAAATCTGTATTTATTTCTTATAGAGATTACTACAAGACATTTAGTTTTCTTATTCCACAGTATTATATGGTAATCATCGAAGTGGGTTTGGCCAACCTATTTATAATCTTGTAAAATTTCTGTTCCAACTCTCAGGAACTGAAGTTAATGTTTGAAAAAGTAGAGACCACTGACAAACTTAAAATGATCTTCCCTTTTATCTACTTATTCATCTACATAAAAAAACTACTTACTGTCCTCTTGAGGTATGAACCAGCAAAGTGATTAGTGTAGAGGTGGCTGGACAGATGCAGTTTAGAGCAAGCATTGCATATTTAAATTCCTCTTCACATACAACATGATCTAAAATGTAAAATAAAGAATCAATGATTGAAAGAAATCAATTGTTATCTTCTGTATAAAAGTAAATAAATCTAAAGTGCAACATCACAAAGCTTTACAAAATACACTTGTGGTTGGTCATACATCTTTAGAGATGCCGAAACATCCTTTCATACATTGATATTTACTATTTACTATATAAATATGTGTATATATATATATATATATATATATATATATATATATGTCGCGGACGGAGGGGTTGGGAATGCTGCTCGCCTGGAAATCGCTGGCGTTCGGGTCCGGTACTGCTGCTCCTCGGTGGCTCGAGCACAGGGCCGGACCCAGGGGATCGAGCAGCGCCTCCTCGCCCACGAGTGAAAAGGGGAGGTTTGTGGTGGGATGTCGGTCGTGACGCCACCCACGGGGTTGTGGTGATGGTTGGGCACCACCGCTGCTGGTGACAGGGGATCCCGGGAGCGATGGCAGAGAGCAGCTGAGGTGTTGGCCCCTCCGTGGGTAGGGGCTGTTGGTCCTGGGTCCCTGGTTAGGGAGGGAAGGGAGAAGGTATAGGTGCAGGTGCCGATGCGGGGAGGCAGCGTGGGCAGGGGTGCAACGTTGCAGTGCAGCACGGTGCCGGATGGCACTGTTGTACTCACTCAGACACAGAAGGACAGAGTCTCTGGTAAACCAAACGGCTGGATGGACGGGGCCCGCAGCCGGCTGTGGTGTTCTCACTCTCCCCGGATGGGTTGATGGCGGCTGTCGTTTCCTGCACCTCTATGTGTGTTTGACTCCTATGGCTTCCCACGGGTAGTCCGCTCTCCGGCGTGTATGTGTCGGGAGAGCCCGTTTTGCCCGCAGGCGCTGGCCCTTGGATTTCTGGCCCTTGGCGGTGGCTCCTATCTGGACGGGTTGGGCTGTTGCCTTCTGATGGGACTTGTTTGGGAATGAACCCCTGAGGTCCAGACCGCAATCAGTGAATTTGACCTTTTCGGCGGCTAACAGCTTAGTCGGGGTCTGAGTACCCTGCCTTGGTGCTTGGCTTCAATCTGCTCCCAGGTTTGGTACCGGCGGGCCACCGCCCGACCTTGGTCCTATGGTTCCGCTGACCTACGCCAACTCCTGCAGACGGCCACCACCGTCTGCCGACCTTGCTGAATGTACCCGGGCTCCAACCCAGACACGCACAGTCTTTGCTCCTCTCACTTCCACCTCTCAACTCCAACTCCAACTTCCACTAACTGACTCTTTCCCGCCTCCAGGCCTGTGAACTCCTTGGTGGGTGGGGCCAACCTTCTGGCTCCACCCCACCTGGTGTGGACATCAGATCCTGGAGGGAGGTAACAAGGATTTTGTTTGACTGATGTACCCGGCCGGGGGAGGGTGTGTGTGTGTGTGTTGTTAGTGTACTGTGACCCCTGGGGTCCAGGGCGTCACATATATATATAGTACAGACCAAAAGTTTGGACACACCTTCTCATTTCTAGAACAACTGTTAAGAGGAGACTTTGTGCAGCAGGCCTTCACGGTAAAATAGCTGCTAGGAAACCACTGCTAAGGACAGGCAAAAAGCAGAAGAGACTTCTTTGGGCTAAAGAACACAAGGAATGGACATTAGACCAGTGGAAATCTGTGGTTTGGTCTGATGAGTCCAAATTTGAGATCTTTGGATCCAAACACCATGTCTTTGTAGAAAAGGTGAACGGATGGACTCTACATAGCTGGTTCCCATCGTGAGGTGTGATGGTGTGGGGGTGCTTTGCTAGTGACACTGTCATCTAGAAATGCCAATTGTGCCTTGGGCTTAGTCTGTTATTTTGGTAACAATGAAGTCTTTTAAAACAATGTTTTTAATTCTTTTTAATTATCGGTTGTTTGCTCCAGTCAAATCTGTTACTGATGACAATAAAAAATAATGCTCTTTCTTTTTTGTCTGACATTATCTGAAGTAAAATGTTTATCCTTTCAAGAAATGAAAGTTTAGGAAATGACAATCGTGGCCGGTGCCTGCAGTAGTAAGCACTTCATTTTATTTGATGAACTGCTGGCGCCATACAGAGCTCTCTGAAGAACTATACCTAAGGCAGCCACCGGCCAACCACAGAAGGCCAGCAGCTGATGTAGTGACAACACGTCAAGCGGTGGACTCTGATTTGTAAGCACCTGCCATTGGTTTATGGCTGCAGCTGCGTGTGCCAGTAGTTAATTCAAATGAAATGAGGTGCTAACTACTGTGGCAAAGGCCACGATCATCATGGGGTCTGCAGGCCGCAAGAAACAGGGAAGAGTATATCGAGGGATCGAAGGACAGGTGAGAAGAATCTTTTTTTATGTGTATATGAAGAATGGCATATAAAAGAAAATTATTACAAGATAGGACATTACTATTAGTTGGGGACAAGGATGGGCACAATACTACAGGATGGGCACATTACTATAAAATGTGGACCTGCATGGAGACATAGCTACAGGTTGGGGAGAAGGATGGGCACATTGCTACAGAATGGGGGTAAGGATGGGGACATTACTACAGGATGGGGACAAGGATGGGCCCATTACTACAGGATGGGAACCAAGACATGCACATTACTACACAATGGGACATTACTACAAGATGGAGACAAGGATGGGCATATTACTAAAGGTTGGAGACAAGGTTGGGCACATTACTACAAAATGGACACATTAATACAAGATGGGGACCAGGCCAGGATGTGTACATTACTACAGGTTAGTGAGAAGGAGGGGCACATTACTACAGGATGGGGAAAAAGATGGGCATATTACTACAGGATGGGGACAACGATGGGCACATTACTACAGGATGTGGACATTACTATAAGAGGAGGACCAGGATTGGCATTCTACTACAGGATGAGAACATTACTACAGGATGGGGGCATTACTACAAGATGGGGACCAGAATGGGGACATTACTACATGATGGGACACTACTATAAGATGGGGACCAGAATATGCCCAATATTATAGGATGGTGACAAAGATGGGGTCATTACTAAACGATGAGGATCCCATGGGAAAATTACCACAAGATGTTGGCCAAAATTACTTTATGGTGCTAATTAAAAAACAATATTGCTTAGAAAAAGGGGATAAATTGTAAAGCAGACTTCTAAATCAAGCATGGAAATTTGTTTTTTTCAATTAAAAATGTTTTTTATATATCAACTAAAATAAACCAAAAAGTGCATGCTATTGCTACATTTGTAATGATTCAAGCTATAAAACTGTACCATAACACATACAATGAATGCCATTTTAAAAAAATAAATAAATAAACAAACGAGACAAAAGTTTAAAAAGAGTGATCCCATGGGGTATAGAAAAAATTAGATAGTATTACTAAAAATATCATTCTATCCTGCAAAGAATGCAGCCTCCAAAATATTTTTTTTTATGTGCGACCCATATACCCAGCCGAGTTTGAGACCCTGGATTAGAAGGGTTTTTAGATCTTTGTATTTTGTTTATTATTAACCCTAAACTAGTGAGGTGTGATTTTTCTCACACAACTGGTGATGTGCGGCTTCCTATACCCCAGTGTTTAAAAATCTCTAATTTTTACAGAAAATGCAAAGATCAAGTTTGTTTTAATTGTTTTTCTTATTGGTGATTGATTACACATGAGTACACCAAATTTTTGACACCCACAAGTATCAGAAAATATAATACATTGATGATTCATATCAGCATTTTCCAATGAATGCCAGCTGAACAAAATTTCCCTGGCGTGTTGCAAACCCCACTTCACCCGTTGAGAATTAAGATCATTGCAGCTATTTCATGCTCCCATTTCTCCATTGCTCTGTAAAATAAGCAAATAAAAGAAAAGAGAATCAGTCATGCCCCCAATGTTATTAACCTGCAGGTATGGGGCTATTCTGCAGGTGAATAGCTTTCTAAACATGTGAGTATGCTGTGCTGAAAGCCCGGCTACATGGAAGAAATGAACTGTATTCCTCCCGACAGTCTCTGGTATTCAATCATATAAATATGCTGGTGCAGCTTCAGTGTCATGATGTGACTATACTGAAGCAAGGGAAAGGGGCTCTTATGCTGTCCCTCATGCTAAGGGTGCCTAGGATATCATTAACCTCAGGGTTACCTCTAATAGTGGAGAGAAATGAGTCACGTGCATGGCTACACAGATGGAAACACAGATAAAGACATACAGGGGAAAACCTGACACTCTGCAAACTGACAGAAAAACAATGAGAGACTCAGGAGAAAAGCAAGAGGAGAAAGGGAGCAACAAAAAGCCAACAAGGGTTTAACGCCACAACTGCACACAGCAACAAGTACTACAACCACCAATTAGTCTGGATCACGACACCTCACCACACCATCTAAGATAAACTATATCTGACATAGAAGGAAGGACCTAGCCAACATATACTGTATAGGAGGGGAGAAGATGTGATTGGCTCCCCTACAACACTTGATCAAAGAAGACTCACAAACAGACCAGTAGATATTAACTCTTGCTAGTCTTACTATGAACTACCAATCTGTTGGTCAACAATTGAGTCTGCCTGCATGCATCGCAGACATCAGAGAAGTTATCAGAGAGTGTCAGAATCTGTAGTCTGAACAGATCCAGATGCCGCCATAACAGTTGGTAATGTTGTCAAAAACCTCTGTGTGACATTTAGTCACCGTTCAATATACATTAAGTGACAGCTACAGTTAGGTCCAGAAATATTTGGACAGTGACACAATTTTCGCGAGTTGGGCTCTGCATGCCACCACATTGGATTTGAAATGAAACCTCTACAACAGAATTCAAGTGCAGATTGTAACGTTTAATTTGAAGGTTTGAACAAAAATATCTGATAGAAATTGTAGGAATTGTACACATTTCTTTACAAACACTCCACATTTTAGGAGGTCAAAAGTAATTGGACAAATAAACCAAACCCAAACAAAATATATTTATTTTCAATATTTTGTTGCAAATCCTTTAGAGGCAATCACTGCCTTAAGTCTGGAACCCATGGACATCACCAAACGCTGGGTTTCCTCCTTCTTAATGCTTTGCCAGGCCTTTACAGCCGCAGCCTTCAGGTCTTGCTTGTTTGTGGGTCTTTCCGTCTTAAGTCTGGATTTGAGCAAGTGAAATGAATGCTCAATTGGGTTAAGATCTGGTGATTGACTTGGCCATTGCAGAATGTTCCACTTTTTTGCACTCATGAACTCCTGGGTAGCTTTGGCTGTATGTTTGGGGTCATTATCCATCTGTACTATGAAGCGCCGTCCGATCAACTTTGCGGCATTGGGCTGAATCTGGGCTGAAAGTATATCCTGGTACACTTCAGAATTCATCCGGCTACTCTTGTCTGCTGTTATGTCATCAATAAACACAAGTGACCCAGTGCCATTGAAAGCCATGCATGCCCATGCCATCACGTTGCCTCCACCATGTTTTACAGAGGATGTGGTGTGCCTTGGATCATGTGCCGTTCCCTTTCTTCTCCAAACTTTTTTCTTCCCATCATTCTGGTACAGATTGATCTTGGTCTCATCTGTCCATAGAATACTTTTCCAGAACTGAGCTGGCTTCATGAGGTGTTTTTCAGCAAATTTAACTCTGGCCTGTCTATTTTTGGAATTGATGAATGGTTTGCATCTAGATGTGAACCCTTTGTATTTACTTTCATGGAGTCTTCTCTTTACTGTTGACTTAGACACAGATACACCTACTTCACTGAGAGTGTTCTGGACTTCAGTTGATGTTGTGAATGGGTTCTTCTTCACCAAAAAAAGTATGCGGCGATCATCCACCACTGTTGTCATCCGTGGACGCCCAGGCCTTTTTGAGTTCCCAAGCTTACCAGTCAATTCCTTTTTTCTCAGAATGTACCCGACTGTTGATTTTGCTACTCCAAGGATGTCTGCTATCTCTCTGATGGATTTTTTCTTTTTTTTTTCAGCCTCAGGATGTTCTGCTTCACCTCAATTGAGAGTTCCTTAGACCGCATGTTGTCTGGTCACAGCAACAGCTTCCAAATGCAAAACCACACACCTGTAATCAACCCCAGACCTTTTAACTACTTCATTGATTACAGGTTAACAAGGGATATGCTTTCAGAGTTAATTGCAGCCCTTAGAGTCCCTTGTCCAATTACTTTTGGTCCCTTGAAAAAGAGGAGGCTATGCATTACAGAGCTATGATTCCTAAACCCTTTCTCCGATTTGGATGTGAAAACTCTCATATTGCAGCTGGGAGTGTGCACTTTCAGCCCATATTATATATATAATTGTATTTCTGAACATGTTTTTGTAAACAGCTAAAATAACAAAACTTGTGTCACTGTCCAAATATTTCTGGACCTAACTGTATAAGCACACACTGTCACATTGATTGTTAGTCATACTCTGCAAAGACATATCAGTCAATGTGCCAGCGCATGCTTAAAGCCATCGCCCACTGGGCTGGTGACTGAAAGCCGGAGCTGCTGGGAGGAATAAAGTTCATTTCATCCTCCTAGCCAGACTTTAATTGTGGTGGTTGTACAGCTTTAAAACACTATTAACCTGCAGATTAACCCCATATATGCAGTTTCATAGCGTTTGAGGACATGACAGGTTCAGTTTTATATTTAGAGGAACATGGTGCAAGCCATATAATGAAAATCTGCAAAAACATGTGTACACTTGGAGAAGAAGTGACAAGGAAAAGCTGAATAATTCATTTTGCTTCAATTAGGATATAATACGTACACTTGTTTGTGGCCATATTAATTATTTAGTTTACGATTGTAATAGTACAAATTTTGAAAACACTTTCTGTTAGAAGTAATAGTGTAAAATAATGAACTAAACAAAAATGCCTTCATAATGTTAGTGTTCCTCAACTCATTAGCATTTTTATGATTCTCCATTGAAAGTAAAATCATTTTAATTTCCAAAATGCTAACAATATCATATTGGATGTTTTCCGAAAAATGGTGAGCACTTTATATTAAAATGAGTCACACTACATGAAAAAGCAGGAACATGTTTTCTTTTGCAGTAACATAACATCTCTAAGCCAGGAATAGCAACTAAATAGCAATATTAGAATTATTTCAGACATAGTCTACTTTATTCCAACAGGTTAATATCAATATTATAGCACCCATAATTATTATAGACAGACTGGTGTATCTCACTAAAAGCGTACTGATGTTCACAAAAGGAATTGCTGCCAAGTTTTGAAATGATCTCTCCACGAGTATGAAGGAAAGGTCAGACATGTACACTTTCACTCCATTCAATCCTTTGGGATGCTGCAAATAGCTGACTTCGCCCCAGCAGTCTCATATAGAATGAATAGAGCAGAAGTGTGCAAGCTTAATCTAGGCTGCATACACATGGAGGGTGGTTCTTGAAAACTCTGGGGGTCCCTTTTTTCCAAAGATAATTTGTAGTTTCAAGTGGCTCATGTATTTTTAATAAATTCCACAACTGAAATATATTTAAACTGATCACATAGAATGTTTTTGTAATGGGTGTGTCACTGGTGACAGACAATCATGTGGTTCCTGGCAATAGAAGGTCACATCGTTTGTCTGCACAAAATGCTCCATGACTTTCTGTTGTTCCTACTGTTAGTATTCATTGTACTAGGTATCCTTCTTGCTGGTTTTTCATCTATTCCCCTGTAAGACCCAGAGGAGCGCTACTTCCGTCCAGCTGATCAGTATTCCCTTTGTGCTTAAATACTCCCATCTCCCCTGGACTGGTGCTGGTGATTAGAGATGAGCGAACCGGTCGCGGTTTGGCTCGAGCTTGGTTCGCCGAACGGAGGTCTCGTTCGAGTTCAGTTCGGTGAACCACTCGAACCTATAGGAAACCAATGAAGGCAATCACAAACACATAAAAACACATTATAAATGTACACATACAGTTAATAAACATTGCCATAACACTTACCGGTCCCCGCGATCCGTCCTGCACTCTGTCTCCTGTCGCTATTCCATCCGATGATTGCTGCATCCTCCCGGTAACCAGCACTGCCAGCAGTGATGACAGGACCTATCGTGACGTCAAAATAGCCATGTGACCAATCACATGTCTGTTATCTCATTAGCTACAGACTGGTCATATGACTGTGACGCATCATGTAGGACCTGCGAGTGCATCTCTCCAGTACGCGGTGATCGTTTGTGTATCGCCGTGTACCAGGGACATGCTCTGGCCGCGGTCGGGTTCCCGGTCTTCTTCCCCGTTCCGTTATAAACCGGCTGCCACAGCCGGTCAATAACGGAGATCACCATTGCTATAGCAACGCGCATGTCGGTGGTGACGTCACTGCTCACAAGCAGCAGCTCCTACTCACTCACAGAGTGAGAACACTGCACGGAGCAGCAGCGTCTTTCTCCCATGAAGTGCTGCTGATGAAGCAGATCTGCATGTGTTGAAGGAGAAGGAAGACAGAAGAGCAGGATCATGGAGGGCTGACAGGGAGTAATAAACATGGAGTCTCTAATGTGTCTGTGTATTTATTTCTATTAAAGTATTTTTTCTCTGTGTGGTGGCTTTTTTTTAACCCTTTATTGGAGATTCTTAATGGCCGGGTCAAACTTGCCTGACATTAAGAATCTCTGGCTTAATACTAGCTAGTAAAACAAAGCCAGTATTAACCCTTATTACCCAGCAAGCCACCGTCACCAGGGCTGTTGGAAGAGTTGGATACAGCGCCAGATGATGGCGCTTCTACGAATGCGCCATTTTCTGGGGCAACTGCGGATTGCAATTCACAGCAGAGGCGCCCAGAAACCTCGGGCTAACCTGTGCTTCGGATTCCAATCCCCAGCTGCCTAGTTGTACCTAGCTGGACAAAATAATACGGCGAAGCCCACGTCATTTGTTTTTTAATTATTTCATGAAATAAGTGAAATAATTAAAAAAATGGGCTTCCCTATATCTTTAGTTCCCAGTCGGGTACAAATAGGCAGCTGGGAGTTGGGGGAAGCCCATAGCTGCCTGCTGTACCTGGCTAGCATACAAAAATATGGCGAAGCCCATGTCATTTTTTTGGTGGGCAAAAAACTCCTGCATACAGTCCTGGATGGAGTATGCTGAGCCTAGTAGTTCTGCAGCTGCTGTCTGCTCTCCTGCATACGCTAGTGAATGGAGCATGCTGAGCCTTGCTGTTCTGCAGCTGCTGTCTGCTCTCCTCCATACAGACAGACATCCGCTGCAGAACTACAAGGCTCAACATACTCCATCCAGGACTGTATGCAGGACTTTTTGCCCCCCCAAAAAAATTATTCGGGCTTCGCCTTATTTTTGTATGCTAGCCAGGTACAGCAGGCAGCTACGGGCTGCCCCCAACCCCCAGCTGCCTATTTGTACCCAGCTGGGAACCAAAAATATTGGGAAGCCCTTTTTTTATTAAATATTTCATGAATTTCATGAAATAATTCAAAAACAAATGACGTGGGCTTTGCCATATTTTTGTATGCTACCCATGTACAGCAGGCACCTACGAGCTGCCCCCAACCCCCAGCTACCTATTTGTACCCGGCTGGGAACCAAAAATATAGGGAAGACCTTTTTTTATTATTTCATGAATTTCATGAAATAATTAAAAAACAAATGACGTGGGCTTCGCCATATTTTTGTGTCCAGCCAGGTACAACTAGGCAGCTGGGGATTGGAATCCATAGCACAGGTTGGCCTGAGCTTTCTGGGCCCCTCTGCTGTGAATTGCAGTCCGCAGCCGCCCCAGAAAATGGCGCTTTCATAGAAGCGCCATCATCTGACGCTGTATCCAACTCTTGCAACAGCCCTGGTGACGGTAGCTTGCTGGGTAATAATGGGGTTAGGGCTAGCTGTATATTATCAACTGACCCTAAGCCCGAAATTCATGGTGGCACGCCAATATTAGACATGGCCACCATGAATTTCTAGTACCGATAAAAAGAACCACAACACACAGAAAAATATTTTTGTTATAAATAAAACACAACACAATTAGTGACTCCATCTTTATTGAAATAAAGAACCCCCCTCCGCAGTAATCCTGGGTCAAGGGTCCCGCGCCGTCCAATCCGGATCCAATATCATCTGATCGGTTTGCTGGAAGGCAAAGCGATCAGATGATGTGTCAGGTTTAAGGGCCTGAATCACATGACACAGCAGCTGATTGTATAAACGGCTTTTATACAATCAGCTGATGCATCAGTGCAAAAAAAAAACCAAAAACAAACTACACACTTCAGTGCAGACTCCTGTCCAACAGCATCAGCTGATAGTTTAGCTGGCCGGGTGGTAAAAATATACTTATAGTGTCAGCTAATTCCGTCAGGTGACCGCATCAGCTGATCATCGCCAGGTCTGAGAAAAAGAGAGAGAGAAAGAAGATAGAGAGAGAAAGAGAAAGAAGAGAAAGAAAGAAGCAAAAGAGGAGAAAGAAGAGAAAGAGAGAAGAAAGAGAAAGAGAGAAAGAAGAGAGAGAAGAAAAAGAGGAGAAAGAAGAGAAAGAAGGGAAAGTAGAGAAAGAAGAGAAAGAAAGGAGAGAGAGAAAGGAGAGAAAGAAAGGAGAGAGAGAAAGGAGAGAAAGAAAGGAGAGAAAGAAAGGAGAGAGAGATAGGAGAGAGAGAAAGGAGAGAAAGAAAGGAGAGAGAGATAGGAGAGAGAGAAATGAGAGAGAGAGAAAGAAAGGAGAGAGAGAAAGAGAGAGAGAGAAAGGAGAGAGAGAAAGGAGAGAAAGAAAGGAGAGAGAGATAGGAGAGAGAGAAAGGAGGGAGAGAGAAAGAAAGGAGATAGAGAAAGATAGGAGAGAGAGAAAGAAGACAAAGAGAGAAGGAAGGGAGAGAGAGAAAGAGAGAAATAGAGAAAGAAGAGAGAGAAGAGAAAGAGGAGAAAGAAGAGAAAGAAGAGAAAGTAGAGAAAGAAGAGAAAGAAAGGAGAGAGAGAAAGGAGAGAAAGAAAGGAGAGAGTGAGAGAGATAGGAGAGAGGGAAAGGAGAGAGAGAGAAAGGAGAGAAAGAAAGGAGAGAGAAAGGAGAGAAAGAAAGGAGAGATAGATAGGAGAGAGAGAAAGGAGAGAGAGAGAGAAAGAAAGGAGAGAGAAATGAGAGAGAGAAAGAAAGGAGAGAGAGAAAGAAGAGAAAGAGAGAACAAAGAAAGAGAGTGAAAGAGAGAAAGAAGAGAGAGAAGAGAAAGAGGAGAAAGAAGAGAAAGAAGAGAAAGAGGAGAAAGAAGAGAAAGAAGAGAAAGAAGAGAAAGAAAGGAGAGAGGGAATGGAGAGAAAGAAAGGAGAGAGAGATAGGAGAGAGAGAAAGGAGGGAGAGAGAAAGAAAGGAGAGAGAGAAAGATAGGAGAGAGAGAAAGAAGACAAAGAGAGAAGGAAGGGAGAAAGAGAAAGAGAGAAATAGAGAAAGAAGAGAGAGAAGAGAAAGAGGAGAAAGAAGAGAAAGAAGAGAAAGTAGAGAAAGAAGAGAAAGAAAGGAGAGAGAGAAAGGAGAGAAAGAAAGGAGAGAGCGAGAGAGATAGGAGAGAGGGAAAGGAGAGAGAGAGAAAGGAGAGAAAGAAAGGAGAGAGAAAGGAGAGAAAGAAAGGAGAGATAGATAGGAGAGAGAGAAAGGAGAGAGAGAGAGAAAGAAAGGAGAGAGAAAGGAGAGAGAGAAAGAAAGGAGAGAGAGAAAGAAGAGAAAGAGAGAACAAAGAAAGAGAGTGAAAGAGAGAAAGAAGAGAGAGAAGAGAAAGAGGAGAAAGAAGAGAAAGAAGAGAAAGAAGAGAAAGAAAGGAGAGAGGGAATGGAGAGAAAGAAAGGAGAGAGAGATAGGAGAGAGAGAAAGGAGGGAGAGAGAAAGAAAGGAGAGAGAGAAAGATAGGAGAGAGAGAAAGAAGACAAAGAGAGAAGGAAGGGAGAGAGAGAAAGAGAGAAATAGTGAAAGAAGAGAGAGAAGAGAAAGAGGAGAAAGAAGAGAAAGAAGAGAAAGTAGAGAAAGAAGAGAAAGAAAGGAGAGAGAGAAAGGAGAGAAAGAAAGGAGAGAGCGAGAGAGATAGGAGAGAGGGAAAGGAGAGAGAGAGAAAGGAGAGAAAGAAAGGAGAGAGAAAGGAGAGAGAGAAAGGAGAGAGAGAGAAAGAAAGGAGAGAGAAAGGAGAGAGAGAAAGAAAGGAGAGAGAGAAAGAAGAGAAAGAGAGAACAAAGAAAGAGAGTGAAAGAGAGAAAGAAGAGAGAGAAGAGAAAGAGGAGAAAGAAGAGAAAGAAGAGAAAGAGGAGAAAGAAGAGAAAGAAGAGAAAGAAGAGAAAGAAAGGAGAGAGGGAATGGAGAGAAAGAAAGGAGAGAGAGAGAAAGAGAGAGAGAGAAAGAAGAGAAAGAAAGGAGAGAGAGAAAGAAGAGAAAGAAAGGAGAGAGAGATAGGAGAGAGAGAAAGAAAGGAGAGAGAGAAAGGAGAGAGAAAGAAAGGAGAGAGAGAAGGAAGAGAGAGAGAGAAAGGGAGAAAGAGAGAAAGAAAAGAGAGAAGAGAAAGAGGAGAGAGAAGAGAAAGAGGAGAAAGAAGAGAAAGAAGAGAAAATAGAGAAAGAAGAGAAAGAAAGGAGAGAGAGAAAGGAGCGAAAGAAAGGAGAGAGAGAAATAGGAGAGAGGGAAAGGAGAGAGAGAGAAAGGAGAGAAAGAAAGGAGAGAGAGAGAAAAAGGAGAGAGATATAGAGAGAGAGAGAGCTCACAGCTGATGTCTGGCTCCTCCCTTCAGTGCATAATTAAATCTTATTTATAAATATATTATAAATATAATTTAAAATTAAAAATAATAAAAAAAAATTACTGGGTCTTGAACTCGCGACCTTATGCCCCCTAGGTGAGCATTCTATCCACACAGCTATTCCTTGCTGATCCCATGATTCATTTGCTATGTGAAGCTCATGCAGAGCACTCGTGTTCTGTAGCAGAAATGACTGTCGTGTGGATTATGTTGGACCTGGAGGGGTATTGGAGGATATTAACAAAATGGTGAAACTGTGTTTTTTTGTCTTTTATTCCAAATAAAGGATTTTTAGCGGTGTGTGTTTATTTATTTTCACTTTATAAATAGATAATAATTATAATTTAAAATTATAGATAAAATAAAAAAAATTCTTTACCAGGACTAGAACTCGCGACGTTAGCTTCTTAGGCGTTCGCTGTATCTACTAGTCTATTGCTTCTTACAAAAGACATAAGCAGATTTTCTAATCTTGAAGCCTGCTGTGCTGACTGAAGTCTCTGCTAACTGCATGAGTCACTTCATTGCTATGGAGCCACTACATCTCGAGAGAGCAGAGCTGACCTTGTCGTGTGGATTACTTCGCACCTGGAGGGGTATTTTTGGGATTAATAAAGGGGTGAACCAGGGTTGTTTTTTTGTCTTTTATTCCAAATAAAGGATTTTTCGGTGTGTGTGTTTCTTTACTTTCACTTACAGTTTAATCATGGACGGTATGTCGGGGAGATGCCTTCCATGATTAAACTCATTATTACTCCAATTGCCACCGCACCAGGGCAATTCGGGATGAGCCGGGTAGAGTCCCGCAGGACTGTTGCACCTAATGGATGTGGCAATTCTGGGCGGCTGCAGGGTGATATTGTTAGGGTGGTTGGCTCCCCATACTGTGGTGCTCTCCATCCTGACAATACCAGCCTCCAGCCGTGCGGCTTTATCCTGGCTGGTATCAAATATGGGGGGACCGCATTTTTTTTTTAAATTTATTTATTTATTTAATTATTTTAATGCACGATATAGACCCGCCCACCGGTGGCTGTGATTGGTTGCAGTGAGACAGCTGTCAATCAGCTTGGGAACGTGTCTGACTGCAACCAATCATAAGCGCCGTTGGGCGGGGAAAGCACGGACTAACTAATTGACTAATGAAGCGGCAGCCATTTTCTAAAGAGGAAAAGACGCCGCAGATTTGTGACAGCCGGGAAGCGAGACGCCCGTGATCGGTGAGTAGGAAAGAGAGCAGAATTGTGCTGGGGACACAGGACACATGCAGATAGCAACATGTGCACATAGCCTTACTGTGAAAAGCCACATTTATAGTGATCGAACCGTTCTCGAACGTAACTCGAGCTGCCGAACTTTTAGCAAAAAGCTTGAGTTCTAGTTCTATCTAGAACACCCCCCAAAATCACTCGAACCGCAAACTGGAGAACCACGAACCACAAACCGCGCATAACTCTACTGGTGATATTATTCAGTTAATTCAGCTCCGGTTGCAATCAGGAGGCTTGTACTAATCTGTAATATCGTTGCTGTAACTTTGCTGAACTTCTTCCTGTGTTATCTATAGATAAGCAGTTCATGAACTTTTCCCCTGTATGTCCTCATTATGTCTTCTATAATGTTCATGGTCCAGCACTAGTGATCCCTAGGGTTAGGTATCCGGCTCGATGCAGAGGTACGGACCTATTTAGGCTGATGTGGGACTCCAGGGACCAGTGGTAGGTTTGGTCAGGGGTCACCATCTTTCTCTTCCCTAGACACAGGGTTTCCCTTCCCTTTTGCTTGGTACTTACCTGTACCTAGTGTGACAATTTTCTTTAACCTCTCAATAAAGGGGGCTTTACATGCAACGAAATCGCTAACGAGATGTCGTTGGGGTCACGTAATTCGTGACGCACATCCAGCCTCGTTAGCGATGTCGTTGCATGTGAATGTACGAACGACCGCTAACGATCAAAATTACTCACCTAAGTGTTGATCATTGACACGTCGTTCTAATCCCAAATATCGTTGCTGGTGCTGGATGCAGGTTGTTCGGCGTTCCTGAGGCAGCACACATCGCTATGTGTGACACCGCAGGAATGAGGAACAACACTGTACCTGCGTCCTCCGGCAACGAGGTGGGCATGTCTTTCTTTTGGCTCCTCTCCGCCCCTCCGCTTCTATTGGACGGCTGCTCTGTGACGTCGCTGTGACACCGCACGAACCGCCCCCTTAGAAAGGAGGCAGTTCACTGGCCACAGCGACGTTGCTTATTTGGGTCTGTTATGACCTACTAGCTGCACTGTGCCAGCAGAGATCACACGGTTCACAAAGTCAATGGCAGTGAGTGCCACTGGTCCTGTTTGTTGCATAAGCGCTTAGTGGCAAAATATAACAGAAGTGTTAATAAATTGCTCTTATCTTCTTCCAGAGTCCTTAACAACTGTTGCTTACACCTGCTTGATTGCAGGAGGTGGAGCTTGGATCCATACCATAAATATACACGGGTGGAATGTTAAAATCCATAAACAAGCATCATACATTTTCAGTTCTTGGTCATTATCTGGTTAATGTACATGTGCATAACACTGTCAATAGAAAAGATATATCATGATACACTGATGTGCCAAATAAGCATTCCCCAGGTATATTATATGATTTCTTTGGGAGGGAAAAAAAAAATATAAAAAATAATATATATATATATATATATATATATATATATATATATATATATATATATATAAAAATATATATATATATATATATATATATATATATATATATATATATTATATAAAGCTGAGTATGTGTATTTATGTGCGTGTGTATGTATGTATGTCCGCTAAAAGAATCCGCACCGTCGCATTTATAATCACGAAATTTTGCACAGACACCCCATGTGACTCAGGGAACGTCATAGACTATGTTTTGATGGAAAATTTAACCACGCATGTAGAGACACGGGGGTCAGTGGGTGTTCTCGTCTGCTGACTCGGCCGCCTTTAGAAAGACAGCATGGCCCAGGGCTCATCCCAACTGAATGCCCGAGCTCCTTAACCATGGGCGGAACACTACTCAGACAACACAGGATGAGGGAAACACAATATTAAGACTTTATTGGATCCCCAAACAATTAACGGCACATAGCACATAACCAGGAAAACCACAAAATGCAACCGGCAACAGTTTCTCACCCTTCCGCTGGCTCACCAGGGATTAGAAAGTCCGTGCCTCAGAGCTTTCAGGGCTTCTTACGCCAAACCAGCAGCACTCCGCTTTCACTGACAGCTGAGAGCGGCAGACGCTGGTAACGAAGGTACATATCGGGTAACCAAGAAAAGGGCTTCTTGGTTACCCGATATTTACATTGGTTACCAGCGTCCGCAAAAGCCGGCTCCCTGCTCACTGCACATTTAGTTGTTGCTCTGTTGCTGTCACACACAGCGATGTGTGCTTCACAGCGGGAGAGCAACAACTAAAAAATGGTCCAGGACATTCAGCAACAACCAGCGACCTCACAGCAGGGGCCAGGTTGTTGCTGGATGTCACACACAGCGACATCACTAGCAACATCGCTGCTACGTCACAAAAGTCGTGCCTCAGCAGCGATGTTGCTAGCGATGTTGCTTAGTGTGACGTGGCCTTAAGAGTCTTGTAGAAACAATGAGAGGCTTATCCCCCATCTATAAACACACTATCTTCATGTCTGGCTGAATTTTAAGAACTTAACCGATGCTAGGCACTAACAGAGTCCATGTTGTCACACCATGCTTTACAGAAACTCTCCAAAAAAACTGCCTCCATTAAATTCAATGGAGCTGCGAGCTACAAGTTATTAATAGGAGCTGTAATTGGTTGCAATAGGAACAAAATAAGTTGTTAGTATAAGAAGCTTATGTGTGAGGTAATAAGATGTCAGTGGGGAGACGGATAGGATGAGACAGAAAGAGACAGACACACATAGGAACAGAAAGAGTAAGGGGCAGACAGGGAAAGAGACAGACAGAGACAGACAGAAAGAGACAGACAGATAGGCAAAGAGACAGAGAGAAAGAGACAGACAGTCAAAGACAGACAGAGGCAGACAGACAGGGAAAGAGACAGACACAGACAGACAGGGAAAGAGACAGGCAAACAGGGTAAAAAACAGACAGGGAAAGAGACACACAGAGACAGAAAGGAAACGAGACAGACAGACAGGGAAAGAGACAGACATACAGGGAAAGATACAGGCAAACAGGGAAAGAGACAGGGAAAGAAACATTCAGGAAAAGAGGGAAAGACATAGACCTGGAACAAGATAGAGAGGAAAGAGACAAATGGGGAAAGAGACAGACTGGGAAAGAGACAGATGAGGAACGAGAAAGACGGGGAATAAGACAGACAGGGAAAGAGACAGACAGGGAAAGATACAGATGGGGAAAGAGACAGACCTGGAAAAAGACAGACGGGGAAAGGGAAAGACGGGGAAAGGGAAAGACGGGGAACAAGTCAGACAGGGAATGAGACAGACAGGGAAGGAGACAGACATGGAAAGAGACAGACAGGGAATGAGACAGACAGGGAAAGAGACAGACAGGGAAAGAGACAGGGAAAGAAACATTCAGGAAAAGAGACAGAGACAGGGAAAGAGACAGACGGAAAGAGACAGAAACAGGGAAAGAGATAAAAACAGGAAAAGAGACAGAGACAAGGAAAAAGAAAGAGACAGAGATAGGGAAAGAGAGAGAGACAGGCAGGGAAAGAGAGGGAAAGACATAGACCTGGAACAAGATAGAGAGGAAAGAGACAGATGGGGAAAGAGACAGACTGGGAAAGAGACAGATGAGGAACGAGAAAGACGGGGAATGAGACAGACAGGGAAAGAGACAGACAGGGAAAGATACAGATGGGGAAAGAGACAGACGGGGAAAGGGACACACGGGGAAAGGAAAAGACGGGGAACGAGTCAGAAAGGGAATGAGACAGACAGGGACGGAGACAGACATGGAAAGAGACAGACAGGGAATGAGACAGACAGGGAAAGAGATAGACTTGGAATGCGACAGACAGAAAGAGACAGACGGGGAAAGAGAAAGACCTGGAATGAGACAGACCTGGAATGAGACAGACGGGGAACGAGACTGACAAGGAAAGAGACTGAAAGGGAAAGAGACTAACAGACACAGAGATAGAGACAAAAAGAGAGAAGCCTGGCTCAACTGTGGTTGGTGCTCAGAAGTAAAAACTAGTCTTGTCTTTCTTGATATGGAATACTTATACCTGTGACGTCATCAATTCTAGTATTTTTAGTATTTATTTTCATTAGGCTTTGATCTTCTCCCAAAAACTGTCCATTAGATCAGCTGATTTTTCTTGGAAATCTTTTGACAGTGTGCATTAATTATGACTAGTGATGAGCGAGTACGCTTGCCACTACTCGGTACTCGCACGAGTATCACTGTACTCGGGCTACTCGTCGGGTACCGAGTAATCTCGCAATACTCGTGCTGTACTCGTGGTCTTCATCCCTGCATGTTGGCGCTCTTTTGAGAGCCAGCCCTCATGCAGGGATTGGCTGTCAGACCACTGCAATGCCACAGCCCTGTTAGTTGTGGAATTGCAGTGATTGGCCGGCCCGCACAGCGTGATCGAGCCTTTATACCGGCGGGCGCGTTGTGCTCTGCACACATCCAAACAGTCAGTGCAGGGAGAGTGTTGCTGTTTCAGGGAAAGCCCTTTATAGTTAGTTCCGGAGCAGGGCTGCAAACAGTGTGACCAGAAGCCCTTCTCAGGACTATTGAAATAAATAAATAAATAATTAAAAAAAACGGCGTGCGGTCCCTAAAGTTTCCCCCCCTCTCTCATACTCACCGATCCCCGATCACCGGTGCGGCGCTGCACGGCGTTCACACTGCTCCGGCGGCTTTTACTATTTTGAAAAAGCCGGCCGCTCATTAATCAATCTCGTATTCCCTGCTTTCCCCGCCCACCGGCGCCTATGATTGGTTGCAGTGAGACACGCCCCCACGCTGAGTGACAGGTGTCTCACTGCACCCAATCACAGCAGCCGGTGGGCGTGTCTATACTGTGCATTGAAATAAATAAATAAATAATTTAAAAAAACGGCGTGCGGTCCCCCCCAATTTTAATACCAGCCAGATAAAGCTATACGGCTGAAGGCTGGTATTCTCAGGATGGGGAGCTCCACGTTATGGGGAGCCCCCCAGCCTAACAATATCAGTCAGCAGCCGCCCAGAATGGCCGCATCCATTAGATGCGACTGTTCTGGGACTGTACCTGGCTCTTCCTGATTTGCGCCCACCGGCTGCTGTGATTGGGTGCAGTGAGACACCTGTCACTCAGCGTGGGGGCATGTCTCACTGCAACCAATCATAGGCGCCGGTGGGCGGGGAAAGCAGGGAATACGAGATTGATTAATGAGCGGCCGGCTTTTTCAAAATAGTAAAAGCCGCTGGAGCAGTGTGAACGCCGTGCAGCGCCGCGCCGGTGATCGGGGATCAGTGAGTATGAGAGAGGGGGGAAACTTCAGTCACTCGGAGGATTAGCGATCACCGGTGAATCCTTCACAGTGACCGCTAATCAGTACTTGACACAGACAGAGCCGCGGTATGAGGATGAAGTCGGTGAAGTTCACCCGAGTTCATTCTCATAGCGCAACTCTGTCTGCTGTCAGCCGACATTTATAAACGACATTGTGCATCACACACACGGACATTCCACACGGTTTCTACATGCTGCCGGGGGGTCATTTCATAAAAATGCTTGGGTCTCCCATAGGATAACATTGGGCTCAGTGCTCGGGCCGAGTACACGAGTATCTTGGGATGCTCGGCCCGAGCCTCGAGCACCCGAGCTTTTTGATACTTGCTCATCACTAATTAAGACAAAAAATGCCAAAACGTCTGGATACTGTCTTTACTTTTCTGCATAAATAAAATCACAATTTTGGACAGACTGAAGTTTCATTTTTTCTTATGAGTGCCGAAGTATTTTGATTTTAACAGAGATAGAGACAGACAGACATAGAGATAGAGACAGACAGACACAGAGATAGTGTTACGGGGGCTATCTGATTATAAAAACCAAAGAGATATTAGACAGTCAGGGTCCACCGTGCAAAGTCTCTGCTGCAGACTATGGCAGAGGATAAGGGGTATCTTGTACCACGAAAGCAGTACTGACACTGATATGTCTCAGTGACACTAGAGCCAATCACGGCGTGTACTGTTAAAGTCACAGCGACTACCATATTTAGCATTAACGTAAAAGGGATATGTTAATGAGTGAAGAAGAGTATATAAGTGTGCCGCAGTAAATAGTAGTAGCACAAGTGCAGAGTGCAATACCTCTGTTAAACTCACAGAGGAATAGAGTTAGGAAATAAAGCAATTCCTCCCTTACTCGGAGGGTGTGTGCTATGGTCTCTGTTAATGGTCACAGAGACAAAAGCAGTGAGTGTGAAATGGCACCTACCTAGGTCCGTTCCTCTAGCGGTGCCAGGAGACGGGCAGCAGCGTAAGCCGCACAAAGCTCCTACCTGCGTTTGCTCCACTAGTATGCGAGGACAAGAACCACTAGATATGGCACCTGCCTAGGTCCGCTCTACTATTGGTACAAAAGAGATGGACAGCAGCACAAGCTGCACAAAGCTCCTAACTGCGTTCGCTCCACTAGTGTGCGAGGACATAAACCAGTAGATATGGCACCTGCCTAGGTACGCTCTTCTAGTGGTGTAAAAGAGACAGATAGCAGCACAAGCCACACAAAGCTCCTACCTATGTTCGCTCCCCTAGTGTGCGAGGATACAAACAACTGACAGACGCAGGATAAGGAACGTTACCCTAGCGGCAACGTCCACCTACGAGTAGAATCACAAGGCCCGGCCTGACCATGTGCCTCAGGCACCTGTCTATGTCCGCTCCAATAAGATGCAAGGATACGGACCGCAGCCAAAGCTGTAAGGTACAAGAATGCTACCCTGCCAGTAGCGCTCACCTAGCATAGACAGAGAGATGCGTAGAGGGCCGTGCACAGAGCGTCTACTCACATGCATGAACCAAGAGGACTGAGCGCCGAGCAGCGTGCGTCAGGGTCTTATATAGACTCTGTGCCTCATCCAAGATGGAGGACACCAGAGCCAATCCGCTGCCAGAACGACAGCAATGACGTCACACTGGCCTATCACCGAGCAAGGCGTCACAAGCACATGACCAGCAACCAATCGGCTTAGAAGGTGTCAGAGACATGTGACCTCGTGTCACAAGCACATGACCAGCGGCCAATCAGCTTAGAGGGTGTCAGAGACATGTGACCTCGTGTCAGAGATGATGTCACTCGCACATTTGCAATGGCTCCAAGATAGGACTTAGTCTCCAGCGCTCGCACATGTACAGTAGCAAGAAATCCGAACATAGTCTCCAGTGCCACAGCAAAGGGAAGGAGACACGCAGATACCCAGAAACGGGAACCGTAACAGTACCTTCCCTTCAAGGGCCCCCCTCCCGGCGGCGCAGGTAATCGACAACTAAGTCAGGACAGCCTCCTCAGGCTCCCAAGAGCGATGTTCCGGGCAGTAGCCCTCCCAATCTATCAATAAGAACCTGCACCCTCGAGCCATCTTAGAATCAACTATGGCTCGTACGTCATAGCTAGAGCGAGAGGAATCAGAGGCAGGAGAGAGCACTTAACGAACGTGAGGTAAAATAGCCGGCTTTAACAGTGAAACATGGAATTTGTCATGGATCCTAAGATGGACGGATATCTTCAATTGGTAGACTACAGGATTTACCTGTCGAAGAACCTCATAAGGACCCAGGAAGCGAGGAGCAAATTTGACAGAGCTCACTCTAAGTTTCACGTGTTTTGCAGAGAGCCACACAAAGTCCCCCGGAGAAAAGACAGGAGCCGGGCGACAAAACCGATCGGACACCGTCTTCATACGATCCTTAGCTGCTTGGATCGACTCTTGAGTCTGATCCCAAACCTCTCTGGCATTAGTTGCCCAGTCGGCCACAAGAGGAGGAGGTGCAGCAGCGGGAAACAGTACCGGTACCCTAGGGTGTTGCCCATTTTTGAGTACGAACGGTGTCTGCCCAGTGGCCTTAGCCAGAAAATTGTTAAGGGCAAATTCTACCCAGGTTGGAGGGAGGACCAGTTATCGTGGTTCTCAGCAATAAAGTGTCGAAGGTATATAATCATGGATTGATTGGTACGCTCAACCAAACCATTGGTCTCCGGATGGTATGCCGAAGAGAGATTCAACTCAATTTGCAGAAGGCTACAAAGATCTCACCAGAAGCGGGAAGCGAATTGCGGACCTCTATCACAAATGATACGATCTGGCATACCGTGAAGCCTAAAGACATGCTTGAGGAATAGTTTAGCTAGTACCCTGGAAGATGGGATTCTTGATAACGGTACGAGATGAACCATCCAGGAGAAATGGTCCGTAATGACCCACACAAATTGATGTCCCTGTGAACACGGAAGATCACCCACAAAGTCCATGCCTACCACCTCCCATGGTCTATCTGGCACTGGTAAAGGATGCAAGAGCCCAGCTGGTCTCTGCCGTAATGGACGGTTGCGAGCACACGAGTAGCAGGAACCGACATATCTCTTGATGTGGCTGGCTAAGTGTGGCCACCAATACCACCTCTCGAGTAACTCTCGTGTCTGTCTAATACCAAAATGCCCACCCACCTTTGAGGTGTGGGCCCACGACAGTATATCATTCTGTCGATTAGGCGGAACAAAGGTCTTGCCCGGTGGGCTTTGGTCTATAGTCACAGGGGAGAGCGTATGAAAAACCCTGGAGGGAAGGATAAGACGAGGTTCGTCAATCTCCTCCTGGGTAGAAACCATAGAGCGAGACAGGGCGTCTGCCTTGTTATTTTTACTCCCAGACAGATAGTTGATGGAGAAGTGAAAGCGGGAGAAAACAAGGACCAGCGGGCTTGGCGAGGATTCAGACGCTGAGCGGTTTTTAAGTACGTCAGATTCTTGTGGTCTGTATAGACCTGGAAAGGATGTCTCGCTCCTTCTAGCAAGTGACGCCACTCCTCCAAGGCTAATCTCAGGGCGAGCAGTTCCCTATCCCCAATGGTATAGTTTCTCTCTGCCGGTGAAAAGGTTTTAGCAAAGAAGAAACACGGCCTTTTTCTACCTACACCGTTCTTTTGATACAAGACCGCACCAGCACCCACTGAGGATGCATCAACCTCCAAGAGGAAGGGCTTATTCTCATCGGGTCTTTAAAGAACAGGAGCAGCTGAAAAGTGTCTTTTTACTGCCTCAAAAGCCTGGGATGTCTCAGTAGACCAGACTTTTGGATTAGCACCTTTCTTAGTCAAGGCCACCAAAGGAGCCACCAAAGTGGAGAAATGGGGTATGAACTGCCGGTAGTAATTTATGAATCCTAAGAAGCGTTGCACAGCCTTAAAGGAACGAGGTTTGGACCATTCCAAGACAGGAGAGAGCTTCGCAGGATCCATAGCCGGGCCCTCTTGTGCGATAATGTAACCCAAAAAAGGCAATGAGGACTGCTCGAATACACACTTATCAAGTTTAGCAAACAAGGAATGCTCCCTTAACACTAGAACTACTGGACACGTGACACCTATATAGAAATACATAGTGCAAAGTAGTCAAAATGACTACCACTGTAGTTCTAGTGTTAAACGGAAAAGGACACGAACGACATCCTGACGATGAGTCTCTAGATCAGGAGAAAAAATCAGGATGTCGTCCAGATACACCACGACGGAGGATAACAGTAAATCCCTGAACACATCGTTTATGAAGTCCTGAAATACTGCGGGTGCATTACATAAATCAAACGGCATGATGAGGTATTCATAGTGACCGTCTCGGGTGTTAAAAGCGGTCTTCCATTCATCACCCTCTCGAATTCGTACCAAGTTATATGCACCCCGCAGATCCAGCTTCGTAAAAACTCGAGCTCCCCTCAGTCTGTCAAAAAGTTCCGAACTTAAAGGTAACGGGTATTTGTTCTTTATTGTGATTGCGTTGAGACCCCTGTAATCTATGCAGGGACGCAAATCACCCTCTTTCTTCCGAACAAAGAAAAAGCCAGCTCCCGTGGGAGAGACAAACTTACAAATGAACCCCTTCGCTAAACTCTCTCTTATATAGGTCGACATGGCCTCAGACTCAGGTATTGACAGAGGGTAAACCCTGCCCTTAGGTGGAACCGAACCTGGGATAAGGTCTATGGCGCAGTCATACGGCCTATGGGGTGGAAGAACCTCAGCACCCTGTTTGGAGAACACATCAGCGAAATCCAAATAGGGTGTTGGTAAAGGAGAGAGATCGGTCGATGCAGTCGCAACAACTTTAGGGGATGAGAGGAAACATCGAGACTGACAGTTCGAACCCCATCTGATGACATTGTCAGACTCCCAGTCAATCAATGGAGCATGCTTCTGAAGCCAAGGAAGCCCTAGGAGTACGTCGTCAAGACCCTCAGGCAAAACGAGAAAAGAAATATCCTCCACATGGTCATGGAACAGAATAAGGCGCAAAGGTACTGTCCTCAATGTAATGGAATCAGGCAACATGGTTCCATTTACAACACGGACAGGAATGGGCGCCTCCAACATAATAGAGGGAATATTATGCTGTTTAACGAAACCAGAGGAAATAAAGATACCATCAGCCCCAGAATCAATAAAAGCCTTGATATTCACCGTAGTCCTGGAGAACGAGAGCTGACCTGTAAAACTACATTTGGAGGGTGCAGACGGCGTACCTAGTAACCCCTCTCCTATAGATACTAGGGTTGGGAGTTTCCCTGGCGGCTGGGACACTTGTTAGCGTAGTGACCCACACGACGACACACATAACATATAGGAGGACCAGACTTGCGTAGTCTGGAGGACGTATGACCTAACTTCATAGGAGTAGGAGATGTGTCAGATGCTGAGGAAGATGGTGGTGGACCTTCAACAACTGGAATAGCCCGATGCTTAGGGCGTGAAGAAGAGACCTTAAGTCTACGTTCCTTATGGCGTACGTCGATCCTTGTTGCTACAGTGATTAAGTCCTCCAGAGAAGCAGGGACCTCACGAGTAGCAAGGGCATCCTTGACATAGCCTCACAACCCTCTCCAGAAGATAGGAATCAACACCTTTTCTGGCCAATCTAGTTCTGCCACCAGAGTTCTAAAAGCAATGGCATAAGAACTAGTGGATAACGAACCCTGAGACAGATCTAACAGTCTCAGGGCCGCATCATGGGTAACCTGTGGACCCATGAATACCGCTTTAAGAGCTTCAAGAAAGTCTTGATGTCTCAGAGTAACCACATCAGAGAGCTCCCATAGGGGAGTCGCCCATTCTAAGGCTTTGTCCTGAAGTAAGGATATGATAAAGCCTACTCTGGACCTCCCCGTAGAGAAGCGAGAAGAGTTGACCTCTAGGTGTATCTGACACTGACTAATGAAACCACGACATGATCTGGCATCGCCAGAATACCTGTTTGGCAGAGCAAGTCGAGGATCATGTGCAGATGTCACCATCGTCTGAGGTTTATCCTCTACAGTCTTGAGCCGCGACTCAAGTACCTGTATGTAACTGTGTAACTGCTGATACTCTGCCATAACTGCCAGACCCTTGGCTCAGTCCTAATGTTATGGGGGCTGTCTGATTATAAAAACCAAAGAGATATCAGACAGTCAGGGTCCACCGTGCAAAGTCTCTGCTGCAGACTATGGCAGAGGATAAAGGGTATCTTGTACCACGAAAGCAGTACTGACACTGATATGTCTCAGTGACACTAGAGCCAATCACGGCGTGTACTGTTAAAGTCACAGCGACTACCATATTTAGCATTAACGTAAAAGGGATATGTTAATGAGTGAAGAAGAGTATATAAGTGTGCCGCAGTAAATAGTAGTAGCACAAGTGCAGAGTGCAATACCTCTGTTAAACTCACAGAGGAATAGAGTTCGGAAATAAAGCAATTCCTCCCTTACTCGGAGGGTGTGTGGTATGGTCTCTGTTAATGATCACAGAGACAAAAGCAGTGAGTGTGAAATGGCACCTACCTAGGTCTGTTCCTCTAGTGGTGCCAGGAGACGGGCAGCAGCGTAAGCCGCACAAAGCTCCTACCTGCGTTCGCTCCACTAGTGTGCGATTACACGAACCACTAGATATGGCACCTGCCTAGGTCCGCTCTACTAGTGGTGCAAAAGAGACGGACAGCAGCACAAGCTGCACAAAGCTCCTAACTGTGTTCGCTCCCCTAGTGTGCGAGGACACGAACCACTAGATATGGCACCTGCCTAGGTCCGCTCCTCTGGTGGTGCAAAAGAGACGGACATCAGCACAAGCTGCACAAAGCTCCTACCTATGTTCGCTCCCCTAGTGTGCGAGGATACGAACAACTGCCAGACGCAGTATAAGGAATGTTACCCTAGCGGCAATGTCCACCTACGAGTAGAATCACAAGGCCCTATGTCCATTCCAATGAGATGCAAGGATACGGACCGCAGCCGAAGCTGTAAGGTACAAGAACGCTACCCTGCCAGTAGCGCTCACCTAGCATAGACAGAGAGATGCCTAGAGGGACATGCACAGAGCATCTACTCTAATGCATGAACCAAGAGGACTGAGCGCCGAGCAGCGTGCGTCAGGGTCATATTTAGACTCTGTGCCTCATCCAAGATGGAGGACACCAGAGCCAATCCACTGCCAGAACGACAGAAATGACGTCACGCTGACCTAACACCGAGCAAGGCGTCACAAGCACATGACCAGCAACTAATCGGCTTAGAAGGTGTCAGAGACATGTGACCTCGTTTTAGAGATGATGTCACTCGCACATGTGCAATAGCTCCAAGATAGGACTTAGTCTCCAGCGCTCGCACATGTGCAGTAGCAAGAAATCCGAACATAGTCTCCAGTGCCACAGCATAGGGAAGGAGACACGCAGATACCCAGAAATGGGAACCGTAAGAGATAGAGAGAGACAGACAGAGATACTAATACAGAGACGGACAGAGAGCTAGACACAGACAGACAGAGATAGACACAGACAGACATGGTTAGAGACAGATACACACATGAATAGAGACAAACACACAGACAGACAGGGAAAGAGACAGACAGAGAGACAGACAGACACAAACAGACAGACACACAAAGACACACACACAGAGAAACAAACAGAGAAACACACACAGAGACAAACACACAGACAGAAAGAGACACACAGACAGAAAGAGACAGACAGAGACAGAAGAACAGATAGACACAGAAAGAGAGAGACAGAGAGACAGTACTATTGTGGGCAACGCCTGGGTGCTACAGCTAGTAATATACAAATCTGAGTGTATGTGTGTATGTATGTCCGCTAAAGGAATCCACACCGTCGCATTTACAATCACAATTTTTTGCACAGCCACTTCATTTGACTCAGGGATTGTCATAGACTATTTTTTGAGGGAAAAATTTAACACCGCAATTTATTAGTTATTAGCCAAAAAATCCTGCCTCTATTAAACTCAATGGAGCTACAGGTCATTAATAGGAGCTGTGATTGCTTGCTATAGGAACAAAGGGAATTCTTAGTATAGGAATCTTATGTGTGAGGAAATATGGTATTGGTTGAGAGATGGCCAGAGACAGAGATAGAGACAGACAGACAGAGGCTCAAAGAAAGAGGCAGACAGGGAAAGAGACAGACAGGGAAAGAGGCAGACAGACAGAGACAGGTATGGAAAGAGGCAGACAGAGACAGGTAAACAGGGATAGAGACAGAGGCAGACAGGGAAAGAGACAGAAACAGACAGAGACAGATGGATATTAGAAGAGACAGACAGAAAGAGGCAGACAGGGAAAAAGACAGACAGACAATGACAGAGTCAGACATGGAAAGAGACAGATTGGGAAAGAAACAGACAGACAAAGACAGAGGCAGACAGGGAAAGAGACAGACAGGGAAAGAGAAAGACAGAAAAAGACAGAGGCAGACAGGGAAAGAGACAGACAGGGAAAGAGACAGAATGACAGAGACAAAAAGACAAAGACAGAGGCAGACAGGGAAAGAGACAGATAGAGATAGACAGACAAAGATAGAGGCAGACAGGGAAAGAGACAGACAGACAGGGAAAGAGACAGGTGAAAGATACAGATGCGAAAGAGACAGACATGGAAAGAGACAGACAGGGAAAGAGACAGACAGGAATAGAGACAGACAGGAATAGAGACAGACAAGAAAAGAGACAGGAAAAGAGACAGACAAGGAATGATAAAGATAGGAATAGAGACAGACAGAGGCAGACAGGGAAAGAGGCAGACAGACAGATAACAGACAGAGTCAGAAATGGAAAGAGACAGATGTTTTGCACACCCCCATATTGAATGTAACCCCAGATCATGATCTCTCCACCACCAAACTTAACTATTTTCTGGGTGTATCTTGGATCCAGTATGTCTCCTGCAGTATTTCCAGTTGCTGTGGTGTAATTCAACTGAAGATTCATCAGAGAAACCCACCTTCTGCCACATTTCCAGCGTCCATCTGTTTAGCAGGTGTGGGACTTGGGAAATGCCACACTTTTTAATTGCCTTTTTTTTTAGTGCTGGCTTCTGGGCACTGATTCGACCATGGAGGCCATTTCGAGACAGAATCCTACAAACTGTTCTAGTTGACATAGGGACTTGAGGTGACCAGGCATTTTGGAGCTCTGCTGCAGTGGAAGAGGGGCTGGATTTGGATTTTCTAACCAACAATTGTTCCTCCTGAGCAGTTGTCTTGCGGGGTCTGCCGGACCTGGACTTCTCAAAAACATCTCCAGTCTCTTCAAATCTTTTTTTAATTCTTTGTACTTGACGCTGAGGCACATTAAAAGTGCTAGCCATCTCTGCAGTGGATCTTGTCTTAGCGCCTCTTGATAATCGACAAGGCTTTTGTCGCAGGGTGATTTTTGGCATGTTGTCAGAGGTCAAGTTGCAGTTCAAGTGAAGGTCTGGGGTGCTGGGTTTCTTTTTATATACACCCACTCACATCAGTGAGCACAGGTGAGGATGTAAACTAGGATTGGTTGCATTATATGACAAGGCGACAAAACTTTTGTCTTGCAAATATCTGACCTTTCTGTGTTCATTAAATTATCAATATTTCAGCTTTGCAGCAACTTTATTTTCATAACCTAAACCAAATTTGGGAGGGTTTCAGCATTCAAAAGAGTAATTTATAAAACACTGGATGAATTTAAAGTCAGGTTATAAGCTTTTATTTACATAACATGGATAAGCGACAAAACTTCTGTCAGGGAGTGTATATACAGTACAGACCAAAAGTGTGGACACACCTTCTCATTCAAAGAGTTTTCATTATTTTCAGGACTCTGAAAATTGTAGATTCACATTGAAGGCATCAAAACTATGAATTAAAACATGTGGAATGAAATACTTAAAAAAGTGTGAAACTGAAAATATGTCTTATATTCTAGGTTCTTCAAAGTAGCCGCTATTTTACCATGAAGGCCTGCTGCACAAAGTCTCCTCTTAACAATTGTTCTAGAAATGAGGTGTGTCCAAACTTTTGGTCTGTACTGTATATATATATATATATATATATATATATATATATATTATGAGATAGTGGGGCCATTCATATGTGATGGACGGTATGTATATCCCAGAATGCGTACAGAAACATATTAGAGCCCTGCTTAGCTGTCAGTCCACTATCTCCAAGCCGGGTTATGCAGGTGGCTCATGACCACAGTTCAATTAAAAGGTCTCTGTAAGAGCCTGGGTGGGGCAGAGTCAGCTTTTGTAAGCTGCAGAGCAGGAAGCTGAGAGGAGTTCAGACCTGTGTGAAGCGATAACACAGGTCTGTGGGCCCACCTGAAATAGCAGGACGAGGTATAGTAAGCTGGCAAGGAGACCCGGGTAACCTGGATCAGGTGGTGAATCTAGTGGTGCGATATACCACCACACAGGACTTTATATGAGACTCTGCCCCAGTGCGTCAGGCTCGGCGGCCACTGGACCCTGGCCGAGATACACGTACGGTGCTGGTAAACAACAAAACCCAAGCCCCTGTCGAGGGAGCAACCCGCACTGAGAGTGGCAAAAGACCAGTTCCCCCAAGAATGATTACAAAAAACTGGTGGGGCCACCGCTATGAGGTGCTGGAGATGTCAAGGGCCAGGCCATATTGCCGCTTATTGCCCTTTGATTACGGAATCCATGGATTGCGGGTACACACGCCGAATGTCTATGTATGCTAATACGGTGTATACTGCACACCCTATTCTGGAACCTCCTCTTTGTCATGTGTTTGTAAACAGGCATCGGGCAGAGGCCCTTTTGGACTCTGGCAGCATAGTGACCCTCGTTCATGGGTCGCTGATCTCGGGGTCGGAGTCCACGGAGAGGGAGGTTGGGATTGTGTGTATACATGGTGAACTCCGCAAATAAAGCAAATATCCAACAGCAGAGGTATGCCTCTCCACTCCGTGCGGGGACGTGACGCATGTGGTAGGAGTGGTGAAAACCCTACCATACGGGGTAGTAATGGGAAGGGATTATCCGTTGTCTTGGTACCTGTGGGAGCACAATAGCACTTTTTCCCAGGCAAAAATGGGTCCGGGTGCAGAACCCGAGGATCCCGAGTCAGGGATACCTGCTGTAGGGGTCGCCGACCTAGGGGCAGGGGGTGGACCTTACAGGGGTCCCCTAGAGGTATTGGCGGGAGAAAGCGAAGAGACTGTAGCAATCCCGGAGCTGGACACGCCCCGGGAGGTCTTCGGGACGGCGCAGCTGAGGGATCCTACCCTCTCCCAGGCGTGGGGGAATGTAAAAGAGGTGAATGGGGTGGCTCAACAACCAGGGGCAGAAGTTGTCTTTCCCTGCATGGCGGTTTATAATGATTTACTCTACCGAGTAGACAAAATCAGGGAAGAGATAGTAGAACAATTGGTAGTGCCCCAATCCCACCGTCGGGCAGTGCTTAACATGGCTCACACACCCCCCCTGGGGGGCACTTAGGGGTTACCAAGACACAAGAGTGCATTTTACAGAGGTTCTTTTGGCCGGGAGTGTACGCAGAGGTATGGAAATTCTGTGAATCCTGCCCGGACTGCCAGCTGACCTCGCCCATTGCAAGTTTCCGGAGTCCATTGGTGCCTCTCCCAATTATAGAGGAACCTTTTGAACGGATTGCAATGGATCTGGTAGGACCCCTGGTAAAATCCGCACGTGGTTACCAACACATTTTGGTGGTTGTAGATTATGCCACACGCTATCCCGAGGCCATTCCGCTGCGCCATACCTCAGCTAAGCTTATTGCCCGGCAATTATTTGCCATGTTTTGTCGTCTTTGGCTACCAAAGAAGATCCTTACTGTCCAGGGGACTCCGTTTATGTCCAAGGTGACAAAAGAATTATGTAAACTGTTAAAAATAAAGCACCTGCGCACATCGGTGTATCATCCGTAAACTGATGGGCTGGTCGAACGGTGTTACAAAACCCTTAAGTCCATGCTTAAAAAAGTGGTTGCCAAGGACGGGAGGGACTGGGACATGCTGTTGCCCTATCTTATGTTTGCGCTCTGAGAGGTGCCGCAGGCATCCACGGGTTTTTCACCATTCGAGTTGCTTTATGGCAGACACCCTAGGGGCTTGCTGGACGTAGCCAAGGAAACATGGGAACAGGAGCCCACCCCATATAAAAGTGTGATTGAACATGTGGCTCTAATGCAGGACCGCATCACAGCGCTTTTGTCTATTGTAAAAGAACATTTAACAAGGGCACAAGGGGCACAAAGGCGCACTTATAACACACGAGCCACCATCAGATCTTTTAATGTAGGGGATCGGGTCTTGGTCTTGGTGCCCGCGGCCGAGAGTAAACTGTTGGCCAAATGGCAGGGGCCGTATGAGGTTCGGGAAAGGGTGGGGGAGGTGAACTACCGCATACACCAGCCGAGGAGGAGGAAGCCGGAACAATTGTATCATGTTAACTTGCTTAAAGCCTGGAAAGACCGTGACTGTATAGTTACCGGAGTGACACCGGTGGGGCCCTGTGGGGATCCTGTAAAGCCGCCCATCCTGGGGACCGAAGGGGGGGGGTACACCTAGGTGACACGCTCACTAAACCGCAGCGTCGTGAAGTTCGGAAGTTAGTACAGCAGAACTCGGATGTGTTTTCCGAGTTACCCGGCTGTACTTCGGTTATCCAACATGACATTGTCACCGAGCCTCGGGTAAAGGTGCGTATGAAACCGTACTGGGTGCCCAAGGCCGGGAGACAAGCCATTGCAGCAGAAGTGAAACAGATCACCCTAGGGGTGATCGAGGAATCAAAGAGTGACTGGGCTAGGTCCATTGTGCTGATTCCAAAACCCGACGGGTCGCTACGTTTCTGAAATGATTTCAGGCGATTGAATGAGGTTTCCAAGTTCGACCTTTACCCTATGCCCCGGGTGGACGAACTTATCGAACGATTGGGAAAGGTTCAATATTTCACGACGCTTGACCTTACCAAAGGCTATTGTCAGGTGCCGCTGACAGAGTCAGCCAAGGAAAAAACGGCCTTTATAACACCAGATGGGCTCTACCACTATGTCGTCTTGCCTTTCGGTTTACATGGAGCCCTGGCTACTTTCCAAAGACTGATGGACATAGTGTTGGAATCGCATCAGAAGTACGCATCCGCCTATCTAGATGACATCATCATCTTCAGTACCGATTGGCAGACCCACTTGTCCCAGGTCCAGGCCGTCGTTAACTCCCTGCGGGCGGCAGGATTTACAGCAAACCCAAAAAAATGTGCAATCGGTCAGGAAGAAGCCTGATATTTGGGGTACGTGATTGGCTGCGGGGTGATCAAACCACAAGTTAATAAAATTGCTTCATCCAAAAGTGGCCCAGACCGGTGTCCACCGAACAGGTGAGAGCGTTCCTCGGCATTGTCGGGTATTACCGGCGGTTTATACCGGACTTTGCCGGGAGAACGGCGGCTTTGACTGATCTGTTGAAGGGTAAGAAGGCAGCCATGGTACGTTGGACCACTCAGGCTGGGGAAGCGTTTGGGCGGCTTTGCATGTTGCAACTAGAGATGAGCGAACCGGTCGCGGTTCGGCTCGAGTTCGGTTCACCGAACGGGGGTCCCGTTCGAGTTTGGTTCGTCGAACGTTCGACGAACCAAACTCGAACCTATAGGCTATAATGGGAGGCAATCACAAACACATAAAAATGCATTATAAATGTACACAAACAGTTAATAAATATTGCCATAACACTTACCGGTCCCCGCGATCCCTTCTGCACTCTGTCTCCTGCCGCTATTCCATCCGATGATCGCTGAATGCTCCCGGTGACCGGCACTGCAGCAGTGAAGCAGGACCTATCGTGACGTCAAAATAGCCATGTGACCAGTCACGTGGCTATTATCTCATTGGCTACAGACTGGTCACATGACTATGACGCGTCATGTAGGACCTGCGAGTGCATCTCTCCGGTACACGGTGCACATATGTGTATCGCCGTGTACCGGCGACATGCTCTAGCACACGGTCGACTCCCCATTCCGTTAGGGACCGGCTGACACAGCCGGTCATTAACGGAGGTTGCCATAGCAACGCAGTTAGCGGTGACGTCACCGCTAACCGCGGCTCCGAGAGCACCGTTGCTATGGTAACGCGTCTATCAGCGTTACCGCTAGCAGCACTGATCACGCACGGAGTGAAGGCTGCACGCTGCTTCCCGATTGTAGTGAGGATTGTAGTGAGGATGGAGGTTCCTCAGCCCCAAGTGATGAGCTGGTGAACCTCATCCTCACTACAATCGTCACTACTACTACACTAGTGAGGATTGTAGTGAGGATGGAGGTTCCCCAGCCCCAAGTGATGGGCTGGTGAACCTCATCCTCACTACAATCGTCACTACTACTACACTAGTGAGGATTGTAGTGAGGATGGAGGTTCCCCAGCCCCAAGTGATGAGCTGGGTAAACTCATCCTCACTACAATCGTCACTACTACTACACTAGTGAGGATTGTAGTGAGGATGGAGGTTCCCCAGCCCCAAGTGATGAGCTGGGTAAACTCATCCTCACTACAATCGTCACTACTACTACACTAGTGAGGATTGTAGTGAGGATGGAGGTTCCCCAGCCCCAAGTGATGAGCTGGGTAAACTCATCCTCACTACAATCGTCACTACTACTACACTAGTGAGGATTGTAGTGAGGATGGAGGTTCCCCAGCCCCAAGTGATGAGCTGGGTAAACTCATCCTCACTACAATCGTCACTACTACTACACTAGTGAGGATTGTAGTGAGGATGGAGGTTCCCCAGCCCCAAGTGATGAGCTGGGTAAACTCATCCTCACTACAATCGTCACTACTACTACACTAGTGAGGATTGTAGTGAGGATGAGGTTCCCCAGCCCCAAGTGATGAGCTGGGTAAACTCATCCTCACTACAATCGTCACTACTACTACACTAGAAAGAAAGAAGACAGAAGAGCAGGATCGTGGAGGGCTGACAGGGGGTAATAAAGATGGAGTCTCTAATGTGTCTGTGTATTTATTTCTATTAAAGTATTTTTTCTCTGTGTGGTGTTTTTTTTTAACCCTTTATTGGAGATTCTTAATGGCCGGGTCAAACGTGCCTGACATTAAGAATCTCTGGCTTAATACTGGCTAGTAAAACAAAGCCAGTATTAACTCATGATTACCCAACAAGCCACCCGGCTCTAGGGCTGTTGGAAGAGTTGGATACAGCGCCAGATGATGGCGCTTCTATGAGAGCGCCATTTTCTGGGACGGCTGCGGACTGAAATTCGCAGCAGAGGCGCCCAGAAACCTCGGGCTAACCTGTGCTGCGGATTCCAATCCCCAGCTGCCTAGTTGTACCCGGCTGGACACAAAAATGGGGCGAAGCCCACGTCATTTGTTTTTTAATTATTTCATGAAATAAGTGAAATAATTAAAAAAAATGGGCTTCCCTATATTTTTCGTTCCCAGCCGGGTACAAATAGGCAACTGGGGGTTGGAGGCAGCCCGTGACTGCCTGCTGTACCTGGCTAGCATACAAAAATATGGCGAAGCCCACGTCATTTTTTTGGTGGGCAAAAAAATTCTGCATACAGTCCTGGATGGAGTATGCTGAGCCTTGTAGTTCTGCAGCTGCTGTCTGCTCTTCTTCATACAGACAGACAGCAGCTGCAGAACTACAAGGCTCAGCATACTCCATCCAGGACTGTATGCAGAAGTTTTTTGCCCCCTGAAAAAATTATGTGGGCTTCGCCATATTTTTGTATGCTAGCCAGGTACAGCAGGCAGGTACGGCTGCCCCCAACCCCCAGTTGCCTATTTGTACCCGGCTGGGAACCAAAAATAAAGGGAAGCCCTTTTTTTATTATTTCATGAATTTCATGAAATAATTAGAAAACAAATGACGTAGGCTTCGCCCCATTTTTGTGTCCAGCCAGGTACAACTAGGCAGCTGGGGATTGGAATCCGCAGCACAGGTTGGCCTGAGCTTTCTGGGCCCCACTGCTGCGAATTGCAGTCTGTAGCCGCCTCAGAAAATGGCATTTTCATAGAAGCGCCATCTTCTGGCGCTGTATCCAACTCTTCCAGCACCTGCCTGCTATACCTGGCTAGCATACAAAAATATGGCGAAGCTCACGTCCTTTTTTTGTAGTTTTTTGGCAAAAAAAATAAAAAATGCTTCCCTGGATTTTCCATTGCCAGTGAAGGTAACACCAAGCAGTGGGGGTTAGCAGCCAGTAGCTGCTTGGATTACCCTTACCTAGCAATACAAAAAATGCAGCGGGAGGCCATATATATTTTTTTTAATTATTTATTTAAATAACTAAAAACAAAATGGGCTTCCCTGTATTTTGATTGCTGGACATCACAGTGCTGTAAAAATAAATCTTTAAAAAAATGACGTAGCAGTCTGCGGTATTTTTGATTCTCAGCACAGATAAAGCAGACAGCTATGGGTTGCCACCCCAGTCTGCCTGCCGTTACCTTGGTTGGCAATCAAAATACAGGGAAGCCCATTAATTTTTTCTATTTAAAAAATAGTTAAAAAAAAATGACGTTGGGTCCCCCCATTTTTGATAGCCAGCTAGGGTAAAGCAGACGGCTGTAGCCTGAAAACCACAGCTGGCAGCTTTACCGTGGTTGGGGATCCAATGTGGAGGTCCCCTCAGGCTCTTTTTTATAATTATTTTATAAATATTAATAATTACACAATAAAAGTAGGGTCCCCCCCAAATTGGATCACCAGCCAAGGTAAAGCGGACAGCTGTGGTCTGGTATTCTCAGGGTGGGAAGGTCCATAGTTATTGGGCCTTCACAGCCTAAAAATAGCAGGCCGCAGGCACCCCAGACGTGGCGCATCCACTAGATGCGCCAATCCTGGCGCTTCACCCTAGCTCATCCTGTGCCCTGGTGCAGTGGCAAACGGGGTAATAAATCGGGTTGATACTAGCTGTAAAGTCACCTGAGATCAAGTCCAGCAGTTTGTGATGTCATGGCGTCTATTAGATACCCAACATCATAAACTGTCAGTACTAACAAAAAAAAAAAAATCGACAAAAGAAATTTATTTGAAAAAACAGTCCCCAAAACATTTCCTATTTCACCAATTTATTGTAAGAAAAAAAATAAAGGGGTCCCACGACGACACTGGACCGTCTAGAATATGGGGGGGAGACACTCAGGGAACGTATCCCCCATTTTCTAGGAGTGCGGACCCTTCATGTGAGGAGTGTGGGTGCAATGAATCTGCACTCACTCTCCCCGGGTCCACAGCAGCAGAGTCCATGTCGTAATGGTTGCTACCAAAGCTGCAATGCCCTGCTCATGAGGTAAGGGCATGCCTAATCAGGAGAACTACTGTAGAGGAAGCTCTGCTCACTAGTATATAGGTGCTCAGAGGTAATAATAGATAAAATTAGTGAGTAGCCTCGGCACTCTAAATCTACCAGACTAAGTCAGTAAGTCACAACGGATAGTAATGCAAAATCACTCTTTATTGGTCCGTATTAAGAAAAAAAAAATTTTCACAAGCATATATGTTTTTGTCCAAAACAAGTTACAAATGACGTTTCGGCCTGAGCCTTCGTCAGATTGGACTTATCTGCATGTAATCATGAAAAATGACAATAATCAGTATCACATAAGAGTGAGAGAACAATAACATAAACTCGAACAATGTAGAGGTACAATTGGGATGCAGCAAAAAAATTGCAACACAGCAAGAAATGAAACACATGATACAAATGTCATAATACAGTACAAGGACAATATAGTAATGACAAATATGGGGTCAGAGTAGGCTTACACAGCTCTGGTACGAAAGAGATGTCAATCATAAAGTAACATGTGCAGTAGGTGTAGAGCTACACTATGCATGGCAGAGCTAATGGGTAGACCGACCATAGAAAAAGAACGGAGAAAAAGTGGAGAAAAAGTGGAGAAAAAATGGATAAAAAGTGGAGAAAAAGTGAAGAAAAAGTGGAGAAAAAGTGGAGAAAAAGTGGAGAAAAAGTGGAGAAAAAGTGGAGAAAAAAATGGAGAAAAAGTGGAGAAAAAGTGGAGAAAAAGTGGAGAAGTGAAGAAGTGGAGAAGAAGTGGAGAAAAAGTGGAGAAAAAGTGGAGCACCCTTTGGTGCCTTTCATGTGGCACTAAGGGGTGCTTAGCTTTGTAGTTAGCCAAAAAAATGAAAAAAAAATGACGTAGGGTTCCCCCTAGTTTTGTAGCCAGCTAGGGTAAAGCAGACGGCTGCAGCCTGCAGGCCACAGCTGGCAACCTCACCTTGGCTGGTAATCCAAAACTGAGGGCACCCCACGCTGTTATTTTAAATTAAATAAATAATTAAAAAAAAAAACACGTAGGGGTCCCCCAAAATTGGATTACCAGCCAAGGTAAAGCAGACAGCTGAGGCCTGATATTCTCAGACTAGGGAGGTCCATGGTTATTGGACTCTCCCCAGCCTAAAAATAGCAGGCCGCAGCCGCCCCAGAAGTGGCGCATCCATTAGATGCGCCAATCCTGGTGCTTCGCCCCAGCTCATCCCGCGCCCTGGTGCGGTGGCAAACGGGGTAATATATGGGGTTAATACCAGATGTGTAATGTCACCTGGCATTAAGCCCTGGGGTTGGTGAGGTCAGGCGTCTATCAGATACCCGACATCACCAACCCAGTCAGTAATAAAAAAAAATAGACGACAAACACATTTTTATTTGAAAAAACACTCCCCAAAACATTCCCTCTTTAACCAATTTATTAGAATGAAAAACAAATCCAGGTCTGGTGTAATCCAAGGGGTTGCCATGACGATCCACACTGTCCCAGTCAATGAAGAGCAGGATGTTCCCCATTGGCTGGGAGAGCAGTGCAGTGACCTGAGCTAACATCAATGGGTCAGCCCAGGCCACTGCAGGGCATGACAAGTGCTGCTGTCAGCGAGGTACATTACCTGCGCTGATCTCCAGCACACTGACAGCCCCTGTCACTGAGTTCAATGACCGCCGCCTTCACAGCCAAGAATCGCGAGAGGCCCGTGACGTCACCGCTAGTCAGTCCCGGGTCGGAAGCGAGAGAAGGTGATGTGACAAGCGGCGGCCATGGAGGACAGTGACAGCGCTGAGGTCGGGATGGCGGGACTTCATCACCGCAGGCAGGGCCGGCTCCAGGTTTTTGTGGGCCCCGGGCGGAAGAGTCCCAGTGGGCCCCATAAACACGCAGACACACACACATACACAGATACATACACGTACATATACATATTTAAAGACAAACTCACAAAAATACATATAAACAGACAAATCTTTACAGTCATATACACTGACATACATAGATACACATCATACATGCATACATACAGAGACACACACTGCTATGCTGCATACATACATACATACATACAGACACACACATACTGCTCTGCATGCATACATACATATAGACAGACACACACACACACTGCTCTGCTACATACATACATATAGACAGACACACACATACTGCTCTGCTGCATACATACATACAGACACACACACTGCTCTGCTGCATACATACATACAGACAGACACGCATACTGCTCTGCTGCATACATACATGCATACATACATACAGACAGACACGCATACTGCTCTTCTGCATACATACATACATACAGACAGACACACATACTGCTCTGCATGCATACATACAGACACGCATACTGCTCTGCTGCATACATACATGCATACATACAGACACGCATACTGCTCTGCTGCATACATACATGCATACATACAGACAGACACACATACTGCTCTGCTGCATATATACATACATACATACAGACACGCATACTGCTCTGCTGCATATATACATACATACATACAGACACGTATACTGCTCTGCTGCATACATACATGCATACATACAGACACGCATACTGCTCTGCTGCATATATACATGCATACATACAGACAGACACGCATATTGCTCTGCTGCATATATATATACATACAGACACACATACTACTCTGCTACATATATACATACATACAGACACGTATACTGCTCTGCTGCATACATACATACATACAGACAGACACGCATATTGCTCTGCTGCATATATATATATACATACATACACGCATACTACTCTGCTACATATATACATACATACATACAGACACGCATACTGCTCTGCTGCATATATACATACATACACGCATACTGCTCTGCTGCATATATACATACATACATACATACAGACACGCATACTGCTCTGCTGCATATATACATACATACAAACAGACACGTATACTGCTCTGCTGCATACATACATGCATACATACAGACACGCATACTGCTCTGCTGCATACATACATGCATACATACAGACACGCATATTGCTCTGCTGCATACATACATACATACATACAGACACGCATACTGCTCTGCTTCATATATACATACATACACGCATATTGCTCTGCTGCATATATATATACATACATACAGACACGCATACTACTCTGCTACATATATACATACATACATACATTTAGACACGCATACTGCTCTGCTGCATATATACATACATACAGACACGCATACTGCTCTGCTGCATATATACATACATACATACAGACACGCATACTGCTCTGCTGCATATATACATACATACATACAGACACGCATACTGCTCTGCTGCATATATACATACATACATACACGTATACTGCTCTGCTGCATACATACATGCATACATACAGACAGACACGCATACTGCTCTGCTGCATATATATATATACATACAGACACGCATACTACTCTGCTACATATATACATACATACAGACACGTATACTGCTCTGCTGCATACATACATGCATACATACAGACAGACATGCATATTGCTCTGCTGCATATATATATACATACATACAGACACGCATACTACTCTGCTACATATATACATACATACATACAGACACGCATACTGCTCTGCTGCATATATACATACATACATACAGACACGCATACTGCTCTGCTGCATATATACATACATACATACAGACACGCATACTGCTCTGCTGCATATATACATACATACAGACACGCATACTGCTCTGCTGCATACATACATGCATACATACAGACACGCATACTACTCTGCTACATATATACATACATACAGACACGCATACTGCTCTGCTGCATATATACATACATACAGACACGCATACTGCTCTGCTGCATATATACATACATACAGACACGCATACTGCTCTGCTGCATATATACATACATACAGACACGCATACTGCTCTGCTGCATACATACATGCATACATACAGACACGCATACTACTCTGCTACATATATACATACATACATACAGACACGCATACTGCTCTGCTGCATATATACATACATACACGCATACTGCTCTGCTGCATATATACATACATACATACATACAGACACGCATACTGCTCTGCTGCATATATACATACATACAAACAGACACGTATACTGCTCTGCTGCATACATACATGCATACATACAGACACGCATACTGCTCTGCTGCATACATACATGCATACATACAGACACGCATATTGCTCTGCTGCATACATACATACATACATACAGACACGCATACTGCTCTGCTTCATATATACATACATACACGCATATTGCTCTGCTGCATATATATATACATACATACAGACACGCATACTACTCTGCTACATATATACATACATACATACATACAGACACGCATACTGCTCTGCTGCATATATACATACATACAGACACGCATACTGCTCTGCTGCATATATACATACATACATACAGACACGCATACTGCTCTGCTGCATATATACATACATACATACAGACACGCATACTGCTCTGCTGCATATATACATACATACATACAGACACGCATACTGCTCTGCTGCATATATACATACATACAGACACGCATACTGCTCTGCTGCATACATACATGCATACATACAGACACGCATACTACTCTGCTACATATATACATACATACAGACACGCATACTGCTCTGCTGCATATATACTGCTGCATATATACATACATACAGACACGCATACTGCTCTGCTGCATATATACATACATACAGACACGCATACTACTCTGCTACATATATACATACATACAGACACGCATACTGCTCTGCTGCATACATACATGCATACATACAGACACGCATACTACTCTGCTACATATATACATACATACAGACACGCATACTGCTCTGCTGCATATATACATACATACAGACACGCATACTGCTCTGCTGCATATATACATACATACAGACACGCATACTGCTCTGCTGCATATATACATACATATAGACACGCATACTGCTCTGCTGCATATATACATACATATAGACACGCATACTGCTCTGCTGCATGCATACATACAAACACACACCTTGCTCTGCGGGGCCCACACACGCGGCTCCGGGGGCCACACACACGGCTCTGCGGGGCCCACACACGCACGGGGGGACAGGGAGGGGCGGGGAGGGAGTGATGTCCCACATACTGATCAGGTCACGGTGCAGATGGGGCCCACACAGCGCCGGAGGGAAGCGATTTGCTGGGGGTCGCTGGCTGGCACTGTGACTCCTTCATCTGTGCGACCGAGCAGGACGCCGGGCGGTAGCTCCGCCCACAGATGATGCTCAATGCAGGAGAACACAGTGAGCCTTAAAGGGCCGGCAGCCACAGTTTCCAGTGCCAAGGACTGCTGCCCCCGGGCCGACCGCAGGTAAGCCGAGCGGGACCATGTGTGTGTGTGTGTGTGTGTGTGTGTGTACATGCTGCGGGCAGGAGGGGGCGGAGTGAGCTGAGCGGGGAAGTGTGGGCTTCCTGCACGTAACTAGGATAAACATCGGGTTACTAACCAAAGCGCTTTGGTTGGATACCCGATGTTTATCTTGGTTACCAGCTTCTGGCAGGCTGCCAGCGATGGCTCCTGCACACTGTAGCTGGAAAAAGCCCTGCTTTTTGCTGCTAGAACCGTTCTCGAACGTATCTAGAACTATCGAGCTTTTGCAAAAAGCTCGAGTTCTAGTTCGATCTCGAACAGCCCCCAAAATCACTCGAGCCTAGAACTGGAGAACCTCGAACCTCGAACCGCGCTCAACTCTAGTTGCAACATCGCACGTACGATGTCGGTGGGGTCAAATCGAAAGTGACGCACATCCGGCGTCACTTTCGACATCGTATTGTGTAAATCCTAGATGATACGATTAACGAGCGCAAAAACGACGTTATCGTATCATCGGTGTATTCTCCGACATTTCCATAATGCCGGTGCAGAGACAGGTACGATGTTGTTCCTCATTCCTCATTCCTGCGGCAGCACACATCGCTGTATGTAAAGCTGCAGGAGCGAGGAACATCTCCTACCTGCCTCCCGGCTGCAATGAGAAGGAAGGAGGTGGGCGGGATGTTTACATCCTGCTCATCTCCGTCCCTCCACCGCTATTGGCCGCCTACCGTGTATCATCGCTATGACGCCGCACGACCCACCCCCTTAGGAAGGAGGCGGGTCGCCGGCCAGAGTGACGGTCGCAGGGCAGGTGAGTGCATGTGAAGCTGGCACAGTGATAATGTTCGCTACACCAGCTATCACAAGATATCGTACCTGCGACAGGGGTGGGGACTATCCCCAGCCGATGCTGCGATGTCGTAATTTGCAAAGCCCGCCTTTCAGTCCATGAAGACTGCCTTGTGTGGACAACCGGTCCTCATTAGCCCCGATTTCGGTAACACCTTCCTTGTGCAAACGGATGCCTCCAAGGTGGGTCTGGGTGCCGTACTCTCGCAAGAGGTGGACGGAACTGAGCATCCGGTTACCTATTTGAGCCGGAAATTTACCCCAGCGGAGAAGAATTATAGCGTAGTGTAGAAGGAATGCTTGGCTATTAAATGGGCCTTGGAGTCCCTGCGTTATTATTTGCTCGGGCGACAGTTTCGGTTGGTGATGGACCACGCGCCCCTCGTCTGGATGAGGAATGCGAAAGAACGGAATGCTCGGGTCACCCGCTGGTTCCTGTCCCTTCAAAATTTCAGTTTTACGGTTGAATGATATATTTACAGTACAGACCAAAAGTTTGGACACACCTTCTCATTCAATGAGTTTTCTTTATTTTCATGACTCTGAAAATTGTAGATTCACATTGAAGGCATCAAAACTATGAATTAAAACATGTGGAATAAAGTACTTAAAAAGTGTGAAACAACTGACAATATGTCTTATATTCTGGGTTCTTCAAAGTAGCCACCTTTTGCTTTCATTACTACTTTGCACACTCTTGGCATTCTCTTGAAGAGCTCGAAGAGGTAGTCACCGGAAATGGTCTTCCAACAGTCTTGAAGGAATTCCCAGAGATGCTTAGCACTTGTTGGCCCTTTTGCCTTCACTCTGCGTTCCAGCTCACCCCAAATCATCTGGATTGGGTTCAGGTCTGGTGACTGTTGAGGCCAGGTCATCTGGCGTAGCACCCCATTACTCTCCTTCTTAGTCAAATAGCCCTTACACAGATTGGAGGTGTGTTTGGGGTCATTGTCCTGTTGAAAAATAAATGATGGTCCAACTAAACGCAAACCGTATGGAATAGCACACCGCTGCAATATGCTGTGGTAGGCATGCTGGTTCTGTATGCCTTCAATTTTGAATAAATCCCCAACAGTGTCACCAGCAAAGCACCCCCACACCATCACACATCCTCCTCCATGCTTCACGGTTCGAACCAGCCATGTAGTATCCATCCGTTCACCTTTTCTACAAAGACACGGTGGTTGGATCCAAAGATCTCAAATTTGGACTCATCAGACCAAAGCACAGATTTCCACTGGTTTAATGTCCATTCCTTGTCTTCTTTAGCCCAAACAAGTCTCTTCTGCTTGTTGCCTGTCCTTAGCAGTGGTTTCCTAGCAGCTATTTTACCATGAAGGCCTGCTGCACAAAGTCTCCTCTTAACAGTTGTTCTAGAGATGAGAAGGTGTGTCCAAACTTTTGGTCTGTACTGTACATATTTATGTGGCACCACTACGGAGTCAGGCGCCACAGGGTAGTGCACCTTAAAGATGCAGCACTCATCCCGGGTATGGAGGAGGTCATCTCCGGTGTGCATCACATTCACATTCGCACACTTAGTAGCAGCCACTGAAACTGGGTGAGAGGTCATTTGGATGGTCACCATAGCAATGGGACTTTCCACTCTCTGGTGAGCACCTTGGGGGGTGGAGTTACACAGACTGGGGAGTAAGGACATATACAGACACTTCAGAACAGCAAGAGAAAGGAAAGATGTGAGACTTAGGAGAAGACAGTCGCCAAGGGGAGAGATGTTAGCTCCCTCAGGACCGATGCATTTGGGGTGCAGAGCCCTAGGCTAGGGGAAACTTTATGTCCCTCTGCTAAATCTGCCAGGCAGGAGATTCCAAGTTTCCTTGCCCACCTCAAGTGCCCGGGGCACAGCAGCAGATAGAGCCAGGAGTTGTGACCATGATCCAGTTCATAACGGACTCGAGCTGCCTGTCATATGGGACAGGAAATAAACCCAGGACACGGGTCTCTGTAGGACTACAAGTCACAGGGATCCATCAAACACAGCACAAGAAAGGAAGGACTCACAATTCACAACACTGGTGGTGACCTCCAAAGTATCCAGGATCGGCTGAGGCCCATCATAGCGTAGCCCGGTACTCCAACGGCACTGTGTGACCAGTGAGTATAAGACCTTGAACTGTTCCGCCTGTCTCATCCTTTACTGCCAGCAGCCTCTCCATTGCACCACCGCACCTTCAGCGCCTCAGAGACTACTACCACCACCATCCTCCCTGGGGCCATAGCTCTGCCTGTGGAGAGCTGAACCATCCAAGCTGCATTGTCACTTGCCTCAGCAGAGAAGTCCGGCAGCGGTGGCTAATATTGACCGCGCACCACAGGTGGCATCACGAACAACTACCCTCATCATCCCCATCCCCAGCCTTTTATTGACACCCGGGGTCACGGAACTGGGCAAGGCCACCACGGAGTCCCAGGAGAAGCACCACGGCCCGGTAACGAGTAATCCCCCGACCCCATGGGTGCATCATTTACATAGCTGCTAAAAAGGGCAAAGGCAAAACCAAAAAAAATAATCATTAAAAGGTAAAAAACAAAATGCAATTAGACCTTTGGACAATTTGATGCTTTTCCCAAAAGCTATTGAACTGGAAAGGTGAATAAGGGTTTGTTTGGTAGAATAAACTTTTCATTTACACACATCAGTATTGTGCATCACTTATGAGGTATGGCACATGTCATATAAGTGTGTTATATCCTACTTGACTGTGTGGGGCCAAGTCAACAGTGGTGGCACCCAAGGAAAAACCTGGACTGAAATTAAAAAAAAGGAGAAGACGATTGGAGGGCGGGGTGAGGAGTCAGTGGTGAGACAAGAATAGTGATGGTCAGGCTGGAGTCAGAATTGCGAGTCTCGCATCACATCACCCGACATGGCCTGCTGCTCTCCAGACAGAAGGGAGTCAGCTGCATGTATTTCTATACAGCTAAGATGCTCCTGTTCAGAGAGCGTCAAGCCATGCCGGATAGTGTGATGTGATGTCACGCATGAGTCACACGCAAGTATTACTCCAGCCTCAAGAAGAGATTATTAGAGTTTATTTTTTAACATCTTCTGGGCAGATTTGATTTGGACTGGATTTATTCAATGCAAATTGAATCTCCCTTTGATCTTAAAGAATCTGCTCAGATTGAATTTCAGATTATTTGCTCATCTCTAGTGGAATATTGTGAAATTATTAGCTTGGGTTTCTAATGTAAGCAGGTGGGTGTTCTGATAACATATTTATTAATTCAAATAAAGTTATAATAAATTCAAATATTTATATGATATTTAATTTTTGCTAAGGTTATTTACCCCTTCCACAAAATTATGAAGGGAAAACAACAGTTCAACTTTCCTATATGTGTAACACTGGAGATTAATAAAAGTACATTGACAATCACATGAAAAAGGGTAGTTCTCAAGAGGTTAGTACACAAATATCTCACTCTCAGGAAAACCTCCAGTCATAAAAGCAAACATGACTTTGCCCTTGAATTCTGTCTGTAGAATTTTGAACATTAAATATTTATTTGGCAGGATGTGATGGAATGTGAATAGAATTTTAATAACATACTAATTATTTAGTTGTTTTTATTTTTTGGGGACTAATGCTGTCTCTAATATGAAAGCCCTGGAAGCGGTTATGTGCATTCTTTACATGCATAAAGCTCTCAAATTCCTATTTTATACTATTTGTAATGCAATTAGGCACATTTATGTGTGTCGTTTAGTGAAATGGCTGCACATGTGTGCAATGAAACATAACATATTAAATCATTATCAAAGTGCTCTGAAAGCATCATAATTAGTTTTACTTTTTAATGAAAATTGTTCATGAAATGATCCATACAAGTAATAGTCTCATTTGCATATAGAATATGTCTAGCGTTTAAATGGAATCTATTCTAATCTGTTTCCCATATACTATTACCTTGTGTCACTTGCCACATTTGACTTCTGCTAATTACTGTTTATTATAATTCGCGGAGACTTACGGAGCTATAGCCTAAACCATAAATGGTGGCATTCAATGTCTATATAGGTACAGATGACTATTGTGTGAGGTTCACATCCCAATGTATAAGTTCCTTTTTTCATTCTCTTGTATGAGCTTTTACATTTGTACAGCAGCTAAGGAATAACATTAATTCCATGTTTAGTGTCATTCTTCCGTAACTTTTTTGTCCCCTGCACTGAATGCACAGCAAGTACATCTTGTAATTGAACCCATGTCTTCAAAATCTTGATACTGTTGACTGAGAGCCGCTGGTTCACTGACCCATGGTTGGCCCTCATAAGACATAGGTTAGTTTAAGTATGTGGCTGATGAAGGGGGAAATCTGTGTCACAAATCTTGTGGCCTGCAATGCATCGCTAAAGGAGACATGAAACAGGATTAAGGCACAATAAATATTGGCTTCCTTTTTTTTCTCTGTGAAACACTTAAATTCATAAGCATTAAAGTGCAGCACTATTACGACCGTTTTTCCCCGAAAATAAGACATGGTTTTATATTACTTTTTTGCTTTGGAAAATTTGCTAGGGCTTATTTTCAGGGGATATCTTACATTTTCCCAACAATCCACATTTACTCTTAAATGAAAATCAACATGTATTGAAATATAATCATGTTATCAGATTATCACATTCTGGAACCTCAACATTTTGCAATAATCCAATTACTGGTTCAGATGCATATTTCTTTGTTTGATCTGCTATTCTCATTGTGCAGAACCAGTCCTATAGGGGTGGGTACATACCTTATTTACAAAGGTTTAAATTACCTGCTTAATTATTATTCTCTATGTAATGCTAAGTTTACCCCCAAAAGAAAGCAGAAACCCTGTAAAAGAATCCCACTTACCAGATCCCAAATAATTATAGTTGGCAAGTGAATGGGCTCTCACATACAAATCTGTGTTGCTGTCATGTCCCCCTGCATTCTACAGTAGTTGACTTGTCCAGGTAACTGGTAGTAGTATCACTCACGCGAAGTGATACTGCTACTCATTCTTTTTGTGAGAGTTGCAGTGCAATGCAGCTAGAAAAGTGAGGGATCTGACAGTGATGCAGATCTCTTTTTGAGAGCCAATCCACTTGCCAACTGTAATTGCTTCCTTTTTGGTGTGTCTGCTTCATTTATGAAAACTCCTGTTTTTTTCTTTAACTTTTTAGTTGTTTGGACACTTCCTTATGGATATTGCACGGGAACAATTTTACTGAAGGTAGAATTTTGTATGACCATTCTTACTACTAATGCAACTTTGAGAGGCAGTGTTATTATATTATTGTGCAAATATTACAGATGATCAAATTTCCAAATGTTTAATTGTGGAAAATTTGCTTGATTTATGGGTAGATTTAATTTGCAAAGAGTAAATTTGGAGTAGAGCATATCTATCAGGAAGAGGTAAAAAACTCTTATAATTATCTCTCCTTGCCCATCCATGTGCCTGTCCCTCTGCTGTCACTCCTTTTTCATATGACAGACTCCTCTTACTGCTCCTCTGGACCGATCTTTCCTCACTACAGCCTTGCGGCGTAAATTAGTGGTTACATGGGGTATAAAACACTTCAGTAGCATGTGTTGCAACCAACCTGAGAAACAGCGGCTGTGTAAATCAATATAACAAGAGGATTTTTTCAGTTTTTCATTTCTATAGTCTCTTATTGTCCCTCAGAATCAAGCACATTGGCTGCCACCTGGAGACCAGTTTGCTGAAGTCGAGAAAATTGAATGCACAAAAATATTTGTGATCAATTGGAATGTATTGTTCATCTCTTCTCTGCCATCAGAATCTTTCAAAATGTCAGCTGGCTTTCATTTTCTCAGATTCATGTAAATTAAATCACATTTAAGGGAAATTTAATTTCAAAGGTTTTTTTTGGGTTGATTTGTTCATCTCTAGCGCTGTATGCCTGTTTTATGGAAGAAAGTTGTATTTTAATTAAGCAATTCATTGTGAATTGGCTCACATTTTACAGTGATACAACTATAGGTATATGATATATGTCTAGAACAGGCTCAAATTACCTTTGGGGGCACTATGGACGAGCTATAGTTCAGAGCATTTTGATTGCCACTTTTACTTTTAGGACTTGTGCGCACACTGTGTTTTTAATGCTTTTTTTATGCAGTTTTGTTGCAGTTTGCTGCCCAAATCTGCATGGCTATCCTTATTTAGCAAAGCCAATGAGAATTCTGAAGTGATGTGTGCACGATTTTTCTTTGCAGTTTTAAGTGCAGAAAAAAAAGTAGCATGTCAATTGTTGATGTTTTTTTTTCCAGTATTATGTAGCCCTTTCAGCCTTTGATTTCACAAAAAATGCACCAAAATGCACCAAAACACACCAAAACACCTTGCATTTTTGTTGTGTTTTTCTGCCACAAGGTGCAGATTTTAGTGCCGAAAATTTCTGCAACAAAAAACAGAACGTGTGCACATACCCTTTTGGGAACTATAAGGAAAAATATTTACTGCTTTACTTTGCACAATATCTTTTGGGTACTGTGTGAGAACTATTACCATTGTGGGCATTATGCTTTATAGAAGAAATTCTACAAGCATTGGTGGTGCTGCTTGTGGTGGAGTTGCTTCAGGGGGAGGACATGGTATATCCGTGCCTGCTATGAGCCATAATAAGACACCTTTCTTTGTTGCATGCAGCCCACAACCCATTCGTCATCATTTCATAGAGCCAAACATTGCTGCATGAATGTCAAGCCCAAAAGATGTTGAGGCAGTTTAATATTATATGGCTAATCATGCCTTCAGTTCTGTCGCATTGTCTTCCACCCGGTCCACAGCAGAAAGCACATAGTTGGCACTTAAGGTCCATGGTTAAAAGTCTTCCACCTCACCACTTTCAAAATCAGCCAAGCAGTGTGGGCCACAAGTTATTCAGCAGTCACTTATGCTTTCTGAAGATTCTGCTGACTTGGGTTCCATTGCGTATCCACCTGGCCCTGCACCAGAGGTGGAGTGACTGAGTTCACTATTGCCCAACCACTTTTTGTGTTGGAGGATGAGTCCATGGGAGGGTTAGTGCACAGGGTCAGTGGACCAAAACAGGACATCTCAGAGGATGATGAAAAACAGGTGCCAACTGCTTTGAATTTCTGCAGTGCGCAGACCGGCAAGGAGGGCAGGGGTAAGGTATGGGTGGAAGATGATGCGATGGATGACAAGGTGCTAGACCCATCCTTGAGCGAAGCCCATGCTACTAATATGCACAGTTCAGAGGAAGAGGAGGTGCTGATGCAAACCAAACAGCACGACAGCAAAGTGGGAGCAAGGGCAAAAGCACAGCGGCCGGCTAATAGCCAGTACGTCAGATGTTACCACCCACCTCACCATGGAAAAGCTCACACCAAAGCCAGCTCCAATCAAACTTCAAAGAAAGAAGAGACTAATTCCACGCTGCCAAAGAAATTCCAGATGGCAATGTATGAATGTGATGTTTTATTAGGTCAATGCACTTCAGAGATCTATGTCACCTTCATCAGGACTGAAATCACATTGCCTAATGAAATATGCCAATTACTAGGTAGCCACCCTGCAGTATTCACACTACAAAGAAAATGTGGCATTGCTACATTTGGCACTAAAGCAGAATTATAAAATTCATGAATATAAGTGCATGCCAGTGGAGGCTATATGGTGTCCCCACAAGGCACCGGGGGCTCAGTGGAAGAACAAGGCAAAGGAAGAGGAAGTAACTAATACAGCTGTAGCACCAGCACCACTTTGGAAGGGAGGATTATCATGGCTGCAATGTGACACCAATTCATGTGTAGCATGCCACACCATCAGACAACACCATCTGCTATAGGTTATACTAGCATGAGAAGAAATCAGCAAATGACTAAAATGTAACTTTTAATAATTACTCATAAAGCGTAAAACATCTCAACAGACACACATACACCACAAAGCTCCTAGAATGCTAACTCACAGCCATACTGCTAGGGGATGAAATATCACATTTTTTGTTAACTTTCTGTTTTGTTTTGTTGCTTTTTTTTAATTAGTGGCATCCTAGGCATTCTTTGGCCAGGACATTTGAATGGCCCAAAATAATGACTTATGGCCCTTGGGACAGTCACTATTTCCTTAACAATTACCTCCCTAGGAGCTTTGTGGTCTATGTGTGTCCGTTGAGACGTTAACATTTTATGATTAATTATTGAAAGTTAAATTTTACTTATTTGCTGATTTTTTCTACTCTATATGACTATTAAGTATACCTATTGGTTTTTGTGCTGTATCTGTACTGAGGCAGCCTTTATCCAACAAGGTGTTCACACGTCTATTAGTGCTTACTGATCAGTCTGCACTATTTATCTCCGGGGTCCCAAAATTTGACACATGGCCTGAGCTTGCATAATACACCTTGGAGTACTGCCCTACCCTGTCGCAAGTGTACTGTCTGAACATGTGTTTAGCACACCAGAGGTATCCTCACAGACTGGTGCATTTGTTTGTCCTCAGCTAACACGGACAGACAGGCTCACTTTCATTAAAATTAGTAAGTCATTTCACTAGACTTGTCCGTACCTTTGGCTAACTAGACAACTATATTAGTTGAACCCACACATTGCTATACTGTGCGATTTCAAATTTGTGGTGGCCTGACCACAAAATAAAACTAAAAAAATGTATTATTTTTTAAAAAAGTGTTGCCTACCTCCTCCTCTGCCTCTTCCATCTACACTGCCATGTCCACCGATTCTCCATTTGCAACTCCGCCTCCTGGTTTCAGACTTTATTTTTTGGGTTATTAAAACTTAGTTCTGGTTCTGGTTGGTCAGTGGGTCAACTGAGAAGATAGGCTCTGTAGGGGAAGTCTTCAAATGTTTTCTCTGTCAGGGGACTTTGTCAATTCAATTTTTGCTGTGCAGGGGAACTCATAAGAGACACTGTAGGGCCATTTTTAAAATTGTGGCCCTACAGTGCAGCAGACTGTCAACACAATCACAAATCGAACTACAAGTTTTTAACTGCAGTATTTGTAGAGTGTGCTACTGGAGCTGAAAATTTGGTCCTGAGGAGAAATTGGTAAAACAGGCAGTATATGAATCAGTGTCCTGCTGAAAATGCAGAGTTGGCACCTGAAGTCCATGGGCATCTTTCTTCAACATCACCTCCTTGCAAATCAGCAAAGCAGTGTGAACCTCAGCAAATCAAGCACCAGTCACATCGGCTTTTTGAGCACTTCACTGGCTGAGGTTGCATGGCCCATCTTTGTTAAATTAGGTGCTCTGTGGGGGTTCTTGGGCAATCTTGGCTGTGGGGGTCAACATGGAAAAAAAAGGCTGTTTATGGTTTGTTTTTAAAAAAAATGTGATGCTATGAGGTGGAACTCTGGCTATCTTGGCTGTGAGGGTCAACAAGGAAAACATGTTCTGTAGGGGCCATTTTTAAGATTTGGATCTCTGTGGTTAAACTCTTGCAATTTTGGCTGGGTAGGTAAACTGTGGAAAGAGGCTCTGTTGGGACCTACAGTGTATTTAAAATGTCAAACCAAAGAGAAAAGAGTAATAATGCTCAAAAAATTAATTTATTAAAGTGAAAATTACACATACAATAATAAATAAGGTCAAAAAAGACCTATGTAGGATCAGTTGGCACAAACTGAGGAGAAGATGTTAAATGGCAAATAAAAGGTCTGCTATTAGAGATGAGAGAGCCTCTGAAGGCTCGAGTTCAGTTCGGTTCGTCGAACGCAGGCTCCGTTCGAGTTCGGTTTGACAAACCGTTCGACGAACCTCTCGAACCCCATTGAAAACAATGGGAGGCAAACACAAACACATAACAACACATTATTCATGTAAACATACAGTTAATAAACATTGCCATAACATTTACAGGTCCCCGCGACGCGTCCTCCCGGTAACCAGCACTGATGATAGACCTATTGTGACGTCAAAATAGCATGTGACCAGTCACGTGTCTATTATCTCATTGGCTACAGACTGGTCACATGACTATGACATCATGTTAGGTCCTGTCAGTGCATCTCTCCAGTACGCGGTGATCGTTCCAGCATGTCCGTGTACCGGCGAAATGCTCTGACACATGGTCGACTTCCCGTTCCTGCATGTGTGCGCTCTTTACAGAGTCAGCCCACATGCAGGGACTAGCTGTCACAGCCGGTAAATAGCGGCACTAGGAATCACGTGATCAGAGCACCGTTGCTATGGTAACACGCTTGTCAGCGGTGACGTCACCGCTTACAGCACGCAGCTTCTGCTCACTCTCACTGAGTGATTAGACTGCACAGAGAGCAGCAGCGTCTTCCTCCCATGCAGTGCTGCCTGATGTAGCAGAGCTGCATGGGTTGAAGGAGAACGAAGACAGAAGACCATGGATCGTGGAGGGCTGACAGGGAGTAATAAACATGGAGTCTCTAAGTGTGTCTGTGTATTTTTTCTATTAAAGTTTTGTTTCTTTGTGTGGTGTCTTTTTTTTAACCCTTTATTGGAGATTCTTAATGGCCAGGTAAAACTTGCCTGACATTAGGAATCTCTGGCTTAATACTAGCTAGTAAAAGAAAGCTAGTATTATTTTATTATTACCCAGCGAGCCACTCGGCTTCAGGGCAGCTGGAAGAGTTGGATACAGCGCCAGATGATGGTGCTTCTATGAAAGTGCCATTTTCTGGGGCGGCTGCAGACTGCAATTCGCAGCAGAGGGGCCCAGAAAGCTCGGGCTAACCTGTGCTGCGGATTCCAATCCCCAGCTGCCTAGTTGTACCTGGCTGGACACAAAAATGGGACGAAGCGCATGTCAATTTTTTTTTAATTATTTCATGAAATTCATGAAATAATTAAAAAAGGGCTTCCCTATTTTTTTAGTTCCCAGCAGGGTACAAATAGACAGCTGGGGGTTGGGGGCAGCCGTACCTGCCTGCTGTACCTGGCTAGCATACAAAAATATGGCGAAGCCCACGTTATTTTTTTTGTGGGCAAAAAACTCCTGCATACAGTCCTGGATGGAGTATGTTGAGTCTTGTAGTTCTGCAGCCGTTGTCTGCTCTCCTGCATGCACTAGTGAATGGAGCATTCTGAGCCTTGTAGTTCTGCAGCTGCTGTCTGCTCTCCTTTATACAGACAGACAGCAGCTACAGAACTACAAGGCTCAGCATACTCCATCCAGGAGTGAAACAGCTTTCACTCATCGTGGGGGCGTGTCTGACTGCAACCAATCATAGGCGCCGGTGGGTGGGGAAAGCAAAGAATAACTAATTAATAATGAAGCAGCAGCCATTTTCAAAAGAGGAAATGCCGCTGGAGATTTGGGACAGCCGTGCAGCGAGACGCCCGTGATCGGTGAGTAGGAAAGAGAGAGGGATTGTGCTGGGGATGCAGGACGCAAGCAAATAGCAACATGTGCACATAGCCTTATTGTGAAAAGCCACGCTTTTGGTGCTCGAACCGTTCTCAAACGTAACTCGAACTGTTGAACTTTTAGCAAAAAGCTCGAGTTCGTCGAACGTCTCAAACACCGCCCAAATTCACTCAAACATGAAATTGGCAAACCTCAAACATCAAACATCGCTCATCTCTGCCTGCTATGCATAATACAATATCAATGATAAATATACATTTTGTTGGTATTACAAATTCATATTATCACATTGGTGGGTTAGAGTATAGCATTATATGCAATAAAAATTCGCTAAATAAATTCGAGTTATATTAGTGAATCTGTTGTAAGAATGAACAAGCTAAAAAGCAATAATTAGAGCTATCAATACTTTGCCTAATTCCTATTACCAATATACTGAAGTCAATAAATTAGAGCATCAGTACTTACTGATACTTTGATTTATGGACTACAGTATATTGGTAAACAGTGAAGGTTGGGGTTCCGCTGAGATCTGCTGGATGAACTAGCTAGTGCCAATAGTATTAAATGTTGGCATTTTAAGCTGACAGTCTCTGGCAAACATTACAGCATGGCCCTAAATTAAGTGTTTATTAGAGATGAGAGAACCGGTCGTGGTTCGGCTCGAGTTCGGTTCGCCGAACGGAGGTCTCGTTCTTGTTCGGTTCGGCGAACCACTCGAACCGCATAGAAAACAATGGGAGGCAATCACAAACACATAAAAACACCTAGAAAACACCCTCAAAGGTGTCCAAAAGGTGACAAACAACTCACAACACAACACAAGCACATGGGAAAGTGACAGGAACAAATTCTCATGTGAAAACAAAACAGCGTTACAAGGAAAAAGAGGACGAGACATAGATATAGGCATGGCATGCCATTCCAAAATCATGTATAACACCGCAAGGGGACTCCAAGCAGAGTCTCCCTTTTTTCCAAAAATTGGGCCCCACAGACACCACTTCAGTAGCAGCACTTGTGCCCCAGTTGCAAACTGGACAGGTAGATTTGCATCAAGCACATTCAAAAATACGCCATCCTTAACCGTCCCCAGGATTGCACCGGGGTAGGTAGCAAAGTCTTTGCTGAACCATGACTTGTTCATCTTGGCTTCTTTTTAAAAACACTGTAAGCAAGGGTTACTCCAAGCGGAGTCTCCCTTTTTTCCAAAAATTGGGCCACACAGACACCCACCCCATCAGTGGCAGCACTTGTGCCCTACTTGTACACTTCACAGGTAGATTTGCATTAACAACATTCAAAATTTTGCCATACTTAAGCCTTCCCAGGATGACCCCAGGGTAGGTAGCAAAGTCTTTGCTGAACCATGACTTGTTCATCTTGGCTCCTTTTTAAAAACACAGCAAGGGTTACTCCAAGTGGAGTCTCCCTTTTTTCCAAAAATTGGGCCATACAGACACCCCTTCAGTGACAGCACTTGTGCCCTAGTTGTACACTTCAAAGGTAGATTTGCATCAACAACATTCAAAATTACGCCATCCTTAACCCTTCCTAGGATGACCACGGGGTAGGTAGCAAAGTCTTTGCTGAACCATGACTTGTTCATCTTGGCTCCCTTTTAAAAACACAGCAAGGGTTACTCCAAGCGGAGTCTCCCTTTTTTTCCAAAAATTGGGCCACACAGACACCCACCCCTTCAGTGGCAGCACTTGTGCCCCGGTTGTTCACTTCACAGGTAGATTTGCATCAAGCACATTCAAAAATACACCATTCTTAACCGTCCCCAGGATTGCATCGGGGTAGATATCAAAGTCTTTGCTGAACCATGACTTGTTCATCTTGGCTCCTTTTTAAAAACACAGCAAGGGTAACTCCAAGCGGAGTCTCCCTTTTTTTCAAAAATTGGGCCACACAGACACACCCCATCAGTGGCAGCACTTGTGCCCCAGTTGTACACTTCACAGGTAGATTTGCATCAAGCACATTCAAAATACACAAGCATTTACTCTCCCCAGGATGACACAGGGGTAGTACATTCCTTGTGGATCCAGGTTTTGTTCATTTTGATGAACGTTAGTCTGTCCACATTGTCACTGGACAGACGTGTGCGCTTATCTGTCAGCACACACCCAGCAGCACTGAAGACAGGTTCAGAGACAACGTTGGCAGCTGGATACGACAAAATCTCCAAGGCGTAAGAGGAGAGTTCTGGCCATTTTTCAAGATTTGAAGCCCAAAATGAGCAAGGCTCCAGTTGCAAAGTCATGGCATCAATGTTCATTTGGAGACACTCCTGTATCATCCTCTCCAGCCGTTAACTATGTGTCAGATTTGTTGTCTCTGGTGGCCTTGCAAAGGAGGGTCTAAAAAAATTATGAAAAGATTCAATAAATTGCTTTTACCAGCACCAGATACGGTGCTGCTGGTACGGTTAGACTGTTGAAGATGACGAGACCGTCCCATGTTTGTCGAGTTACAACTGGGAGATTCACTCCGTGCACCACGGGTGTTTTGTGGAAAAGCCGAGTTAAGATCGAGTAACAGCTTTTGCTGATACTCCTGCATACGTGCGTCCCTTTCTATGGCTGGAATTATGTCACAAAATTTGGACTTGTACCAGGGATCTAATAGTGTGGCAAGCCAGTACTCATCATCACTTCTAATTTTGACAATACGAGGGTCATGTTGGAGGTAGTGCAGCAAGAAGGCGCTAATGTGTCTGGCGCAGCCATGCGGACCAAGTCCACGTTGTGTTTGTGGCATAGAGGTGCTAACCAGTCTTTCTTCCTCTGACATCTCCCCCCAACCTCTTTCAACTGAAATTTGACCAAAGTCTCCCTCATCCGCTGAGTCTTCCATGTCCATGGACAGTTAGTCCTCCATTTCTTCATGTTCTCCTGCACCTTCCTCAACATTTCGCCTGCTACCATGCGCCTTTGTTGATCCCTGTCCCAAATGGTCCCATGCCTGCCGCCTTGGTGATGATGAACATCTGGACCTTGGTGATGTTGTTGTCTCTTGCGCATATGAATCCTCCTGTAGTTCCTCACCTTCCTGTTGTCCCACCCCCTGAGTCCGCATAGTGTTTAGCGTGTGCTCCAGCATGTAAATGACTGGAATTGTCATGCTGATAATGGCATTGTCAGCGCTAAACATATTCATCGCCATGTCGAAATCGTGCAGAAGGGTGCATAGGTCCTTGATCTGGGACCACTCCATCAGGGTAATCTGCCCCACCTCTGCATCTCGTTGGCCCAGGCTATACGTCATGACTAATGCACCAGGGCTCGGCGGTGCTGCCGCAGTCGCTGTAACATGGGGAGAGTAGAGTTGAGCGCGGTTCATGGTTCGTGGTTCTTCAGTTCGCGGTTCGAGTGATTTTGGGGGCTGTTCTAGATCGAACTAGAACTCGAGCTTTTTGCTAAAGCTCGATAGTTCTAGTTAAGTTTGAGAACGGTTCTAGCAGCAAAAAGCTAAGCTAATTACTAGATGGCTTTCCGATGTAATAGTATAAGTCACCCTGTGACTCACACTATTATGAAATTTCAGCGTATAGTGTGCGGGAACAGCGCATTCAGATCACTGTTGCTGGGATAATGGCGAGCGCCATTTTTTCTTTTTTCCTTGTCTTCCTTCCCTAAGCGTGCGCGTGTAGTGGGGCGGGCCAGTATGTCAGCCAATCCCAGACACATACACAGCTAAGTGGACTTTTAGCCAGAGAAGCAACGGCATGTGTGATAGGATGTCCATGTCACATGTCCCTGCATTATAAAAACGGGTATCTGCCCGTCCGGACACCATTATCTCTTCTGTGTCTTGGTGTCAGTCACCGCTGGCGTAGCTCCTGTCTCCGATACTGCTCTGCATGCTTTACACACAGCGCTATACAGAATAGGGATAGAAGTTTCTATTAGCCCTTGTAAGGGCTTATAACAGCAGGCTCAGAGCCATAGGTGACAGGTCCGTGGAAACAGATTTTAACAGCTACAGAAGACAAGAGCGTCTGTGTAGCTAAGGTCAGGGACTTCCTCGCTACATTTCCCCATTAGGAGGGATAGAAAGTGAGGCTTCCTTTCCTGTACACTGACCCACAACCCTGCCACTGTACCCTCCTGCCCTTTGCACACTCAAGCTCATTGTTACTAAGCCATTATACTTGCAAACACTGAGTAAACTTAGGGGCATTCTAAAAGTGGCTGTTGGACTTCCATTAGTGTCCCACTAGTCGAAATCTATTTGCAGCACCTCTGCATTGCACACTCAAACTCATTGTTACTAAGCCATTATACTAGCAAACACTGAGTAAACTTAGTGGCATCCTAAAAGTGGCTGTTGGACTTCCATTAGTGTCCCACTAGTGCAAATATATTTGCAGCACCTCTGCATTGCACATTCCAGCTCATTGTTACTAAGCCATTATACTAGCAAACACTGAGTAAACTTAGTGGCATCCTAAAAGTGGCTGTTGGACTTCCATTAGTGTCCCACTAGTGCAAATCTATTTGCAGCACCTCTGCATTGCACACTCAAACTCATTGTTACTAGGCCATTATACTAGCAAACACTGAGTAAACTTAGTGGCATCCTAAAAAAAGCTGTTGGACTTCCATTAGTGTCCCACTGGTGCAAAGCTATTTGCAGCACCTCTGCATTGCACACTTAAGCTCATTGTTACTAAGCCATTATACTAGCAAACTGTGCTGCCATTTTAAGGGTCATAGTTTCATTGTCCGGGATAGTTATTGTTGTTTATTCTGCTGTTAGTAAAGATAGACCAGCGCTGCAATCTACACCACCTCTCAATTTTTACTACCACATTTTAAGTGCACAATCTTGTCGCAATCAAAATGAGTGGCAAAAGGACAGATGCTGGTGGAAAGGGGAAGAGGCGTGTTGGAAAAGGAAAAAAAGTTTTTGTCCATGGGGAAGGTGGCAAAGCTCCATTAACATCTGCTGAAGATAGACCCTCTTCCAGCAAAAGTAAGATGTCTACTACTTACCGTGGACAATCGGATGTGCTCCCTTTTTTACGGACACAAACAACTGGATCAAAGGTAGATGATGGCCAAAAAAAGAAAATGCTTGAATGAATGGATCTCAAGTGGTCCAACAAGTGCCCTCTCCGCCACCTCAACTACCGCATCCAAAAAACACCAGTCCTCTGAGTTGTCATCCCAATTACACTTGCTTTCTCCCAGCTCTGAAGTCTCCATCCGCCGTGCACAGTATGGTGAAACTGAGATGGCTGAGTCTGCAGAGCTTTTCAGTCACACTATACCATGGGAATCAGATGTGTGCTCCCAAGCTATAGTGAGTACAGACCAGGAAATGGTCTGCAGTGATTCCCAGAACCTTTGTGACTCTGATTCAGGCCATGAGGACCAAGTTTCTGAGCATAATTTTGAGCCTTATTCACAAACTGTAACACCTGTTGTTATAGACAATGAGGAACATACTGATGACGATGAGACGCAGATACCAGATTGGGATGACAACTTAAATATTCGGTCAGGACAAGAAGAGGCTCAGTCTAAGGGTGAGGGGAGTGCAAACACAATTGATAAGGAAGTTCTAGATCCCACCTACTGTCAACCCACAGTCAGGCACTCGAGGAGGTCACCAGAGGCGGTGGAGGAGGATGCTAATGACGACGAAGTTACCTTGCACCTTCCTGGACAGAGGAGTAGTACTGGTAGCATGTCTACAACCGTATCCTCAGCCACCACTCTTACTCTGAGCACTAGTCGGGGTGGCTCAGCAGGTCGCATGCCCTCTAAGCCTTGCCTAGCCTGGACCTTTTTTTACATAGAAAAAGATCACCCAAATCATGTGATATGTAAAATGTGTCGTGATTCTGTTAGTAGAGGGCAAAACCTCAGGAGTTTGACAACTTCTTCCATGAATCGTCACATGAATAAATATCATATGTCCCAGTTGGAAGCTCACAGTGCTGCAATGCGGTCCAGCGGAATGAACCATCCACCGCCTGACCCTTCAAGTGCATCCGTGCGCTCTTCATATTCTAGGACTTTGGGGACAGCTGTCACACCTGGTTTTCCACGTACAACTTCCACCACTGTAACCGCAACAGGCAGTTTGCTTGGTAGGTCGTCATTTGGTTTGGAAAGGGAAACAAGTGCGTGTGTACAGCTCTCTCAGACGTCGATAGCATCAACGTTGGATGAAGGCAACATCATTTCTACGCCTGCACTTTCCTCACAAACCTGCATTTTTTCAGGGACAGCCTACTCAACACTGTCTACACACAGCAGTCAGATCTCTGTCCCTCAGATGTGGACAAATAAAAGGCCATGTCCTGCGACCCATGACAAAGCTAAGAAGTTGACTTTATCCCTCTCTAAGATCTTGGCACACAGGATATTAGAGACCTTATGTCTGTCGCTGTGCCCCAGTACCAGATGCCCTGTCGCCACTTCTTCTCTAAGAAAGGTGTGCCTGCGCTACACCAGCATGTCGCACACAACATCACCGTTTCCTTGAGAAACTCTGTGTGTGAACGGGTGCATTTCACCACCGATACTTGGACCAGTAAGCATGGACAGGGACGTTACATGTCGCTGACTGGGCACTGGGTAACTATGGTGATAGATGGTGAAGGGTCTGCTGCACAAGTCTTGCCGTCCCCACGACTTGTGTGTCAATCCTCTGTCTGTCCAAGTTCCGCCACTGCTTCTGCATCCTCCACCTCATCTGGGTCCTCCACCTCTGCCCCAAGCCTGCCTGGTCAGGCCACCAGCGCTCTAACTGCGCAGAAGGAATCACGCACCCCTCATTACTAAGCTGGCAGCAGAGCGCAACGGCATCAGGCAGTCTTTAGCTTGAAATGTCTTGGAAAGAAGAGTCACACAGCGGCTGAGTTGTGGGCAGCTCTGGAGACTGAGTTTAATAAATGGTTGTCTCCACTCAACCTGCAGCCTGGTAAGGCCGTGTGCAACAATGCTGCAAACCCGGGTGCAGCCCTTCGCCTGGGCAAGGTGACACACATGCCTTGTATGGCTCACGTGTTGAACCTTGTTGTGCAGCAATTTTTAACACACTATCCTGGCCTAGATGGCCTTCTGAACAGGGCACGAAAACTGTCTGCTCACTTCCGCCGTTCAACCACTGCTGCTGAGCGACTTGCATCGCTCCAGAAGTCTTTCGGCCTGCCGGTTCATCGCCTGAAATGCGATGTGCCAACACGCTGGAATTCGACTCTCCACATGTTACAGTGACTGTGGCAGCAACCTCTAGCCCTGGTGCAATACGTCATGACGTATAGCCTGGGCCAACGAGATGCAGAGGTGGGGCAGATCACCCTGATGGAGTGGTCTCAGATCAAGGACCTATACACCCTTCTGCACAGTTTTGACATGGCAACGAATATGTTTAGCACTGACAATGCCATTATCAGCATGACAATTCCAGTCATTTACATGCTGGAGCACACGCTAAACACTATTTCGGAGTCAGGGGGTGGGACATCAGGAAGGGGAGGAACTACAGGAGGATTCATATGCGCAAGACACAACAACATCACCAAGGTCCAGACGTTCATCATCACCAACGCGGCAGGCATGGGACCATGGGGGACAGGGATCAACAAGGGCGCGCAGTAGCAGGCGAAGTGTTGAGGAAGGTGCAGGAGAACATGAAGAAATGAAGGAGTAACTGTCCATGGGCATGGAAGACTCAGCGGATGAGGGAGACTTTGGTCAAATTTCAGTTGAAAGAGGTTGGGGGGAGATGTCAGAGGACATGGACTTGGTCCGCACGGCTGTACAAGACACATGAACACCTTCTTGCTGCACTACCTCCAACATGACCCTCGTATTGTCAAAATTAGAAGTGATGATGACCACTGGTTTCCACACTATTAGATCCCCGGTACAAGTCCAAATTTTGTGACATAATTCCAGCCATAGAAAGGGACGCACATATGCAGGAGTATCAGCAGAAGCTGTTACTCGATCTTAGCTTGGCTTTTCCACCAAACACCCGTGGTGCAGGGAGTGAATCTCCCAGTTGTAACTTGACAAACATGGGACGGTCTCGTCATCTTCAACAGTCTATCCGTACTAGTAGCACCGTATTTGGTGCTGGTAACAGCAATTTTATTGAATCTTTTCATAATTTTTTTAGACCATCCTTTGCAAGGCCACCAGAGACAACAAGTCTGACACAAAGTCAACGGCTGGAGAGGATGATACAGGAGTATCTCCAAATGAACATCGATGCCATGACTTTGCAAATGGAGCCTTGCTCATTTTGGGCTTCAAATCTTGAAAAATGGCCAGAGCTCTAAAATTACGACTTGGAGATTTCGTCGTGTCCAGCTGCCAGCATTGTCTCTGAACGTGTCTTCAGTGCTGCTGGGTGTGTGCTGACAGATAAGCGCACGCGTCTGTCCAGTGACAATGTGGACAGACTAATGTTCATCAAAATGAACAAGTCATTGATCCAAAAGGAATTTACTACCCCTGTGTCATCCTGGGGAGAGTAAATGCTTGTGGGTTTTGAATGTGCTTAATGCAAATCTAGATGTGAAGTGTACAACTGGGGCACAAGTGCTGCCACTGAAGGAGTGGGTGGGTGTGGGGCCCAATTTTTGGAAAAAAGGGAGACTCCACTTGGAGTAACCCTTGCTTACATTGTTTTTAAAAATGATCCAAGATGAACAGAGCTGGGATCAGGAAAGACTTAGCTACCTACCCCGGTGTCATCCTGGGGACGGTTAAGGAGGGCGTATTTTTGAATGTGCTTGATGCAAATCTAGCTGTGAAATGTACAACTGGGGCACAAGTGCTGCCACTGAAGGGGTGGGTGTGTGTGGGGCCCAATTTTTGGAAAAAAGTGAGACTCCGCTTGGAGTAACCCTTGCTTACATTGTTTTTAAAAATGATCCAAGATGAACAGAGCTGGAATCAGGAAAGATTTAGCTACCTACCCCGGTGTCATCCTGGAAACGGTTAAGGATGGCGTATTTTTGAATGTGCTTGATGCAAATCTAGCTGTGAAGTGTACAACTGGGGCACAAGTGCTGCCACTGAAGGGGTGGGTGTGTGTGGGGCATAATTTTTGGAAAAAAGTGATACTCCGCTTGGAGTAACCCTTGCTTACATTGTTTTTAAAAATGATCCAAGATGAACAGAGCTGGGATCAGGAAAGACTTAGCTACCTACCCCGGTGTCATCCTGGGGATGGATAAGGATGGCGTATTTTTGAGTGTGCTTGATGCAAATCTAGCTGTGAAGTGTACAACTGAGGCACAAGTGCTGCCACTAAAGGGGTGGGTGTGTGTGTATGGCCCAATTTTTGGAAAAAAGGGAGACTCCACTTGGAGTAACCTTGCGGTGTTTTACATGATTTTAGAATGGCATGTCATGCCTATATCTGTGTCTCCTCCTCTTTTTCCTTGTCCAACTCTCGAGTATATGTCCTTGTCACTTTCCCATGTGCTTGTGTTGTGTTGTGAGTTGTTTGTCACCTTTTGGACACCTTTGATAATGTTTTCTAGGTGTTTTCATGTGTTTGTGATTGCCTCCCATTGTTTCCTATGTGGTTCGAGTGGTTCGCCGAACCGGTTCACCGAAACAAACTCGAATGAGACCCCCATTCGGCGAACCGAACTCGAGCCGAACCATGACTGGTTCGCTCATCTCTACTGGAGAGTCGAATTTTAGGGTGTCGGCACATCACATTTCAGGCGATGAACCGGCAGGCCGAAAGACTTCTGGAGCGATTTGAGTCGCTCAGCTGCGGCGGTTGAATGGCGGACGTGAGCAGACAGTTTTCGTGCCCTGTTCAGAAGGTTACCTAGGCCGGGATAGTGTGTTAAAAATTGCTGGACAACAAGGTTCAACACGTGAGCCATACAAGGCCCGTGTGTCACCTTGCCCAGGTGAAGGGCCGCACCCAGATTTGCAGCATTGTCGCACACGGCCTTACCAGGCTGTAGGTCGAGTGGAGACAACCATTTACCAAACTCAGTCTCCAGAGCTGCGTACAACTCAGCCGCTGTGTGACTCTTAGTTCCAAGACATTTCAAGACAAAGACCGCCTGATGCCGTTGCACTCTGCTGCCAGCATAGTAATGAGGGGTGCGTTATTCCTTCTGCGCAGTTACAATGCTGGTGGCCTGACCAGGCAGACTTTGGGCGGAGGTGGAGGACCCAGACGTGGTTGAGGAGGCAGAAGCAGTGGAGGAACTTGGACAGACAGAGGATTGACACACAAGTCGTGGGGACGGCAAGACTTCTGCAGGAGACCCTTCACCATCCATCACCATAGTTACCCAGTGCCTAGTCAGCGACATGTAATGTCCCTGTCCATGCTTACTGGTCCAAGTATCTGTGGTGAAATGCACCCGTTCACACACAGAGTTTCTCAAGGAAGTGGTGATGTTGTGTGCGATATGTTGGTGTAGCGCAGGCACACCTTTCTTAGAGAAATAGTGGCGACTGGGCATCTGGTACTGGGGCACAGCGACAGACATAAGGTCTCTAAAATCCTGTGTGTCCACCAGGCAGAAAGGCAGAATTTCGGTAGCCAAGAGCTTACAGAGGGATAAAGTCAACCTCTTAGTTTTGTCATGGGTCACAGGAAATGGCCTTTTATTTGTCCACATCTGAGGGACAGAGATCTGGCTGCTGTGTGTAGACGGTGGTGAGTAGGGTGTCCTTGGAAAAATGCAGGTTTGTGAGAAAAGTGCAGGCGTAGACATGATGTTGCCTTCATCCAACGTTGGTGCTATCGATGTCTGAGAGAGCTGTACGCATGCACTTGTTTCCCCTTCCAAATCAACTGACGACCTACCAAGCAAACTGCCTGTTGTGGTTACAGTGGTGGAAGTTGTGCGTGGAAAACCAGGTGTGACAGCTGTCCCCACAGTCCTAGAAGATGAAGAGCACGCGGATGCACTGGAAGGGGCAGGCGGTGGATGGTCCGTTCCGCTAGGCCGAATTGCAGCACGGTGAGATTCCCACTGGGACATATGATATTTGTTCATGTGACGATTCATGGAAAAAGTTGTCCAACTGCTGAGGTTTTGCCCTCTACTAACAGAATCACGACAAATTTTACATATTACATGATTTGGGCGATCTTTTGCTATGTCAAAAAAGGACCAGGCTAGGCAAGACTTAGAGGGCATGCGACCTGCTGAGCCACTCCGACTAGTGCTCAGAGGCAGAGTGGTGGCTGAGGATGGAGTTGTAGACGTGCTACCAGTACTCCTCCTCTGTCCAGGAAGGTGCAAGGTAACTTCGTCGTCAGTAGCATCCTCCTCCACCGCCTCTGTTGACCTCCTCGACTGCCTGACTGTGGGTTGACAGTAGGTGGGATCTAGATGTTCCTCATCAAGCGTTGTGTTTGCACTCCCCTCACCCTCAGACTGAGCCTCTTCCTGCCCTGACCGAATATTTAAGTTGTCATCCCAATCTGGTATCTGCGTCTCATCATCAT